>NC_136057.1:1229361950-1229962165 GCF_964261635.1 Lissotriton helveticus | reverse complement strand
GACAATGGAATCATACAAGAGGTAGAAGCTTCTGAATGGGTTGCATCTGTTGTGATGGTCCATTAGGTTAACGGGAGGCTAGATTATGTGCGGATTTAAGAAAATTAAGAAAATTAAATAAGTCAGTGGTTGTGGGCCACTATCCACTACCAAATATCAATGAGATGTTACGTTCTCTTGAAGGTGTCAGACATTTCTCCACCCTCTTCTTAAGTCCTGTATATTACCAAATAAAACTGGATCGAGCCTAATAAGATTTAACATTTGTTAACTCCCTTTGGCACTTATAAATTCTCAAGGATGCCATTAGGACTGCTATCCACAGCCTTTGTATTTTAGAGCGCCATAGAGAGGTTTTTAAAGTGAGTTGAAGGAGTGAGAGCATATCAAGTTGATGTGGAACACAATGTGAGGTTGCATGATGTAATGGAGAAGCTGCAGAAAGGAGTTTTGACATTGAAACAGGAGAATGTACATTTTATGTTTCTGAAATAGAATAATTGGGGCATTTAGTAATGAGCACTGGGATTTGACCAAAAATCAGTTTAGAAGAGGTGATCAAGAACTTACCATCTCATGAGTGCAAGGAAGAGTTTGAAAAATTCCTGGGATGGCTGTATTTTATAATAAACCTGTTCCCAGGTTTGCAGAGAGAAAGAGTGCATGAAGTTGTTTTTGAAGAAAGGCAAGGAATTTATATGGTGTGCAGTATAAAAGAAAGAATTTGAGGATGTGAAATCCAGTTTGGAGAAAGTTTTAACACAAAAGATGAGACTATAGTTATGACAGACCCCAGTTCCAAAGAACGTGGAGCTTTGTTGATGCAAAGATCAAGAGGGGCGTGTGGGAGTATTTAATGTGTCTCACGTGGTCTGAGGGGAGTTGAAACCAATTATTCAGTTATAGAAAAGGAGGATCATGGTGTATTCTGGGCAGAAAGAAAACTGAGGAAGTTCCTTTGGAGGTGTAAGTTATAAATCAAAACATATCACAAACCTCTCAAAGAGTTTTTTTATAAGAAAGGCATTGAGCAAATTTCAAATCACTTTCTTAAGTAGGTGGTTGCACCTCAGGAGTTTGACTTCAAGATAACCTATGTGCCAGGGGCAAATACATTTCAAGCAGATTGATTCTCATGGTTGTCTTTGGTGCAGGATGGAGACGAATAATTGTTAGACAAATGTTTTGGAGGGGAAGAGTCTGATGAGGAGGAGAATATTTGTTTGATTGCAGAAAGAGTTATACAAGAAGATGAGTGGAACTCCAAGAGTATGAGAGTATACAGATAGTGATACAGTTAGTAGCTGGAGGGTGGAGTAACAGGAACAAATATGATGAGCATATTTTAGAATTTTGACAAGTAAAGAATGAATTGACTGTGATAGATGCTTTGTTATTAGGAGGTAGTAAATTAGTGTCACCACAACAGCTAAAGAAAACGTTGGTTGATAGTGCTCGTGCAAGCCATATGTGAATTTCAAAAACAAAAGAAAGAATTAGGGAAGTATACTGGTGGCCTGCAATGGAATTTGTGGTTGAAATAGAAGTGAGGGATTTTGTTAAGTGTATGAAAATTGAGAAAGTTTTAAAGTTTAGGACACAGCCCACGATGGTATGGGAACAAGCCTCAGGGCCATGGGTGGACATTGTATTGGACATACTTGGACCAGCAAAATTGAAATCTTGTGACAAGTATGTTCTAGTGTGCATTGATATGTGTTCATGCTAGCCGGCAGTTAAAGTGGTACGCTCGATAGAATCCAAAGATGTCATTTGCTTCTTAGAAGAATTTTTTGAGAGGCAGATTTTTCCATTCTCCATTATCGCTGATAATGGAGTACAACGTATGTTAGAGGTGGTTGAAACGTTTTTGAAAGTAAGAGGTATCAAGCACAAAAAGGCAACACTCTATTACCCTGAAATGAATGGAGTTGTAGAACACTTTATCAATCTTTTTAACAGAGATCCATCAATAAACCTTGGTTTGTGAAGTCAATTGGGAGGATGCAATAAAGAAAAGTTAGAGAATATGGTTTGACACCTCATTCTAACACTAAAGTATCACCATTTCAGTTGCTTAGAGGAAAAATTCCCACTAGTGAAGTGGTACCAGGTTGGGTGAACCGAACGTGGAAGCTCAAGTCTGAAATGTGGAAGGATGGCGAGAAGGAGAAGAAAAAAAAGATGTGAGAAAAAGTACTGTATGACAAACGTAAAGTGGCAAAGCAGTTTTGGACACTGTAGTGAGGATTGGAGATTGGATAAAAAGGAAGGATGGTGAAGAGGTTTCTAGATTTAGTCAACCTTTTAAAGTAATAAAGATATTTAAAAAACGTTGTAGAAACTAGTGAATGAAAAATCTGGAATCTAAATAGAATGGCAAAGGGTGGAGGAAGAGAAAAGAAGAACCTCTCTCAGGAAAAAAAGGAGTGAGGATCAGCCCTGTTAGTGAGACAATAAGCCATATTATTTAAATTGATTCTTGCTCCAGTAAGAGCAAATCTGGCCCTTAATAAGTTCCTGGCATGTAATTCCTAGGAAAAGACACCAATGATTGTCTACCTAGAAAAAAGCAAAAGTTATCAAACATTATTGGTCCAGGCCAGCACTCTCCCCAGCAGCTCCGCCTCAGCTCCGCAACCTCGAGCCCTCCGATGAACAGGGTTTGCGCCAGTAGCCCACCCAGCCTATGGATGATTGTAGTTCTTATTCCACATCTCCGCCTGACCTAACTTTTACTTGCCATATTACTTTATTTTGCGTAACTTGTACGTTGCCTTACTTTTTTATTTTGCCTGATTCTTGATTGGTTTCCCCAGCCTGGTTCCCGCCGCTTCTGCCCCTGTGGCCAATCCCACCCCATCACAGCCCCCACTCACACCTCCCTACCTCTGGTCCTGCCCCGCTCCCCTACTTTATGGCAACCTCTGCGCGGTCTCTCAGCGGATGTCCCAACGGCACGCCTACGGCAAGCCTGTCTGAGCCTGTCTGCGCCCGTCCAAGACCCAACTGTGACCAGCGCCAGGTATACTGGTTCTCCCAGGCCCCATCGCTTCGACTCAACCACCCTCCATGCACTCAATCCCGGAAGAAACGACAACTGCGCAAGATCCTCGCTGAACACCACCCATGAACAGTTCTCGTGCACACCCTGCCGCCAATCCTTCTCCATCGACAAAGCTCCCACATCCGCCAAAGGCCCACCAGATGCACGCACCGCCAAAACCCTGACATGTATCCTCCTCAACATGCGCTCCCTGCACCAACATGCCGTAGAAATCTGGGACCTGATCGACACCCTCTCCCCCGACGTTGCCTTCTTCACTAAAACCTGGGCCAACGCCTCCTCCGGCCCTGACATCGCCACTGTCATCCCTGACGGCTACAAGATCCAGAAAAAGGACTGCCCCCACCGCCCAGGCGGAGGAATCGCCATCGCACACAAGACCCCCTCCGACTCTCCACATCCAGCACGAGTGACCCCCATTCCAACACAGAACATCTCCTCTTCCAGATCCTGACCAGCCCTAGGACCACGGTACGTGGCACCCTCATCTACAGACCGCCTGGACCACGCACCCAGCCCGCAAATACCATCACCTAGCTTGTCGCACCCCATGCCATCACCTCCATGGACTACATTCTGCTTGGGCACCTGAACTTCCACCTCAACAACTGCAATGACCCCGACTCCACCACTCTTTTTGGCAACCTCACCAACCTCAGACTGAAGCAGCTGGTCAACACGCCCATGCACAGAGTTGGACACACCCTCAACCCCATCTTCGCTGGAGGGAGAAACATCTGCTTCAGCCACAACATCCAGCCCCTCTGGACATACCACTACTGCGTCCACTTTACCATTAACACCACCACCGGACCACGCCCGCCCCGCACCCGCCACAACGGAATTGGAGCAAGGTCACAGAGGAACACCTCAACACCACCCTCCTCCAAAACCATCCCAGTGCCACTTCCGACACCAACGCCGCAGCCATAGATTTTCATCACTGGTTCTCCTGCTGTGCCGACAAGCTCGCTCCCCTCCACCACCTCGCCAAGCAACGCCCTCTGAAGGCCACCTGGTTCACCACAGATCTACAAGAAGCCAGACGCTCCTGCAGATGCCTAGAGAAAACCTGGCAAAACCATAAAACCATGGAAGCACAGAACAACCACAGGAGCGTCCTGAAGGAATACCACCAGCACATAAGAGACACCAAACGGTCCTTCATAAGAGGCAAAGCCCTGACTAACACGACCAGTGGCAAGGAACTGGTCAACATCAAACAGCAGTTCACAAAACTCACCAGCAAAGCCACGGACATCACATGTCCTAGAAACCCTGCGACAAGCTCAGCTCCTACTTCCATCTGAAGATGAAGAACCTCTACGACAATTTCAGTGAACCAACACCAGACACCACCTCCCTACCCACTCCCGCCGACAAGCCAACCATCATGACCTGGGAACCCACCACCGTCGAACACATCACCACGACCATAAAGAAAACCCACTCAGGAGCCCCAACGGACCCCTGCCCACTGCACATATCGCACCTGAACTAGGACGGACCATCTTTTCCTCCTTCAGATCCAGCATCTGCCCAGACAACTGGAAGCAGTTAGAGGTTAAACCCCTCCTCAAGAAACCAACGGCCGATCCAACGGACCTGAAAAACTACCGGCCCATCTTTCTCCTCCACTTCACAACCAAAATCACAGAGAGACTTGTTAATGCCCAACTGACCGCCTTCATCGAAGAGAACTTCATCCTAGATGCCTCCCAGTCTGGATTCCGCAGCAACCACAGCACCGACACTGTCCTCCTCGCTGCCACTGATGACATCTGCATGCTACTCGACCAGGGACACACTGCGGCCCTCATCCTTCTAGATTTCTCCGCAGCTTTCAACACCGTATCACATCGCAAGCTCGCAGCCAGACTTCACTACACGGGGATACAAGGAGCCACCCTCGACAGGATCCAATCCTTCCTCTCCGGCAGAACCCAGAGGATCAGACTCCCTCCCTTCCTCACCAAAGCCACTGATAATAACTGCGGAGCCCCCCAAGGATTATCACTCAGCCCCACGCTCTTTAACATGTACATGGCCTCCCTCGCTGCCATCGTCAGACAGCATTAACTCAGCATTGTATCCTACACCAACGACACCCAGCTCATCCTCTCACTGACGAAGAATCCCGAAGACACCAGACTCTGCTTCCAAGAAGAAATCAAGAATGTGGCATCCTGGATGAAAGACAGCTGCTTGAAGCTCAACTCAGAGAAGACCGAGTTCCTCATCCTCGGACATGACACCACAGCCGGGGACAACACCTGGTGGCCCTCCGCCCTCGGAAATCCACCCACACCCACAGACCACGCACAAAACCTTGGCATCATCCTCAACTCCTCCCTCTCCATGAACTGCCAGGTCAACGCTGCCGCCTCCACTAGTTTCAACTGCCTGTGCATGCTCAGTAAGAATTTCAAATGGATCCCCCCAGACTGCAGAAGGACCATCACCCAACCACTCATAACCAGCAGACTGGACTACAGCAATGCCCTGTACACCGGAATCTACACAAATTCCAAACCATCAAGAAAGCCACAGCCAGACTCACCCTCGGGACACTGCATCACAAACACATGACCCAACACCTACGAGGCCTCCACTGGCTCCCTGTCGAGAAGAGGGTCACTTTCAAACTCCTCACCCACGCCTACAAATCCATCAACAACATCGGACCGAAATACCTCAACGAGAGAGTATCCTTCCATGTACCCAGGAGGAACCTCGGCTCCTCCGACCTCGCCCTGGCAGAGGTTCCCAGCATATGCTGAAACAGTGCAGGAGAGCCTTCTCCTACATCGCAGCCAAGACCTGGAACGAGCTCCCCGTGAACATCACACGCTCCCCTACCCTGCATACATTCAGAAAGGACCTCAAGACCTGGCTCTTCGACTGATCAGGATGCAGCTTCCCCCTCCCAGCACCTTGAGACCCTCACGGGTGAGTTGCACACTATGTAAACCCCTTATTGATTGATTGATTAATCTTTACCCAAAGTTTAAAACAGTTTATACACTACAGGTTTTATAATTTATTATAGACGAAGGGGGACATTAGTGATTGGATTGCCAGTCAATTTGTAGTGTCATAGCATGCCATAACCAAATGAATATGTGTTCCATATGCAACAGTGTTACCTGTAAGCAAATGTCAGACTGAACAAGAGAAGTAATCCCTCTCATAATCCTTCTACATACATATTCAGCTATCTGAACATGTCTCATGCAACCTCCTCAGAGTCCTTTATGATATGGACAGGTGCAACTCAATGCCATTTTTGTGGGTACGACTTCAAGATCAGGGTAGTCTAAACCAAATGTCCATACATGAAACATGTGGGTTATTCACAGGCCAGAATATGCTCTCCTGCATGTGTGTTTTAATCTTAAATCTGAAAATGTTCTGGATAAAGCATTTTGAGCCAGATGTACAAAGCATTTTTCTGGTTGCAAATGACCTGACTGAAGAATCGGGCCAGTTGCAACCCTCAAAATGGTTATACAAATGTAAAAAATTAAAAATGCGGTTTGATAACTTGTTGCTGACTCACAATTTGCTTTTGTGATTTATTGTTTGGAAAGGGCATACCAAATCGGTATGTCATGTAATACTGTTTTGCAACCAAATTCTGGTTGTAAAAACAGTAATACCTTACAACTATTTTAAAAGTGGTGGTAACTCATCCACAAATGGCAAGGGATCCCCTGGGTTCCCCGTCCCCTTTGGCAATGCTGAAAATTAGTTTTAAGAGCAGGTAGTGGTCCCACAGACTACTGCCTACACTTGAAAAATTATATTTCAAAGTTTTGTTTTTTCTTTTTAAACACATCCCATTTCCCTTTGAGGAAAATGGGCGGCAATTTAAAAAAAAACGGATTGCTTTATTAAAAAGCAATTACAGGCATGATGAACCGCTGACCCCAGTAGGCTACCATCCTTGTGTTGTCTGTGATTCCTAATAAGTCACAACTTACGACCTACCTCATTAATATTCATGAGTTAGGTTGATTTTTTGACATACTAGGAATAGCTATTTGGGAATAAAAGTACTTCATACATTAGGAATGCTGATTTTCTAATTGCGATTCGCAGATAATCATAATTAGGAAATCGTTTTGTATAATGTTTGTACATCTGGCCCTTCATTGCAAACATGCTAATTTGGAGTTTCCACAAAACTGGTAAGAAATGTTCAATGCAGCACTACAATTACTGCATTCAGGAGGCAGTTGTGTAATGTTTTCCTCTCAGGCCAATAGAAAGAAATACACTGTTGTAGGGGTGCCATCTGGCCACTTCCTAACTGGTGCCCTAAGTACATAACAGGCTTCTTCTCCTTCTGGCACTTACTGGCCTTGATAGTGAGGCCTGCCTTCTGTTCTGAAGGGCCTTTAACACTTCAGAGAGGGGATGCAAGTGTTCCTCCCAACTGGAGCTGAGCACTGCAATGTCATCCAGGTAGGCAGTGCTTAATTCCTCTAGCCCAGACAATACCTGGTTGACCAGTGTGTAGCATGTGGCAGGCGCGTTCTTCAACCCAAAGGGCATGACATGGAACTAGAAGTGCACCTATGGTGTTGAGTATGCTGACCTCTCCTTGGCCCGATCAGTTAATGCAATCTGCCAGTACTCATAGCTTAAATGAAACGTGCTGAGGAACTTGGCAGCCCCAACTCATCGATGAGCTCATCAGCTCCGGGAATGGAGTGTGTGTCAGTCCTGGTGAAAGAAGGCTGGCAGAAACCAGACTGCATGCTTCAGGAAGCTCACCCAAGACAAACTAGAAGCCGGCCTTTTGCTGTACAAGTGGGAAAATGTTGCACCAGTGTGACGGAAAGCATTAGCCACTGTGGGAAAGTGGAGATGCCAGCCAGTGGCATAACAAAACTTGAGCGGGTCCAAAGCACATCAAGGGGGCTCTGGACCCAGTCAGGAGCTTTCAGGTCAGGGGATTGCCACCAGTGGGCAGTGTCAATGGGGGCCCCCTTGAGCTCGAGGGACGCCCATGGCGGTGGGAGCTGAAGAGTCTACTGTCACATTGCTGTTGCCAGCTATTGAATTACATGTACTTGTTCGCATTACACCTGAAGTCATTAGATGTACATACATTATGTGGAGTCGGAATGAACAATTATAGCCATAAGCCATGGCTATCTTGTCGTTTTTGACTGGTTTGTGCCTGCATTCATGAGATGGGGTTGTTTTACAGAGTTTTAATATGTGTGTTTATGTGAGAACTAAAGTGATTAAACATTCTGCTGAATATCTCTTCTTTGCTTTTGTCTAAAATTGCATTCTCGGAATGACGAA
Organism: Lissotriton helveticus; assembly: GCF_964261635.1. Classification (NCBI taxonomy): domain Eukaryota; kingdom Metazoa; phylum Chordata; class Amphibia; order Caudata; family Salamandridae; genus Lissotriton; species Lissotriton helveticus. The sequence continues at coordinate 1,229,953,779 of NC_136057.1, read as the reverse complement.
GATTGGAGAAGATTTGCACATTGTATAATTTTTTAACTTATGGATAACAAAACGTTCCCCACTGCACAAAATGGTACAGCAAGCATGCAAATGCAGAAGTGCACACTCCTCCTCGTGCAACTTCTGCAATGGAAGAGGACATTTCTCAATCATATATCTTGACTGAGACAGAGAAAGAGTGAGTTTAAAAAGATGGAGTACCAAACATGACAAATCAAAGCAGCAAATTGCAGTGTGAAGGGAGATGTAAGACCTGAACAGTGAAGGACAATGCAAACTATCAAACACACCATAAGTGAACAATCCTACCAGGAGTTCTGATTCTCACATTCATGGAAATATACACACCCATATCCCAATTAGTGGAGTCTTACAATTCTTGGTACTCCCTCATTCACGCGTGTGCAGGCTGATTCTAATTGCACATGATAAGCATCATTCCTTTAAAAGCAAAGGAACAAACGTTCTATAGTAGGAACTTGACATAGTCTTTGATCAAACTAAATGAATGGTGATGTAGATGTGATCTCCAAACACGACTGCCCAACTTTCGAGTGACACCTATGCTTTGAAACAGCAGTACTCTGACCTTTAGATGGACATGTAGTGGGAGAGCAATTGGCTACTGGGTGAGTGCTACAAGCAGTTTTGCTATATGTCAGGTAGACAGGTAAACATGGCTATATCAGTTTGATGTGTCTTTTTATGGTTCCTTATGTATGTATGTATGTATTTCGATTTATATAGCGCACTAATCACCCAGGGGTCTCAAGGCGCTTGCTTAGGGAACCCGTCCTGGTATTCCCCTGTGAGATACCCCGGCAGGGTATTCACAAGGTGAAAGCCAGGCATCCCACCGCGAGGGGCCGTAGTGGAGATTAAGCAAGCTATTGCCCAGAGTCGCAGAGTGTGACCCCGTGAGTTGAGTAGGCACCGGAGCGAGAATTGTCAAGTCCGTGGAATTTTTTGAGCCCGAGACCCGCCGAAGCGGGGAATCGAACCCTGGTCCACGGCTGATCTCAGCTTCCGGGTCTGCCGCCTCTAACCACTGAGCCACGCTTCTCCACGAGTGTAGTAGTAAATTCCTTTATAAGGAAATAAAAAGATAAAGATCAAGAAATTACAAACACAACAGAACATACGAATAGATAAAATCTAGAATGAGTATCAGTCATATACGAACATTCATTCTCGTTAGGTTTCTTAGTGTCAGCTTTTTTATCAATCAATCATAATCTTTATTCGGATATGATATATCCATAAAAGCACAAATCAAATCAAGATGGCAACATAAAATGCATTGATCGGTAAAAAGAAGTACAAAGTCATAAAAAACAATTTCTAAATGGGAACTCATGGGTTGAATGTGGTTTCTGCCATAAAAAATAAAATAGATTACGTCAATAGGTAGGGATCCGAATACTAAGACAATTATTATAAATACAATATTAATATACAATCAATTAAAGCCTTCATGAGGTACACATTGTTTTGCATGCACGTACTGCTGCTTTCAGGAATGAGCCTACACAAAAGATGAATCCATCTTCTTCTAATTTAAGGGTTTTCATGTAAGCTACTTTATGATGAATGGTAGCAATTTTATTTTTAAATAGCATCATAAATCCTTTTCTACATTTTGAAAAAAAATTACAAAAGAATAAAAAATGTAACATCGTTTGATTGTGACGTTCATCACAGGGGCATGGCAGTTGGTCAAGGTTGGCATTATACCCTAGAGGGAAGCATAGTAAGAATCTCAGTGTACCGGCCCTTAGGCGAAAGAGCAATACTCTCTCCCATTGACCCAAGGGTTTTAGAAGATAGCTGGCTGGCAAATGAGATGTATCCTCTATGGACGTATACCTGACAACTGAGGTTTTCTATACCTCTTTTTCATATCTTGCATTACTATACTGTGCATACAGAACTTCCTGTAAGGTTTTTTTGTTTATACCCTCAAAATCTGTAGGATTTAGGAAAATGTGCAGAAGATTCAAGCTTTTTAAGCTCTCCCTTACAGAGGCAAGCCAAGGTATATCCCTACCCTTCTTGCACTTAAGACAATCTGTAATTATATCTCTGGTGAGGGTCGCTGCCGGGTTTTTCCAGATTGCAAGCCAGAATATGGCCGGGCGAGCCCTGATATAATCTTCAACATATGGCAATTCAGTTCTTTATGACTAACATACAGAGTTAAAGAGAAATCGGGGCTTCCAGGAGTTTCCTGCAAAATCTATTTTCTTCACCATGGATGCTAGTACACTTTGTAAAACACTAGACTTTGGAGCCATATGTTGCGGTGGGGATGCACTGTGATTTAATTTTTTTTATTAATAGCTAAGACCACCTCCGTCTTTTTGGGTTGAGGGAAGCTAAGGATTGGATTGACAGCTTTTGAAAACGTACTTCTGCTATGCGCCACGTGGTCAACCCAAGAGCCATTGTCTGAGAATACCAGCACCAGAAAAGGAAAAGTGCAAGTGCAGTGTAAACTTTCAGAATCTAGAGTGATTGTAGTAATAGGGTACTTTTTCGGTACACGAGCCATTAAAAACTATTTTTTTAAATTAGTCCTTAAATCTAAAAAAGCCATAAATTCTATAAAACCTCGTACTAAGGAACGTAGGGCATTAGGTGTGCGACCCATTAAGACTGCATCATCAGCACACAATAGGGCGAGGAGTGTGTTGCATTTATTCTAGGAACATCGTTATTAACCACATCGCTGCTTAAGAGTTTTCCCTGCTGTGCTGGACAGCAACGAAAACGGGTGTGGTCATGACGAGCTCAGCTCGTCATGAGCACCTGAGAGGTACACGCCATGACGAGCTGAGCTCGTCATGAGCATGGAATGGGTTAAGTTTTGCCAGTGATTTATGTAGGTCATTAATGCATAAAATAAAAAGGAGGGGGGGCGGGAACGCAACCTTACCTGACCCGTCTATCAATTTTGATATCTATTGATACTTTCCCAACCCTGCTGATCCTCACCCTGCATACAAGTCACTATGCAAATAAGCTAAAAAATGGATAAAAACCTCATGCAGGCCGTATTTATAAGAATAGACCATAAGCGTGACCTGTTAACATAGTCAAAGGCTGAGTTAAGATCCATGAAAGCCAAATAAATAGATTTGTGGGCTATAGTATATTTGACGATAATCAGGTTAAGGTTTAGACACTGTTCAACTGTGCCTATTTTGCTTCTGAACTGTAACTGTCATGGTTGCAAAAGATTGTCTTCTTCAGCCCATAACCTTATCTTGTTGTAAAGGATCCTCCCTACAATTTTCAATGTATTATGGATCAGGGAGATTGGCCTATAACAGCTTGGATTAGATCGATCACCCATCTTAAAAATAGGTACAATGATACTAGTAGACCATGTACATGGATTCGTGGTGGTAGTTAAGTAAAAAATATTTAATAAAAGGGGCTCCCAGAACTCAGGTTTATTTTTAATGAGATCAATGGGCAGCCCGTCAGGGCTGGGAGCTTTGTTGCCTGGCGTCTTCCACTTCTGACAGGGTTATCTGAATCCTGGTGGCAGCATGATATTTGTAAGGTTTCTAATTTTGAGTTGGGGCTAAACAGATTTTAGAAAAATGGGCATCCCATGTATTGCTAGTTATGTTACAGTTTATGGGTGTAAGTGAGTGTCCCATTGACCTCATATCTTTGACTGCAGCCCAAAAGCCATTGCCGTTCTTTAATGTAGCGGCGCATGCAAAGTTGTCCCAAAGCTCTTTTATGATTTTGTCCTTTCGTAGGCTGATAGCTACCTTATAGTGTTGCCTCAGTGATTTAATACGAACCAGATCTCTAGGGATTATTAAAAGTGCCTTACGAAGCTCTCTATTTGCTAAAGAGCAATCTCTATTAGACCATCTAGTTCCAGGGTGTGTTTCCACCATGGGCCTAGATGGTAGAAGATTAATACCCTCGCAGAGTTGAACAAAGACGCCGATTACCTCGAGATTAAGGTCTTTTAGTGTCAGACAAGTATCAATAGGTGGTGAGTATTCGCTTACCATACTAAAAAAAATTATTGTTATCAATCCCTCACCAAACTAATATTAAATTATCAGTAGAGGGTGATAAAATCCTTGCGCCACACTCTTTAGCATGAGTAGGCTTAGGGGCAATTCTCAGTGTTATTTTAATAGGATTATGGTCACCTTGAACAGTTGGTATAAGCTCAGCTTTTAACAGACAATCTTCTAAAGTAGGAGAAATGAAGAAATAGTCAATGGTGGAAGCACTGCCCCTACCTCTATATGTTGGTTCGACATGCTTGTCCTTATAGGGTGCTGTGGCAATTTCCATAGCATTAAGTAAGCTGTGGTTACATAAGTGGGCCAATAATTCTATCCCTGTATTACATGGGGGCACATTGGTGAGGGAATCCGCAATTAATTTATTTCCACTGGAAATCCTAGCATTAAAATCACCCCCCAAACAAATACCGGCTACATTGTCAAAGCCCTTAAGGTTTTGCAGAGTTGAAATAAATTTGAACAGATTAATAAAATTCATATTAGGTATAGTATAAAATTCGTTAAAATAAAATTATTTAGCCAAATATATACCCCCTTGTATAAATCAAAGCCTGAAACTTGTCATTTTTAGTGTCAAGACCTTTACACTGCCTCTTGCACAGATATTGACCCAAATTGAGAGCCCGGCAGATGGGCGACCTGCCTTAGGAATGGGGTCAACCATATTAAAACATTCAAACCCTTCCAAGTGTAAATGCCGCGTAGTCCAAGTTTCCAGTAACATAAGGATGTCCTGTTTTTGGGCTATTTCTAGCAGGTCTGGCAGGTTTACCTTGGATGCCAGACCGGCAACATTCCAGCTTAATATGTTTAAATTTGAATCAATACCAGACCTAGTTGGAGTGTGGTGCCCATGAGACGTTTGCTCATTTAATGCAGGGATAACCTCATTTGGGGCCAGGTGTAGGAGAGCAAATACCGGTCGGTTACGGCCGAATTCGTCCGTTACCGACCGGTATTTGGGTTTTCAGATGTAGGGGCCATTATTTTACCGATATCGGTATTTTTACTGATTCGGTAAATCCAAATGTGGGTGACACTCCTGAGAGTGCCACAGGCCCTTAAGAGGCGGTATTTTACCACCCAATCCTATTGGGTGGTAAAATACCGAATCCAGGTGTGCATGCACATCTGTGCATGCACACTGTGCAATGTGACACACAGACATGCCCTTAGGGCATGTATGTGTGCCACATGTAACACGTGCCTGTATTTGCGGTGCTAGAGGGTGTCAAAGTGACACCCCCTGCACCCTTGCAGAAATCGGTATTTACCGAATCGGTAAATACCGATTCGGTATTGCCCATTGATTCCTATGGGCTTCAAGGCCCATAGGAATCAATGGGCACTACCGAATCGGTATTTACGGATTCGGTAAATACCGATTTATACAGATTCGGTAATTCAAAAAAATAATTTTCCTACATCTCCCTCCTTCTAATTTACCGATTCATAAATACCGAATCGGTAAAATTCGGTATTATGAGTCGGTAAATTGAAGTTACCTACATCTAGCCCTACGTATCTGAGCGGGTGACAGTCAATCCTGATTGTCTAGGGCAGACAATGGTAAAAAACAATTATACATGGTTAGGGATAGGGCATTGTTACTTTTTAGTCCCAAAGTTGGTTTATAAAAATATCCCAATGGCAGTGACCAAATATGTTATGTTATGTTATGTTAAAATTTGGTAGAGCGCAAACAGCTGCCCCATCAAAGGGGCGTCCCGGCGCTAAGAACCACGTAACTCCACGAGGGACAGAGGCAAGGGCAAGGGACCTAGGGCGGAGGAAATAGGTGGGTTTTAACGGCTCTCCGGAAGGCAGACAGATTTTCCAGTGAGCGAATGCTCATGGGCAGGTTGTTCCAAAGTTTGGCTCCTAGCACTCTAAAGGAGCGTCCGCCAGTGCAAGCCAACTTTGTGAGAGGGACCGTCAGTAGTTGTTGACCTAGTGAGCGCAGATTGCGCTGTGGCACATAAGGTGTAAGGAGTGGCCAGAGAAGTTCTGGGCATCCAGTCTGAAGGATTTTAAAGATCATGACGAGGGCTTTAAACTGGATTCGGGACTCGATAGGTAGCCAATGCAGTTTTCGGATTGTAGCTTTGGCCGAGCACCTGCGGGGAAGTCCGACCAAGGTTCTTGACGCCGTGTTCTACAGGCGTTGCAGACAAGCTATCTCTGCTTTGTTGGCGCCCAGGAGTAAGACGTTAGCATAGTCTAGGCGGGACAGGATTGTGGCTTGAATGATCGTTTGATGGACCAAAGAAACCGAGTATGGGATTGAGGCTCCTCATCAAGCCCACCCAAGTGGCCGCTACTTTTTTTGTGTCAGTCTGGAAGTTGAGTGATGAGTCCATCCAGACGCCCAGAGTTTTGACCAAGGATTTGGGGGGTGGGATGGTGCCCAGTGACGATGGCCACCAGTGTTGGTTCCAGTGACTGGTGTTCTTTCCGAGGAGCAGCACCTCCGTCTTGCCTGCATTAAGCTGCAGGCAATTATCTGTCATCCATTGGGCTACAGCAGCCAGCCCATCCCTGAACCTTGCTGCAGAGATAGAGGGACCCTCGTTAAGAGTGATAGCCAGCTGTGTGTCATCAGCGTATGACACCAGCGAGAGGTCCCATTCTCTGGCTACAGCCGCAAGCGGTTGTACATATAGGTTAAAGAAGGATGGGCTGAGTGCAGAGCCTTGGGGGACTCCCTGTCCGATGGAGTGGGACTGGGAGAGGAATGGAGGGGCCGAGACCCGGAAAGACCTGTCCTCCAGGAAAGAACGGAACCATTCCAGAGAAAGGTCCGTGATACCTGCGGTAACCAGACGATTCAGCAGAATGTTATGGGATACCTTGTCAAAGGCCGCGCTGAGATCCAATAGGATCAGCGCAGCACTTTGGCCGGCATCAAGTATCGTCCGGAGATGTTCTGATGTAGCTAGGAGGGCAGACTCAGTGCTATGGCCTGGCCTAAAACCGTTTTGAGATGGATCTAAGGTGTTATTTAGATCCATGTGTTTGGACAGGGTGATATTTACGTGGGCCTCTGCGAGTTTGGATATCCAAGGAAGCAATGAAATGGGTCTCAAGTTCTCCAGTTTGGAAGGATCGAGAGTCGGTTTTTTTAATGATGGGAGAGACCCATGCTTGCTTCCAGGCAGTCGGGACAGTGGCCGAGGAAAAGGATAGGTTCAGTATGTATGCTAGGGAGGGAAGCAAAAAATCCAGAGATTCTATGAAGGGGGCCGGTCCCATAGGGTCTGCTGGGGAACCAGACTTGACTTTCTTGCAAAGTACAGTCAAGTCTTCATGAGAGATTTCAGGTATGTGCTCCAACTTGGTGCCTTCATTGACGGGTAGAGGGGAGTTGAGAGATGTAGCAGAGTGGTGAGGGAAAGATCTATAGATGTTTTGTACTTTGTCAACAAAAAAAGATGCAAGATCTTCACATTGCTGTGCTGACATGGTATGAGAAGAAGAAGATCTCTTACTCTGCAGCTCATCCACAAGTTTGAACACAACTTTGGAGGGGTTTGGACTAGCGTTAATTTCTTCGGCGTAGAAGGCGGCCCTAGCAGAACAAATAGCTTTGTGATAAAGCTTTTGTTTGAGACGATAGACCGATTTATCTTTGTCACTGTATTCTCGTCTCCATGTTCTTTCGGCTGTCTTGCAGTCCCTCCGCATGGCTTTCAGGGTGTTATTATACCAAGGGTTGGAGTGGGAGCGGCGTCCCTTAGTCCATTTGAGAGGTATGAGGGTTTCTAATCCTTGAGTGATCCAGTTATGAAAAGCAGCATATGTGGTGTTTATGTTTATATGCGCTTCTTGGTGGAATACTCCTAAGGTGGCGTGCAGGTCACTGATTGAGAGTTTGTGCCATGCTCTTTTGAGGTGACGGGAAGGTTCAGCTCCGCTAAACGCTTCCTTAATCAGTATAGTGAATTTGATTAAGTAGTGGTCCGTCCAATCCATGGGGTTGGGCACCTCTGTTAAAGTCTCCGGGAGGTTAGTAAAAACAGGGTCTAGGATGTGACCCGACGAGTGGGTGGCGTCCTGAATCAGGGGGCAGAGTTGTAAGGCTGACAGGTCGGCCAGAAGATTTTTAATGATGGGATCTAGATTCCGGTCGAAATGGAGGTTTAAGTCTCCAAGTATAGTGAAGTTTGGCAAGCTCACCACCAGGGAGTTTGCTACTTCGAGGAGAGCTTCTATGAACTTAGATGAAGGACCGGGGGGTCGATAAATATAGAGGCCAGATAGAGAGAAATGAGGGCCCGCTGTGATCTTAAAGCGAGCGCTTTCACAGTTCGAGATAAGTTCTTTAGTGAAGGAGCACAGAAATTGCTTTCTGTATATGACAGCGATGCCGTCACCTCTAGTGTCTCTGTTTATCGATTTCATGTGATAGCTCTCTGGAAGCGCGAGATTGGTAATACTGGTCATGTCGTCATGTAACCAGGTTTCGCAGATGAAGAGGATGTCAGGATTTTCTTCCAATAGGAGGGAGTTAACCTCTTGGTGGTGCTTACAGAGTGACCTCACGTTAAGCTGTAAGATAGTGAGAGGGGTAAGTTTGTGCGCAGCTGAAAGGCGCTTAGGAAGACAAGGGTTGGGTGTGGAAAAATGACAAGACTTACAGTGGAGGTGTGTCTGTCCGAGATATCCTGATATCCCCTTGCAGTTCCTCCTAGGGTTCAGTGCGATAAGGAAGTCTCTATCATAGCGATGGGCTTCCCGGGTAGTTTGTCCAGGGGGACAGGCGAGAGGCGATGTCTTGGCGATGATATGGCTTGATTTAGTAGCTTTTACTTCCTGTACCATCAGTAATGATCTAACCATTGAGAGATTTTGGAAGTTGAAGACCATACAGTCCCTCTCGATGTTCTTTGTGACGGCCCTACCCAACTTACCTTACCATAATAATGTTGTTTGTGTTTGCCACCCTAAACCCTTTGGGGCAGATTTACAAGCCCCGTGCGCCACGTTTGTGCCTCCGTTGCACAACTTCTGTGATGCATCAGCAGCGTAAAGCTGGCGCCCTGCTGCAACAGATTGACAACGTGACGCATCTATGGAGATGCGTCACGTTGTAAAGCCCTGCGCCACATGAAACCTGGGTCAGGTTTCATGTGGGTGTTCTGGGGCTGGGTGGGTTTTCCGGCGCAGGAACGCCTTGGAAAAGTGCCTGAGTGAAATCTACAGGATTTCACTCAGTCACTTTTCTGACGCCGCTGCATCAAAACCTTGCGCCTGCTTGAAGCAGGCGTAAGGCTTGACGCACCACGTTGTGTATGGGCAGGCCACGAGCATTGCTGGAGTTGCGTCACCCTTGCAACACAACTCCAGCAATGCGCCACCCTTCCGACGGAAGATGCGTCACAGATCTGTTTATCCTTGCGCCATGATGCGCCGCATTGCAAATGCAGTGCATCTGTGGTGGCATCTTATCTGGCGCATCTTTGCTGATTTGCAGGGATGCGCCAGTCGTCATCAATCTTCCCCTTTTTGTTTTGACAACCAGTCAATGCTTTTATTGCGCAGTTGGTTTCATGTTTCTACTTGATTTTTCCTGGGGGGTGGGGGGGTAACCCCTGCCAGGATTGGGACAAAAGGGCATGAAGCGGACGATAGGATCAGTATCTACTTACTAGCTTGTAGGGTTTCTCTGAGTCTGAGACCCCTGCACATGATTTACCACCCACCAGGTTTGTTCTGTCTGGGATACTCCTAGGCATGCTACAAGAAGCTGGGGGCATATATGGAGTTGTAACAGGCAAGCTTATAATACCGCAATAATAATAACCTCGGATGAAAAACATTCCCTAACTTTATTACAAGTGCCACAGGATCCGATTGATGAAAAAAATGTTGAAATGGGGGCCTGTGGATAACAATTAAGAGTACCATTAGTTAGCCAATAAGGATCACACCACTCGGAGGTAGCAGGATTGGTAGTTTTAAGTTGTGAACTTAGTCTATTTGACAAAGTATCCAATCGGTCTAGTCGCTTCCAACGGGCAGCAAAGTTCTTATCAACTAGTTCTTTGATAAGTCCGAAAACAGTGTCCACAATAGTGTCAATAAAGGTGTGTCCAAGGCTGCTGCAGGGGAAAGGAGGGTGTGCAGCACCAGTCTGAGTACAGATGGATCGACCTGCTTCCCCATTAGAAATAGGTTCTACAGTCTTGAGATTTTCAGTATGTGGAGGAGCCTGTATCCATGAACTCATGACAGTGCGCGATGAACTAGCACAGGGTGGTTGTTTCCTCTTTGAACAGATAGGTTTAGTCGCCTTCCTTTTACGTTTAGCCCCTAATGCCGCAGTAGTTATAGGTGGATCACATTTAATATAGATGCAGTGATACTGTCACTATTTAAAGCCACACTAGAAAGGTCCTCATTGTTGTGACTAAGTCCTGGGTGTGATGTGGTGCTCGGGGCAATGGCCTGCTCATTACAAGGTGAGGAAGGTACAACTGTATTGATTATGGCCACCCCTGTCTTAAGACCAGCCTTAGATGCTTCAATTCCAAGGGACAGGCGCCTCACAGTTAATTCAATTTAATTAGCAACTATATTAGCTGCCCTTTCCAACATACTATCTATGCTTGCGGTAACCAGCCGGAGGGGTAATATCTGTTTGTTTACCCATAGCAGAAGTTGTGTCTGGTTTATCTTTTAAAGTACAATGACACTCACATCGGCGTTCTTTGCAGTCAGCAGATGTAAATGGGGGGCCTCCTGGCGCTTATGGATGCGTAGGCGCCTCCTGGTGCTTTGTACTATGGGAGCTGGAATCCTCTGGCTGCCGGTACTGCTGGTGGTGCTGGTGGCAAGATTCAAGCTGCAAAAACTGGCTCCCGCCTATGGGAGCCCACATCGACCTTTAAGCGCCGCCTGGTCGTGTGTGGATGCGTAGGCGCCTCCTGGTGCTTTGCACTATGCGGCTGCCCGAGGCCACCCGGTGGCCACTCAGAAGGGCAGCCCTCTAGTAGCAGAGGGCTTCCCCCCACCCCCCCCATTATCGCTCACCCACTCCTCCCTCGGGAAGGAGGGGTCTCGAAGGGAGCATGGGAGGGGACAGGCTGCTCTTTGCTGCACCGGATGCATCGTGTTGGCCTCGGATGTTGAGGACACACATTTTCCAGGCCCTCATCCCCAACCCGCAGTGAGTGAGGATTGCCTGGGCGTCCCCTTCCCTCCCCCTCTGCCTATCCCCTCCACTAGGAGGTCGAGCGGACTGGGCGGCCTGGTTAGTGTCGGGCCGCTGAGGGGGTAGGGGTCCGGTTGCACCAGCGGAGAGCCTGCCGGATGTCCGTGACAGATTGATGGCAGTCGGGGGTGGCGGGGAGGGCCCCAACTAGGGTAAGTTAGTGGCTCTCCCCCCCCCCGTTTACATCTAGAATCCGTTCATTGCTCGCTCCCCTCCCCACAGGGGGGGCATGGGATGGGATGGGCGGCCTGTTTTGGTGTGGGCCACTGAGGGATGGAATAGGCCCCCAGCCACCGAAGCATCACCCGCCGGGTTGGGGCACCGTCGGTGTCTCTGTGGCCGTCAGGCGGTTGAGGGTTCTCTTTCCCGCCACGAGGCCTGCAGATTAGCACCAGGGAGCGGAGTCATGTAGCTTAATTGTGAGGCGTGCGACTTGGTATCAATTTAGGCGTTCGATTCCCCAAGTATGGCTGACCGGGGGCATGGGGTCGGGAACCTCCGCCCACAACCAACCCCTCCCATCCCCTTCTGAGCCACCATTTTATACTTCCGAATGCGCATCCGAATCCGAAACGAGCCCGATCCTGCCGGGCCCGCGGGTGTCGGAGCTCGGGCGCGGGGCGGCGCGAGTGTCTTCCACCCCCCCGCACCGTGCCTGAACTGGATCCTGTCCTGCCCGCCATTGCTGACGAGATTGGCGGCATCGGCTGCCCGTGCGACGGGGGAGGGGGATAGCTTGCTCCGGGCAAGAACACAGGCTTGCTCGATACATTGTGGGGCCTTGATCGTCAGGAAGGTGACCATCTACGTGCACGGCAATATGGGGCATGGCCCTCCGCCCCCCTCTTAAACTCCCGAGCGCGGCATGTCAGAGCGCTCCGGCGGGCAGCGCGCGTGCCCTTCACAGCCAGCCAGCATTGTCGTGCACGCTTTGGTCCTTGCATTCCGGTCTCCCCGGCGGCCATATGGGGCTATCCTGTCTGTGTCTTGTGTGCGTGGGGGCAGCGCCGGGGTCAGTGTCTCGTGGTTGGGGACTTGTTGGGGCTTGTTGTGCCACACTGCTGGGAGATGCACTGCAGTAAGCTTAGGGACAAGTGAACGGGCAGTGCACGGAATGTTGATGAAGGAGGGCAAGGAGCTACCGACCCGCTCCTCCTCCGCCTCCCTCCCCGGCAAGCAAGCAACCCCCCCACCCCCCCGCCCCCTCACGCATTTACACCATGTTATGCTAGTTTTGTTTGCTCTACTCATGCAACAGTTCTCTCATGTAACATAACTGGTACGTCACAATATTGCATTAATCAAAAAAAATTAAAAAATATAATAATAGGCACCTACCAGCAGGGCGGCTGGGGGGTCCCAGGAAAAAAGGCAGGGGGAGGTCGCCACCAGGGCCTGCGGGCAGCAGGGTGGGTGGCATCTCCCCCCCACCCACCCCCACTCCCACCAGAAGGTAGGCACAACCTAGGGGTAGAGCACAGCAGAGCCCACTTACATGATGGGGCTATTACGGGGTGTGTTTTGTGTGCACTCACCCTATCATCTTTTTCAGGTCAAGGAAGGTGACCATCTACGTGCGTGCAAGGATCAGACCTTAGTTACATGGTTCAGGTAATTTCGGGGGCAACGAATGTAAAGGGATAGGCACGCAAGGTTGGCCTCTTTGGGTTCTGGGCACTGCAAATGATAGCGTTTAAGTTAAACAGTTGAAACATATGTGGTCTAGCGAGTTGGCCACCTGGCAGTTGCGCAAGGTTTCCCCCCCAGCCTCTGGCCCAAGTACAGCACTCATGTATCTATTTTCTTTCAGCCCGCCCTCGTTCTCGAATTTCTGTCGCCAGGCTCTGCCTAGCGGACCTCCGTTCAGGTGCATCCAACGTCTACGTCCGGCATCACAGTACCAAGGTAATGTACACGGGCGAAGGGACAGGCAGAGGTCGGTAAAAGGGAGGGTGCCCAGTCTTGCCACGGTGATTAGGAAGGGGTTTAGGGCCCACTTGGGAGAGGAAGGGGTCCCGCCGCGGACACTCACCGTTTTGTATGTTCGCTGGCTCACAGTTCCATTTCTTTTTCAGGAATTTAGTCAGTGAAGTGCCGGCATGACTAGCCAGGGATCCCCCTGCTTTTTTTGCAGACGTCCCGGGTGGAGGATTCCCTGCCCGGAACCTCCCACGATGACCAGTTGGCGGCCGTTATGGACATGATACGGGCCAAAGGTGTGGCATGGGCCAGCGAGCTTCTGAGTGCCAATAGTCCAGGGGATTCTGGTATTGCCATGTCAGCCCCATCGGCGGGGCAGGAGATAGTGGAAGAAGCAGGGCCCACCAGGTCCAAAAGGGTTCAAAAACCCACGGTCAGGGATTTCCCAGCAGAACCGCTGCCAGCCAGAGTCCGTACCATCGAGCCGGCAAGACCTGTATTGGTGCATGCAGCCGCCTCTCCACCCCCTGCTGACAGTGTAGCGGCTCCCATCCTGCCACCACATGTGACAAGCGGAACTCCTCCTCTGGCCCCGCTAGACAGGACAAGTAGCAGCACTGATAGCACAGCATCAGACAGGCCCTTCCACCCCCCTTCAGCGTCCCTGCCTTTCCTCTCTCCTTCTTCCAGCAACCACAACCAGGTCAGCATGCCTGCTCTCCCAATTCTCGCTGGTCCACAGATGTCCAAAGGCCCGTCCCCCATCGCCATTCCAAGCTTACTGTCTCTACTGCGGGACTATCCTAATGCCAAGGATAGGGCCGTGTTAGCTGAGGGCTTCCTGGAAGGTTTCAGAATCCCTTACCAGGGACCCAGGGTTATCAGGGATTCAGAAAACCTTATTTCAGCAAGGGATCACCCCGAGGTGGTCGGGGAAAAAATTGCTAAAGAGCTGGCTCTAGGGAGGGTGGCGGGACCTTTCAGGCTTCCGCCTTTCCTAGATTGTGTGGTCTCGCCCTTGGGTGTGGTCCCTAAGAAGGAGCTAAGGTCCTTCAGGCTGATCCAACACCTTTCCTTCCCGGACGGTGACTCTGTAAATTCATGGCTGGAGGAGGGCTCATGCTGTGTCTCCTACTGCTCCCTGGACATGGCCATAGACATCGTTAGGAGGGCCGGGATTGGGGCATGGTTGGCGAAACCCGACATTGAGTCAGCATTCAGACTGCTGCCAGTCCACCCGGAGAGCCAACACCTTTTAGGCTTCAAGTGGCAGGGGGACTTCATTTTTGACAAATGCATGCCCATGGGCTGCGCAGTCTCCTGCGCCTTTTTTGAGGCCTTCAGCTCTTTCCTGCGGGGGCTATCGATGAAATACAAGGTCAAAGCAGTGACCCACTACCTGGACGATTTCTTATTCATTGGGAGGGATAGTATGCAGGACTGCAGCGAGGGGCTCCAATGCTTTATGGATCTGGCCAGATACCTGGGGCCTGGGGGTGCCGTTGGCACCCGGCAAGACTGAAGGCCCTGCGCAGGTTCTCACTTTCCTGGGTATCGAGTTGGACACGGTTAAGGGCGTGTCTAGGCTCCCTGCTGGGAAGGTGCAGGCCTTGCAACAGGACATTCAGTATCTGCTGGGGAGAGAAAAGGCGCCTCTAGGGGTCATCCAGAGCCTCCTAGGCAAGCTCAATTTTGCTGCGAGAGTCATTCCGGTGGGCAGGGTCTTTGCAAGAAGACTGGCGAGAGCTACTGCGAAGGTTGTCAAGCGACACCACTTTGTCAAGTTGTTCCCGGGCCTGAAGAAGGACCTGGCCATGTGGGTAGAGTTTCTGTCCGACTTCAACGGGACTGTGATCTGGAGGGCTCCTTGGGTAGACAGTCCGGAAATCAGCATGTTCACGGACGCCTCAGGCAGAGAAGGCTTTGGGGCAATCCTGGGCGAACAATGGTGTGCACAGTAGTGGCCCAACGCGTGGCGCAAGCGCGGTATTACGTCCAACATCACAGTGCTGGAGCTTTTTCATATAGTCATCGCTCTTCACCTTTGGCCTGAGGCCTTGTCTGACAGAAAGGTCCTATTCTGGTCCGACAACATGGCGGTGGTTCAGGCAGTAAATGGGCAATCAGCCAAATGCCCATTGGTGCTATGCTTACTGAGGGAGCTTACCAGAGGGAGCCTGCGCTGCAATATAGAGTTTAGGGCCAGACATATAGAGGAAGTCAAAAACGTGGCAGCTGATGCTCTCTCTCATTTTCAGTGGGATCATTTCCGGGCGGCCTGGCCGAGGGCGAGGGCGAGAGCAGAGAAGAGCCCATTCCCACCAATGCTCTGGGGCATCTTGGAGTGAAGCAGGAGTTGAGAGCCCTGGGGGAGAGATCTTTGGCCCCAGGTACGAGGAACGCTATGGGAGCCACCTGTCTGCATTTAACAAAGTATTGGAGGACATGGGCCTACAAGGGTTATCACTGGAAGATAAAGTGCAGGCTTTTGTAGTATGGGCCAAGAGACAAGGTAAATCCCATTCCTGGGCCTGTGGTCACCTGGCCGCAGTTAGCCACAATGCCAAGCTGAGAGGGGGTCAGGACCCAGCAAAGTCCTTCGCGATCATGGCAGAATTGAAGGGTTGGTCTAGGGAGGAGCCGAGGGTCCCGGATGGCAGATCTCCCATTGATTTTCCCATCCTCCGTGCCATGCTAGATGAGCTAGCCACCGTAACCCACTCTCCCTTCAAGGCTTCCCTGTTTGCAGCACCATTCTGCCTTGCCTTCTTTGGAGCTTTCTGCATCAGTGAGTTAGTGGCTCGCTCCAAAAGTGACAGTTCAGGGGACGCCTTGGGGGTGGCGGACATTAGCTTGGACCTTAGCTTGTCTATACACCTCAGGAAGACCAAGACTGACCAGGCAGGTACGGGGGTAGTGATTGAGTTATGCCCGCTGGGGGATTCTAGGTACTGCCCTGTTTCACTAGTCAGGGCCTACCTCGCGCTCCGCCCCCCCAGCGCCCGGGTACCTCCTTATCCACGCGGACCTCGGCCCGCTCACCAAGTACCAGTTGGATAAAATCATGATTGCATGTCTTTCCAGAGCAGGCTTACTTAGCCAGGGCAAGAAGTTCTCCAGCCACTCGTTCAGAATAGGGGCGACCACCGTGGCTTTCAAAGCAGGCATGCAGCCTGCCAGCGTGCAGAAAGTGGGGCACTGGGAGTTTCTCTGTTACAAGCGGTATATCCGCCCATGAGGTATTTTGGTGGCTTTAGTTTGCAGTGTTTTGTGTTCCACGGTTGCTTTTGTGTACAGTGTTCTTTGACGTGTTGTAATAATTCATATGAAGAGAGTAATAAAACAACGTAGTTTGAACCGTGTCCTTTGTCTTACCAGGGTCAAGAGTGTGGGTCATGGGGCACTCTACCATCTCCAGGTTAGCACGGTGGGCATCGATCAGGAACTGGACACGTGGATTCCCAAACACAGAGTTTGTGTGGTTAGGGTTTCCAGGCATGCGTTGGAACAGCCTCATGAATAAACTCGAACTATCTCTAGCCTCACTCGGAGGCCCTCCCCACCACCTGGTCATTCACTTGGGGGGCAACGAACTCACGAATTTAGGACAAACTGTTTTACTCCACAAGATGAAGAATGACTTGGGGGAGGTCTGTAAACGCATGGGGCAAAGTGTGGTATGGTGGTCAGAGATCGTGCCACGCAGGGTGTGGCTCGGTGCAAAATCCTGTGAAACAATTGAGAGGTCTAGGAGAAGAGTCAACAGCGCCATGCGCAAGTTCACCGAGCAGAGGGGCTTGGGATTTGTCAGGCATGAAATGATTCAGGAGAGGACCACGGGCTATTTTGGGGCGGACGGGGTTCACCTCTCACCTTTAGGGTTGGACCTTTTTCTCCTGGACATACAGGAAGCACTGCAGTTGAAAGGTTGCAGGTAAAGACAGGTAGCTATGTAGTGGGGGTCCCGGGCAGCGACGGTTGCCACTGCCTGGGCTGTGGCGGAGTTACAGGGCGATCCGGAAGCAGAGAGGTGCAGCACGGTACCTTAGCAGGCACATAGGGGTGCCAGAGCCTAAGACCAGGGGCCTCAGGGGAGGTTCCTGGAACCTGTGTCAGCGCCCCTGTAGTCCTTCAGGCGGTTGTGGGCCTGTGCAACCGGTGGCTTGCCTAGCTACGCTCCGCCCCGCAAGGGGCGCGAGTATAATCATTACCATAAGGGGCAGCACATAGGTGGTTCGCCACGGTGCTGCCTGGCTCATCAGGCGGGCAGGTGGCGAGAATGCGGCCTGCCCTTGGATCGCCCGTAAGCCAACCCACTATGATTACATAACGTGTATGTAAATAAACCTGTAGCAGCTTTTCCCAAACTAATAACACTGGTGTCTAGTGTGTTATTTGTGGGATGCATGCTTCTGTTGCGGGGTGGGGGGGCCTGTTGCCATGATGTTATAATGCGGCTGCCCGAGGCCACCCGGTGGCCACTCAGGAGGGCAGCCCTCTAGTAGCAGAGGGCTTCCTCCCCACGCCCCCCCATTATCGCTCACCCACTCCTCCCTCAGGCAGGAGGAGTCCCGAAGGGAGAATGGGAGGGGACAGGCTGTGATGTCTCGTCCGGTGCAGCAGGCAGGGCGAGCGGTATTTAAGTCTCCCTCGCCATTTTCTCTGCCTGTTTGCTGCACCGGACGCGTCGTGGTTTGCCTCGGACGTTGAGGACACACATTTTCCCTCCCGACCGCTCACCCCGTGTGTCTGGTTTGGGTAGGGACAGTTGAACTTTTTAATGTGTTAATTTTCGTTGCAGGTGGAGTTACAGGGCGAACTGGAAGCAGAGAGGTGCAGCACGGTACCTCAGCGGGCACATAGGGTGTGATGTATTCCTATAGGTTCTGTATCGATCCCCCTATTCCTGACCCTATTCTGGTTAACGAGTTAACTAGCAGCCATCCCATGATGCAGAAACCGTTATCTGATTACGCCAGACCACGGCACAGGAGCGCGTTATCTGATTAGGTCATAACGCTTGCCATCTAATTAGGCAAGCAATATTCCTCCAGCCCCTGATAAGGCATACGGAGTTCTCAAAACAAATCAAACCTATGACAACCTGGGAAAAACCCTGCGGCCATTGTTTTGATTTCACCGAGAACTTCAGTAAAAGAATGCGCTAACGACCAGCTCGTATGACATCCTTATTGACGTATCTATGTCCATCCTTACGTCAATCTCGGCACCTTACAGGTATAAATATTACCGATATTGCCTTAAGCAAACACACGCGGTGGTGACGAGATCGGAGCAGCGAGACTTGCCGAAGCCCAGCAGAGAGCGAAGCCCCCGGCGCTGCCCCGCCTTCCTGACGCGCTGAGAACGAGACGCTGCTTTCTCCTGCCGAGAAATCCAGCTCCGGCGCTTCTGAGCAGCCCTCACAGGCAGCTTGGAATATCGAGACCTCAGACGAGAGATACTATCCCTCAACCATCCTAGACCTCAGGTACGGAACTGAATAACCCCTTGCACAGAATTCTTGAATCAGTCACTTGTCAAAACAAACTTAACTTAGACTGCTACTTTCTATCCCCGCCCACGTATTAGGCTTAGGTCAGGTACACTGGGGTAGGCGTGGTTAGAAGCACCAGTTGAGTACGATTAGTCAAATGTTTATATGTATGTATCTATTTTATCCATTTTAAACCACTATATGGCTTAGAAACCATATAAATATTTTTACAGTATTATTTTATACTTCTGCTTTTATTGTATGCACTTTACTTTACCATAAGTTTTGCAATAATATCGATTAATTTCTCTTGTACGAGAAAAGAGACTGATCAATAAATAACATCTTTTATTGAACACGCCCGTCTCTTCCTTTTCTCTACAATCTGGTGAAACTAAGAATGCACGTACTGACTGAGTAAAATAAGTTGTCTTTTGTTTTCACACGACTCTAGAGATACACTCTTGATTAGGGGAGAGCAAAGTTGTCATGTTCTATGGTTGTCAGAAACTAAATCCCTTCTTGTCTATCCAGGGAGGTTCAATTCCTCCTTGTCTATTCGAGAAAGTTTCTAGTGAACTCTGAGCTAGCTGGCAAACCCAAAACTTTAAGTCTAATATCGACAGTAGAAGACCTAGTTAACGTCTGGTCTAGGTCTATACTATTGGAGGTATTATTCCAATGCGCAGAGCCTATTGGGATAATAGGAACTACACTACATGGCGCCCAACGTGTTTGGATAGGCGATAAAACTAACGCAAGACTTTAGAGTAACTCAGTCGTGCTTTTTCACTCAGACCCCTTTTTCCCATAATACTCCAAAGACGTCTGGAGTGGGTGAGAGGTAAAATCCGCCAAACCTCGCAGGAGGGAACTCCTAGTGATTGGTTCTTGGTTCAATCAACGTTGAAGGATACACTGTTCCAAAATATTGTGCATCTCATCTCTGTTTCCATAAGAAACCTGATCTGCAAACAAACAGAATAACCATCCTGACAGTAAAATGCCAGACAGTGATGATGAAACAGAGAGAGCTAGAGTAGCAGCTGAAGTAATAGCAGCTGATAATACTATGCAAGAAGCAGACCCGGATATAATACTCATCCCGGTCAACATAAGAAGATCTATAACGTTAAAACTTATAGAAAATGGACTGACACCAAGAGGTGGTACAGTCATATTCGTAATTGAGGCACACGAATATCGGCAAACAGAGGTATTCTATTCATGGATAAACTTTCCAGCAGCAAATACTGTAACAAAGGAGTTCCACTGTTATAAAACAGAGGAACCATCGGATACCTACACTCCTTTCGAGGAAGTGGAAGTACCACTCAAATTCCAAGAGCATCTGCTCTTGTTTAGTGGCGCCCTAAAACATAATAATCACATCACCAGGCTCGGTCCACTAGGTAGACCAGGAGCAACGTGGCCGGACCTAGCCGGATACACACCACATCCAGACATCGAAAGAATGTCTGCAGCAGATGTTTTAGTACAACTAAAACAATTAATTAAAATATATAGACAACTAGTCCAATATATAATGCGGACTTCAACCATCCAACCTGTAGTTAAAATCCCACAGCTGACCCCTCATCAGGGGAACACAAATAAAATTACACCACAGAACATACAGTCCTGCCTAGGTAAAGTACCAGCTAAACGGGAACAAATACCATTCTGGTTAGCACAAAAAATCACCCAAATAGAGGCTGTGTTTCCAGACACCACCCCTGTGGATAAACACAGGATTCTGACTATCTGTCTTCCAATGGGAATCGCACCACACGTGGAGGACTGTGACACTTGGGGTACAGTCTTTGCTTCCATTTACACAAAAACACATGGAGTTCCATCCATGTCAGTAATACCAGATGTGCTAAAAACAAATTCAAGACGAATACGGTCCAGAACCCGCTTTAACTCTTGGTATGAAATTACTAAAAGACTTCAAGCAGGTCTCGGCAATATTACTAGCCAACATAAAAGGAGAAGCAGCGAATGTGGCGATCCGCCAGAGGTTAAAAGAGACAGATATAGAAGACCAACCAGCTGAAATTGCCAGAATTATAGAAAAATCCTATGAAGAACTAGGTAGAGATAGTTTGGGTGGAATACCAGTGAAGCCCCAACTAATTGAAAGTCCTGAAAAAATATTTATTAAAAATAATTTAAACAGTCAAAAGAAGAACTGGGATGGAAACAAACAATCTAATCCAAAAGAAAAGAGATTCCAGTCCAGAGGAAGGTCTCCTCGGCGAGAGAAAGATCTCCGGACCAAGGACCCAAGTCTCCCCAAAGGGAGCCCTCTGTGAAAAAATACAACCTTAGAAATAGGGATAACATAAAGAAACCGGATAGATATCAAGATTTGGATACACGTCCCTCTCAATCTTTTCAGACTTCCTCGCAGAAATCGGAAAGAAGAGGACGATCGGAACCCAGGGAAGGGCACGTCAAGTCCAAAGACAAGGAACCTGCTCATCCAAATAAAAAATTACAGTTTCCAAAAAAGAAGGTAGCCAGCATTAAAGTATTCAACAATGCCGAGAATACTGAGGACACAGCTGAAAAACGGAGAGTGGGCTCAGACAATGCTAGACAGCGCAGCAGAAGTGAGCATAGCACGCAAAGTCCTTATGAATCATCTGGAGACAGTGGACACGAATGAATACATTCAGGTGGAAACTGCAGACACCAGAGTTAGCAAACCTCACAAAATATATGAAATAACTTTACGTATAGAAGGGGATAAGACTAGAAAAATAAGGGGCCTTTTTTGGGATAATCTCTCCGAGGGCTATGACATCCTTCTAGCTGAAAAAGACCGGCCACCAGAGTTCGTCAGGGAGTGCCCACATGGCGAAGAAATAATTATGCCTGCCTTCTCAAATCATATTCCAATTCATAAAAAATATACACTTGCAAGAAAGTGGGCAGTAGCTCAAGCTCCTGCTTTATATAAAAATCATGTAGGATGGGATGAGGACTCTCCTCCTCACAAAATCCAGTTAAAATCACAACCTACTGCACAAAGGCAGTATCCAATCAAGCAAGAAGCTAAAAAACAGGTAAAAGAAATTCTAGATCAACTAGAATACCAGGGGGTGATTGAAACTTGCACCTCACAAATGAACAACCCTTTGTTTCCTGTCTCCAAACCAGACAATTCATATCGTCTAGTTTTGGATTACAGACACCTTAACTCGTGTTGCAAAACTTTTGCAGTACAAAACTCGCATAGTGCTGCACTAATGAATAACATAGTGCGCAAAAAATATAAAACAACATTAGACATCTCTAATGGATTCTTTTGTCAAAATATAGCACCAGAGAGCAGATACTTATCAGCGTTCTCAATAAATGGCGCTCAAAAAGAATTCTGTCGGTTACCCCAGGGGTACAAGAACAGCCCAGGAGTATTCTCAGCGAGGGTAACAGAGTTACTACAAACATATGATGACGAAGCATTATCTTATGTCGATGACATATACCTAACAGATGATGACTCGGATACTCACTTGAAGAGAGTGAACACCATAATACTTGGGTTCGCAGCAGAGGGTTACAAATTCAACTTTAAAAAATCTAGAATTGCCCATCTAACAGTCCTGTTCTTAGGATATGAATTATCAAGTGAAGGCAAAAGCCTGGCTGACAATTTCCTAGAGAAATGTGCCGTACTCCAAGCACCTAGAACACTAAAAAACCTACAGTCAATTCTGGGCTTCCTAAACTTCGGAAGAACATACATTGCAAATTACTCAGAAAGGGTCAAACCCCTTTATAATCTAATAAAACCAGATTTTAAAAAATCAAATTGGACTCAAAAACACACAGAAATTCTGAGATCCTTACAAACAGATATGTTAGTTAAAACAAAATTAGAAACACGTGATAACACACGCAACCTTGTGATTCGAGTCATCCCAGGAAGATGCGGATTCACATACCTGACCTCTAATGAGGGAGAAAAGGTACCAATTGCATTTAAATCGCACTTGTACACTAAAGCTGAAATGAAATTTAGCCCAACTGAAAAAATTCTTACTGCAACACAGACGGCTATAGCAAAAGAACGAGCCCTTTCACAAGGTAAACGAATAATAATCGTTACACCGATACCAGCCCTAGAGGCTGTAACAAAAGCAAGCATACCGAATGCTAAAGCGCTCCATCCGAGATGGATACAATGGGCTAATTCTCTTGCTGCAACAGACGTGGCATACGAATTTGATCCTAACTTAAGAACACAAGAGTTTCTCCAATACGAATTCGAATGTCTGACGCCAACCGAAATTCTGCCTCTAGAACATTGCGGCTGTATAATATATACAGACGGATCAGCACAACCCGCAGTAGGAGGTAAACAAGCTTACAGTGCTGCGTGTGCGATTGTAAAAGGTCGCTGGCACGATGGGAAATTCAAACCAGCGGTGACTAAAACACAATCTCTAGGAGATTGTACAGCTCAGCGAGCAGAACTACTAGCATTCAAGATGGCGCTTGAAAATACCGATCGAGAATTCCCCACACTCATAGTGTGTGATTCGTATTATTGCGTTCAGTCTTACAATGAATACTTACAGATCTGGCTTCAGAATGGTTTTAAGGATGCAAAAGGAGGCACAATCAAGCATAAAATGCTTTGGGAACAAGTAGTTCTTTTACAAAAGGAACTACCAAAGACTCACGTGATACATACACTGAGTCATCAACGTGATGGCGTTCACGTTGCAGGGAATTCATTGGCTGATGAGGCCGCGAAGGCAGCTGTGCAAACGGCTTCCGTAGCTGCCATCACTCGGTCAAAAACAAAAATAGACAGCGATATATTACAAGCTGTCAGCGCTACAGTAAAAGATGCGATAGAAACACTCCCGAAAGGCTTTCCAGTAAAGTACTCATACATAACTGATGCAAATAACGTTCCATTTGCTCGAATCCCTGGAGTGGGGGATAGAGTAATTCCAAACATGTAACATAGGTTAGGACTCATCATAGCGGCACACGAAGGACTTGCTTCTGTACATGCTGGCGTCTCAGCCACAGTATCGTTATTAAAACAGAGATACTGGTGGCCACAAATGAGAAGACAAACCAGGAACTATGTTCTAGAATGTGAAATATGTCAAAAAATGAAAGTATCAACAGTGAGACGACCAGCACAGACACCCCTTCTAATCTCGGATAAACCATTAGCCTGTGTTTACCTGGACCACTGTGGTCCCTTACAAAGGGATGGTAACTATAAATATATCTTGGTCGCAGTGGATTCATGCACGAGATTCATATGGATGTGGCCCCAGCGAACGGCTGATGCCAGAACTGTTATAAAAGATTTGCGAGTCTTTATCGGCACATACGCAATTGGCATGCTGCATTCGGACCAGGGTCCTGCTTTTAGCTCTAGAGCTTATAAGGAGGCCATGGTCAGCATGGGCGTTACATTGCGGTATTCTTGTCCATTTCATCCCGAGGGAAACGGAATTGTTGAAAGAAAAAACCGTGACATAAAGCAATCTATAACAGCAAAGGTATTAGGTTCGGGAGCTGGGTGGGTCAAACATCTAATAAGTGTCCAACGTAGTCTAAACAACTTGCCAAGAAATTCTCTGAGGGGATTCAGTCCGTAAGAATTACTGTTTGGAACTAGGATGCTAGTCTTAGATCTTGACAGTCAGACTTCAGTGGTAAAAGAAAAAAGCTTTGATATCAAAGATCGTTTGGCTATTTTACAGGACTTAAACGAAACAAGAAAAGACCTGAGCAACATAAAGTTGAAACAGCAGCCAACAACCACTGAAGAACCACCACCTGTCCCAGCAAGACCTGTCTGGATTCCAAAAGTCGGGGATCTAGTCAGAGAAAAGATCGCGGTAAAGAAGGAATTTGGGCCTTCTTACAGAAAAACAGTTCCTGTCTTGTCCATCAACGGGACAAGATCAGTTGTACTACCGCCGCTTGCTGGTAAAAAGGAGAACCGAGTTGTATCCATCGACCTGGTAAAACCACAATCTTGTGGCCGATAACAAACAGTAGGCCAAGTGGACTCCCGATAAGTAGTAGAACACCAAGGTTTGCTACAAGTACAGAGGTGCTAACTAAAAGGCTAATCACATTCGAAACGCCTACAGAACAACAACAAGGACTATGCAACAATGCAATGGAACTCACACCTCTGAAAACCCAAATAAAAACATTTAGTAGAGACACACCAACCTACAATGAAGTAACAAATGAATATGCTGAAGCTGCAAGAAACAGTAATCCTGAAGCAATTGGAACAATAGACAGAACGGCATCCGGCTACTTCATCAACTTTGAAGATTCTTCTGAAGATCTAAGTGAATCAAAGACACAGCCATCAACAAAAACTTTTAAAGATAAAGCTAAGGAACTTTTGAAACAGCTGAAAGAAACCTATCTGATTTCTCCGTGGATTGAATTTTGGGTGTCATTTGGTGTATTTATCCTGATACTTTGGCTCATCATGATACTATGTTTGGGACGCTTCATTGAGGGAAAATATGCTAAAATGGACACAGCAAGCCAGAAAATCAACTTGATCCTCAAGCCACACACGTCTTCACACGTCAAGAAAAGAGAACTTTCTTTATTCAATTTCACAGCCAATCCTATACCGGGTGGGGTAGCATGGGACAATACTGACTATGAAATCTATGGTCCGGTTGAAATCCTCAAATATCCACACCAAATCAAGATCTCGTTGAGTGACTTTGTAAAACCAAACTCATTTGCTGATGATTGGGACTTTGAAAGTATTAATAACATGATGTCTGATCTAGTGATGTCTGCTAAATTTACCAAACATGATTATTTGCAGGGTTCGTCTAATTATGATAGTATGTACTGCTACAACCACTATGGTAACCATTTTTTACATAAATCAGCACAACCTAGAAATGTTTTAAATTATAATCAATGGGAACATTGTGCAACCCCTCCAAAAGGAAGCTCAAGAACCTTTTATGACAAATATTCATACTTTTCAGGGTTCAACACAAGTAATGCTGAAACATTCTATTTCAAATTGTCAAATAAGACAGGAACAAAAACCATGCTTACAAACACAAAATTGATATATTCGGACTCATTTTTTTAACAAATGAATACATTTGGTTTTGATTATTGGGACAAAAATGTTGAAGTAAAAAGTGTTTGGGGTACAAAGGAATGGCAAGTACAAGGTATAGAATCATTGTTTAGAGCCTGCATGATCCCAGAACAAATTATATTCTTGAATGAAACTATTCAACAAACTACCTGTCTTGGATTAGCCAAAATCAAAGACTTAAATAAACCGTCTATTCCAAATCCAACAATGAACAGCAATACCTCTGCAGATGAAGAAATAGACGTAAACTATGTATTAAACCAAAACAGAACAAATCCTGATTGGAAACAATGGTTGATCTGGCCAACAGATACTAATAACTGTCAAGACAGATTCCTGAACAAAACACAGGGGTTCAAATTGACCAGGCCAGACCCTAGATATTCCCAAAGACAACACCCAGGGATAATCACCACCTACAGTGTGGGCAAACTCTGCCTTCAATGGCTAAAAACTTCCACACTGACAGAAATTAAGCAACACCTAACTTTACTTACTGATGGTGCTGACTTGCGTGATTTCATTATGGGACCACGCAAACAGCTTCAAAAATGCTTCATAGCAGCCTCTATATATACAGCTTACAACGAGGCCTGGAAGATAACTCAAATTGAGACAGCAGAAAGTATACGGGAAATTGACCGTATTACTTTGGAAAAATCGCTTTCTGTAGTGGACAATGGGTTAATGACTCTGTCCTCCAGAATCTTTTCATTGGACAGCATTGTGTCTTCAGCAATCGACATAATATCGCAAGACTTACTGTTGTTACAACACGGTCAGTCTCAATTGCGTTCTATTGTACAGCTTGGCTGGACGTTACAAAACCTGCGTTCAGGCTATGTGCCTTGGCGTTTAATCAACACAACGTCACTATTCACTATCTTTAACCTTACTGATAAACAGATCAGTATGGCACAGAAGGGTGCTGATTATACAATCCTGAGCATTGAGAAACTCGAGAGATTACCATTGACAATGTCAGAACGACCTGTCATTGAATGGATAATACATGGGATAATTAAAATTCCGATATCAACTTTCAGGTTTCAATACTGCCAAAAATATATACAGGCTGGCATGTACGAAAAATTGGGAAAAGGGTACATTAAGACAACATGGAACTTGCCCTATTCACATGCATGTGTCAGTAATAAAGGACAGAAAGTGTTTCTTAGTGGCAATAATTGTGCGATGTCACTAAGCGGTACACTTCTGTGTAATGGAATTAGTTTGCATGGAGCCTGTGAAGGGAACTCAAATAACCTTTCATGTCACCAGCTAGGCACACCTGCAACAGAGATAGAACCATTCTTTAAAAGACTCTATAACGGGAGTTACATTCTAATTGTGGATCGCAGATGTTGTAGTCTACTGCCCGGGGTTCCTTATCTCGTTAGTACGACTGCGAAGGCCATGTGCTGTGGACGCTTATTGTTCCCCAGTTCCTTTCCAGACAGGGAGGCAAGGGCATGGCCTCACTTGAAAATTACTTCTATTCGAGTTGATACTTTAAGCAGAATGAAAACAGTGCTTCTTCAGACGCCGACCAGGCTCACGTCATCAAAAGAAACGTATGATCTCCTAGTCGCAAGGACGACTGCAGAGATTCACTCATTGTCATCAACTAATTCCCCCATACATTTCGCAGAAATCCTGAATGAAATCTTAAATATTTCTGATACCAGTGGAGTCTCAAATGTATTTAAGACAGTATTTTCGATGGCATTAACACCATTCAAAGCCATACTGGGTATTTTTCCAGACTTCGTCCATTCGATTTTTGGAGGAGTTCCCCTCATTCTGGGACTAATTGCAGGAATCCTATTCTTAGTCCTTATATTTCGTTATGGCAAACCATGTCACAGACAAAACACCTGCGACAAGGGAAGAAACAATCCGAGCCATTGGATACCGGGACCGGATATCAAAAATCCTGGGACTAACCCGGCTTAGAGACCTGAACATGACTTGGTTTCTTTCATTTCGGCCGATATGGCAAAGATGTGTTTTACCTGTATTAAGGTGCCTGCTGTGCGGAGAAGAATGCGTGTTGGACACCTGTCTGACGCTACAATCGGATGCGCCAATGGATGCAGAAACATTGTTGGGTCCGGTAAAGGCTCATGCATTGTGCTGCCCTCAACGGATGCCAATCCTGATGACGGCATTCGTGGAAACTTCACCACTACGATTAAGGGGTAGTGAAAATCAAGATGAAAGCAGCATCGATCAGGTACAACCTTCTGTCAGCAATACTAATCAAAACGTCAATGGAGACAATCATGCACATGAATGCATGGTTACATCCTTTTCCGAGTTAGTGGAACTATCACAGGAAGCTGTTGACAGCTTTTTCAGCAGTCTCAACGATATGATGTTCTCACCAGAGCAGAAATAATGACTCTTGAACAAGCTAGCACACGGCGTTCCCGACACCTTGAATTTGGCCTTCAACTTTAATAATAAAGTAGCAAGATCGACTTTTCCTCCAGTCCACGGACAGCAATTTTTTTAGCAGCCCCAAAATATTTTTTTTACGGGACACTTTTCTTCTGCTTAAAGTAAGAACTATTCTTAGAGAACTCATTTCTATTTTTAGGAACTTCATAGACATTAGCTGCCCGCTGGTATGTTTATAAATATTTTTTGAACTGTGATGAAGTGGTCTCGAACTTTTCTTCTGTATTAAGAGCCATTTCATGTGTAATTCTCATATTCGATTACTAATACTGTATACATGCGTGATTAATTTAGCATTAGTCTACTGCTTAAATGCATATAGTACATGTGACTATTTTTTCCCCTTATGTTACATAATTTCAAAATGCATTATGTGTATTTTGGGTTGGTAAGGTATACACGATACTCTACAGTATGTTTTACTATGCCTAGATTCGTAAATATGGCCATAGTTAGCGTGGAGTGGGTGTGATGTATTCCTATAGGTTCTGTATCGATCCCCCTATTCCTGACCCTATTCTGGTTAACGAGTTAACTAGCAGCCATCCCATGATGCAGAAACCGTTATCTGATTACGCCAGACCACGGCACAGGAGCGCGTTATCTGATTAGGTCATAACGCTTGCCATCTAATTAGGCAAGCAATATTCCTCCAGCCCCTGATAAGGCATACGGAGTTCTCAAAACAAATCAAACCTATGACAACCTGGGAAAAACCCTGCGGCCATTGTTTTGATTTCACCGAGAACTTCAGTAAAAGAATGCGCTAACGACCAGCTCGTATGACATCCTTATTGACGTATCTATGTCCATCCTTACGTCAATCTCGGCACCTTACAGGTATAAATATTACCGATATTGCCTTAAGCAAACACACGCGGTGGTGACGAGATCGGAGCAGCGAGACTTGCCGAAGCCCAGCAGAGAGCGAAGCCCCCGGCGCTGCCCCGCCTTCCTGACGCGCTGAGAATGAGACGCTGCTTTCTCCTGCCGAGAAATCCAGCTCCGGCGCTTCCGAGCAGCCCTCGCAGGCAGCTTGGATTATCGAGACCTCAGACGAGAGATACTATCCCTCAACCATCCTAGACCTCAGGTACGGAACTGAATAACCCCTTGCAGAGAATTCTTGAATCAGTCACTTGGCAAAACAAACGTAACTTAGACTGCTACTTTCTATCCCCGCCCACGTATTAGGCTTAGGTCAGGTACACTGGGGTAGGCGTGGTTAGAAGCACCAGTTGAGTACGATTAGTCAAATGTTTATATGTATGTATCTATTTTATCCATTTTAAACCACTATATGGCTTAGAAACCATATAAATGTTTTTACAGTATTATTTTATACTTCTGCTTTTATTGTATGCACTTTACTTAACCATAAGTATTGCAATAATATCGATTCATTTCTCTTGTACGAGAAAAGAGACTGATCAATAAATAACATCTTTTATTGAACACGCCCGTCTCTTCCTTTTCTCTACAATCTGGTGAAACTAAGAATGCACGTACTGACTGAGTAAAATAAGTTGTCTTTTGTTTTCACACGACTCTAGAGATACACTCTTGATTAGGGGAGAGCAAAGTTGTCATGTTCTATGGTTGTCAGAAACTAAATCCCTTCTTGTCTATCCAGGGAGGTTCAATTCCTCCTTGTCTATTCGAGAAAGTTTCTAGTGAAATCTGAGCTAGCTGGCAAACCCAAAACTTTAAGTCTAATATCGACAGTAGAAGACCTAGTTAACGTCTGGTCTAGGTCTATACTATTGGAGGTATTATTCCAATGCGCAGAGCCTATTGGGATAATAGGAACTACACTACAAGGGGTGCCAGAGCCTAAGACCAGGGGCCTCAGGGGGGGTTCCTGGAACCTGTGTCGGCGCCCCAGTAGTCCTTCGGGCGGTTGTGGGCCTGTGCAACCGGGGGTTTGCCTAGCTATGCTCCGCCCCGCAAGGGGCGCGAGTATAATCATTACCATAAGGGGCAGCACATAGGTGGTTCGCCACGGTGCTGCCTGGCTCATCAGGCGGGCAGGTGGCGAGAATGCGGCCTGACCTTGGATCGCCCGTAAGCTAACCCACTATGATTACATAACGTGTATGTAAATAAACCTGCAGCAGCTTTTCTCAAACTAATAACACTGGTGTCTAGTGTGTTATTTGCGGGATGCATGTTTGTGTTGCGGGGTGGGGGGGCCTGTTGCCATGATGTTACTATGGGGGCTGGAGTCCCCTGGCTGCCGGTACTGCTGGCAGTGACGGTGGTAAGATTCAAGCTGCAAAAGCGGGCTCAATGTGAGAACTCCTTGTTAAAAATGACCTGTTAGCCCCATGCAGGTAATGGCACCTACCCATTGAAGCTATGCAAGTTCACTCTTAATTGCATTCACACAGCTCTGTCAGGTATATATGGCAATGGCGTGAAGCAAGACTGATCAAAACTTCAGCTGTAGAAATAAGAGGATATATTCCAAGGACGATGTGCCCTGGAAGCTGTGCATTTGAGCCACACATGTGTACATGCACAAGTGAATTCAGAATGAATAGTGTTGGGGATGACTGGAAGCAGAATGTTGCCCAGAGCGGTTAGATGTGCCAGGAAAACTCGAATAATCAGTATACAAAACACAAAGGAACCATCTCCAAGATGAAAGGCATATATATTCTATCTGCATTGGGTGACTGCCAACCGATTTACTTTACAATGTCCATTGCCAACAAGCAGGATGGGAGGCAGTGACAATCAAAATAGTTTTAATGTGTTTGTTTGCATTGTGAATTTAGGGAGCACTCCACTCTAATGCTTCTCTTTTTGTTGCATATTTTCTTTCTCCATCCCACATTGGAAAGTCCGCCCCAACTCTGGATAGAACATATTTAAATTGCAAATGTTAATTATTTGTTTTCTTTTGCTGTAAAGGTACTTTAAAACAAAAGACTGACAAACTGTTAAAAAATAAATTCTACAGCAGAGACCCAAAGGAAGCATTGCTCTGAACATATCTGCAAAAAAAAGAAAATGAAAAACAGCTTGCCACTCAAGCGACTCTTGACCCCACCAGGTAGGTCGCTCCCCCTCCGTACAGCACCGCCTAGTGTGTCCCTGCCACAGCTGCCACTACTGAGGAAGTTCGAGGCCCTCCACCACCAGCAGGCTACCACCTGCTCCTCATCCCTCGTGGCCAGTGGTAGGCCGTAGGTTTGTTCATGTTCTGCTATATCATTTTATTGTATTGCCTATATTTCATTGTTGTGTCTGTGACTGCTGTTGTTCTGACTTCCCCCGCTGGCTGTTCGTGGTCTGTGCCCATTTTCCTCCCTCTGTTCCCCTCGCTGCCCCCGTGTCTCTGCCCGTTTTTCCTTCTATACCCCTCGCTGCCCCGTGTCTCTGCCCATTTTTTCCTTCTCTACCCCTCGCTGCCCTTGTGTCCCTCAGCCCGGTTTTCCCTTCTGTCCCCCTCGCTGCCCCCGTGCCTCTGCCCATTTTTGCCTTCTGTGACACTCGTTTTTCCTGTATTTCTGTGCCTTTATTTGCCTTCTGTGTCACTCGTTTTTATCCCTGTATTTCTGTGCCCTTTTTGCCTTCTGTGCCACTAATTTTTTCCCTGTATTTCTGTGCCCTTTTGCCTTCTGTGACACTCGTTTTTCCTGTATTTGTTATGAGGTTATATTGTATATATTAGGCCAATAACATGTGCTTATCGAATTTAGATCCCATCACTGTGCCCTTTTTGCCTTCTGTGCCACTCGTTTTTTCCCTGTATTTCTGTGCCGTTTTTGCCTTCTGTGCCACTCGTTTTTTCCCTGTATTTCTGTGCCCTCTTGCCTTCTGTGACACTCGTTTTCCCTCGATTTAGTGCCCTTTCTGCCTTTTGCCACTCGTTTTCCCACGTTTTTTGTACTTTTATGCCTTCTGTTCCCTTCATCGTCCCTCACCGCCCCCTGACTGCGTCCCCTGCGGCCCCGCCCCCCTGACTGCCCACTGCCCATTCGCTGCACCACCTCCCAGCTGCCCCTCCCTTCCACCTCCATATATAAGCCGGCCGATGCACGGTGAGTAGAGCGACCCTTGACCCCACCAGGTAGGTCGCTCCCCCTCCGCACAGCACCGCCTGTGTGTCCCTGCCCCTGCTGCCGCTACTGAGGAAGTACGAGGCCCTCCACCACCCGCAGGTTACCACCTGTGCCTCATCCCTGGTGGCTAGTGGTAGGATGTAGGTTTGTTCATCTTCTGCTTTATTGTTTTATT
Organism: Lissotriton helveticus; assembly: GCF_964261635.1. Classification (NCBI taxonomy): domain Eukaryota; kingdom Metazoa; phylum Chordata; class Amphibia; order Caudata; family Salamandridae; genus Lissotriton; species Lissotriton helveticus. Next base: position 1,229,921,239 of record NC_136057.1, on the reverse strand, counting down.
GTATTGCCTGTATTTCATTGTTGTGTCTGTGACTGCTGTTGTTCTGGCTTCCCCCAATGCCTGTTTGTGGTCCGTGCCCGTTTTCCTCCCTCTGTTCTCCTTGCTGTCTCTTTGTCTTTAAGCCCAGTTTTAACTTCTGTACCCCTCACTGCCCACGTGTCTCTGCCCGGTTTTTCCTTCTGTACCCCTCGCTGCCCCTGTGTCTCTCAGCCTGGTTTTCTCTTCTATTCCCCTCACTGCCCCCGTGCCTCTCTGCCCGTTTTTGCCTTCTATTTCTCAGCTGCCCCTGTATTCTTGTGCCCTTTTTGCCTTCTGTGCCACTCGTTTTTTCCCTGTATTTCTGTGCCCTGATGCCTTCTGTGACACTCATTTTTCCTGTTTTCTGTGCCCTTTTTGCCTTCTGTGCCACTGGTATTTTCCCTGTATTTCTGTGCCCTCTTGCCTTCTTTGACACTCGTTTTACCTTGTTTTTTGTGCCCTTTTGCCTTCTGTTCCCTTCATCCTCTCTCACCATCCCCGCCGCTGTGTCCCCTGCGGCCCTGCCCCCCTGACTGGCCACTCACTGCCCCCGCCTCCGGCCTCCCAGCTGCTCCTCCCTCCTACCTCCCCATATTTGCCGGCTTCTGCGCGCCCTGGCAACTCCATCGCCGACTTCATCAGTACGCACACCCTGACCTCCACCGACTACATCCTCCTCGGAGACCTGAACTTTCACCTTGAGAACAACAACAACAACTCCACAACCCTGATCGATAACCTCGCCAACCTCAGACTGAAGACACTCGCCACAACGCCCACCCATTCTGCAGGCCACACGCTCGACCCCGTCTCCTCCTCAAGGCCGGAATCTCTGACAGAATATCGAGGCTGAAAATATCGACAGACAAAATATCGACGTTGGAATATCGAAGGCAAGTATATCGACACCCTATCTACAACATGGTAAGTACAAAAATATCGAAACAAAAATATCGATGTTAAAAATATCGTAATTAAAAATATCGTTTTTTAAAACAAAGGTAAAATTAAGTAAATAGTACTTATATTTATTTTAAACTTATGTTAAAATGTGTTATAATGTTTAAAATGAATAAATAATACATATTTACTATTAAACATTTAATTAAAATTAATAATTAAATATATAATATATACTTAAATAATTATAATATATACATTATTTTTTAAATAATTATAAAATATTAACAAATACTACAATTTAAAAATACATCAACACTCATAAAATAATAACATAAATAATAATAAATAATTATATTTAATAAATAACAACAATTAAATATACTTTCAATATTTTTTAAATTAATTAAATACAACATTATGTAACATCTTAAATACATAAATAAATATAAATAATATTGAATAGCATAAGGGTAAAAATTACTATTCAAACTCCAGAGGGTGCAACAGTAGATAAAGCGTTGGATAGCGTAAGTGTAAAAATTACTATTCCAACTCCAGTGAGTGCAAAATTAGGGAAAGCGTTGGATCGCGGGTATGTAAAAATGACTATTCCCACTCCAATGAGTACAACATTAGTGAAAGCGTTGGATAGAGTAAGAGTAAAAATTACTATTCCCACTCCAGAGAGTGCAACAGTAGGGAAAGCATTGGATAGCGGGTGGGTAAAAATTACTATTGAATTGAATTGAATTGAATTGATGATTTGTAAAGCGCGTTGGCTACCCAGGGGCGTCCCAGCGCTATAGAAAAGAGTGAGTTGGGCTGGAGAGGCTGGAGTAAGAGAAGCTGAGTGAAAAGTTAGATTGGAATTTTGCTGAAGAGCCAAGTTTTTAATAGTTTACGGAAGGTGAGAAGGTTAGGTTCTGATCTGATAGGGAGGGGAAGGGAGTTCCAGATCCTAGCCAGGTTGTAAGAAAGCGAGCGGCCTCCACATCTGGCCTTCCTAATGCGTGGTACTGAGGCGAGGTGGGAGGTTGTAGACCTGAGTGGGCGGGAGGGTAGATAGGCTTTCATCAGGGGGGAGTTAATAGAGGGGCCTGTACCCCAGTAGGATCGGTGTGCGATGCACATGCTCTTAAATTCAATTCTGGATCTCACCGGGAGCCAGTGAAGATCCTTCAGTCTGGCTCTGACTGAAGTTCGGCGGGGGATTTCCAGGAGGATTCTTGCCGCACAGTTTTGAATGACCTGGAGTCTGTTAAGTGTAGATTGTGGGGCCCCCAGATATAGGGCGTTTCCACAATCGAGACGGGAGAGGATCAGGCCTTGAACCATAATCCGTCTTGAATGGAACGGAAGGAGGGGGAGGATTTTGCGGAGAAGTCTCATCAGCCCGAAGCAGGTGGCAGCAAGCTTGGTGGCTTGGTAGTTGAAGGTTAGAGTGTGGTCGAGCCAGATGCCTAAGCTCTTGATTTGCTCCTTGGGTTGCGGGGGGCTTCCTAAGCAGAGAGGCCAGATGGGATTGATGGATTTCGAGATGTTATTTCCAAGGAGCATTATCTCTGTTTTGTCCCCGTTAAGTTTGAGACAAGAGCTAGACATCCAAGCAGCGACGGCTTCAAGGCAGATATGTAATCTGTGATGAGAGTTCAGGGGGGGGTCCAGTGCTACCACTAGCTGCGTGTCGTCCGCGTAGGTGACAATTTTCACCCCGAATGGGCGGACGACATCAGCTAGGGGGCGTAGGTAGACATTAAAAAGGGTAGGGCTCAGGGAGGAGCCCTGAGGCACTCCACAAGTGAGGGGTTTACTGGCTGAGGTGAAGTCCCTTTCAAAGACCTGGAAGGATCTATCCGTAAGGAAAGACCTCAGCCAAATGAGTGCTGTGCCTGACACTCCTATTTTGTTAAGCTGGTGAAGTAGGATGTTATGATTGACAGTGTCGAAGGCGGCACTTAGGTCGAGTAGGACGATGGCTGTGGACCCGCCATCGTCCAAGATCCTCCGTGCCTCCTCCGTCACTGCAATAAGTGCAGTCTCCGTACCATGACGGGGCCTGAAGCCGGTCTGAGAGAGGTCTAGTATGTTGTTGGCTTCCAGGAAGTCAGTGAGAATGATGTTTACATGCTTCTCGAGAAGTTTGCTAAGCCATGGCAGAAGGGATATAGGTCTATAGTTAGCGGGGTTGGATTGATCCAGATTGGGCTTTTTTAATAGAGCTCTAACCATTGCCCTTTTCCATGGAGGTGGAACAGTACCAGTCTGGAGGGATGAGTTGAGCAGGTCTTGTATGGTGGGCGAGATGAGATGGGTTATCTGGGTGAGAGCGCTGGGAGGAGCTGGGTCGATGGGTGATCCAGATTTAATCTGGCTCATGAGTTTTTCCAGTTTGGTAAGTTCTAGTGGGGGAAAGCTATTGAGAACGCAGGAGGGAGCCGTCATGTGGTCTATGTTGACGGAGTCTGAGATCAGGGTAACGGTGGGGGGAAAAGAGGAGTTGATGGTTTCTATCTTTTGGTGGAAATACTCAGCTATTTCCTCGCAGTGGGTCTGAGTGTTATTGTGATGTTTTGGGGCCTCAGGAAGTTGCAAAAGGGATTTTGCTATCTGATAAATCTCCCTAGGTTTGGAGGCTGCCTTCTCGATCTTGAGTTCAAAGTATTTAGCCTGAGCTAGATGGATATTTGCTTTGTAGTTTTTGATTGCCGTTCGATAGCTTGCTTTGTCTGCTGGAAGGTAACTGAGGCGCCACTTCCTCTCGAGTCGTTTACAGACACGTTTGGCCTCACGTAGATCACTCGTATACCACGGGGCTGTAGGATTGCCCCTTTTAGGATGGGAGTTTTTTAGTGGTAGTACTGTGTCTAGGGCACTGCTGATCCAGTTGTTGTAGTTCTCATTGTCTAGAGTGGGAGCGGAGGTGTTAATGGGTTTAGTGCCTTGAAGGAGATCCTGCCACTCAGTTAAAGGGAGTTTGGACCAGTTGCGGGAGCGTTGAGTTGTCGGGGGTTTGGGGAGGAGGTGAAGGGGCAGGGTCCAGGTGAGTGGGATGAGGAAGTGGTCAGACCAAGGAAGGGGGGAGGGAATTCCAACATGGAGGTTTTTGCAGTTGCTAAAGACCGGGTCTAAAAGGTGTCCTTTTTGGTGGGTGGGCCCAGTAACGCGTTGGTGTAATTCGAGGGCGATTAGGCTAGAGGAAAGTTCTCTGGCTATAGAGTCATTTGGGTCGTCTAGGTGGATGTTGAGATCGCCTAAGATAGTAAAGTTGGCAGAGCTGACTGCAAGATTTGCCGCTATTGAGGCGAGATCCGAAAGAAACTGTCCTTGTGGTCCTGGCGGACGATATATAAGTATACCCGAGAAGGTATGTGTGGCGCTGAATTTTATAAAAAACGGAAGGCATTCACAGTCCGGAAAGTTTATAGGGGTGCTAGTAACAACGTAATCTGATTTATGGATTACTGCCAGGCCACCGCCAATACCCTTTTTACGGTCTAGGCGAAGTAGTTGATAACCGGGTGGGAGCGCTTGAACCAGATCAGGTTCAGAGTGTTCCTGAAGCCACGTTTCTGTGGCGAAAAGAACATCTGGGCTCTTCTCCTCCAACAATAAAGCGATTTCCGTGGAGTGTTTGGGGAGTGAGCGGCAGTTGAGCAGTAACATCAGAATTGATGTGGGTTTCTTTGTACTGTGGGTAAAATGAAATCCACACTGATTACGAGCGGGGTGCTGGATAGCCGGGTCCCACGTGTGTAGGCAGGGTGAACTAACTGTCTGGTTTAATTGGTGTAGGAGCTGTGGGTGGTAGGTGATGGGCTGGCATGTTGGATGAGCAGGGGGGGTGGCCCCTGGCCCCGGTCGGTCGCGGACGGGCGCAGACGGGCTTGCCTTAGGCGCGCCTTCGGCGCGCAAACGTCGCCCCCGCTGCGCTCGTCCGCTGCGCGATCGAAATATGCACATGATTTATACTGCTCCGGGGTTGTGGGTCGAAGGGGCGTGGCCTAGAAAGGGGCGTGGCCTCTGCTCGTGGTGAGAGGGCGCGAAGGGGTATTGGCGACCAGCGTGCTGCGTCAACGCTGGCTCCGCTGCGTCTGACAACTAGTTTCCCCAAGTAAGTGAATTTAAAAACACAAGTATTCTGTGACAGTCAAATTCTTAAAAACACAAGAAATCTGTGATAACAATTTTAAAAAATAGTGCCTCGCTCCCGGCTTCCGCCTCAGGAGCACAACTCTCAGCTTTTGCCGGTAGGGCTGTAGTAGTTGTCAACAATAAGTGTTTCAGGATTTCGAGTGAGGAAGTTGTGTTTGAGGTTTTTTTCTAGCGTGTTTAGAAAGATTGGGGGGTACGGAATGCACCAGGAGTTGGGACCATGTTTAGATAGAGAAAGGTCCTGGGAGGGATATTGAGAGGAGGCATGTTAGGCAAAGGAGCATGTAGGAGAGAGGAGAGTCAGATAGTCACGTGAGTAGTCAAGGGAGGGCCGTGGGTAGAGGCTATGGAGGGAAGAGAACTTGGAAAGGGAGGAGAGGAAGGATGCGATGTTGGGAAAGGGTAAGGGGAGGATTCGGCAGAGGAAAAGAACAATGAAAGGGAATGTGAGATGATATGAGAGAAAGGGGCCAGAGTCAAGAGAATATGAGTTAGGTAAAGTATGAAGGAAGTGAGCAGATTAAAGTCCAGCGAAACAAACAATCACATCACCGCTACACATGGGGGGAGCAGTATTAAAGCTATGTTGAAATATCCCCAGCAAAGCAAAAATCAATCCCCGCAAAGCTACGTAAGGTGAGGATCGCTAGGTTCAGGACCAAAAGTATTGGGTCATCAAGCTGCACATATTCTCAAGTTGGATGCATTGTTAAAAACAGTCCAGCGAATCAGACAATCATAGCACAGATACACAAAAGGAGCTCATAGGAAGATTGGCAGTGGAAGATAACTATAGGGGTAAGAAACATATAAGACCTATAATAACTGCTGCTAGTTCGAAACATCAAAAGTAAAAAACATAAAAAGCATATGAGGGGCAGATCGAAGATTTAACAGGACATGTAGTATGTGTATGAGATTAGTAGTGCGTTAAATTCTTCATACAGTTTTTGTATGGCCTGCCATAGACAGTCCAATTGTTAGCATAGGGGTTAAAAAAAGGAGAAAAAAAGATAAAAGGGGGATAGGTAAACAGGTGAAGAGCTGTTATGATAGCAATATGAGGCCACGGACAATAGTGCAGTGAAAAACATCAGACATAATGCATAAACAATCAAAAATGTCACAATAAGATCACTATAAAGTTGTTAATAGTAGGTCATGGGCCATTAACACAAAATAGAAGTGGCTGTGATAAGATTATATAAAACATATGGGGGTAGGGAAGGAGAGCTGGCAAAACTAGTCAGATGAGAGAAAAACAACAACAATGAAGGACGAAGTTCAGGATAAGACCACAAGGTGGCGCCCCCGGTTTAAGGAAGGAATGGATCAAGATTGGTGCAGTGAAAGTTTAGAGGAGATAGTCATCGGATAGGGGTGTTGTTGTTGACGAAAAGAGTCTTCAGACCCTAACTCGACGCCATTTTGCCAGGCTTTCTGGTGGTGGGCATGTTTAGATCCAAAAACATCCCTAAAGTTGGTAACAGTGCAGAAATAAGTCAATCTCTTACTGTCTGTGCAGATACAGTGTAGGTACGGTCCTCCAGTTCTGGATCGGCCAGTGGTTCGCAGCCCCTGCCCAGTTAGCACATGGGTCTAGACTGGGGGCAAATCAGACCAGTCACTAGCGCTAGATGAGTTAAATGGGTTTAACTCCCAGTGTACCCACTACGACGTGGACAGTGAGCAAGCCCAGTTCAGTGAATGCTCACATCAGTGAGTGATAGATTTGCCTTTCCATAGGATCGGGGTCATGAAGCTCGGGGACATTGGTCGATCCCAGGCTTACTTTTGGGAGGAAGAGAGACAAGCAGTGTCTCCATCATGGGGGTCGAGGGGAGCAGGGAACACGGCACTGCAACGCTACGCCACTAAGCGGAGAGGCAGTTTCCTCTCTAACCTGCTGGCGATCACCACGAGCCTGCAGCCAGAGAGCTCAGCCGAGGCACCTCCATGCATATCTCAGGCCCTCCTCCTCAGCGGGGGCGCTCCGACGTGTGAGCGCTCCTGCCACAACCGCTGGCAGAGTTAATCTATGCCCCAGGCGTCCGCAGTAAGCACAAAGGATGAAAAACTTCATGGGCGGTATCAGGACCTGAGCAACAGTAGATAAAGCGTTGGATAGCGTAAGTGTAAAAATTACTATTCCAACTCCAGTGAGTTCAAAATTAGGGAAAGCGTTGGATCGCGGGTATGTAAAAATGACTATTCCCACTCCAATGAGTACAACATTAGTGAAAGCGTTGGATAGAGTAAGAGTAAAAATTACTATTCCCACTCCAGAGAGTGCAACAGTAGGGAAAGCATTGGATAGCGGGTGGGTAAAAATTACTATTCCAACTCTAGTGAGTGGAACAGTAGAGAAATCATTGGATAGCGGGTATGTAAAAATGACTAATCCCACTCCAATGAGTGCAACATTAGGGAAAGCGTTGGATAGCGTAAGAGTAAAAATTACTATTCCCACTCCAGAGAGTGCAACAGTAGGGAAAACGTTGGATAGCGGGTGGGTAAAAATTACTATTCCAACTCCAGTGGGTGGAACAGTAAGGAAAGCGTTGGATAGCGGGTATGTACAAATGACTATTCCCACTTCAATGAGTGCAACATTAGGGAAAAGGTTGGATAGCGTAAGAGTAAAAATTACTATACCAACTCCAAAGGGTGCAACAGTATGGAAAGCGTTGGATAGCGTAGATTGGCTAATTACTATTCCAACTCCAGAGGGTGCAACAGTAGGGAAAACGTTGGATAGCGCAGGGGGAAAAATTACTATTCCCACTCCAGAGAGTGCAACAGTAAGGAAAGTGTTGGATAGCGTAGGGAGAAAAATTACTATCTCCACTCCAATGAGTGCAACATTAGGGAAAGTGTTGGATAGCGTAAGGGTAAACATTACTATTCCAACTCCAGTGAGTAGAACAGTAGGGAAAGCATTGGATAGCGTATGGGTAAAAAATAATATTCCAACTCCAAAGGGTGCAACAGTATTGAAAGCATTGGATAGCGTAGGTGGGAAAATTACTATTCCAACTCCAGAGGGTGCAACAGTAGGGAAAACATTGGATAGCGTAGGGGGAAAAATTACTATTCCCACTCCAGAGAGTGCAACATTAGGGAAAGCGTTGGATAGCGTAAGGGTAAAAATTACTATTCCAACTCCAGTGAATGGAAAAGTAGGGAAAGCATTGGATAGCGTATGGGTAAAAAAATTATATTCCAACTCCAAAGGGTGCAACAGTATTGAAAGCGTTGGATAGCGTAGGTGGGAAAATTACTATTCTCACTCCAGAGAGTGCAACATTAGGGAAAGCTTTGGATAGCGTAAAAGTAAAAATTACTATTCCCACTCCAGAGAGTGCAACAGTAGAGAAAACGTTGGATAGCGGGTGGGTAAAAATTACTATTCCAGCTCCAGTGAGTGGAACAGTAGTGAAAGCGTTGGATAGCGGGTATGTAAAAATGACTATTCCCACTCCAATGAGTGCAACATTAGGGAAAACATTGGATAGCGTAAGAGTAACAATTACTATTCCCACTCCAGAGAGTGCAACAGTAGTGAAAACGTTGGATAACGGGTGGGTAAAAATTACTATTCCCACTCCAGTGAGTGGAACAGTAGGGAAAGCGTTGGATAGCGTATGGGTAAAAATTACTATTCTAACTCCAGTGAGTGGCACAGTAGGGAAAGCGTTGGATAGCGTATGGGTAAAAATTACTATTCCAACTCCAGAGGGTGCAACAGTAGGGAAAGCGTTGGATAGCGTAGGGAGAAAAATTACTATTCCAACTCCAAAGGGTTCAACAGTAGGAAATGCCAATTAATAAATATTTACAAAATATATTACACATAAAAAATTGTAATTATTTACAATTAAATTACTTCCCACCCTATTCACCTATAAACCCACAACCCACTCTGGTACTAAAACATAACATTTAATAATAATTAACATTAATTACCAATTAAATAAATAATTTATCAATTAAAATAATTAATTGCCAATTAAGAATTCAATAAAAAATTAATTATTTACAATTAAATTACTTCCCACACTATTCCCCTATAAACCCAAAACCCGCTCTGGTACTAAAACATAACATTTAATAAAAATTAACATTAATAGCCAATTAAATAATTAATTTATCAAATAAAATAATTATTTGCCAATTAGTTAATTACTATTAAATTACTTCCCACCCTATTCCCCTATAAACCCACAACCCACTCTTGTACTAAAACATAGCATTTAATAATAATTAACATTAATTACCAAATAAATAATTAATTTATCAATTAAAATAATTAATTGCCAATTAATAATTAAATATAAAAATTAATTAATTACAATTAAATTACTTCCCACCCTATTCCCCTATAAACCCACAACCCGCTCTGGTACGGAAACATAACATTTAATAAAAATTAACATTAATTACCAATTAAATAATTAATTTATCAAATAAAATAATTAATTGCCATTTAATAATTACAATTAAATTACTTCCCACCCTATTCCCCTATAAACCCACAACCCGCTCTGGTACTAAAAAATAACATTTAATAAAAATTAACATTAATTACCAATTAAACAATTAATTTATCAATTAAAATAATTAATTACCAATTAATTATTACAATTAAATTACTTCCCACCCTATTCCCCTATAAACCCACAACCCGCTCCGGTACTAAAACATATAATTTACTTAAAAATAAATTTAATAATATATAAAAATAATACACATATAATATAAATTAATTTAAATACTTTACAAAAACATATAACACATACATAATAAAAATCTAAAAAATAATACAAATATCGATATTAATAACATCGAAATTAGTTACATCGATATATATGCTATCGATATTACTAACTTCGATATTACTTACATCGATATAAAATAATTCGATATTACTTACCTCAGGGTCGATATTCTGTCCTACGATATTCTTGACATCAATATTCTGTACCTTCAAAATTTTAAACACGATATTTTGGTAGGTCGAAATTTTCAACTCGATATTTTGACTGTGTACCTCAAGGCCGAACGTCTCCTTCAGCCACACCACTGAACTCCTCTGGACCGACCACCGCTGCATCCACTTCACCTTCCAGAAACCCACCACACACCACTGCACCCAACAGATCCCTCACTGCTGCTGGAGCAAAATCACCGAAGACCGACTACATGCAAACCTCGCTCTCAGTCCACCCACTGAACCCTCCAACACCGACGCTGCCCACAGCCTCAGACGCTGGATCGAGGACTGCACCAACACCCTCGCCCCACTGATGAAACCCCCCCACAGAGACACCAGCAAGAGGGCCAGCTGGTTCACCCCAGAACCCCTTGCCTCTAAGCAAGCCTGCCAGAAACTAGAGAAGGAATAGCAAAGTGAACAAACTCCGGACAGCCACGCAGCACACAAGGACGCCATCCGCAACCACCACCACCTCATCAGGGCGGCTAAGAGAACCTCCTTAAAAGACCGCCTCGACAACAACGCACACCATAGCAAGGAGCTCTTCAACATCGTGAAGGAACTCTCCAACCCCAGCTCCAACACCGACTGTTGCAAGCCCTGTGCGGCTCACTCCCCACCTTCTTCCACTGCAAGATAGCAGACATCCATGACAGCTTCAACACCCAGACAGCCCCAACTGACAGCAACACAACAGACTGGGCCAGCATGAGCGTCGATGACACCATCAAAACCATGAGCACAATCCACTCCGGCTCTCCGTCAGACCCATTCCCGCAACACATCTTCAACAAGGCAAGCAGCTCCATCGCACCCCACCTGCACAACGTCATCAATCTCTCCCTCGAGACTGTGACCTTCCCAGAGAGCTGGAAACACGCAGAGAGCAACGCCCTACTCAAAAAACCTAAGGCAGCCCCAAGAGACCTCAAGAACTTCCGGCCCATCTCTCGGCTCCCCTATTCAGCCAAGGTCATTGAGAAAATCGTCAACAGACAGCTAACCCGTTACCTCAAAGAGAACAGAATCCTGGACCTTTCCCAGTCAAGGTTCCGCAGCAACCACAGCACCGAGATTGCCCTCATGGCTGCCACCAATGACATCAGGACCCTGCAGAACACAACGGTGAGACCCGAGCACTCATCCTCCTAGACCTCTCCGCCGCCTACGACACCGTCTGCCACTGCACTCTACGCGCATGCCTTCACACCGTAGGTATCCGAGACAAGGCTCTGGATTGGATCACCTCCTTCCTCTCCAGCAGAACCCTGATCGTTCACCTCCCCCATTCTGTTCCAAAGACTCCGAGATCTGCGGCGTACCCCAGGGATCCTCCTTCAGCCCGATACTGTTCAACATCATGGACTGGATGAAGATCAGCCGTCTGAAGCTGAACTCGGACAAGACCGAGGTCCTCATCCTCGGCTCCAGCCCTTCAGCCTGGGACAACTCCTGGTGGCTGACGGCACTGGGGGCAGCCCCCACACCCACCGACCACGCACGCCAACCTGGGAATCATCCTCGACTCAATGCTCTCAAAGACCAAGCAAGTCAACGCTGTCTCCTCCTCCTGCTTCAACACCCTCCTCATGCTCCGCAACATCTACAGAAGGATCCCGACAGATACAAGAAATACAGTCACCCAGGCCTTCGTCAGCAGCAGACTCGACTACGGAAACACCCTCTACGTGGCAGCGCCTACCAAGCTCATTTAACGACTACAACGTATCCAAAACGCCTCGGCATGACTGATCCTTGGTGTACCAAGATACGGCCACATCACCCCCCACTTAAGAAACCTGCACTGGCTCCCCGTCAACAAGATATCCTTCAAGCTTCTCATTCACAGACACAAAGCACTCCACAAGACCGGCCCAGCCTACCTCAACAGAAGGCTCTCCTTCTACATCCGCAACCGCCAGCTACGCTCCGCCGACCTCTCACTCGCCACCGTCCCTCGCATCCGAAGAACAACCACCGGCGGGAGATCCTTCCCCCACCTCGCCGCCAAGACATGGAACACCCTCCCACTGAGCCTATGTTATGTTATGTTATGTTATGTTATTTACTCTTATATAGCGCTCGAATCACCCTGGGGCATCTCGGCGCTGCCTAGAGAAACATCACTGATAACGGAGCTGAGCTAAGTGGTGTTAATACAGGAAGGCTTTTAGTTGTATGACAGACCCAAGACCTGCTGACCTTCAGGAGGATACTCAAGACCTGGGTAATCGATCAGTAGCGGCCCCCTCCCCAGCGTCTGAGACCCTTGCAGGTATGTAGTGCGCTTTACAAATGATTGATTGATCCTGAGTCTAAAATGAACTCCAAATGATGGCATTCGTGACATCTTCACATTTGTTTCTCTAGTGTAATATTCTCGGACCCTTTTTGATAAAAGATAATTTTGTTTAGTTTTTTTTATCAATATGTGTACTATTTAGTGTAATGCTTGCTCCTGTGGAATGAATGCATCCACTGTTGCGTGAAGGAGAAAATGCGCATCATCGATGTTGTGGGAGCAGAACGAGTGCATTGCCTCCAGAAGCAACGTATCAGAACTGTTGCATCTCTGCCACTGCAGCAAGACGATTGATGCATCCCGTTGACTGCGTGGAGAAAATTGGCTCTTCGGCTTCGGAACCAACGTTTCTCAGTTTTGGTGCTTTGTCTAACGAACCAGTGCATCGCCTTTATTGCGTGTAGAAATTCAACATCACCTCGACTGCGGGATTGTCACTGAAGCATTACTCAACTCCACCATGCATCTCACTGTTGCAATGAGGATCAAGGTACTTTGTTCAGTGGGCCTTGCATGGCTCCTGTACCCGGCCCATACTCCACCACAGTCAGCCTGATGACTTGACTTTGCCCTAGTTCAGTGAGACAAGATGAGCTCCATAGGCACTTATTGCTTCTAGGGGCTGCTTGTGTTATTCTTTCAAAATTCATATCTTGACTTCTACTAATTTTGATCTTGTTTTATTTTTAGAATCATTATATTTTTTTCTAAACTGGTGTGGGATCTTTTTGTCGGGATTTCACTGTGCTACTGTTTGAAGTGTTGCACAATTATTTTACACATTGCCTATTCAGTTAAGCATGCCTGCTCTGCGCCAAGCTACCAGAGGGTGAGCACAGATTAATTTATGGTCTGTATCTGCCTTACCCGGACTAGGTTTGCGGTTCATGCTTGGACAGAGAAACTCAATTTCTAACCGGAGAAATATTGATTATTTTTCTCATTACTCCTCTGTTGGGAAGGCATACCATTTTGATGCAATCCCAGATTTACTACCTTAGTAAATTTGGGATTGTGTTAAAATGCATGGGTGGATGGCTAGGTACACCTCTGCTCCAACCATGGAACACCTTCCCAAGGCAGAGTAAACCAAAGTAGCGATTTGTACTGACTTGTATTATTTGGGTTTTATTAAGTCACCCAGAGGTATGAGAGGTGGCTTTGTGTGGTTTAGTAAATCTCACTTAACCCCTTGCGTTGCCTTGCGTCACCTTGCGAGATGCAAGGCAACGCAAGGGCAAAAAATCTTGCCCACATTTTTTAAAGTCAAATGCAGTCATGTTTACATGAAATCAGGCCTGCCTTGCATGCAACATGCACTATTATCATATAAAACATTCTTAAGACATGACAACATCCCTTGATATTTCAAATTCGGCTTTTAAATGAGTGCATCACTCTCCCATGCATCCCTCCTCTTTGTTATTTTACTCCAATCCTCCTGTACCTCAAATTGCTGTAATTCCTTACAGAACTCTGATTCTTTCATTGACCACCAAGTGCAAACGTCTCAACATGCAACCTTCTCAGCCTTCCAACACATTCCTGAGCATAAGACATCTTGCTGCTACTTCTGCATTGGCGCCCATGCTCTGCATCACTATACTCCAGTGAGACAACGGTGAGGGTAACTAGGTAAGCACAAACATAAACAAAATGTTGAGTAATTGCCAATATATTTATGTTCTGATGTCAGCTCTATACCTCATCTGGCTCCACCGCAATAAACCAGTAATGTCCAAAAATGAATTCAAAAGCACTTGAGGGAGCGACTGAGTTCAATCATGAAGTCACAAGGTCCACTGATGTGAATTCCAAAACAATTATTCTTTATTCAAGTTTGTTCAACAGAGATGATGATCTATTCATGATACATCTTCATTCTTTCGTGCATTAATATAGAACATGTACAGCCAGAACATGTACAGCCGACACGTTTCGTCCACGGATGGACATCATCAGGGCTGTAATTGCCAAAAATAACATAAAAAGAATTAATAACCTGTGCATGCATCAAACAAGAATTCCTTTTAAATAAAACATGGATTACCAATACATCACAACTATTGATCATTAATACATCTACAAAACACCTGCCTATTTGACAATCTATAAATTTGTCATTATAGAAATTCTCCCATAAACTCCTAATTGTAAAGTAATAAAAAAGTGATCAGCCTACCTCCTGCAAATATATGCTATTCAAAATATGATGAGATCTTGTTTCTGTGGTCGAAAATCCAAATGTAGTAATTCCTAGTAGTAAATGAGATTACAACCCATTGCATTATTAAACCTGATTCATCACAATGTAATCTCTATAGATCAAAAGACATCCTATATTTTTAGTGTTTTAAATATAGTTTGCTTTGTTACTTTAATTCCAGTCCAAAGTTGAAAACACACATTGTATCATATATATATTTAAACATGAATTTCCTATACATCTAAATGAGGTCATTCATGAACATCATATTCATATGTTAACAGTCAAATATACAAGAAGACAAATAATACCAGAAACAAGGCACTGTAACATAATAACATGCATCACCTCTGCAGTTCTACTTTCCTCTCCTCTGTATTTTTTGTTTCTATGCCCTGGCTTCATGTGTTGTACATTCATTAATGTGTTGCATCACTTCATTTTCTAAAATTTTGTCGGGCATTTTGTTTTGCCAAGATCACTGAATGGTGGTTACGTGACAATCCAAGGATGTTGTTGATGTCATTCCAAATCTGTTGTTCTGGTGTCTTATCCTAAGAAAGAGGGAGAAAGAACAGATTAGGAAGGACACTCCAAATAGTGTCATATCACCCCAAAAGGTGCCCTCCACTAGAGAACTAAGTGAAATCTATTTCTAACCCAACACAAGTGTGTGGAATACTGCATCATCGAGTCCATATCTGATATGATTATCATTCCCAAACTGGCTCAACCCCACATTTGAAGAGAGCACTTCTGTGTTAATTTTAAGGATACAAAAGGTGTTTGGGAGAGCAATTAAAATAGCCTGTGGGTACAACATATTTCTAGAGTACCCATGGTAATCTTAAAACAGAGTGGGATGTGTTTAGGATAAATTCTTTGAGTCTTGCATCCACTAGTCAACATGTTTCAGTTGGTCATGCTCAGCCCAAAGGGCCATCTGGCCTTTAAAATTATCAAGCACGTCACTGTTTTACCAAAATTAGTTTTTCACCACTGGTCTGACTCATACACACTTAGGGGCTCATTAGGATGGCGGACGGAAGAGCTACTGCAGCCCTGGAGTACGCGGAAACTGCCTTTTCCATGTCCGCCTGCCGCGGGCACTCCGTCCGCCATATCAGGATAGGAAAGAGAGTCAAAATTCCGTCCGCGACGGAAGAGCACGCACCGCTGCCCAACTACACCGACCACGCGGCGGACGTAACCAATCCAGATACTCCGCCGTACGGACTGACGTCTACGAGCGTCCCCCAAATCAAGATGGTGGAAAATACACATAAAACCGCTGCGGAAAAACAACCTGTCTGAACACGGCGGATTCCCCACAGCGAAGATAACATACATAGCAGAGATACCCACTGCAAGCTGTTCGCCACCATGGACCCAGTGCTACACGCTTTCCCGATGCTCTTCGCGATCCACCACGTCCTAGTATTGGCCCACTATCGACGACGATGCAGGTAAGGCACACACCATTGGCTGTCTGGAGAGGAATACCTGCAAGGGTCGTGATGTTGGAAGGGGGAGTGTCATGTTACCGAAACCACTGATTCGAAGCAAATAGAAATACACATTTGTAGTACGCAAGCAGGAATGACTATGACAAACCACGACACATTATTTACTACCTTTATTACACATAATAGGGGTGCAATCACAGTGTATGCATGAGCATGGGCAAAGTGGGCACCAGAGCATGAACATCAGAGGCAGCACATCAGAGGGCAGAATGCAGTATCAGAGCATCAACAGGGCATTGTGCCCAACAGAGCAGGTACATAATTGGTAGCACGTGAGAGGGCAGAATGCAGTAACACAGCATTAACAGGGCATTGTGGACAACACAGCAGGTCCATCAGAGGCAGCACGTGAGAGGGGCTAAGTGCATCAACAGTCCATTGCACTGGACAGGTCCATCAGGGGCAGCACGTGAGAGGGGCTAAGTGCATCAACAGTCCATTGCACTGGACAGGTCCATCAGAGGCAGCACGTGAGAGGGCAGAATGCAGTATCAGAGCATCAACAGGGCATTGTGGACAATAGAGCATGAACTTCAGAGGCAGCACGTGAGAGGGCAGAATGCAGTATCAGAACAGCAACAGGGCATTGTGCCCAACAGAGCAGGTACATCATTGACAGCACGTGAGAGGGGCTAAGTGCATCAACAGTCCATTGCACTGGACAGGTCCATCAGAGGCAGCACATGAGAGGGGCTAAGTGCATCAACAGTCCATTGCACTGGACAGGTCCATCAGAGGCAGCACGTGAGAGGGCAGAATGCAGTATCAGAGCATCAACAGGGCATTGTGGACAACAGAGCATGAACATCAGAGGCAGCACGTGAGGGGGCAGAATGCAGTATCAGAACAGCAACAGGGCATTGTGCCCAACAGAGCATGAACATCAGAGGCAGCACGTGAGAGGGCAGAATGCAGTATCAGAACAGCAACAGGGCATTGTGCCCAACAGAGCATGAACATCAGAGGCAGCACATCAGAGGGCAGAATGCAGTTTCAGAGCATCAACAGGGCATTGTGGACAACACAGCAGGTCCATCAGAGGCAGCACGTGTTCCAAGCAACCCGTCCCAAGGACCACAACAGTGCAAGGCTGTTATCAATGGACAATGTACACACCATGTGCAATAACATGTGAGTGAAGTGAACAGCACCTCACATCACAGAATCATGCGGACTGCGTGAACTACCTGCCTCGGACACACTGCCAGCACCAGAAACAGGAGTGTGAGACACAGCCACAGCCTGAGTGACACACACATGGGCCACAGACCCAGACACACTACCAGCACCAGAAACAGGAGTGTGAGACACAGCCACAGCCCGAGTGACACACACATGGGCCACAGACCCAGACACACTGCCAGCACCAGAAACAGGAGTGTGAGACACAGCCACAGCCCGAGTGACACACACATGGGCCACAGACCCAGACACACTGCCAGCACCAGAAACAGGAGTGTGAGACACAGCCACAGCCAGAGTGACACACACATTGGCCACAGACCCAGACACACTGCCAGCACCAGAAACAGGAGTGTGAGACACAGCCACAGCCCGAGTGACACACACATGGGCCACAGACCCAGACACACTGCCAGCACCAGAAACAGGAGTGTGAGACACAGCCACAGCCCGAGTGACACACACATGGGCCACAGACCCAGACACACTGCCAGCACCAGAAACAGGAGAGGGCACAACTGAGACTGTGCTACTACATGATGCATGACAGCAAACAACAGACACAGTGCCACTATCTGATACATGAGAGTCAACTGCACCTGCGCCACTGGGACCACTGATATGATGACCCACAGGGCTGTATGGGCCAGGAGGCATGGTGGCCCTGGGAGCTGGGGATAGCTGTACTTGAGCGACATCGGGGTGGGCAGGTGTCAATGGTGTGTGTCTGCGTTTCTTAGGGATATGTGAGTGCACCCTAGACAGGACAGGACTGGCAAGTGGTGTGGACTCAAAAGAAATATCACCCACCATAGGTGGAGCATCTGCTTCCGGGGATCAGCTTTCTGGGGACGTGCTGGAGCCTGCTTTTCGTTTGCTGTGTGCCTGCCGCCTGGACTCAGAATCATGTGTAATGGGGGATGCAAAAACAGGGGACTCCCTCCTCTGCTTCTGACTGGCCTGGATGGGAGTGGAGGTATGGGGGGACTCCGCCGCGGTGACATCTGTTTTCCGTTCCTTCAACAACATCAGCCTCAGTGCAGCCAGGGGTGATGTATGCCTGTCCTTGATTGCGCCAGTGTCCATGGGAGAAGCCTTGTCCCTAGGATGTGCCTTATCCGTAGGAGGAGTGTTGACTCTGGACTTTCCCTGTGCCCTGGACGGTGCCCTGTTCCTGGCAGCAGACTTGTCGTCTGTGGTGTACCTGTCTCCAGAAGACACCTTCCCTCTGTGTGTGTCACTGCCCTTGGGTGATTGCCCTTGCTCTGTTGTGCGCCTGTCCTTGGGACTCTCCCTGCTCTTAGGAGGTGCCTTTGTCTTCTGACTGTCCATGTCTCTGTCCTTGGGAGTGGCCCCTTCCTTGGTATTGACCTTGTCCTTGGGACTCTCCCTGCTCTTAGGAGGTGCCTTTGTCTTATGACTGTCCATGTCCCTGTCCTTGGGAGTGGCCCCTTCCTTGGTATTGACCTTGTCCTTGGGACTCTCCCTGCTCTTAGGAGGTGCCTTTGTCTTCTGACTGTCCATGTCCCTGTCCTTGGGAGTGGCCCCTTCCTTGGTATTGACCTTGTCCTTGGGACTCTCCCTGCTCTTAGGAGGTGCCTTTGTCTTCTGACTGTCCATGTCCCTGTCCTTGGTAGTGGCCCCTTCCTTGGTATTGACCTTGTCCTTGGGACTCTCCCTGCTCTTAGGAGGTGCCTTTGTCTTCTGACTGTCCATGTCCCTGTCCTTGGGAGTGGCCCCTTCCTTGGTATTGACCTTGTCCTTGGGACTCTCCCTGCTCTTAGGAGGTGCCTTTGTCCTCTGACTGTCCTTGTCCAAGGGAGTGTCCATGGACTTGGGAGTATCCCTTGCCTTGGGAGTACCTTTTGTGTGGAATGCCCGTGTAGCATGTGAAGGCATGTCCCCCAATACCACTTGTGGATCCTGTGTGTATACTCCAGTGTATCTGACGTTGTCTTTGTTAACAGATTTTGCAGACCTAGGGGATGGTGTCTGCGCCCTCCGTGCCCTGACGTGCTGTCTGACGCTGCTTCTAGTGCAATAACCTGTATTAGAGTCCTGGTCAGAATATTCACTCCCCCCTGAGACATCCAGTGGTGTAGATGGGGAAACAGAAGTAGCACCCTGTCCATGCGACTGTACAATGGCAGACGACACACTGCTTGCCAATGACTGAACTGTCCTGTGTAGACCAACAAGATCGCCATGCATCCCTTCCATGAATGCCACCACCTGCCCCAACTTCCTATCATGGTCTTGGAATGCATTTGTCATATTGGTCTGCCCCACACACAGCTGTCGCAGCAGATCAACAGCCTCAGCACAAAGTGCATTTTGGGTCACCGTGGCAGGGGCAGCGGTGCCTGCATCGAACGCCACTCTGCTCCCCCTACTCCTGTGTGCACGAACAGTACATGGTGCAGTTGGCGGCATTGTCGGCCCTGTGTGCTGTGTCCCGACCGAAGGTGTTGATTGCCCACTCCCAGTCTGTGACAACAGTGCTGGCTCACCAACACTGTTGGAAGATGAGGACGATGGTGTCTCCACATGCGAGTCCTCAGGGACGGTCCTGTCCCCCTCTCCGGCGCTGCCCTCCTCTGTGTCAGTCTGCGTGTGCGCGAAGTCTGATCCGGATGCATTGCCTCCACTCATCTCCGCCGTCTGTGGCTGAGTGCCCTCTGCCAAAGCTGAAATGCACAGAAAAGAGGTGTAAGTCATGGGCACACTCACGTACAGAAGGACAAGGAATCCCTAATTCCATTGCTGACAAAGTTCTTCTAGCCCCCATCCTGCACACGGCCCACCTCTACCAGTCATCCTCACATTACATAAGCGTTGGTGGTCGTGACACATGTACAGCATGCGGACAGGGCAGGAGCACGTACATCTGCACACATGTCTTGCCATGGGGCCACGGACCACTACGGCATGTGCTTACATACTCAACTACTAAGCAAGTGGCGTGTCAACATGCCGGACCTGAACGTCAAATCACACTCACCCAATGGCACCAACATGGCATCGCAGCGATACATACGCACCACGGAAGTCAATACTGTGTCTGGGCACCAATACATGCATTGCACTTCCAAGTAACATACACAGACAGTCTGCTCACCGCTAGTTTGCTGTTGATCCACACTCAGCCGTTCGGACAGGTCAGGATGCATCACAGCAATGATACGGTGCATGAGAGGGGTCATGGCGCGTCGGGCCAGACGTGGCGTCCTTGGGATCATCCCCAGTGTCACTTCCGCTACATTCTTGCTCAGCCTGGAAATGTCGTCCCAGCGTTTGTGGCAGTGTGTATGTCGTCTGTTGCACACCCCCAATGCCCGTACATCACGTGCTATGCTCCTCCACACGTCCTTGCGAAGGTGCAGCTTGACCTACCATGATGGGAGACAAAAGGGTGCAAGTCAGTGGACAGTTGGCCTGACACACAGATAGGGGCAACACGTATCTGTCAGCAGCCATGCACATTCCTAATAATATGTCGAGCCCACAGTACACAGCTAAGATTGCAGAAGCCAGGAGTCATTGACCACCTCATGCACACCCACATGTCCCACACTGCACTTACCACCTGTCCGGGTGCGCCGTAGAGCCGTCCATAGTTGCGGAGCACACCGTCCACGAGGACATCAAGCTCTGCCGCGGTGAAGGGACAAGACCGGATCTCTTTGACTCTCGACATGGCACGATCACGGAGTATGGCAGTAGAGCAGCAGTCGGCGGTCAGCTCAGCAGCAGCAGGTCGAGGTGATGGTCACAGGCAGCAGTCGGCGGTCAGCTCAGCAGCAGCAGGTCGAGGTGATGTCACAGGCAGCAGTCGGCGGTCAGCTCAGCAGCAGCAGGTCGAGGTGATGGTCACAGGCAGCAGTCGGCGGTCAGCTCAGCAGCAGCAGGTCGAGGTGATGGTCACAGGCAGCAGTCGGCGGTCAGCTCAGCAGCAGCAGGTCGAGGTGATGGTCACAGGCAGCAGTCGGCGGTCAGCTCAGCAGCAGCAGGTCGAGGTGAACAGGCAGCACTGGTACCCAGGGTAGGATGTGTGCTTTTTGACATCACACATATATAGGGCCTTCAGCACGTGTCAGTGGCATACGTCGCAAGCAATTGGTCAGCCCTGGATGCGTGTTCGTAAAAGGGCCAATGACTGGCCCTGGTGTTGCGGTGCACTGCTTCCGCTACTTTCAATTGGCCATACGCGGCCAGCGTTCCCTCTCCCCATTGGCTGCATGTACAGGGACCGTCACGCTCACACATCGGCAACCGCATGTGCAAGCTTCCGGCACGGATGCTTCAGTTGCAACAATGTTCTATCACTGGCGCCACCATGGCGGTGCACGTATTCTGCGGGGGAGGTGCAGGCCTACACACCCTTTAGATGTAGTCAATGGACATGGCTGTTCATGACCCCCCTTACAGTCACATTGCATCATCCACCGTACACCGGCCGGACCAGCCCGGCCTGGGACCGCCGTGCCAGGCCATGTCCACAACAGCCGTGCCGGCCATGTCCACAACAGCCGTGCCAGGCCCGGTGGTTGTGGACATGGCTGGCACGGCGGCCCCAGGCCGGGCCTGGCACGGCTGTTGTGGACATGGCCGGCCCGGCGGTTGTGGACATGGCCGGCACGGCGGCCCCAGGCCGGGCCTGGCACGGCTGTTGTGGACATGGCCTGCACGGCTGTTGTGGACATGGCCGGCACGGCGGTTGTGGACATGGCCTGGCACGGCTGTTGTGGACATGGCCTGGCACGGCTGTTGTGGACATGGCCGGCACGGCTGTTGTGGACATGGCCGGCACGGCGGTTGTGGACATGGCCGGCACGGCGGTTGTGGACATGGCCTGGCACGGCTGTTGTGGACATGGCCTGGCACGGCTGTTGTGGACATGGCCGGCACGGCTGTTGTGGCAATGGCCGGCACGGCTGTTGTGGACTTGGCCGGCACGGCGGTTGTGGACATGGCCTGGCACGGCGGTCCCAGGCCGGGCTGGTCCGGCCGGTGTACGGTGGATGATGCAATGTGACTGTAAGGGGGGTCATGAACTGCCATGTCCATTGACTACATCTAAAGGGTGTGTAGGCCTGCACCTCCCCCGCAGAATACGTGCACCGCCATGGTGGCACCAGTGATAGAACATTGTTGCAACTGAAGCATCCGTGCCGGAAGCTTGCACATGCGGTTGCCGATGTGTGAGCGTGACGGTCCCTGCACATGCAGCCAATGGGGAGAGGGAACGCTGGCCGCGTATGCCCATTCGGAAATAGCGGAAGTAGTGCACCTCCATGGCGGCGACGAGGATTTTAAATTGTCAGACGCTGCACCGTGGTGGTGTGTTGTCTGCAGTTGCGTCATGAGGGTTGTGAGCGTGATAGGGAAACTTCATATGTCATGCACTATTCCATGTGTGTCCATACTATGCCCATCGGTGGGCACACAATGTGCAACAGGTGTGCATGTCGACTTGTTGACGTCGGGTGTGCCCTACAGACGTTTTTACATCTTCACATCTACACAGTACATCACGGCTGTATCGCCACATTCTGAATCTGTTGTCAGTGTGTGGTTCATGCGTGATCACTACAATGGTGGGGGTACACATGCATTCTGTGTATGTGTGTTGCCTGTTGTGTCAACATGCATGTAATGACCGTATGCTCACCATTATTGCTGTTGGCATTGGTGCATGATGACATGGTGTGTGTGTATCATTATCGTTTGTGTGCATGCACTTGCATGTGTGTCTGTGATGTTGCTTCTACACATTAGGGTCATGACACACGTCTTGTCAGTAATGTTGACATGAGACTAAGTAGCGTTGTACGTGTTGACACACTTCCTGTTGCAAGTGGCTGCACATTGTTAATGGGCCACTCCGTATTGCAGTAACTTTCAGAGATGTCACACATATGACCATTGTCTAAAACATTTTTCTTCTTGCTAATGTTGGCTTACATGTGATTGAGTTGCACACCTATGCGTCGTTTGTAAGTTGACTCAAGTTACATCTCTCTCCCACACAGGAGGGCTCCAAATGTGCATCGGCCATACACTGTGCTGGAGGATATGGTTGACGAGGAGGTGATCAGAAAATTCAGGCTAGATCGCCGTCGATTGATGGAGCTTGTTACCCAATTGTCTCCTCATCTGCAGCCACGAAGGACGTATCCTAGTTCCATTACACCCACAGCAAAGGTGATGGCGGCACTACACTTTTTTGCTACTGGCACCTTTCAGTACACAGTTGGACATTCCGGCGGAATGTCACAGGCCATGTTCAGCACGGTACTTCGGGATGTTCTAAAAGCTATGATGCTGTACAAGGATGACTACATCCATTTTCCACGGCCGGAAGAGTTGCCAGCAGTCAAAGCAGACTTCTATGCACTGGGCCAGATACCACAAGTAGTGGGTTCCATTGATGGCACACATATCGCTCTCATTCCACCACGGGCACGTGAGCAGGTTTACAGGAATCGGAAGCACTTCCATTCGCTGAACGTGCAGGTGGTGTGCCTGGCCAACAACATCATCTCCCATGTGTGTGCAAGATTTCCAGGCTCCGCACATGACGCCCACATCATGCGGAGCAGCATTGTCCCCCAAATGATGGCAAATCTGCGTCCCGGTCATGCGTGGCTTGTTGGTGACTATGCAGTGTGGACTATTGTGATTTCTGTGTGGCATGGGGTACCCAGCAAATCTGGTAGTGATATTTGTGTCTGTCATCCCCCTACATAGGCGACTCGGTGTACCCAAACCGGCCCTGGCTCCTCAGTCCCATACGTAATCCTACTACAGCGGGTGAAATGCGCTACAATGATGCACATGGAAGGACACGTAGAGTGGTTGAACGTACTTTTGGACTGCTAAAGTCTAGGTTTCGGTGCCTGGATAAGACCGGAGGGGCACTGCCTTACTCACCAGGCAAAGTATGCAGGATCGTGATTGCCTGCTGCATGCTCCACAACCTGGCCGTGCGCAATGACATTGAACTGCTCTTGGACCCTGAAGACGAAGAAGTTCCTCGGCCTCCCATCCCACCCATGTCGACTGATGAGGATAGTGGTGAGGAGGAAGGTCTGGACCAGAGACGGCAGCTCATTGATCGCTACTTCCCTTGAATGTGAGTAACTACCTCTTGTGCCGGTTGACAATGCCTTATGCATGTATGCTGGTGTTGTGTGGATGTGGTGTGCATCAGCTGTGTGTTCTGCTGTGTGATGTTTGCATGTGTGTGTGTTCATTTATTTGGACATGCAAGTCTCCATGATGTGTGTCCTCTCATCCAATGCTTTAGTGATGAGTGTGGTTTGTGGGATGTTGCTGTGCAGTGTGTTGTGATGGGTGTGAATATGTTTCCTGACGTGTGTTTGCTGTCTCTGATGTTCCCTAGGTCAATCCTGCATCGGCATGATTATGTACGACTTGGATCCCTGCACCTGGTTACGTCTGTTTCTGAGGCAATCATGTGATTAAACATGGAGGCAACACATCATTGAGTGTGTAAGTGATATTTATTTACAGGTTGTGCATTGGTGCTGGTGAATATTTACAAGTACGTGTGGGGTGGAGGAGTGGGAGTTGAAGGTATTGGCAGATGAAATGTCCGTGCTGACACCACATTGGGTGGTGTCAGGCTAGTCCGGCAGACCTGTGGCAATGATTGGCTATGTGGGACAGGATAGTTGGCAGGGTGAATGGCTGGCTCAGGCAGTGTCAGAGTCATTGGCGGCCCCTCTTGGACCGTGTGGATGGAGCACCCACACTGCTCTCACCCACTTCCAGCCTTGGACGGCCCCTCCGTCTTTGAGGTTGAACGGAGTCAGCTGGGGGTGCAGGTTGTTCAGGGGCCACATCCGTCGCCAGGGGCACAGGTGGTGGTGGCGGTGGCGGTGGCTGTGGCGGTGGTGTTGCTGGCCGTGGGCTCTGGACACTTGGTTGAGGGGGGGGTGTTGCGGGCTATCCATTCCCTCCACATTGTTGTCTGCTGGCCCATGATGTCCACTATCTGGCCAAGGAAGCCCGAAATATCCCGCAAGATGTTTGTGTTGTCCACCGAGTCCTGGTGGGCACGATCTGCCTGTTCCTGGCTACGGTCGTACGAAGCCTGGCACCTGGCTAGGGCTTCAAGCGACTCTGTCACAGGATGGGGTGGGTGTCCTTCCTCAGCGCAGCGGAGTGTGGGTCTCCTGATTGGCTGATGTGGCCTGGCTTCGCTCCTTTGTGGCCCACTCTCCCTGCCTGGGTGGGAGGCCGATGGCCCAGTGTCGTGCGGTGGGTTAGGCAGGGTGGCACAGGCAGGAGTGGTGGTACTGGTGGTGGTGGTAGTGGTGGGGAGTCTGCAGATCACTGTGGCCGGTGTTGCTGTAGTTACACGGGCAACGGTTGTCGGGCCGGGATTTGCTGTCAGCCAGATGGCCCTGGCTGTCTGCTTGGGCCCGCACCATCCTCCGCACCAGAGCTGCCGGTGTCATCGTCCCCAGAGAGTCCGGTATGGGTGTGCGGCGAGTCTTGCGGCCGGGTGCTGGTTTCACCAGTCAGAGTACGATCACCTGAGGGACAAGATTTTGCTGATCAGAACTGTGGACATTACATGTTAATGTCCATTTCATTACATTACAGTGTCCTCTCACACACACCACACACACCACCACCGCCCTCCCTGTGGACATGGGGGCCTGTTGGGAGTTGTAGTGCTGGTCTCTCACACACCCCACCTACCTCTCACACACACCCCACCCTCCACCACCCTCCCTGTGGACATGGGGGCCTGTTGGGAGTTGTAGTGCTGGTCTCTCTCACACACCCCACCCTCCACCACCCTCCCTGTGGACATGGGGGCCTGTTGGGAGTTGTAGTGCTGGTCTCTCACACACCCCACCCACCTCTCACACACACCCCACCCTCCACCACCCTCCCTGTGGACATGGGGGCCTGTTGGGAGTTGTAGTGCTAGTCTCTCACACACACCCCACCCTCCACCACCCTCCCTGTGGACATGGGGGCCTGTTGGGAGTTGTAGTGGTGACCTCTCACACACACCCCACCCTCCACCACCCTCCCTGTGGACATGGGGGCCTGTTGGGAGTTGTAGTGCAGGTCTCTCACACACCCCACCCACCTCTCACACACACCTCACCCTCCACCACCCTCCCTGTGGACATGGGGGCCTGTTGGGAGTTGTAGTGCTGGTCTCTCACACACACCCCACCCTCCACCACCCTCCCTGTGGACATGGGGGCCTGTTGGGAGTTGTAGTGGTGACCTCTCACACACACCCCACCCTCCACCACCCTCCCTGTGGACATGGGGGCCTGTTGGGAGTTGTAGTGCTGGTCTCTCACACACCCCACCCACCTCTCACACACACCCCACCCTCCACCACCCTCCCTGTGGACATGGGGGCCTGTTGGGAGTTGTAGTGCTGGTCTCTCACACACCCCACCCACCTCTCACACACACCCCACCCTCCACCACCTTCCCTGTGGACATGGGGGCCTGTTGGGAGTTGTAGTGCTGGTCTCTCACACACACCCCACCCTCCACCACCCTCCCTGTGGACATGGGGCCCTGTTGGGAGTTGTAGTGGTGACCTCTCACACACACCCCACCCTCCACCACCCTCCCTGTTGACATGGAGGCCTGTTGGGAGTTGTAGTGCTGGTCTCTCACACACCCCACCCACCTCTCACACACACCCCACCCACCACCACCCTCCCTGTGGACATGGGGGCCTGTTGGTAGCCATTTACATTTTGGTGAGTATGTGTCCGACGTGCATGGGTTGGGGCCTTGGAGATGTGTCTTCTCAGTTGTGTGAGGCTGACCATGTCGTTCTGTTTGTGGTGCTTGGTTTGTACTTACCAGCCTCTTCTCTTTCCTCAAGTCCGTCTAGGCTCTCTGGGTGAAGTATAACCAGCACCTTCTCCTCCCAATCGGTGTAGGGTATGGGCTCCGGGGGTATGCCGCCGCCAGTGTGATTGGCTCTCGCATGGTTTTTGGCACGGATGCCTTTCACCCTGGTTTTCAGGTCATGCCACCGCCTCTGTATTTCGTGCTTTGTCCTTGGCACGCTCCCTGACGCATTCACCCGACTGCCAATTCTGTCCCACATGTTATTTTTTTGCGCCACAGTGGTATGCTGGACTTTGGCCCCGAATATGTGGGGCTCAACACGGACTATTTAATCGACCATTACCTTCAACTCGGTGTCCGTGAATTTAGGTTTTTTTTGGGTGCCATGGTGTGTTGTGCTCAGTGTGTGGGTTGAGTGAGTTGGGGTGTGCAGGTGTGTGGTGTGTAGGAATGGTGTGGTGGGTGTTTGTGTGGTGGGTGTGGTAGGGTGGTGGTTGTGTGTCTTCAATTGGAGTATGCTGTCGGTCGTATAGGGCCTCTTGCTGGCAGCTATGCTGTGATGCAAAGGATTGTGGTAGTGGGTGGGTGTCATTTTATAGTCGTGTCTCAATGGTTGTTGGCAGTCAGGTGGTAGGTGGGAGTGTTGACTAGTGTGCATTATTGGGTACTTGGGGGGTGTCATTGTGGCTTGTGATTGGTGTTGGTGTTTCAGGTGGGGGGGTTGTCCTTTTTGGTGTGTTTGCAATTTACTTTCGGAGAGACTTTTTGTCATTGGTTTGACGTTAGGGATGTTGTTCGTGTTGGCCTTCCGCAGTGATGCACTGTTTCTCGTTGCATTATTTCCGCCACGGATGTGAATGGCTGTGCGCACCGTGGTACAGGCGGCGTTATCCTAATCGCGGACACGGAGTCTTCGCAGATATGGCGGTAGATGTGGCTGTTTCCGCGGTCATGTCCGTCCGCGGCGGTGGGTGTTCATTTGGTTATGTCCGCCGCGGACGGTGTTCGATGTGTTCCGTCCACCGCGGACGGTGTTTTATGTGGTCCGTCCGCCGCGGTCGGAGTTTCTTGATATAACTATCCTAATCGCAACCGTGGATTCTCCGCGGTGCGGGCGGGAGTGAATTGGCCGCGACCATGGCGGACAGTACCCGTTTCCGTCCGCCATCCTAATCGACCTTTTAATGTGCACCAACTACATGCATACGTTCATTGCTACATCACCAGTGTTCGGTTGTGTCATCTCTCAAGCAACCTGTGTGTTACCAGGCCTCTGAATCCATGGAAGCATGTAGGAGCTAGTATGTTAGCATGTTTTTGGCAAATCCCATTTTTTTCAAACATGTCCATGTTGCACTGCACATGCTATAAAAGAAGGGACATTTTTATGAGGGGCTTGTGGCATTCCTGCACCACACAACATGGTACATGCACGACATAAAGCCCCAGTCATATTTATGATCCCACACAAAGCCACTTTGCATGGCTCTGAATGGCTTCACAAATAGAGTAATGCAACGCTGTGCCAATCACTGCATTGTCTTACTCTGAGCAAGGGAGGCATTCCATGGGCACTGTGGTGGGTGTTCTTAGATTTACAAGGACTTGTAAACCTGGGAATGCATCAAAATCTTACAAGGGAGGCACAATGAGGAGAAATATGTTTATTTCTCCTTATTTTTTCCTCTTTCCATGTGTGTTGCATTCTGCAGCACACATGGAAAGAGAAAAAAGCATTTCAGGATTGTTTTTTTGCAGGAAGGTGCCTCTTTCCGCAAAAAAAACAATCCTGCCCACAATACAGGCACCCTTGCACCATGGTGGAAGGGTGCCTATATTGGTACTAGGCTACCAAAATGGCACCAGCACCGGGGGGGAAAGGACAGGAGGGCACAATATTGGGTAAATACAGTGCATTCCTGCCCTTTCCCTGTGACACAGGGCAGAGCAGCAAGGTAACTTGCTGCGCAGTCCCACACCACTATTCTGGTAAATATACCACTTAGTGTCAAGCTCAACATGTGACACAAAGTGTGACATTCACTATGGGATGCCCTCACGTGTACCTCTACTTATATACATTTCTGTATCTTCAATCATTCTGACATGGTGGCCTGACAAAAGTGAAAGAACACAGCATGGTGTAAAGTACTCCATCACTAAAGTCGGGCAGACCTCTAAAAAAAGTAATCTACACTCAAGGTAGACCAATTCAAGCTCTGATGGGGACTTGCGGAGTTCCTATGAAAGATAAATTTGAGAACTTTTTTCACAACAAACCATCCGATGTACAGGTGCCTGATACAGGCTTAAGTAAAAAGTCTTTCTTCATGTCCCCAGCTAGAACAGTTCCTGTGAAGATAATAGCCTTCGAACAAGCTGTGGTGAATGAAATTAAATCTGTAGATATATCCGCAATACAGGTTTTCCAAAATGTGAGGAAAGCTGTAAAATGAGCATTAAATGAGTTGAAGCTGAATCTTAACATTATTATCAAACCAGCAGATAAAGGTAGAGCCATAGTCCTACAAGATATACAGGACTATAGAAAGGAGTGCATTCACTTGCTGAATGGCACACAAAACTATGAGTCTAGATGAGGATCCAACTAGAAAATTACGACTTGAAATCAGTGCACTAGTGAACGAGGCAGAGTCACATCGATTGATTTAAAAAAGGGAAACATTATTCCTTGTAGCCAACAAACTACCACACCCAGTTTCTACACTCTCCTAAACATACATAAAAAGTGATCCCCCACACTGGCTAGACTGATTGTCTCTGGAATAAACTCTATCCTAGAACCCCTCTTACAATTTAAGAAACCACTTCCTTGGAAGATTAGTGAAAGCTATTTCTTCATGAGTAATACAAAAAACACCAAAGAAAATTGTACAACGCTTATCTATGGAAAACTTTTTTAGAACATAGCAAAGTTATTGCCATCATTAAAACCATACATCATAATGCAATAATTAAAATATTGATATAAATAGAGGGTCAACATGTCATAAAGTCTCTGATCATATATTTGTCTCTAGATGTTGCCAATTTAGTGGCCATGTCAAAATATTTAAAAACTATTTTCTATAACTGAAAAGAAGGGTCCTTCAACATCAACAGGCCATTCAAACCGAGTGGACATTCATGATGAGTAGATACAGATTTAGTTAATGCAGACATGTGTTCAAAAAAGAGAAACAAAAGGAACAAAACATGAAGTATAGCGTCCCTGAGCAGCCACAAATCCAGCAGTCAACAGGCATCCCTTTATATGTGGACCACACTTTTCTAGATTCCATCAGCGGTGTCAGCTTCCGCTTTAGTTTAAAGCATTTGTATTCAGTGTAAGTGTTTGAGATGGGTATGGGGAGATATCCCGGGTTTTTATACCAGTATAGCTCACTAGAATGTGCCTAATATCTTCTAAAATACAAGCACAAATGTATTTTAACAATATATTCAAAAGCTGGATAATTTGAAATGAGGACCAAGATTCAATTACATTTTGTCTTTAGCACATTAGTCAAATGATGATCTCATGGGCAGGGTAAGGAAGCAGAGTTATGCTGAATCATCCACTAGATGCCTTCTTTTAATGTGACTGCTAGTAAATATAGTTACCAATACTTTTCAAAGCTTGCCCTTGCTTCTAACATTTGTTAAGATGGACCTAAGTCTAATCTTTGACAACTGAATCAGAAGATCGGGCACGGTCCAACCAGTTATCAGATTTACTGGAAATACCTTCATGCAGATAAATTAAAGCCATAAGAAATTTGAATAGCCTTCAGAATAGTTTTCACTGAATAACATGAAAGTTGACAATACATTATGTGAATAGGAAAATTAAGAGCAGAAGCTCTATGTTTAAGCTTACCGTGTTGAAACTTAATGATACCTTGTGAATTCTGCAAAATTCCAGAATAAATATAATACTCTCCTAATTTCACCATTGGCCCTAGCAAATGTCTTCTCCACTATACTTATTATTCCTCATCAGACCCTTACTGAAAGCAAGAGAGGCAAAAACACACAAAGTGGAAAGACCGAGGAAGAGAAAGACTGAAACACTGAAACGCCATCACAAAGGGAGAAAACAGGACACTAGAGTGAGATAAGGAGGCAAGGAGTGTCTGGTGTGGATTAAAGAGAAGTTAAATAGGAATCCTTGGTATTTGGCGTGCAGACATTTAATAGCACCTGTTGCAGGCTTCTGAGCAGAGCTTTGGGCACCGGAATTCATTGTTTTACAACTTAAGCACTGGTATCAGAATCAGCCATGCTGCATTTCTCTCTGGTGGGGATATGCAAATGTAACTCAGGGTCATATTATCAAGAAACAGTGTTAAAATTATCGCTGCTTTAGTGGCAGGAAACTGCCGCTGAAGTGGCAATAATGGGCTTCATAATATGCCTTTGTGAATTCCCATAGAAGCCCATGTTCTGGTGTGAACCTGGGCTTCTATGGGAATTCACAAGGGCATATTATCAAGCCCATTATCGCCGCTTTAGCGGCAGTTTCCTACCGCTAAAGCAGTGATAATATGCTCCTCAATGTGTCTTTTGGTAGAGCAATAACAAACTCTGGATTGAATACCAGCCACTCTAAGAAGGTTGTTTAACAAAGCAGACACATTATTTGGAACAGGTTCCAGTTCCCTGTATTTGGTGTCAGCCAATGTTGTAAAATAGAGAGGCTGCGCTCTTGGAGAGCTCGGACACGGATGGGCACGAGCCAAGGAATATAAAACACCACTAATCCTAGGATTATTCTTAAAGTGACATTAAAGGACAAAATGTCGCTTTCCCCTGTAGATATATCACGGTTTGTTTAACGTAAGACATTTTTACTTTCCTCTGCCTCACCACCAAGTGATTAGCCTGACTAAGTTAGAACTCATTGGACCATTTTTCTTTCAAATCAGAGAATAAGGGTTATTATTTTTCCAGGAATTCTTTCACGACCAATTCTTGTTACGGATAGCTTAGCCTTTTCTTTTCCTTTAGTTATGTTTCTGCCTTTCATCCTAAATAAAATGAATTTGTGGTTAGTTCCATCAGCCATATATTATTTTACTGCTGTGAAACTATTGTTTGTACAAAAAAAATGATAGTCATAAAACACAAACATATCTCCAATAAAACAAGAGATACAACGTTCTTCACCTTGTGACGGAAATAAATAACATGGCAATAAAAAATAACTCAGGCCAAGAAAATACAATTGCTTTATATCGGGGGAACATATATATGCAAACCATTTGAATATAATCAGACAGAAATAGTGTAAATCTTTTTCAATCATATGTTTACTGTTTAATGTTTGTAATCAGTTGTATGAAAAGACTTCACACAATTGTATTTTTTCAGTGGAATCTTAACTAAAAAATTGAGATGAGGAACAAACAGCAGCACATTTAGTAATAGATAGTGATACTATTTATTGTTGTTACTAGCATGTTGATAAAAATGTAAATAGATGAGCACTATTATATTTCTGAAGTCACTAGAAATCAGCAGATTAACATAACTGTTAACGAGGGGGAGATTCTGGGTCTGGCTTTGTGCAACATGGCACCTGCTTGTCAAATGGTACACTAGCAATTAGTTAAGAGTTACTGCCCTAGCTCAGGTGCTAATAACAGCTATGGTCTTCTGCTGAGGGGATTAACTGATGTTGCTCTGAATATATGGGACCAAGAAAAATCTCACCAGGGGATCCAATGCCATCCTGCCCTAGCTTGCATTTCTCACACTTACTCCCTCATTATGAATTATGCATCGCCTGCACCAGTATATGGATTCTAATGTGCCAGTTTTTCCCACACATGTGTTGGAATGCAGGGTGTGGGTTTATCTGACGCATTCGCCTAGCAAAACCGAATGTGACTCCAGTGTAATTGATGCAGGAAATGCCTGGCCCTCCCCAGACTGCCTCAGTCACCCTGGATGACGTATTTAACTCTCCCCCTGCCAGGGCAGAGAGCGTCCTACCTCCTGACACCCCCAACAACCCGGTCCCATTACCCATATTGCTCTCATTCTCTTATTAACCCACTCCTGGGAACAGGGGCTCACTGGGTGAGCAGGGATCGAAGCTGGTCTCCGATCACTCAAGAGTAGGACAGTCATTTAGAATCAAAGCAACAGATTGATGTTGGGATAAAGTTTAGTGTGGTCTCTTATGTCATGCGATTAGTATAGCATTAGGGATACAGACACCGCAGCCAGGCTCTTGAGTTCTGATGCTGGGCGTAGCATGTCTTGTAAGGTTTCAAATGCTATTATCTTCATGTGTGGAGAAAGAAAACAGCGATGGATGTACGTCTGAATCAGCCTGAACCACTGGCTATATCTCTGGGTCACATTCCAGTCCATTGTTTTTTCACCCTACACCAGTCCAGAGTGGAAGTCACCATATGCAACTGTTGCTTTGTACTAAGCCCCCTGCGTGCAGTTATGTTTCTACAGGAAGTACGTATAGACCATGGGAGGATTTGTTTCTCGAAAGGAAAAGTTAAAGTATCTTTGGAGATGAAATGGAATTGACTACTCACGGTACGGATTTTACATTAATAAAGTGCAAGCACATTGACAGAGAAAACCACAAATAAGTCTGAAAATATGGCCCACTTCCAACACAAGAAGAAAACTGGTTCCTGTGAACCCGAGTCCATTGATATTGTTCTTGTGGGTAATTACTTGACTGCTAGTAAACTCCCTAATCAAAAATGCAAGAACTCAACCAAATGTAAAGAGCTCTGTCTTTCAGCTTCCTCAACAACCGAGGATAAGCAGAAAGATATTAACACCAAAGGTGTCAATATAAATGCAGCCAAGGTTTTAAAATGCATAATAGCAGCCGCACTGACAGCTAATGCCAGACCAGAAATATGTATTAAACAATTTAAAGACAACCGTATCCTGTCAATTTTTTCCTTCACGAACATTGTGAAGAGTTTAAACAATTATTTTCTTGGCACGGACTGGCAACATTTAATTACTCTATTCTACCACAAATACTTCAGTTGAGGCAAATGAGAACATGGCAGAAAGTGGGAAACTACATAACAAAGCATTTGACTATATCTAACCAGGAAACCTGAACCGGTCTTTTTAGGTAATTTAACCGCATGCGCGCTAGCGGTTTTCCCGCTGTGCGATGCATTTTTTTAAAAGCCGCGTTACATGACGAGCTCAGCTCGTCATGAGCGTACGAGCATCGTAACTCATGACGAGCTGAGCTCGTCATGAGCGCGGAAGGGGTTAAGGAAGCTGCAGAGGAGAGGGTAGACTTGTACAAAATAAGAATGCGCCATGGATAACTAGTTGTACTTTGTCTTTTCTCAAACGTCACTCAAGCATGAGCGTTCTGTTGCTTGTGATCATGTAGTGGTTTCAAAGGCTATCTGCTGCTATATCCAGGGCCCTGACATTATCACAAATTATTGTTTCTTTTTATTGTGTATATTTTTCTTTTTACCTTAATTTTTACTGTAAGTATATGGATATATCATGTGATACCATGAGCGTTTTATGTCCCATTCTTGGAGTTAACCAATTCATAGAGAGTAAAAGTTTCTAGAGAACCTAACTTTCCATCATAGACTTAGTAGCCACTGTCTGGTTACTGGGGAAAGTAAACACTCTCACCTTTGATAGAGGTTGTTTGCCCAATGACTGCAAGGATTGGAACAATAGCCTGGTGTTAGAGCTGGCACCATTGGCGTGGGTCTCACTTCCATTTTTTGTTGTTGCCTCCTGTGTTTTTGCTGTGTGTTGGAATCTGTTTTGCTGGTCTAGAGGCTTTGGGCACTTTGCCACTGCTGGTCAGTGCCAAAGTGCAAGTGCTCCCTTTGTAAAGGTCTGTTAAGGATTTTCCATGATTGGCATATTTGATTTACTTGTCTGACCCTAGTATAGAGCACTGTGTGTGCCCAGGGCCTGTAAATCAAATGCAGCTAGTGGGCTGCAGCACTGATGGTGCCACCCACAGAAGCAGCCTGTAAAATATAACTCTGGCCTGCAATTACAGAGCTTGTGTGCACTCTGGACTGCCATGTCGACTTGGCAAATGCACATTCTTGCCAGTCCCTAAACCTTCCCTTTTCTACATGTTAGTCACCCCTAAGATAGGCCCGAGCTACCTCTGAGGGCAGGGTGCAATGTATGTAAAAGGTAGGACATGCCCTGGTGTGTGTCATGTCCTGATAGTGAATTACTGCCAATTTCGTTTTCCACTATTGCTAGGCTACCTGTTTCCATAGGACAGAATGGGGAGTTTGTTTATAATATCTTATAAACATAACTGGCCCTTGGAACAAAGTAGAAAATTAAAGTTTAGTATGCCTGAACTCAGAATGTTAAAATGCATCTTTTAGTGAGGGTGATTTCTACATTCTGTGTTTGAAAATACCACTTTTAGAAAGTAGGTATTTTCTGGCCTAACTATCCAGTGTGCCTCTGCTAGGTTTATGCATTGCATGTCTGGCTTTTGGATGACAGGCGATGGAGAGGGGCAGCGGCTCCAGAAGTCTATTGAGTCAGGGCTGGGCTGAATAGACCTGGGCTTCATTTAGAGTAGGGGGAGGAGATTTCCTTTCACCTGAATGGGCTTGGTCTGCCTTCAACAATGCTGTCTTCAACTCCTGCCAGGAAGATGCACCAGTGAGGATAGAACTGGTTTTGGCTCGGTACAGACACTCTCTGTCTTCAGAGAACAAAGGATTTTTGTGTATAAAAAGTGGGGGCAGTCCCCAGACTTTCAGATCACTTCTGGGAAATCAAGAGGAACCTTTGCCAAGGAGAAGAGGATGCGATGAGGAGGAATTCTGCCCCTCTGCTGTTTTCTGTCTGGGGTTGGCCTGTAGTGGCTGCTTGCTGCCAAGGAAAAGAGAAAAGGACTTTGCTGTTTGTTTTGTCATCTTGAGGAAGATCTGCAAGGGCTTGAAACTGTACTTGCCTCCTGTTCTGAAGTCTCAGGGACACAAAGACTTCACCACCAGCTCAACTGAACTGTACTGCTGGGAGTTCTGACCTGCAAGAGGTTCCTGCTGTTGTTTTGGGGCTCTAGAGAACTGTTTTCCGAAGGGAGCTGGAAAATCGATGCAACAAGGAAGAAGCGAGACACATCTGCACCAGTTTCCGACGCGTCGCTGAAGAAACCATTGCAGCGCATTGCGCAGCTTGAGAAAGCACAGCACACCGCATCGAGTGCTCTATCTCCAAAGTCCGAGACCTGCGCACCGATTTTGGCGCAAGGTCTGCAGTGCCACTGCAAGAGTTCACGCATCATACCGGATCGTCTCATCACATTGAGGTGCCAACTTTGTCGCATCGTTGGGGGACGCAGTAAGAAACAGACGCATCCCCTCCTCTCTGATAAGGAACAGACGCATCAACCCCCTGCGCTGCAGTAAGGAACCGATGCATTACCTCCCCCGAAGCAAGGAACTGACGCATCACCTTCCCTGTGGCCATTTTGGTTGTTTTGCGTGACGCATCCAAGGTACTTTTTTGGCAAAAGTGTCTTATTTACAACTTGCATTGAACTGAACTATTTCTACCATTTGAAAGCCTTATTTTTAATATTGGATTGTGGATTTTTGTTGTTAGGTCTTGTTTTGGTTTAGATAAAGGTTACTTATTTTTCTAAACAGGTGTGGTGTCCATTTGTAGTGTTTTCACGGGAAACAACCTTTACAATGCAATTTTTACAACGCACTACCATTACAACGAAACTTTTACAACACAACATCCATTACAACGCATGCAATTACAACGCAACCATTACAACGCATGACACTACAACGCACACCACTACAACGCATGTCATTACAACTCAGTCATTACAACGCATACCATTACAACGCATAACATTACCATCCAACACTTACCCTACTGTTGCACCCCCTGGAGTTAGAATAGTAATTTTACCCCTATACTATCCAACACTTACCCTACTATTGCACCCCCTGGAGTTAGAAGAGTAATGTTTACCCCTACACTATCCAACACTTACCCTACTGTTGCACCCCTGGAGTTAGAATAGTAATTTTTACCCCTACACTATCCAATACTTACGAAACATGCAATGCAATGTTATGCGTTGTAATGGTATGCATTGTAAAGGTATTATGCGTTGTAATGGAATGGGTTGTAAATGTAGTTTTTAAAATGTTGTTGTAATGGCATGCGTTGTAATGGAATGCGTTGTAATGGATGTTGCTTTGTAAAAAATGTGTTGTAAAGGTATGCGTTGTAAAAGTGTGCGTTGTAACATCATACATCCGTTTTCCCTGGATTACTGTGTGTGTTCACAAATGCTTTACACACTGCCTCTGAGATTAGCCTGTCTGCCCATGCCAAGCTACCAAGGGGATGAGCAGAGGTTACTTTAGGAGTGTATCCCCCTTACCCTGGCAAGACACAAGGGTCCCTATTTGGACAAAGGGGAAAACCATTGCCAACTAGAGACCCCCATTTATAACACCTGACAAATATCTTTAGACATGATCAAGCATGTTTTAGCCCAAGAGTGCTATCTATAGATGAGTTATACCATAGTTGCACATGTTGCCTCTTGGAAACACGATTTTGAAAGCAACCATTTTTATTAAGACCAAGACAAATAAATATATTTCAATAACTATTGTTATTTGGAATGCAAGCGTTATTAGCTGTTGGAAAACAGTTACTTGTTTAATTTTGAGTTTCCATTGCCTCAGACTCACTCTTACTACCTCTTATACTCTATGATACTTCGAAACAATTTTCTTCTTTTACAAATAAATATACAACACGTCCAGC
Source organism: Lissotriton helveticus (assembly GCF_964261635.1). Classification (NCBI taxonomy): domain Eukaryota; kingdom Metazoa; phylum Chordata; class Amphibia; order Caudata; family Salamandridae; genus Lissotriton; species Lissotriton helveticus. The sequence continues at coordinate 1,229,883,275 of NC_136057.1, read as the reverse complement.
CAGCAGGTACATGCACAACATGCATTTACCATTAATTTACACTTTGGAATCCAAGGACAGAATACGAAAGGATGGGTTTTATGTACAAAACAGGTGGGCTGCAGTGCATTTTTGCTTTATGTAAACTGCTTAACAATATCACTCCCTTGTTTTGTTACTATATGCTCTTTGTGAGAAGTGCTGACTCCTTCTCTTTCCATGCATTTTAGCCATGTATACATTTGCCAGTATAGTTGCTGTAACGTACAACCCACTTGCTGAGAAGTTAAAGTTCTGTTAAGGAGGTGATTTTAATCTCTAGTGCACATTAAAATATAACAGACTCTTAAATGTTTCATAACATGAAGCTTGACTCTTATTTGCACCTTTAGTAATGCTGAACAATCCCCTGCAAGTAAATATTTTCCATTTCTAGTACACATGATAGGCTGCCTTGCTTTCTACATTCACCACTCACAAACGTGCATTCTAGTGCAAGTAAAGTTAGCTGCGTATTGAGAGCAAACTTGAGGGCCCTGTGCAAGCAGTCTACTGCATGTGAAAGAGTAGAGTAGGCCAAAATTCTAGAATTGAAGAACTCTGTGGCATCCATATGAGAGGTACCTGGCAAGTGCCATCAAAGAGAGAAGTTACGACAGAGCAGGATCCTAGATGCAAACTGTGAAACCACCACTCAGAGCATTAGAGGCAGTATTGCTGCTAATGACTTCAGCCAGGCCACAGGCCATAAGTGGACCCATCACTGGCTCACACAACCACCTGCACTTTACCATGCCTGCCTGTCCTGCTGGTCGAAATCTAATGAAGGTCTTCTTTTGTACAACACCTTTCGCACAATCTGCCTGTAACCATGCCTGCTTCAAGTCCATGCAGTTTTTGTTGGTGCTTTGGATGAAATGTAATTGAGCTATCCATCTTTTGTCACAGCCTTATAGTGAAATGGTGGGACCTTCTCAATTTCAACTGTAAAATGACATCTACGTTTAATTTAGTTTTCACCATTGCTGCTTCCCTAAAACATTTAAAACACAATACGTTTTTGCTCTCCAGTATGTCCTTGATAGATGTGTTGATCTAGATGGATATACTCCAAGGTCTCTGTAAAAATATTATAAATTTGTGGCAAGTCAAATTAAAGCTTCACTTACAAACTTCATTGGAGTTAGGAAACTCCACACTTTATGAAGCGGATGATGTTTCCTAACTTTACTTGATGTGAGGCTTATCCTTTTGGGCCTTCCAGGTGTGATAATTTTCTGATGCAGAAAGTCCCACGTAAGACATCTTCCTTCAAAAAAAGTTTTAGTGTTGAGTTTGTACATCCAGCACCTCATGGAAGAGGTGTAGGAGGGAGAGCTCTGAGCTAGGGCCAGGTAAAATAATTTGATAAACCTTGCATTACACAAAGCTTGAAAAATGTACAAAATACACAAAGCTGCCAGTCAGACTACTTTATAACTTTACATCCTTCTACTTTAAATCCCATCTAATTCACAGGATTTAATTTTGAATTGTGAAAAGCTGATGGAGGCTGCTTTAGTATCTACCTAAAAAACACACATATTCCTTCACATAGAAACACACTATGTGCACTCTGAATATCAAAACCAGAATATTGTTGCCATACTATTGAATCAAAAATATAGAATGTTAATTAAGCATAGTGTTTCTAATCCTTACACCACATATTTGTACCTACGCAATATATATATATATATATATATATATATATATATATATATATATATATATATCCAAAACGAAAAGGTTGCCCTTGAGGAAACGCCGACACAGTTGGTAAGTATCTCCATAATTTATTTTAGGCAGCAGGCACAGCATAACATCTCTCTCCCATAAAGAATGCCAAATGCATTTCGGGCTCATGCCCTTGTTCACTGGCTGTTCACAGAAACATCGGCAGCTGTGTGGACTAAATATCATTACACCCCGCCCCAGTGGGACTTCTTGCCTCAATGCTTGTTGGGTGTTGTAGTCCATAAAAAACCATTGTTGGTGCTGATAGACATTTGTGCAAAGTTCAACTGTTTTCCCCAAGTGGGTTCCATGGGGGAGATGCACCACAGTACCTGCAAGTGTTCAGTCCCAAAATATCCGATTCACCAACTCCTCATGGCACCCGATTCTTCAAGTGCCAATGGACCGCTAGTCAGGCGGCGGAGCGTTTCCGCGACGAGGCGCGCCGCACTTATATCCAAAACGAAAAGGTTGCCCTTGAGGAAACGCCGACACAGTTGGTAAGTATCTCCATAATTTATTTTAGGCAGCAGGCACAGCATAACATCTCTCTCCCATAAAGAATGCCAAATGCATTTCGGGCTCCCGCCCTTGTTCACTGGCTGTTCACAGAAACATCGGCAGCTGTGTTGTCTAAATATCATTACACCCCGCCCCAGTGGGACTTCTTGCCTCAATGCTTGTTGGGTGTTGTAGTCCATAAAAAACCATTGTTGGTGCTGATAGACATTTGTGCAAAGTTCAACTGTTTTCCCCAAGTGGGTTCCATGGGGGAGATGCACCACAGTACCTGCAAGTGTTCAGTCCCAAAATATCGGATTCACCAACTCCTCATGGCACCCGATTCTTCAAGTGCCAATGGACCGCTAGTCAGGCGGCGGAGCGTTTCCGCGACGAGGCGCGCCGCACTTATATCCAAAACGAAAAGGTTGCCCTTGAGGAAACGCCGACACAGTTGGTAAGTATCTCCATAATTTATTTTAGGCAGCAGGCACAGCATAACATCTCTCTCCCATAAAGAATGCCAAATGCATTTCGGGCTCCCGCCCTTGTTCACTGGCTGTTCACAGAAACATCGGCAGCTGTGTGGACTAAATATCATTACACCCCGCCCCAGTGGGACTTCTTGCCTCAATGCTTGTTGGGTGTTGTAGTCCATAAAAAACCATTGTTGGTGCTGATAGACATTTGTGCAAAGTTCAACTGTTTTCCCCAAGTGGGTTCCATGGGGGAGATGCACCACAGTACCTGCAAGTGTTCAGTCCCAAAATATCGGATTCACCAACTCCTCATGGCACCCGATTCTTCAAGTGCCAATGGACCGCTAGTCAGGCGGCGGAGCGTTTCCGCGACGAGGCGCGCCGCACTTATATCCAAAACGAAAAGGTTGCCCTTGAGGAAACGCCGACACAGTTGGTAAGTATCTCCATAATTTATTTTAGGCAGCAGGCACAGCATAACATCTCTCTCCCATAAAGAATGCCAAATGCATTTCGGGCTCCCGCCCTTGTTCACTGGCTGTTCACAGAAACATCGGCAGCTGTGTGGACTAAATATCATTACACCCCGCCCCAGTGGGACTTCTTGCCTCAATGCTTGTTGGGTGTTGTAGTCCATAAAAAAACATTGTTGGTGCTGATAGACATTTGTGCAAAGTTCAACTGTTTTCCCCAAGTGGGTTCCATGGGGGAGATGCACCACAGTACCTGCAAGTGTTCAGTCCCAAAATATCGGATTCACCAACTCCTCATGGCACCCGATTCTTCAAGTGCCAATGGACCGCTAGTCAGGCGGCGGAGCGTTTCCGCGACGAGGCGCGCCGCACTTATATCCAAATCGAAAAGGTTGCCCTTGAGGAAACGCCGACACAGTTGGTAAGTATCTCCATAATTTATTTTAGGCAGCAGGCACAGCATAACATCTCTCTCCCATAAGGAGTTGGTGAATCCGATATTTTGGGACTGAACACTTGCAGGTACTGTGGTGCATCTCCCCCATGGAACCCACTTGGGGAAAACAGTTGAACTTTGCACAAATGTCTATCAGCACCAACAATGGTTTTTTATGGACTACAACACCCAACAAGCATTGAGGCAAGAAGTCCCACTGGGGCGGGGTGTAATGATATTTAGTCCACACAGCTGCCGATGTTTCTGTGAACAGCCAGTGAACAAGGGCGGGAGCCCGAAATGCATTTGGCATTCTTTATGGGAGAGAGATGTTATGCTGTGCCTGCTGCCTAAAATAAATTATGGAGATACTTACCAACTGTGTCGGCGTTTCCTCAAGGGCAACCTTTTCGTTTTGGATATATATATATATATATATATATATATATATATATATATATATATATATATATATATATATATATATATATGTATATATATATATATATATTCACTGAAAAAACCATAGGTTATAGACCATATATAGTTAGGAATTAGCATTTAGAAAACCTTATTTTACTCACACAAAACCATTGAAATTCCATATATAGTTAGTTGCACTAACTATATATCGCGCACCCGCAATCCACTGCTGATGATGTCACATATTACATCATTCATGACATGGTCAGTGACATCACTGATGACATCACTGATGACATCTCAAATGACATCACTGATGACATCACTGATGACATCTCATTTGACATCAATGATCACATCACTGATGATATCATTCATGTGATAATACAATGCATCTCCTCACACTCTAATATAACCTCCGTTACACCCAGTGTTAAATACAGAGTATAATTTTTGAAACCATTGACACACCAATACTAGTTACTACATACGCACTCACTGATTCCTATGTCTACACACACATTCACTCATTCACCCATACAATCATTCATACATACAATCACTCATCTTTAAAACACTATCATATGCACTCATACACCTATACAGACACTCACACTCTGCCACTCATCCATGGAGTTACTCACACACCTAGTCAGTCCTGAAAAGAATCAATCACACTTCCATTTTCTCATCTATACAGTTAAACACAGAACACCTTACATTTTTGAAACATATACTAACACATACTTACTCTCTTATACAATCACTGATACAAGTACACATTGATCTGCACAGAGTCACACACCTCCCAGCCAGCCATACACACACTCAGTCTCCCATACAAATACTTGTGCAACCAATCAATAACCCATATAGCCACTCATATAGCTACTGATCAACACATGCAGCAGCTTGCACAACAACAGACATACTGATGCACACTTTCAGACAGTTTAGTCACTAACCCGTGCATTCAGTAGGACGCATTTAATCAGTCACTCATACAGTCAATCACGCACCTACTAAAACCTTCATTCAGACACTTATACATCCACTCATTCTTCAATATGTAAAACATATTTAAACTTTACAGAAACACATAATCACTGGATGATGTCATCAGTGATGTCATCAGTGATGTCATTTGAGATGTCATCAGTGATGTCATCAGTGATGTCACTGACCATGTCATGAATGATGTAATATGTGACATCATCAGCAGTGGATTGCGGGTGCGCGATATATAGTTAGTGCAACTAACTATATATGGAATTTCAATGGTTTTGTGTGAGTAAAATAAGGTTTTCTAAATGCTAATTCCTAACTATATATGGTCTATAACCTATGGTTTTTTCAGTGAATTTTCAAGGTTTTGTAAATGCTAATTCCTAACTATATATGGTCTATAACCTATGGTTTTTTCTGTGAATTTCATTGGTTTTTTAACAGCTAATATCTGTAGCTGTAAAATGTATTCTTCTTTAAATCCAAAAATATATTTTATATGTTTATGAATAATTTTTTTTTTAAATATTTTTTTTTCTTCGTTCCCGCTTCGCGAATCGGGAAGCTTCCCGTTAGCTGACCTTGATGCCGCGAAATAGACCGCGAGCCGGTAAACGTTTCTTTACCGCAAGTGCCGCGTTAGAAAACAACATCGTGACGCCTCCCGTCCGCATGACGTTCCACGTTGTCGCGTGATACGTCATATGACGTGCTACGTTAGCGAACTGGTACGCGAAGCGAGTGCCAAAGCGCAGGTTTCTGGAAGCAAACCGGGAGGCCCTGCAAAGCGCTTAACGTAAACACAGCAAGTCATGTGACTTGGTAATAACACTTTTCATTGGTTCATTTCACTTTTGGTTTCCTAATGATGTAAGACTAGGTCATATAATCTAAAATGAACACTTTTGATTGGTTGAGAACTCTTGTTTTTCCCAAATGATGAAAATCCCTCCTTCTTTCCTCACTCTGACTTTCATCATTGTGAGAGAAAGACCCTTTGTGATCACTGAGCAATGGCTTCTTTAGTAGCTTCAGCTGGTGCTTCCCCACCACCTCCACCACATCCAAGGAAGAGTGGACCACCTGCTCAAGTTGTAATTCAACAAGAAGAAGAAGAAGAGGAACAGGAGGACGAGCACGAAGAGAGGCAGTTTTTGCCTGAGCAGCCCAAGACGTCTCACCGGAAAGAAAACTTCATTTGGCAATTTTTTAAAATTCCCAAAGGTCAGAAAAAAGTAAATGCAAGATACGTAACTTGCCTTATATGTCAAGATAGACTGTCCAGAGGGACCGACAAAAAATACAGTTTCGGAAACTACACAATGCATCGCCATATGACTAGGTGGCATCCTAACAACTACAGTGCTGCACAGTTTCGGAACGACCTAGATAATCTCCCTATTATGGCCAGAAGATCTGTTGTACCGGAAGTAACGGGACCAGAGGGCAGGGAGATGGTGCCAAATATACAAATGAGATTTGGTGAAGTAAAACACACCTGCGTATTTTGCGATGGATTCATTTCCTACGGAGAAAGAAGCATCACTCTGATCAACAGAGCTATTGACTATCATATGCAAGTTTGTCCGAAACGCCCAAAATAATAAATACTTCTTTTTTTTGTTTTGTTGCTCCTGTTGAGCCCTTTACAATGAATCGTTTTCATTGCCCCCTCCAAGAAAAACCCAAAAAAATATAAAACTGTTCCGAAAAATTCAAAAACAGTAAAAAAATGTTCAGAAAAATAAAAAAAAAAGTTCTTTTCAGAACTACCTCCCCGTTATTAAAAAATTGGTACAATATTTGGAACTGTGCCAACCTCTATTTCTCTTAGTTCGCTTCCTAGTTCGCTCGCTGGTACGCGAACTGGAAGCGAACCAAAAACAGTAAGTATAAGGGAAGGAAACACACACTTATGTTAAAAGAAAGACAGCTATAGGGGAGTAAACTAGAGATACTATTACCCATAATCCACTACTGATGATGTCACATATTACATCATTCATGACATGCTCAGTGACATCATCAGCAGAGGATTGCGGGTTTTTTGGCAACATGCCTTATCCACGGTTTAATAACGCTGCCTTTTGCTTTATATAAGTTTTCAAATTGTATGAAATATATACCAATAGGTCTTTATGAACCTTTAGGTAGTGCTTTTGTTCATGAGGTCTGGTCGCTTCCATACACATACAGATGCTTCAAAGATGATCAAGAAGTTTATCTGAATGGAGAGGAATGCACTGAGACGCCAGATCATTCACTAATGTGTAGGCACATACAGTTACACGATTCATGCAACAAACACCGACCAAATATGGCTTGCGTGTTGCAAGGCACGCCAGTTCCTGCTATCATCCCCACGTTCAAGTTGTTGGAAAATGGTAGTTATTTGATGCTCAATAATGAAGATTGTTCTGAGTTAATTAAAAGTATTCCTTTTATCGTAACAGTAAGTGAACGGGTTATTTGCTGCAGAAATGTTCTATTTCCTCCCACACATGAACATAGGGAGTTTTCAATCTGGCCACAAATACCAACCTTGGGACACGTTTCAACGGCATGGCAAGAATAAGAGCTCTTTTGTCTCAGAGAGAGGTGGCCTTGAGTTCGGCCCGTGAAACTTTCGTACTTCACATAGCGAACACCCGTACACAGGTTTGCCTTTCAATTTCAGCAACATGTTTCCGACTATCTTTAACGCATCCTCCACAAAATCCCTGGCACACTTTTTTAAAGTTGTTACCAGTGGTCTCGTGACTTCATTTGAGAAAATCTTTGGAGTCATCCCTGCTCCCTTTCATTGTATTTTCTGCACTCTGGTTCGTGGATTGGCATTTTTACTTGCATTACCAGCGGACGCTCTTGTGCTTTTTTACATTTTTAAATATGGATGTCCCTCCTATGCAACCTCCGACCCTGCAGCTGCTGACACTGTTCCGCAATCGCATGCTAGAATATTATGGCACAATGCCGTTGGCGATATTAAGCACGGCATATGGATTATCTTTTCGGTTCTCCTACTTCACCTGTGTCCAGCCTGTATTTCACTGCCTGACCTGTGATTTCGATTGGGCCATTGATTTGTGTCTCTGCGGACCGGTTTCTCCTGACGTCGACTTTAATCAGCTGATGACTCCTATCATTACTCACGAGTTGATTTGTCCTGGCGAAAGGATTATGGCTGTGGCATTGATGCATGGACTACTTGGTCCCTGGAATTTACTGGCGGCAGCACAGTCTTTCTTGGAACACAGCTTTCTTGAAAACCCACCGAGCTGTCCTCTGATGGTGATAGAGGATCCGGTGCTGGGAGAGCACGTATGTTCTTTTCCGCTTTTAAATTGGATGGCTGAACTGTTTTCGGATGAAGACGGTGACTTCCTATTGGAGGCTGTTGCAGCTTATTTTGCATACACAGTTATGTCATAGACCTTTTTCATGTTTGATATGCTGAGTACTAGCATTTCATTGACAATTCATTGACTTATTTGTCAAGTTTTTATTATTTACCTTGCCTATTGGCTTAAGACTCGATAAAGTACTTGGCTGTTTTATTTTTCTTTAGCATTGAATTTTCCTAGTTTTTAATGCTTTACCTTGCGGACCGTCCACATATAAACTTGCAATCTGCTCTCATGAGATGGCACTTCTATTATCTTATTCAGTTCGTTTCCGGATCATGAGGAGGTGTCATCTAGGTCCTGGATATCTTTACACCGTGTTAAGTTAGCATGGGCTCATTACCGGTTTAAACGCCATTTTTCCTTTTTTGCAACTTCTGCACACGACACTTAGTTGTTGCTTTAGCTTTCCACCTAGTAGTTCATCGTGGTTTACATGAGAATAATATGTTATTGGTCTACTATCTGCTTTACTTGTTAAACTATATCTGTACAGCGAGTGCTAAAGTTTCAAGAACAACACGATACAGAATTTTTATGAGGTCTGATCTCCACGACTTCATACTCATAACATAAGTGCAACTTCTGCCAATTCTGGGCATGAGGCGGGTTTTATATTGCTTTGCCGAACACACATACACAACAGTTGATGCGGTTCACATGAAGAGAGAGCTGGTGTATGCTGATGTGATTTCTTCAAATCTAAGACACTAAAGTATGGACACGCCCTAAACCAACACAAAGAGACCTTCTTAGCAAATAATATAATATGTGTATTAGGGAGGGTGAGATATAAGCAGCCGCGGGCCGTGGAGGGAGTTACGATGGGGCAGGGAGGCGGGGAGGGGGAGAAGCAGGGTGGAGCCCTCTCTACCTTGCCCCTCCCCCTCCCCGCCTCCCTGCCCCACCGTAACTCCCTCCACGGCCCGCGGCTGCTTATAAGTGTTGCTAACTCTTATTCATTTACAGCATGTTAACATACTATCACCATTCACTTTTTATCTACTAGTAACTATGCTGGTAATTTTGCTACTGATAATATGTGTACTTTTATTATCTAAGGTACTACGCCTGAGAAGACAGCATTAGTAAATAAACATTTCAAATACACATCTGTTCTTCTTAACTCCATGTTCTGGTTTCTAAGAAATCTATAACGACCGACTGTTCATGAGTTCCACGTATCCTGAGGTACTATAAGTTCATATTCTGGATTGTCTAAACATTGAGAGTTTGTTATATCCAATGTGACACTGTACCTAGCTTGCTAAATAGTTTTTGATTACTAACGTGAGTTTTGGGACACCCTAATTCGCCGAGGTTCCAATCCTCTGTCCACAGTTCTGTGTGAGAACAGAAACCCTGCGACAGGGGCACCCCCGACCCTTGCTGGAGCTTCATCACACTTGCGATACAACTCCAGCAATGCGCCACCTTTACGGCACAGATACATCACGCATCTGTGCTGTTTTTGCCCCATGATGCGCCGCATTGTAAATGCAGCACACCATAGGTGACGGAACAGCGGCACAGAATGACTAACACATCCCTGGTGATGCGCCAGTCATCATAAATCTATCCCTATGCTTCTTATCTTGTTAGAGATGAACCGCCATATGTATCATCAAAGTTATTTGCATTTCCTAAATAGCGAACTTTAAGGAATAAATAGCGATTCTTTACCATTCCTAGTTTGCGATGAGCTATTTGCTAATTAGCCGAATGTAGCCCAATGAAGCCCAATGTAGCCCAATGTAGCCCAAAGATGGCCGCCAGACACACAAAAAAACAAATGTAGCCCAAATATCAGCCAGATGTAGCCCAACTATAGCCCAGTGACAGAATGACCAATCAGCTTCGCAAACCTCCGTTACGCGAAGCGGAGCGCTGTTACAGATATATATCTTTTTTTGAACGTTAATTTCTCAAAATCCACTGGAGCACATATATTGAGACCTAGCAAAGGCACATCGGGCTACCAGTCCCTAATATTTTGCCAAGTTTCGTGCAAATCCATTCAGCCGTTCAATTATTATTTTTATTATTTTTTTTTGCCCCGCGGGGCCCTTTTAAAACCTCCACATCAAACCTAGGGGGTCAGCGAGGATCTACTATGCCCCCTTATAGTTATTTCCCCCTTTGTTTTGACCTCCTCTTGTCTCTCGATCCTACCGAGAGACAAGATGGCGGCCGCTACGGACTGTTTGGAATGTTGACAGACGCCGGAGAACCAATCAGCTTCGCTTCACAAAGCTCCGTTGCGCGAAAAGTCCGCGAACCAGAGCGCTAACCGGTCCGCTGTTACAGATATATATCTTTTTTTAAACGTTAATTTCTCAAAATCCACTGGAGCACATATATTGAGACCTACAAAAGGCACATCGGGCTACCAGTCCCTACAATTTTGCCAAGTTTCGTGCAAATCCATTCAGCCGTTCGGGCTAAAAGTGAGGCCAACCGCCCTATGGAAAACTCAATGTTAAAAACACGTTTTGGGACCCCCCTTTTTTCTCGGCCCCCACTGGACGAACCCCCCCCAAATTTTCAAGGGCTGCTCAGAAACAAAATGTGCCATTTTCCTGAAAATTTCAGCCAATTCCGTCCACAAACGCCAAAGTTATTAGACATAGAATTTTCAAAAAACCCATAGAGAAAAAATCCTAACTATATATACCTACTGGCGACCGCCAGTAGGTAATATATATATATATATATATATATATATATATATATATATATATATATATATATATATATATATATATTCACTGAAAAAACCATAGGTTATAGACCATATATAGTTAGGAATTAGCATTTACAAAACCTTGAAAATTCACTGAAAAAACCATAGGTTATAGACCATATATAGTTAGGAATTAGCATTTAAAAAACCTTATTTTACTCACACAAAACCATTGAAATTCCATATATAGTTAGTTGCACTAACTATATATCGCGCACCCGCAATCCACTGCTGATCATGTCACATATTACATCATTCATGACATGGTCAGTGACATCACTGATGACATCACTGATGACATCTCAAATGACATCACTGATGACATCACTGATGACAACATCCAGTGACTGTATGTTTCTGTAAAGTTAAAATATGTCTTACATATTGAAGAATGAGTGGATGTATAAGTGTCTGGATGAAGGATTTAGTAGGTGCGTGACTGACTGTATGAGTGAGTGATTAAATGTGTCTCACTGAATGCATGGGTTAGTGACTAAACTGTCTTAATTTGTGCATCATTATGTCTGTTGTTCTGTAAACTGCTGCATGTGTTGATCATTAGCTATACGAGAGGCTATATGTGTTATTAATTGGTTGCCCAAGTATTTCTATGGGAGATTGAGTTTGTGTGGGGGTGGCTGGAAGGTGTGTGACTCTATGCATAGATGTGTGAGCAGTTTATTCACTAGGTGTATGAGTTCAAGAGTGCATGTGGAAACAGCTACATGGGCAGTTGACTGTGTGCATGAGTGTATTGATGAGTGAATGGATATCTCAATGCTACATGTCATAGTAAGTACATATGTAAAACACAGTACATGTGAGAGTTGGCATATATAAATAACTGTGCATGAGAGCCACTGAATGAGTGAATGGTTGTATCGATCATTGTGAACTTGTATCAGGGATTGTATAAGAGAGTAAATATGTGTTAGTATATGTTTCAATAAGTAAGGTGTGTTTAACTGTATAGTTGAAGAAATGGAGGTGAGATTGTTTCTTTGCATGACTGACTGGGTGTGTGAGTAACTCCATGGATGAGTGGCAGTGTGTGAGTGTCTGTATACACTGAGTGTATCTAAGGTTATATTAGAGTCTGAAGAGGTTTATCGTATTAGCACAAGAATGATGTCAAATGAGATGTCATCAGTGATGTCATCAGTGATGTCATTTGAGATGTCATCAGTGATGTCATCAGTGATGTCACTGACCATGTCATGAATGATGTAATATGTGACATGATCAGCAGTGGATTGCGGGTGCGCGATATATAGTTAGTGCAACTAACTATATATGGAATTTCAATGGTTTTGTGTGAGTAAAATAAGGTTTTTTAAATGCTAATTCCTAACTATATATGGTCTATAACCTATGGTTTTTTCAGTGAATTTTCAAGGTTTTGTAAATGCTAATTCCTAACTATATATGGTCTATAACCTATGGTTTTTTCAGTGAATTTCAATGGTTTTTTAATAGCAAATATCATAAGCTGTCGAATGTCAAGTACGTGGTAAGTGAAACCATTTTCGTGTTTATGCACACTGATCTGCTTTGAATGGTGCCCCCCCCCTCATTTCTATTAGGAGTACTCTCTCTTTGCAGATAGTGAAAGGTAGTTAACGCAGGTGTTTGCCCCCGTTGTAATCCGTCGTGCCTGCTTCTCTCTCCATTTGATTGATTGTTATCCAAGTATTTACTGTTTTAGAATTAGTTCTCTTTGGTTCATTCTCTATTTACAAACAAACACAGAGTCGCAATACTCTGTTTAGTCTTTGCAGATAACGAAAAATCGTGTAAAAAAAAAGAAAAGGAATCGAGCAAAATCAGTAGGCCACTAATGGGATCTCTTTTTGACCTCGCTAAAATAGAAACATTAGGAACAACCCCTCATGACAAATACAAAACTAGTGAGATGAACTGAACTCCACACAATGATGGCTGCAAAACAGCTCGGCTCCGCCACCCACCCCGCCCAAAATAACGATAAAGAACGGCTGCCATGATTGGTTGCGGAATGGCCACGACGGAGCTACGAAATGGTGCTGCTCTCATGCTAACCCCAGCTTCAGTCTGAAACATCCAGAAACACTGTAGACTACCAATTCGATCAGTTCCGGTAGCGCCCCAATGTAACCCGGTAGAGAAGAGCTAGCCCTCCCCTCTTTGACTGATGGTTCTTGTTGCCTGTCCCTTCTGTTGCCATTTAACAGAACTATTTAGCCTGCTGAAAGGGGTTGTGTTCCGACCGCTGGTTGGTGGAGACATTTTGACTATATTCTGTACCTGCGTTGTCGCGTAATGCGTCATATGACGCGCCGCGTTAGCGCATCCGGAAGTCATCCGGGGCGCGCAGCGCGTAACGTAAGCATAACAAGTCATGTGACTTGTTAATAAAACTTTTCATTGGTTCATTTTACTTTTCTTATTGTAATGATGAAAGGCTTGGTCATATGACCTAAAAATTACGCTTTTCATTACTTCCGAACATTATTTTTTCTTAAATATATGTTATAATGTTCCAGGCTAATGTACTTTCCCGGAAATTTTACAAGTGTCCTGCAAGTAAAATATATTCTTTTTTCGAGAAAAAGAGCGTTTCTTCGTCCCATGACGGAGCCGTTGAGCAAAAGATGGTCGACCTGCTGTCTTAGTCGCCGATACGCCTGAATATGAGATTCTTATCGATCACTTTATGTTGCAGGAATAGAAAACACAACAGCCCTTGACCATTTATCTTTACTGCGTTCCTTCGTATTATACCTTTTACCCTTCATGTAATTGGTCTGCTTTATTTCACTTGCCTTTTAATGATTCTAAAACAGTCACTAATATTAAAAACTTTACCAATGTATATACTACTACCATGTTTTCTTTTAAAAACCTTTATTGTGAAAATGTCATTATACAAATACGAGCCTATAACCACGTGGGCCTGCCACAGAGCAAACTGTAATCGTATATGATGAATAGACATTTACACTGTAGAGGAACGTAACGGGCGGGCCATTAGGTTGCAAGAACTAAGGTGTCTAACAGTTACGGAATCGGTGGACGTACATTTTATAATTAAAATACGACAGGGCCAGTTACAATAAAATTATCTAGATATACATTTGCGGGCAAGTACCATGGGTGACGTTAATTCGAACTTTCAACAGTACAGTAATCAATAACACATCAGAACTTAATATCAATAGGGATGTCGAAATAGTCAATCAATTCTCGTCCCCGCCCGCCATGTGCTTCAAAACTGCATACGTATCTCGTGATTTCAAGGTTCTGCAACCAGTACACAACAAGGAGTTACGAGTCCCATTTATTCCGGCGCCATTTTGGGCGAGGACGGGCAGGTCCAGGATATAGTCAAAATGTCTCTACCAACCATCGACTATGATGATGTTCATATGCTGTATTTATTAGAGTAACACTCATCTGTCCACATGAAATTAATTTGCCACAATCTAAACATGTCATTTTAATCTTTCCAAAGTTCTTCTAAATATTTGGGACCGTTTCCCTTGCCTCTGAAGCTCTCAGTGCCACTTCTTTGATGAATGTACTAGCAGGTCAGGGGTTCTCCTCCAAATCTCTCTTTTATGCAGCACTATAATTAATTGGTGCCACCTCTCCATATGACGATGCATGGTATAGTTACCACAACTATATTTTTTTTCGGTTCCTCTGGAGAGTTCATAGTGGCAGATGAAGCGTGTAACGTACCGGGCATTTACCTTTTTTTGCATGTACAGGAAAGGAAAAAAAAATCGAGCGTCCGAGTTCTAAGGTGTCCCAGGGCCATTTTAGTGGACCAGGCCCAAATCCAAAGAACAGGCCGCCATTTTGAGAGTCCTCTTGCAGCCGCCTGTCGCTGTAGCATCAAGAGCAGCCGAAACTCAGCTGAATGGCAACTGAAACGGTAAAGGGGCGCCCCACTACAGCAGTCGAGCCTCCACCTAGGAAGGCCCATTCACGCCGCCCCCCCCCCCCTTCGGGCACCCCACGCCGTTATTCGGAGCAGTATTGTAGGATGGCCACACCAGTGCGGCAACTTGCTAGACATCACCTCGGTGGTAACCGAATCTCAACGCCTTGTGGTGTCTTCTATTCAAAAAACATTGTTATGCTGCCTTCGACCTATTCGCCGCAAGTGCGCACACAACTCAACTGCATAGCTTGCTAGACACCACCTCGGTGCCATCCGGATCTTGGAATGTCAGCACCTTTTGGTGTCTTCTCTTCAGAAAATATTGTTGCGCTGCCTTTGGCCCCATTCGCACATCAGTCCGCTACTGACGCCATCTCACAGGCTAATGGGGCACCCCACGCCGACTTTCAGCATTGTAGAATGACCACACCAGTACAGCAACTTGCTAGACATCACCTCGGTGCCATCCGGATCTCGGCGCCCCACTGCAGATGAAGTGCCTCTCAACTATGAAACCACCACGGTGACATCCGGATCTTGGCGCGTTGTGCTGCCTTCGGCCTATTCGCACATCGGTCCGCTACTGACGCCATCTCACAGGCTAATGGGGCGACCCACGCCGAGTTTCAGCATTGTAGGATGACCACACCAGTACAGCAACTTGCTAGACATCACCTCGGTGCCATCCGAATCTTGGCATCTCAACGCCTAGTGGTATCTTCCATACAAAAAATATTGTTACGCTGCCTTTGGCCCCATTCGCACATCAGTCCGCAACTTAGACATCACCTCGGTGCCATCCGGATCTTGGCATCTCAGCGCCTTGTGGTGTCAGTCAGAAAATATTGTTGCGCTGCCTTTGGCCCCATTCGCACATCGGTCCGCTACTGACGCCATCTCACAGGCCAACGGGGCGCCCCACGCCGACTTTCAACATTGTAGGATGGCCACAGAAGTGCGACAACTTACTAGACACCACCTCGGTGCCATCCGGATCTTGGCGCGTTGTGCTGCCTTCGGCCTATTCGCACATCGGTCCGCTACTGACGCCATCTCACAGGCCAACGGGGCACCCCACGCCGACTTTCAGCATTGTAGGATGGCCACACCAGTGCTGCAACTTGCTGGACACCACCTCGGTGCCATCCGGATCTTGGCGCGTTGTATTGCCTTCGGCCTATTCGCACATCGGTCCGCTACTGACGCCGCCTCACGTGCCAACGTATTTTCTACGCATTTTATACCCTATGCCGCATAACAGGTCATGTGACTTGTTTATAAAACTTTTCATTGGTTCATTTTACTTTTGGTTTCCTAATGATGGAAGGCTTGATCATATGACCTAAAAACAACACTTTTCATTGGATGAAAACTTTTTTTTTTTCCCAAACGATGAAAGCCCCACCTTGTTTCTGGATGTTTCAGACTAAACTGGCGTCAGCATGAGAGCACCACCATCTCGTAGCTCCGTCGTGGTCATTCCGCGAGCAATCATGGCAGCCGCTCCCCACCAGAAGCCTGCAGGAGTCGGGGCCCCCAAAACTTTTGATGAATTCTCAAGGCGGAGGGGACGCTTTCGAGAATGGGGTCCAAGACCTAGCAGACAAGCGTCCGATTTCCAAGGTGTCCCAGGGCCATTTCAGTGGACCAGGCCCAAAAAGGAAAGAGCCTGCCGCCATTTTGAGAGTCCTGTGACAGCCGCCTATCGCTGCACCGCAAGAGTGGGCGCAACTCAGCTGAATTGCGGCTTTTGACACAGTGGACCAAAAACGGACGGAATGGCAACTGAAACGGTAAAGGGGCGCCCCACTACAACAGATGACACTCCACCTGGAGAGGCCCGTTCACGCCGCCTCCCCCGGGGCGCCCCACGCCGTTATTCGGAGCAGCATTGTAGGATACCAAAACCAGTGCGGCAACTTACTGGACATCACCTTGGTGCCATTGTTCTGCTGCCTTGGAACTATTCGCACAACAGTTTGCTACTGATGACCCACCCCCCGCGACGCCCCACGCCGTTATTTGCTGGGTGGCAACTTACTAGACATCACTTTCGTGTCATCTAGATTTCGGCGCGTTCTGCTGCCTTGGAACTATTCGCACAACAGTTTGCTACTGATGACCCACCCCCCGCGACGCCCCACGCCGGAAATCTGGACGTTGTGCTGCGTTGGGACTATTTGCACAGCCGACCGCTACTTCGTTGTTTTTCCCTAAAAATGTTTATATGTTATTACTATTTTTGTTTTCTTGTATATATTTATAAATTATTAAAGTTTTATAATCTTACTACTTTGTCGGAGTGCTATATATTTTTAATGTGACACATAATTGTAAAAACTTTGATGTACAAAGAGTCATCCCTGGAATCTTCCGCTTCACGCTCGGTCCCCTCCCCAATCACAATACAGGATGGTTTTCAGATAATAGCAACGCTTCTGCTTAGACGGATCTCATCGAGTGTGGGCCTTGATCTACTATAACTCCTTTGAAGAGGGGTGATTCTTTACAGCTGTGGCCATAAACTACATCTGCAGGGCTAGCTGATAGCCTAGGACCGGCCTGGACAATCGGACACAGAGGAAAAGAAGTGTCAGAGGGTGCGGTAGTGAATAGGGCGAAAGGGAGGTGTCGGGCGGGCACAGGGTGTGATTCTCAGGGAAGAGCAGCGCAGATGGGGGGAGGTTTATTACCCATGCATAAGACAGAGAGTGGGGGTGACCACTGCCTGGGTGAGATGCTTGCGAGGGTGGGGAGCCATGCTAAGGATCGACAGCGTGCACAGAGTGGGTCTGGTCAAGGCATCTAAAATGGCTGCCGTGCACGACAAAAGTGTGGCATTTGAAAAAAGACAAGATGGCGCAGACAATGTTTTTCAACACTTCCTGATTTCCTTCGAATCGAACGTTAACAGACGTTGGGGCATATTACCAAAGTTAAGCGATATTTATCCCTAACGATGCATTGCAAAGATTTTTTTACCGTCAGAAATTATCGCAGATAAACCTTGCTATTATCAAGGTTTATCGCAAATACGATAAAAAACGACCGCAATGCATTAATATCGCTGAAAACTCAGCGATATTCATGCATTACCGAGCTAATGCTCTTAGCCATGTTATCCACCTCCCATTGGATAACATGGCTAAGAACTGCTCAGGGCAGCTGTTACTTTTTGGAGATATTCGCGCTTATCTCAAATATTTCCAAAAGTTGATAATAGGAGATAGCGATGTTAGCGACTGTTTCCAGTCGCTAACATCTTGGCATGCCCACTTTGCATGTCATTAGTGATAAATATCACTCACATGCAAAGTGGGGCCCAAGATGGTCGCTATCTCCTACTAGCCGTCGCTAACTGGTGTTAGCAACAGCTAGGTAATACAGATATAATTTTATCTCCGCGAAGCGGAGCGCTGTTACAGATATATATCTTGTTTTTGAACGTTAATTTCTCAAAATGCACTGAAGCACATATATTGAGACCTAGCAAAGGCACATCGGGCTACCAGTCCCTAATATTTTACCAAGTTTCATGCAAATCCATTCAGCCGTTCGATTATTATTATTTTTTTTTTTTGCCCCGCGGGGCCCTTTTAAAACCTCCACATCAAACCTAGGGGGTCAGCGAGGATCTACTATGCCCCCTTATGGTCATTTGCCCCTTCGCTTTGGCCTCCTCTTGTCTCTCGATCCTACCGAGAGACAAGATGGCGGCCGCTACGGACTGTTTGGAATGTTGACAGACGCCGGAGAACCAATCAGCTTCGCTTCACAAAGCTCCGCTGCCCGGTCCGCTGTTACAGATATATATCTTTTTTTAAACGTTAATTTCTCAAAATCCACTGGAGCACATATATTGAGACCTACAAAAGGCACATCGGGCTACCAGTCCCTACAATTTTGCCAAGTTTCGTGCAAATCCATTCAGCCGTTCGGGCTAAAAGTGAGGCCAACCGCCCTATGGAAAACTCAATGTTAAAAACACGTTTTGGGACCCCCCTTTTTTCTCGACCCCCCCTGGACGAACCCCCCCCAATTTTTAGGGGCTGCTCAGAAACAAAATGTGCCATTTTCCTGAAAATTTCAGCCAATTCCGTCCACAAACGCCAAAGTTATTAGACATAGAATTTTCAAAAAACCCATAGAGAAAAAATCCTAACTATATATACCTACTGGCGACCGCCAGTAGGTAATATATATATATATATATTCCAAGTATGTAGATGTGGAGTTAGGAATATATATTCCAAGTATGTAGATGTGGAGTTAGGATTAGTAAATCTATACTTCCCTATATGCACTAACTTGTCAATATTCTGGCCTCGATATTCTTATATCACGATATCCTGGGGGTTGTCATTTAGTAGTACAGGCAGTATTCGGGAAATAATGCACCTATAGAACACAGCTTTAATGTTTGGTCATAGCTGTGGGCCTTAGAACATGCTAGGTGCAGCAACAGATCCTTAGCTAAACATTACCATTTTCAAAATGAGTTCAGAGAAGGGTGATCACTGTAATTTGTAATATAACAATTAAAATAAAGCACGCTTTAACAAAGGCCATAAGTCTGCCTTTCTAATCAATGGTGTATTTTCATTGATTGGTGAGTTTGTGCCTAGACATGTCTTGGGGTTGGAGGGGTGTATGAATGGTTGTCAGAATGCATTAATGGGTCTGCATAGATGCATGTATGAGTACATGACCATCCTGACTCCTGCAGAGGAGGTCGCTCCCCACGCTCCCTGCTATCGCAGCGCTGGTCTTCTACTTTGCCTGCTTTAATATCGAGGCAGATTGGTATCGTAGCGCTGCGCTGGAATATTACATTGATTGCATTCAAATTGTGCCAGATTGAGATCGTAGTACTGCGCTGAACTGTTAACACTGCCTGCATACATATTGTGCCAAATTGATATCGTAGCACTGCGCTGGACTGCTTCATTGGCTGCATTTAAATAGTTCCACATCGTAGCGCTATATCGTAGCGCTATATCGCATTGCCTGAGTGATTGATTCGCCTGGTTTCGCTTTTGTTTCTGCCATTTTGTTGTTTGTTTGCCTCCCAGCCCGTCCCTTCACCCCGCTCCCGCCTCCCAGCTGCTCCTCCCTCCCACAGATAGCATAGGAATCGCCCTGCCTGCCCTAGCGCTGTGACCATCCTGACTCCTGCAGAGCAGGTCGTTCCCACACTCCCTGCTATCGCAGCGCTGGTCTTCTACATTGTCTGCTTTAATATCGAGGTAGATTGGTATCGTAGCGCTGCGCTGAACTATTACATTGATTGCATTCAAATTGTGCCAGATTGAGATCGTAGTACTGCGCTGAACTGTTTACACTGCCTGCATACATATTGTGCCAAATTGATATCGTATCACTGCGCTGGACTGCTTCATTGGCTGCATTTAAATTGTTCCACATCGTAGCGCTATATCGTAGCGCTATATCGCATTGCCTGAGTGATTGATTCGCCTGGTTTCGCTTTTGTTTCTGCCATTTTGTTGTTTGTTTGCCTTCCAGCCCGTCCCTTCACCCCGCTCCCGCCTCCCAGCTGCTCCTCCCTCGCCCCACCCCCCTCCACTAACCACTTATGACTGATGCTTTTGCAGGCAGCGTTCACGCGCAGCGGTCGCGCCCCATGCGCGCCGAAGGCGCGCCAAAGGTAAGCCCGTCTACGCCCATCCGCGCCTGGACCGCGCCCAGCGCCAGACCCCCTGGCCCCCGCAAAATCCACTCCGCCCGCATAACATACGACGCCACAACCCTCTCAGCCCTTAACCCCGGCCGCCCACCAAACTGCTACCAAGCCGCCCCAGGACACACACATGGATCCTTCACCTGCCACTCCTGCAAATTTGACTGCATCAGGACCCACACCAAATCCACAAACTCCAAACAGAGCTCCGACACTAACCACCTAAAGTGCATCCTGCTCAACACCCGCTCGGTCCACAGACACGCCATTGAACTGTGGAACCTACTCGACACTACATCGCCGGACGTGGCCTTCCTTACAGAAACCTGGATGAATGCCTCATCAGCTCCCGACATCGCCATTGCCATCCCGGACGGCTAAAAGATCATCCGAAAGGACCGCACCAACCAAACAGGAGGAGGCATCGCCATCGTCCATAAGAACACCATCCGCATCACGACCAGTTCCGACGATTACCTCGCTACCGCCGAACACCTTCACTTCCAGATCCACACCGACCCCAAGACCACACTCAGAGGCACCCTCATCTACAGACCAGCAGGACCCCACACACAATTCAGCGAAGACATCACTGACTTCATCAGCCCACACGCCCTTCCCTCTGAGGACTACATTCTACTGGGAGACCTCAACTTCCACCTGGAAAAGAAAAACGACAGCAACACCACCACCCTTCTGGACAACCTGACCAACCTCAAACTCAAACAACTTGTCAATACCCCCACCCACTATGCCGGACACACGTCGACCTAATCTTCACCTCCAGCAAGCACATCTCCTTCAATCACACCACAGCTCTCCACTGGACGGACCACAGCTGTGTTCACTTCAACTACAAAAAGATCACGACCCACAACCCCCCACAACCTATTCCCCGAAGAAACTGGAACAAAATTACTACCGACCAGCTCTTCACATCGCTTCACCAAAACCCTCCCGCCAAATCATCGGACCCAAACCAAGCAGCCACCAACCTCACACATTGGATCACCCACAGCGCTGACGAACTAGCACCCTTGAAAAACCATCAAATCAAGCAAGGTAGCAAAAAAGCCCCCTGGTTCAACGATGACCTTAAGAAATCCAAGAAACTCTGTCGTACCCTCGAGAAAACCTGGAGAAAAAACCCAACCACTGACAACCTGCCACCTTCAAGAACGCCACCCGCAAACACCACCAACTGATCCGATCTACCAAGAAATCAGCAATCAAGGATCGCCTTGACAACAACGCCCAAAACAGCAAGGAACTATTCAACATCGTCAAAGAATTTACCAACCCCACCGCCGGCTCCAACGACATCACTCCCTCCCAAGACCTTTGCGACTCCCTGGCCTCATTCTTCCACAACAAAATCGCCGACATACATAACAGCTTTGGAATCCAGTCCGAAGACCAGTCCACTCCACCCACCTCTGAACCAAAAACGCCCTCTAACAACCTTTGCGCCTGGAACCCAATCACCACTGAAGACACCGTCCGCCTGATGAACTCCATGCACTCGGGATCGCCAACCGACCCATGTCCCCATCACATTTTCAACAAAGCAGACTCCATTATCGCACCCCATCTCCGTGACGTCATCAACTGCTCCTTCAACTCCGCTACCTTCCCGGAAAGCTGGAAACATGCCGAACTCAGCGCCCTTCTGAAGAAACCCACAGCAGACCCCACTGAACTTAAGAACTACCGCCCCATCTCGCTCCTCCCATTCCCTGCCAAAGTCATTGAGAAAGCCGTCAACAGTCAGCTCGCCGCCTTCCTCGAATCCAACAAATCCCTCGAAACCTCACAGTCTGGCTTCCGAGCCAAACACAGCACCGAAACCGCCCTCATCGCAGCAACAGACGACATTCGAACTCTACTGGACAACGGAGAAACAGCGGCCCTCATCCTACTAGACCTCTCCACAGCCATTGACACAGTCTGTCATAGCACCCTCATACAACGCCTCAGCAACGTCGGAATACAAGGAAAAGCATTGGACTGGATCATCTCGTTCCTCGCCGGAAGAACCCAGAGAGTCCGCCTCCCCCTTTCAGATCAGAGGCTACCGAAGTCATCTGCGGCGTACCACAAGGATCATCACTCAGTCCCACCCTCTTCAACATATACATGAGCCCCCTCGCATCCATCGCACGCCAACACAACCTCAACATCATCTCCTATGCAGACGACACCCAGCTGATCCTCTCCCTCACCAAAGACCCAAACACCGCCAAAACCAACTTACACAAAGGAATGAAAGAAGTAGCCGAGTGGATGAAGATCAGCCGTTTAAAACTGAACTCGGACAAAACGGAAGTCCTCATCTTAGGTTCATCCCCCGCTGCCTGGGATGACTCATGGTGGCCACCGGCCCTGGGAACCGCACCCATACCTACGGACCACGCACGTAACCTGGGCTTCATCCTGGACTCCTCCCTCTCGATGACCAGACAAGTCAACGCCGTCTCATCATCATGCTTCAACACCCTATGCATGCTCAAAAAAATCTTCTGCTGGATCCCCACCGAAACAAGAAAGACGGTCACCCACGCACCGGTCACAAGCCGACTGGATTACGGAAACACCCTTTACGCCGGAACCACAGCCAAACTACAGAAAAAACTCCAACGCATCCAAAACGCCTCAGCCAGACTCATTCTAGACATCCCCCATCAAGCTCACATTTCCGGTCACCTGAAAGACCTTCACTGGCTCCCCGTCAACAAGAGAATAACGTTCCGTCTCCTCACCCACGCACACAAAGCCCTCTATGACCTAGGACCCGAATGCCTCAACACGCGACTGTCCTTCTACACCCCCACCCACCAACTACGATCGTCCAATCAAGCCCTTGCCGCTATTCCGCGCATCCATAGATCCACCATGGGGGGAAGATCCTTCTCCTACTTAGCGGCCAAAACCTGGAGTAGGTGCATTGATGAATGAGTGGGTGGATGAATAAATGTATGACTGGGTGCATAATGTTTCCCTGAATTGTTACAGTTTGTTGCAGAGTAAGCTGAAAGATTGGTAGAAAATGCATGAGGAGGCAACCCAGACCAAACAGACAAATATGTAAAAGAATAGAGCAGACTATTCCGAGGCAGTAGATCTGGCCCTAAACTCACTGTGGACCCACCTTTATCCCTCTGTCACAAGAACTATTGCCCTGCCAACTACCACTCTTCAGGGTTTAGACTAATGCATTTTAGTGCTGCTTTTTGTACAACTGCACTAAAATGGTAGTGCCATACATAATTATTACTCTAATATTGTCAAACTTGAAACATTTTAAATGCTGCTCATATGAAACAAAATCATTGTTTTTACTCATGGTTCTGATACTACTAAGACGCATTGGCAATGCCAATAGGTTAGGCTTGTGTTAATCACATGTTCATTGTATGATTTGTCAGAATGCAGTAATGGATGATTCTCATAGAGGTACTCAAATACTCATCATTGTTTTAATATATTCATGATAAAGTGTCATTTGAAGTGTCACAAATTTGACATTATAATGTCAGTCATACGTATAGTTGCCAAGTTTTAATTTCTCCTATGTGTGACATTTTCATGTTTTCTTTGTGCTTATGTGTGACATTTCATTTTTATGTGTGACATTTTTGTGTGATACCACAGTACAAACAGATCTAAGCTCTTATGTCCAGATAATGATATACATAGAATTACCCTTCAATATATTTGCCAAGAAACAGCCTATAAACAGGTGTAACATTCCTGAATGCTGATGAAGGTTCAGTAAACTGCTTCCCTTTTCTAAAAAGATTAGATGATGTCCCTCTGACAGAATTAATTTCAACATTATAAGGTGTTCTCTTTGCTGAAATTGTGCCTTAGAAAACTTTAATGGCAGGTAACAAGGTGTATAATATTGTGGGGTTTTCTTATTGTTCTTGATGGTCCTGACTAGGCGTCATGCATATTGGGCACCCTAGATCTTTCCTGAGGGAAAGATTTCTGAAAATTAATGAGTTCTTTAATTACTTGGATAAAAAATAAAAAGACACAAATATATATATATATTTTTGCTCCCCCAATGTTCTCAATGTTACAGGAGATAATGCTTTATAGTGCATCTCCCATGTGTATGTCTGTGCACATAATACAAAGAGATACAGATGTAAGGAAATGGAAAAAAACACAATTTGGAACACTGGACTGGCCTTGGCATGGCCAATTAAGTAGGGTCTGGCTGTGATGAAGAAGAAACAAGCATTTGCAATGCAATGCAATAGGCCTTGGGTTAGTTAAATGTAGTGCTATTGGCTCTGCCAATTGATAAGATATGCGGTGTTTGCCTGCCTTTGTTTTGTGTTTGACTTTTGTAGCAATGGTGGCATACCACGCTTTAGCTTTAGATGTTTAAAGTGTGGCGTGGCACCACTGCTACAAAATTCAATAAATATAAAAAAAGTTTTGCAACCGCCATATTTCTTTTCTATTTATTTACTTTTATAGCAATTTCGACACGCAGCACTTTAGCTTAATATGTTTAAAAGTAAAGTGCATCATGCTACACTTGAAATAATAGGAAATAAATGGGAAACAAATGTGGCATCTGCCCGCCTTCAAATTTTTATTTATTGACTTGTGTAGCAATGACAGCACAACATGCTTTCGATGTTTAAAGCTAAAGAATGTGCAACATTCCGTCCATCACCTTGCGTGTTTTGCTGTCCGCCCTATGTGGGAAGGGTATGCCCAGACGTGCGTCCCGTGCTCACTATGCAACTGGAGTCAAGCTATCCTGGCTGATGACGGCTGATAGCCAGAAACCAGCCTTGGATGCTTGATTCCGGTCCAGGGAAGACATTGCTTGGCAGTTCGGGCTGGACTGTTCCCATGAGGCACAGGGTCAAGACTGATTTGTATATGGCCATGCCTGAACCTGGGTGGCGTGGTGAGCAAAATAACAATGGATTAAACCCAGATCTGTGACTGGGGGTGAATGTTTTGCCAATGTGCAACATTCCGTCCATCACTTTGTGTGTTTTGCTGTTTGCCCTATGTGGGAAGGGTATGCCCAGACGTGTGTCCCATGCTCACTATGCCACTGGAGTCAAGCTATCCTGGCTGATGACGGCTGATAGCCAGAAACCAGCCCTAGGATGCTTGATTCCTGTCCAGGGAAGACATGGCTTGGCAGTTCAGGCTGGACTGTTCCCATGAGGCACAGGGTCAAGACTGATTTGCATATGGCTATGTCTGACTGGGGTGGCGTGGTGAGCAAAATAACATTGGATTAAACCCAGATTTGTGAGTGGGGGTGAATGTTTTGCCAATGTGCAACATTCCGTTCATCACCTTGTGTGTTTTGCTAAAGCTAAAGAACGGCTGCCATTTCCACAAAAGTCAATAAATAGAAGCAATGCAATTGGTCTTTCATTGTTGAAAGTTAGAGAAATGGGTGTTGTTAATCTACTTAAGAAATAGACACTTTACTTTCAGAAACATTGCCTGTCAATTGAAAACATGGTTGGGCAAAGGGCGGAGCTTCAAGCCCATATCCTGAACACAGCATAACTCAAAGAGACAACGCAATCGCTGGCTATGCGAAACCTAAAAAAAGCAGGACAGCTGTTGGAGCGATTGATAAATTCTCTGGGTGGTAAAGGATGATAGGAGGGAACACTGGCCTTAGGCTCTACAGATATCATATCTGAAAGGGGAGAAGGTAAAAGTGGTACAGGCCCGAGAATAACCGAAAAAGCTCTTTGGAAAAGGAAAAGTGAAAAGCGGAGCTGTCACGCACAGGGTCACTGCTGGTGTGGCCAGAAGTTATGGCATCAGCTCAAAGTTTGAAATTCATCAATAGCGAGGACCCTAATCACATAAGAAGAGTGGGTTTGAGGGGCCTTGCTGCCACAGGAAGATACATTGTCAACTTAGCCCTGCAGTTAACATTAACCACCTCTCCTCGACCCTGAGGACAGAGTTCGCTGGCAGCAGCTAAATGCTAACTGTTGCTTTTCAGACACTTGTTTTCACATTAAGGTACATCAAAAGTGACTTCAAAGTAACTCCAAATTGTGTGACAACGAGGTGGCAATGAGGGAGTGCGGGGACATAGTCTAAGACTTACCCTTTTGCGATTCCTAAATAGCGATTTTTAAGGAATCGCTATTTAGAAATCGCAAAATGGTATGTATGAAGAAAATCGCTATTTTTTTGCGATTCCTTAAAATTCCCTAATTGCGATTAGCAAATTGCTAATCGCATTTAAGGAATAATTTCCCATTCATTTCTATGGGCCAGGAGGCCCATAGGAATGAATGTGAAATTATTCTCAATTTGCGCATCGCAATTTGCTAATCGCAAATTGAGAATAATTTCAAGGGTGCAGGGGTGTCTCAAGAACACCCTGCTGCACCCCTGAAAATGACATGTGTGCGCATATGGCGCACATACATGCCCTAAGGGCATGTATGAGCGTCACATGGCACATTTGGATTTTTGACAAAATCCTTTTCTTAAAGAATTTGCAACTTACCACTAGAAGTTGGTTGTAATTTGCGATTCCTTAAGGGCATTTTGGAATATTTTTTTCCTTGATACATTGCATTTAAGGAATCGTAAAATTTGCGATTCCTTAAATGCAATCGCAAAATAAGGAATGGCAAATTTTGCTATTTCCTTATTTTGCACCCAAATTGTTTCATACATACCATTTAGCGAAAATGGGTTCGCAAACGCCGAAAGTCTGCGAATTTCGGCATTTGCGAACCCATTTGGCCTTGATACATGTGGCCCAAAGTGTTTTGCAAACAGTGAGTCTAGTGGGACTTTGCAGCAGTGATGCTAATCACTTCCAGATGACTTTAAACTTACAATTCTAAAGGTCTGCAGCATTACATACAGTGAGATCCTGGCACAGACAGGTGAGGTGCTGTCACTGTAGAGCCTTGGAAACAGTCCCTCTCAAGCGGTAGCGGTGTGAGCATCCTTGCTTTCCTGTGCCCTGGTGATGCGCAGTCATTCATCAGTGCTGATAAACAGGAGGCAATCACCTGAGATAACCCCTTACTGACTGCCCCTATAATAGAGCAGAGAACTGAGGTGAAATTGAGCAGGATTTAACAATTAGGCAAACTCCAAAGAGCTACCAGTAGAGGCTACCAGGTTAACAACTTTAGAACTCCCAACTATATAAATGAAGAAGTAGTCCTTTGTTTTCATGCATTGCAGAAATATTCACGCTTATAACCATTATGTAAAATGCATGACACTGCTTTTGTGCTGGGGAATCAAGCTCTCAGCCTGTACAGGGCTCCAGAAGGCGGCCCAGCAACTCCCTTCACCTGTGGCTAGAAGTAGCGCTATAAAGCGCCTGTTCTCTTCCAGCCGTGCTGGACACTGGGCCACAGCTTTGCTGCTTGGAACTCAAGCTCCCAGCCTGCACAGAGCCCCAGGAAGCAGCCCTGCAACTCCCTGCACATGTAGGTGGAAGTAGCTCTATAAAGTGCCTGTTCCCTTCCTGCTGTGCACGGGCGAATCCCGAGCACAGGGGGCGGGCCCATCTGAGGCTGGACAACGCTAAGCTGGGCCACCCCTCTTTTGCTTGGTTAATTGAGGTATTAGCGGTAAGCCCGTGTGTTGTCTCAAAGAAGATTCTTTTTGCCCCAACAGATCCTTGAAACGTATCTTTGTCTGGTATAATTGTCCTCCTGTTTATAAAGATAATGGGTACAAGGAAATTGCAAGGTCCTGGTCCCATGAAAGCAACCAAAGGAACTACATGGGAGCCCTAAGCACTGAATCGGCTGGATTGAAGACAGAATAAATGCTGTGAGAAGAAGCTCATTATCTTCATTAAACATGCAAGATTCCTGTGCCCAATCAATTCCTAACGTTTCCATCTAATGTTCTGGCTAGCGATGGTAAGGGATGGGGAGCAGTAAGCAAAAGTCCAGCCACACCTGCCGTATCCAATAAAGACAGCAGCTGTGTAGTTAATTGATTATCAGCTGATTCTAGGGAAACAGCAAATCCCATTGAAATCCTGCTCACCACATCTACTGGTCCAGCCCCCTCTCTGACTCACCTCTGAGTAAGCGAAGCAGACGTAACAAGCAACCGCTTCTAAAACAGAAATTATGCCACAAGCCTTCTAACTTTAGCACCCAACACAAGTTTCCAGGAAACACCAATCCTTATGGAGACATTCTTGTACAGATGTGCACTCTAATTAAATCATGTAATGATCAGCTTTTTCAGAGTATCGAATCATTAATTGTTGATCTGTTTGACGAACTATCAATCAATCAATCAATCATGCCATTTGTATAGCGCACTACTCACCCGGGAGGGTCTCAAGGCGCTTGGGGGGAGGGGTATGCTACTGCTCGAACAGCCAGGTCTTGAGTTGTTTCCTGAAGGCGAGATGGTCCTGGGTCAGCCGAAGGTGGATGGGGAGGGAGTTCCAAGTCTTGGCATCCAGGTAAGAGAAGGATCTTCCTCCGGCGGTGGCTCTTCGGATGCGTGGTACGGCTGCGAGGGCAAGGCTGGTGGACCGTAGCTGGCGGGTGGGCGTGTAGAAGGTCAGGTGGTCGTTGAGGTACTTGGGGCCCAGGTCGTGGAGAGACTTGTGTGCGTGGGTGAGGAGCCGGAACGTGATCCTCTTGTCGACGGGGAGCCAGTGCAGGTTCCTCAGGTGGCTGGAGATGTGGCTGCGTCGGGGGACATCCTGGATTAGTCGGGCGGAGGCGTTCTGGATGCGCTGGAGTCTTTTCTGTAGCTTGGCTGTGGTTCCGGCGTAGAGGGCGTTTCCGTAGTCCAGTCGGCTGGTGACGAGTGCCTGGGTGACAGTCTTCCTGGTCTCGGTCGGGATCCAGCGGAAGATCTTGCGAAGCATACGCAGGGTGTTGAAGCACGATGAGGAGACGGCGTTGACTTGTCTGGTCATTGAGAGGGAGGGGTCCAGGATGAAGCCCAGGTTGCGTGCGTGGTCGGTTGGCTTGGGTGCGGTGCCCAGGGCTGGGGGCCACCAGGAGTCGTCCCAGGCGGAGGGCGAAGATGCCAGGATGAGGACTTCCGTCTTGTCCGAGTTCAGTTTCAGGCGGCTGTCCTTCATCCACTCGGCGACGTCTTTCATCCCTTCGTGTAGGCAGGTTCTGGCGGTGTCGGGGTCTCTGGTGAGTGAGAGGATCAGCTGGGTGTCGTCGGCGTAAGAAATGATGTTGAGGTTGTGCTGGCGTGCGATGGCTGCGAGAGGTTTCATGTAGATGTTGAAGAGGGTGGGGCTGAGTGAAGATCCTTGCGGGACGCCTCAGATGACTTCGGTGGCCTCGGAGCGAAACGGGGGGAGGCGGACTCTTTGTGTTCTTCCGGCGAGGAACGAGATGATCCACTCCAGTGCCTTCTCTTGGATACTAGAGCAGGGTGCGGGAAAAATTGCAGACCAGTATGGACAGCAGTTCTCTAATCCACAGACTCTCTCTGGGAGCAGTAACAGCACTTTACCTGTATACATTCCTACAGTAACAGGGACTTCTCACTCTAAGCCCATACAGCATCAAAAACAACACAATGGGTCTGCCACCGCACGTTCTGTCTCTGACCACTCTTATCCATATTATGCTTAGTCCCAGATAAGACCTGCTCCATCTGTGACAGCGGAACCATCCTCCTAAGGCTGCTCGCTAACTGCCATGCTCAGTCGCATTTACATCTCCCCCCTGAGCCAACACCCTATGTTATTTTTCTTGATCATGTTTCTACATTATCTGGAGGGGGGCACAAAACCAAAGAAGCTCTGAAAAACATTGGTTTAGCTCCAATGTGGGAAGAAGTGGGGGCCCTCCCCCTCCCTGACAATGATTGTGTGGTAGTCAATGTCAAATCACCAGGGCTGGTGAGGAAACTCATGTCTCTTTTAAGTAATTTGACGGTTTCCCGCAGCCAGGTAACAGCGTTACCGTTGGGTTATTTCTATTTGCCAACCTTGGGACTGCATGGAAGTCCTTCTGCTAACCCTAAGGCTCTTACATGTGTGGTAGCTAGCTCCTCTCCTGATCTCTGTCTGAGTAATCGTTTTTTGACCTAGACTGCTCTAGTCAGCCTGGTAGAGAATGACTGACTACCACTAATCCAAGCGCATCTGGGCTCCGTATTATGCGTCGACTATTAGACTCTGACCCAGCTATAGGAGACGTTTCAGCCTCTTTAACTATCAGAGACAATCCAAAGGCCCCAGGAAACAGGGAGTTGCACGGTACCCTACAGCATGACACAAACCCCCCCTTTAAAGTTCTATTATGGAATATTGTGGGAATACTACATTTGGAAAAGAGGACAAGCTGAACTTTGTTTTCAGTAGACATGGTCTTTAACGGATTTCCATATAAACGGGTACCATTCTGATTGCACTACTGCTACACCTGCTACTTCAGGAAGGACGAAGGGAGGTCTGGCTGTTTTGATCTCACACAAATGTATTAATGTGAAAGTTAAACTCTTAAATTCTTCACCCTGGTTCCAACTACTGATGATAACTGGGCTGGGCACTGCAGACATCTTGGTAGTACATATCTTGGTAGTACATTTTTACTATAATATTTTTGACCAACAACATACTTAAGTAGCTGACACCCTCTATGAGGAAATTGTGAAAGGTAATACTTCCAGCTGCACCCTGTGTACTTTGTTGGTAGGCGATTTTAATTGGTCTCTTTGTAATTATAATAACACAAGGCTGTATACTCTAGAAAAATGAGGGTGGTCAGCTAATAAAGCATTTTTAACACTCGTAATATGGAGATGCTTTCGATAATATTATTACCACTGCACCCTACTTTCGCAGGAGGTCCAAAACCAAGTACAATAGATGTGAGTCTTATTTCCAGTAATCATAGTTACAGGGTTACTGATTTAACTGTCACTCCAAATTATGCTAGTGACCACAATCCCTTAGTTGCTCATCTAAACATTAAATACAGAGGGGAGACTGTGCAAACCACTTCAGTCCCTATTAAGTATAGCACAAACCAAGTCACCACACCAAGGGCCAGATGTAGGTGGCCAAATACCGAGCGTTACCTACCGGTATTTGGCTGAGAGCAATGTAGGTGAGTTGAAACCTACTTGCAAAATAAGGAATCGCAAAATTGTGATTCCTTATTTTGCTCTTGCATTTAAGAAATCGGAAATACAGATTCCTTAAATGCAATGTAAGTGGCACAAAAAAAGTGCACTTCAGCCTTAAGGAATCATTAATTACCACCAACTTCAAGTTGGTGGTAAGTAGCAATTTCCTTTAAAAAAGCACTTTTTTGCTTTTTTAAAAGTGCCATGTGGCACACATCCATGCCCTTAGAGCATGAATGTGCGCCACATGTGCACACATGCACATTTCAGGGGTGCAACAGGGTGCCCTTTGGACATCCTGGCACCCTTGAAATAGCTCCGCTATTTGCGATTCTGTAATACTGAATCACAAATAGTGAATATCTTCTCATTCGTTCCTATGGGCCTCTTAGCCCATAGGAATGAATGTCTAGGTATTCCTTAATAACGAATCTCAATTACAGATTCGTTATTAAGGAATATTAAGGAAACGCTAATATTTTAGCGATTCCTACCTACATTCAATTTAGAGAGTCCTTAATAGCGATTTGGTAAAAATCGCTATTAAGGACTCGCTAAAATGGATTTACCTACATCTGGTCCTTTAATGGGAACGGGTTCATCCACCCATTTTCGAATCCAAAATAATCACGGAGAAACTTTGTGTAATACATAGCTGTCTGTCAGCCGAATATACACCCACTGCCCTGATTATAGTTTTCAAGCATCTGTGTTGTGTTGTATCATCTGAGCTATTAGATAATTATTATTTTTTTTGCAGGGTTTTATATAGCGCGAACTAGACCCGAACCGAATCAGGTATCAGAGCGCTTTACATAGCACCAGTTACGTTACATGAGGACACACTTTCATTTTAGGCACTGGGAAATTAAGTGATTTGTCCAGAATCACAGGAGGTTTTTTGGAGTCGTTACCGAGACTCCAACCCAGATCCCCAGGTCCGAGGTCGAGCGCCTTAGCCGTTAGGCCAACCCCTGTCCCCTAAATAAATGCTCTACACACTTGGCTCAGCCCTTTCGCTAGTTTGACAATGATAGCAGTAATGCACATAAACAATGAAAAAAATGCCCTACAGGCTGACCGAAGAAATAGGGACATGAAGAAGGCAGCATTACAAGGCCAAACTTAAAACTAGGAAGGAAGAGCTAAACAGGAAAGCATGGTTTGACCTACTCACAGCCAATTCCCTAAGGAACTCACGAAAATGTTGGGAAGTTGTTAACTGCCCATTGTTTACTGAGGGCCCGGAAGCCAAAATTGATTGTATGATTTGCAGAAACAAAGTGGGCTGCGCATTTCTCCTACATTTTTAATCTCCAAAACAAGGTTGTTCATACACGCTTTGGAAATAGCACTGGCCTCCCATTTTAAGGACTCTCTCGGTAAAGGATGTGGAGATATGGCTCACTCTGGGAGTTTTTAGGAAAACCCCAGGCCTGGATGGTGTTCAGCATGATCTTTTTAAAAATTATTCTCGAATCTGGGCACCAATTTTCATCAACACTTTTAGGGCCGCTGTTCTTGGTTCACTTACCGCAACACAGGAAAGAGGCCATTGTGGTCCCTATTTTTTTAAAAAGGGGATAGGAAGGACCTGGCATGGTACAAAACATTCTTCTTGATTGACACCTCGGCCAAGGTCCTGGGGAGGGTATTATTAGCATGTCAGGAAGTATGGGCCAATGACAATAACATACTCTCAAGAACCCAATATGGCTTGAGACATAGTCGAGGAAGCATTGAGCAGTGTCTAAACTTGGGCTTAACCCCTCCCATGCTGGTGACGGAACCGCTCTGTCACCAGCCTCGGTCGCGCTGTGCTGGTGACGGAGCAGTTCCGTCACGGCCCACTCGGCGTGCCTGCGCGGCGCTGATTTCGCGCCAGCGCGGCGCGTTCTATTGAGCGTGCGGGCCCGTGACGGAACCGCTCCATCACAAGCACAGCGCGTCCGTGGCTCGTGACGGAGCGGTTCCGTCACGAGCATGGGAGCGCCACGCCGCCCCCCTCCCCCCTAGCACTGCGGCAGAATTGCCACCGCAGTAAAGGGGTTAATCGATAGTAAGTACATCTAGTCCATGAAGGGCTCATTACATCTGGCCTTCATGGACTTCTCATCTGCTTTCAACACTGTAAATTGCGTTAAGCTCTGCAGCATGATGGGGGTGGAGGAGCCTTTGGTTATCTTCCTTCAGAGACTACATCAGAACCATACGGTGAAGATCCGTGATGGTTCAGAAGGTGATATCACGGATCCTATAGGTTCGATTCAGGGTGTACGCCAGGAATGTATCCCTGCCCCGTTTCTGTTCCTTGTATACATAAATGGCTTGGAGGTTTTCTTATGACAGAAGTAATTAGATTGTCCAATAGCCGTCAAATTCTTTATCTCTTCATTTTTTTATGCATATGAAGCTGTCCTCCAAGGGAGGACAGCAAACAGTTTACAGAAACCCCTTGATGCATTTTCAGACGGATGTATGAAGTTACAACGCAGGCTATTACAACGCCTGCCTTTACAACGCGGTTTTTACATCGCAATCCATTACAACGCATAGTGCTTTTGGATGTTGAATAGTGAATAGTTTAATTTACTATTCCAACTCCAGTCCCCGTGGACACTAGGGAAGGTTATTGGATAGTAAATGAACCTATTCCCTATCCTAGAGCGCCCCCCAGCGCAATGCGTTGTAATGGTTTGCGTTGTAATGACCGCGTTGTAATGGTAGTGCGTTGTAAAAGTTTCGTTGTAAAGGTTGTTTACCTTTCAGACTTTATGAAATCTCTGTATCTGAAAGTACACATAAAAAAATCCTATGGGACCCAAAATCAACAAAAACAAAAACCTTCTACCTACAAGGCACCACATTGGATAAAGTTACACATTTCTCCTTTCTAGGGAACCTTTTGAATAACTTATTGAAATGGAATCCTCTTATATTTTTAAGGGTGCAGCAAGTTAATAGGGTGATGTAAGCTCTCTTCTGCTTTGCATCTAAGTTGAGCCAGATAGTCTGAGGGAAACGATGATGCTATATATAGCAAAATGCATGCCATTTGCCCCATATGGGTCAGGAGTATGACGGTATACAGACTGCTCCAAGCTTCAACTTGTCAAAAATGCCTTCCTTGGGAGGCTCCTCATGGTCCCCTTGGGGTGTTCAACCTTCTTTGTCACTTTGAACTGGGCTTGAATTACCTTGACGATTGCATAGATTTTGCTGTGTTGATATTATGGGTTAGAGTATGGTCAACACCAAGTTAGAAAATTCCAGAAAATACTATCTGATTGTTTGTCTACCTGTAATGCTGAGAGGATACCTTGGCTAAGATATGTGAGATGTGCACTTGGTGACTTGGGCCTTGTTCCTCATTTTGAAGACCCAGTTCATATTTTACCCTCAGCTAAAGTTCAAATTAAGGAAGCTCACTGGGAGAGGACTCTGGCTAACCACCAAAGATTAGCTCCTAAGCGTCTGTTATCCAATGAATCTAATGTGATTACTTCTCCTCAGTGATTCAATTTTATCTGACACTTTTTCAAAAATCTCAGCACAGATTTTAAGTTGTCCAAATTTTGCTTTGGCACTATGCACTTTTTAGTGGCATATCCATCACAATGTGGATGGGTGCAGAATCTCACACCATGTCTTTGTGACAATACATCAAATCAACCCACTGTACATTTTTTACTCTTTTTATATCACTCTGTAAGAACAAGATATTTGCTTGACTTAAGACCACATAGGTCAATTTCATATCAAGATGGATTTAGACTTCTATATTCATTGGAGTCATATGACATCTGCCATAGGATTCCTATTTCTTTATGGGGGGCACTTGCAATAAGAAAATAATATGGCTAACAGTTGTCAAGTGAGTAACAATTTGTTGAAAGGATTATTGCGTTTTCCACACTGTAAGATGCACATTGCACCTTTATTGTCGAACATCGGTGATAGACAATTGGAGGTCCCAGCTATTGGCACTCTGATTTTAAACTATGAATTGCTAATTAGCTCTGTGTTGTTGCTGTATTTTATCATGTATGAACAGTATGCATTTATGATTTCTTGACATCGAATAAAACTTTTATGACTGACTGTCTAACATGACTTTTGTTTTGGTATAAATATACTAATAGATTGTTCTTCTTTAGGCTACCAAACTATCTCAATCAATTAGTAACTTGACTGGATATGATTGGATGATTAAATGTCATCAACAGTAGGTACTAAAGTGAGAAGCTGCACACTTTATTATAAAACAATGCACTCCTCCAATACTGTTGTTTAACAGTGGCACAGTCTGTTGGCATGAGACAGGTATGTGGTTAAAAGCGCTTTATAGTCCAAATTCATAGTATTGCCTTTGAAAATCAACTACAAGGTCCACTATTAGAATTCTAAGGTGCAGATTTACTATCATTTTGCATCAGGTTGTTTCACTTTTTTGATAAAGCCCGACACAGAATGTATTTTGGGATTTACTAAGCCACTCACAGCCCATTTTTTGTGGACTTGCATGGCTTACTAAAAAAAAAAGTAACGTTACTTTGTGTTCGGGAGGCATTCCATTGATGGAGCATGGGCGTTGCAGTGCAGCCAACAGTGGATTTCAGGAAAACCCAAATGTACTAAAGTACCTAAACCTGATTTTGCACCAAAACAGTGCAACTATCTGATGTTGGCATAATGAGAATAACTAACTTTATTTCTCCTAGTTACTTTATCTTTCCACTGGTGCTGCATTCTGGGTCACACAAAGGGGAATAAGCCCCTAAGGATTGTTTTTGTGCTGGAAGGTACTCTTTCCTTTACAAAAACTATACAGTCCATGGCGAAAAAGGTGCCTGTGTTGTTACTGGTAGCCACAAGTGCACCAGTGCTGGGAGAGAGTTGAACAGCGCCATACCTATGTAAATATTGTGTAGTTCAGCTCTCTATCTTTCATGCAATGCAGCAACTTGTTTTTCTGCGTTACGTTGCAGGAAACAATAGTAAACCTGCCCCCTAGTCTTTTGAAAACAAGAGAGTGAGAGGACCCAAATCTTGAAAAATGTAATTGTTGTCACTAGAAGAGCCTTTAGATTCTATAAACAATAACAATGTATTTGCATAACTCAATTCATTTTAAAACATAACATTTGCCATACACCATTTCCATGAACCCAGTATCCCAAAGCAAACGTCAAACTCTTAGGGTCGTACTTCTGCATACCTAATGTAAGGGGCTGCAGTCGCACATTATCAAGAAGAGGTGCGGCGCACCGTGACCCCAGGGTCACGGTGCGATCGCCAACGGCAGGTTAGCCCAGCACCATGTGACTCTGGGCAATAGCTCGCTTAATCTTCCCTTGTGCCCCCAGCGCCGGGACACCTCTCCAGAGGTAGTTGTTCGCTTTACAAATGAGGGTATTTAATTTCATGATGTGTGGTTTATGCATCCTTTTTATTACATATCTCTAGAGTCCCAACTACATCCCACACTCAGGGAGAAATGCATGTGTGTTTGATGACTACTTTGAGAGATGCCTGTTGTTGGCTGACTAAACTCACACTTGGCGTCTTGTTCTCAAATAAATGTTGCTTTTGCTTGGTATCGTTTCAGCTAAGAAAAAGTGTTTTCAAGAGGGAATCTGCATGGTAGCAACTCCTGCAGAACTAAGCAATACTGCAGAATGGTTTATTATTCGAACGAATATTTAAAGTTTAAATCACCTATTATTAATTGATTCAACATCCCTAAAGGGGATAAATTACAGGGCATAAACTAAAGATTACGTTTTTACAAATGGATTACATTGTGTTGAAGTAGTTTTACATAAGAAAGAACTACCTTGTATTATTTCTCCAAAAGAACATAGTTTTATCTTCTCCAAAAAAAGCCTATGAGGCATACGAAAAACCCATAACAAAACCAGAGAAGCATATATCACAAATTACAGCTTAAAATGACCACAGTTGAAACAACTGAGCACCTCTCAATAAAGCAAAACGTGCTGATAATTGATCTACTGATTGGGTCCAATCAGTGATATATAAATCGATGTTTTGGTCCCCTGAATAAAAACCATCCTCAGGACTAATGTGTTAGCAAGAAAAAAAAAATTCAGTAAAGGATTGTGTTCTTATTTGTGCAGGATATAAGTACTATGTCCACAATTATCTCATTATTGTGAACCAATTGTAGCATATGACTCACTCAGGGTAACGAAGCAGAGCAGTCCAAGGCCTACCCAGGTTAGGTGGTGTGGCTAGTAATCTTCATCCACTGGTACGCAACAACAACAATCAATTAACATTTGTCCAGTCATTGCTTTTTCTTTGAAAAAAGAAAAGTACATTTGTTACACTATTAAATAATACAACGCATTAATTTACAAATATATACATCATGGCAATACCTTTGGTGACATTCTCAAATCACATTCGACCATTAGTT
Source organism: Lissotriton helveticus (assembly GCF_964261635.1). Taxonomy (NCBI): domain Eukaryota; kingdom Metazoa; phylum Chordata; class Amphibia; order Caudata; family Salamandridae; genus Lissotriton; species Lissotriton helveticus. Next base: position 1,229,844,876 of record NC_136057.1, on the reverse strand, counting down.
AGACATAACACCAATAACCACAAAACACTCCACCTATACCAGATACAGCATCTCAATTTATGGGGGTGTCAGTTTAAAAAAAGGTGGTTAATCGGCTTAGCTGGGGTCACAACATTATTATAACAAACAATAATGCCTTGTTAAGAAGTCTCCATTATACCAATGCAATAATTATCATTAATAAAGCATTGCAATGTTTCTCACAAATCATGGTCAATAAAGTACTTTGATTAAAGCATTGCCACAATAACATGTGTCAGAGGTTTTCAATAATCACTTCAGACCATATAGAATGCTGCCATGGGACCAAACCCTAAGGATCCCTGCACTCTTGGGCTGTAGAGCAAAAGCTCCAGAGAAAAAGTGCTTAAAACCTACGGTGAGCCTCTCGCACGATCATGGATGTAATCCCCTTTGAGAGACAGGGTTATTTTTCTTAAATCAATCCTGTGGGGCTGCTGTACGCCCTACAGCCCACACAATACTCACAAAAGTACATCAGTAGTGCCCCTGACTGACTTTGGCGCTCCCACAAAGAATAATGTGATGCTAAATATGCCCTCGAAGGTCATTCTAGGATGCTACACAGCTGGTGAGCAGTATCTACATGATGAGCGACTCACTCCACTCCTCCTTTGTATAAGTGGGCTTGTGTTTCACAACAGACCTTTTTTCTTCTTTTGGGTTTCTGGCGTAGTCCAGACCAACCCAGGGCACCCCAGGCCTTTGGACATCAATGAGGAGCAAAGGCTGCCCACTCCAAGCTGCCCCATTTGCACCTCACTCACACATGCACCATGAGTTTGGTGCAGGAGCTCATATTTCCTTGGTTACCGGCACTGGGAACTCAGTTGGTCACGTGGAGTGGCAGTGGCACATGGGGGCCAGTGTGCCTGGTTTCCTCTAGGAATCAGCTCACTGGGCACCCAATCAGACTGCAACGGCCCTTGGGTAGAGGGGTGTCCCCAAGGGAAAAATCATGCTCAGAGTTGGGGACCCCACAAATGTCCCGCTCCCCATCTACTTAAATACATACCACTGCACCAATTCCAGGGTCTTCCTCTCTGGCTCTCTGTTGTGCAGCATTGTGTGGATAGGTCTAGATGCTTGGCACTCCAGGCCAATTATAAGATGCCACATAATCCTACCCTTGTCCGAAGCCTCCTTCAAAGCATTCGTGGACAATCAAATATGGCAGAACTTTTCTTCCTCTGACCTGAGCTCCTGAGCCCACCCAGAGGTGTGACTATGATAATAGACAAACCCTCGCTGGTGGTCAATCTAAACTGATTCTGGGGCACCACCCTCACACTTGCTTTGGAGCCATGTTTGCTAGAGGGACAAGGGCAGAGGTAGGCCTGGTATCAAGTTCATCTACCCATGACAGGGAATGTCCTTTTAGAGTTAATCCAGTCATTTGGTACAGCCACTAGGCCATCCTGTCAAGGAGGGATACCCAGTAACAACACCCAGGAGAACAATACACATCTCACCAGAGGGGAGCCATCCAGCTGCCAGGGGATGTTTGAAAAGCAAAGAAAGGCCTTAGAGGATTTAGACAAAAAAATTGTATTGTTTTAAAAGCCTCAAACACACAGAAGGGGGAGGACTGGGAGCAAATAGGAAAGAGAGGTCCAGTACCCGTGTTCCCTAGTGTCAATGTGTCAATCACTAGAGGGTAGCTGTTCCTCAAAGAAGAGTGGACCAGTCCAGTCGCAAGAGGGACTGGTGACAGGAACCCTGTAGAGGAGTGTTAGTTGGAGAAATCTTAAAGGGGGGAATTCCTCCTTGTTAATGAAGTGCACTTCACAGGGGGTGTCATGCTTCATCATCGGGCATTGTTCCTTGTGGGGGTGGCGCTGCAGTCCCCCACGGGCCCTGCAAGAGGGCTCTTTGTCAGAGTTCTTTTCGAGGAACGCCGCAGTGTTGGCTGCGGGAGTGTGGAGTGTAGTGCTGGGTGGGTTAAAAATATTGCACTAGTACACTGGAGAAACTATATTCTGGGGTCCGTGTAATATGTTTAAAAGCTGGTGTCAAGGGAAATACTCTTGACAGGGTGGACAGGATCGGGAGTATTCTCCTTCTGCGTATTTGTAGTGCTCATGGTGATATAAAATAGTGGTATCAGGTCGACATGGTTCACACCTCCCGTGGTCCCTAGTGGATCCAGTGGCGTTTCTTCAGGACCGTGCAAAAGTGTATAAAGTAAAGAAAAAATAGGGGTCTGGAATGGCGACATTCAGTAACCCTATAATGATACCTAGATTCAGGTGTGATCAGGGTGACCTGCACCCAAGTGAATATGACCATTCTATTTGTAAAATCCAACCGAAAACGGAAAAAGAGGGAGAGAAAAAGACAGCAACAACACTTGTCTATCAGAAACAGAATACAGATCATGTGTCATTTAGATCATATTAGATTCAAGTTAAGGCCAGTCTAATGCTTAAGGCTAATCTAATGCTTAGCGGAGTAGACCATCTCAGCGTGAGGGTGGATGTATTAAAAAAAGAAGAGAGAGGCATACACAATACAAATGTCCAGAACCGGTAGTGAAGTAAACCGGTATACTGCTCATCCATGCCATCATGGGTATGGCAAGTAGAGAATCGCATACATGAATAAAAGCATGCCTTAACACTCAGGAAGCCTGCCCGGATGTGGTAAATGAATCAGTTATAAAAGTTTCATTAAGAAAAGGAATGCGCGGTGGCGTTAAAGCTCGTATCAACTGTGGTAGATACGTGGTACTGGCATAATACACATTCAACAGACAGACACACAAACATGAATGATCATACCCCAGGAGTTGTAAGGGAAGACTTCTTCGGCTAGGAGCACGACTTGTTGATGCCAATTCCACCCCACCTTGTATCTGACCCTGGAAGTCCCCTCAGAATCAGAGGTCTGCAGTTTCCCTTGAGCACCTAGTTTATGGCCATCTATCAGGAAGGAGATTATGGACAGAGCACTATAACTTAATAGACACTCACCCCCAGTCACAGATCTGAATTGAATCCATCATCGTTTTTTAGCACAGTTCGCCACACCAGTTCAGACCGAGTCATATGCAAATCAGTTTTGACCCTGTTCCACATGGGAACAGCCCAGCCCGAACTGCCAAGCCAGATCTTTCCTCGTCCAGAGACAAGCATCCTAGGACTGGTTTCAGGGAAACAACCCTCATCAACCACGCTAGCTTGATTTCAGTGGCAAAGTGAGCAAGGAACCTACGTCTGGGTATACCCTGCCAACTTAGGGCGAAGAAAACAAACACAAAGAGATGATGGGCAGTGCGCTAAAACTTTTCAGACACTCACCCCCAGGCACACATCTAGGTAGAACCATAATCGTTCTTTACCTCACTTTGGCACCCCAGTTCGTAATGCACAGATGCAGCTGACCCCCCAGCACCTATATGTGGATCAGACACAGGCTGACAGGCACACAGAGTTATGAAAACAGACATGCCCACTTTCCTCAAGTGGCATTTCCACATTAATAATGTCGAATCGTCTCACACTACCAGAGAGGAGTTGCCATTACTAACCCATCGATATTAAACACTATACTGCTACGTTTCTGCACGTAGGTAATACTGTTGAATCAATGCGATAAGCACCGGACCGAACGCACCATCCGGTGCCATTCCCTGCTAGTGCATGTAGCACACCCACTCACATGCCCTACCTCTTCCTAACACCGCACTCTGCCCCTAGGGAATTCTCCGATGTAGCGAGAAGGGGAACAGCGTTTACAACGCAACTTTAACAACGAGGTACCTTTACGACGCAACCATTACAAAGCAAGTCATTACAACGACTTGCGCTGGGGGGCGCTCTAGGATAGGGAATAGTTTTAATTTACTATCCAACACCTTCCCTACTATCCACGGGGACTGGAGTTGGAATAGTAAATTAAACTATTCACTATCCAGCACCCCCCAACGCAAGTCGTTGTAACGACTTGCGTTGTAAAAGTTGCGTCGTAAAGGCATGCGTTGTTAAAGCATGCGTTGTAACGACGTACATCCTAGCGAGAGACATGCAGAAACTTGCAAGTACTTTTTTAAATGCCAAGCCGAGTAACAGTAACTTGCACACACAGGCCCCACCAGGGAAAACCTGCTGCAGGTCCACTAAGAAGCATTTGAGTTAGGTGCCCTAGGTATATGTCTTAGACAAGAGACTTACAGCTAACTCAAATCAGCCAATCATGTATACACCAAGCACAAGTATGGCTATGACAAGCACAGCACTTTGCCACTGAATGGCAGTGTCAAAAGTGCTCAAAGTCCTAAGGCTACGACATAGATCAGCAGAAAAACCAGGAAGGGCAGAAGCAAAAAGTTGATGGAACACACCTTAAAAAGGGCCATTTCCAACACAGGTTACCTTGTAGCAGGTACCACACTGCACACAACGGTAGTCTCTTACATTTTGTCGACACACATGTACACATGCGTGTGCACACATGTTCACATATAAACAAACGAGTACCTCTTACTGTAGTTGCACCCCAGCATTATTGTCTCAAAAGGCTGACACTGCTGGTAAACTCGCTCATTCCAACAGTCATGAAATTATCATAAAAGTCTGGTGCTGAGAATCACCTACAGTGAAGGTTAAAAAACTAGGTGATCAAAAGAAAAAAAAATGGGGACTAAATGGTTGGAACCCATTTGAAATATTGTCCCACAGTTGGAAAATACAACTGAATCAGAATTTTGGCAATCTGCACAATCTGAATATGTGTCGATTGCCGATACAATGGATCTATTCCCACTGGCACCAAGATGATCCGTTGCGTTATATAAGGAATTCACATGATTGATTCAAATTTCTTATATAGGTAATGAAATCCAACTATTGTACAGTCCAATATATAACCAGCAATTAGTTCAAAGTTTTGGTGTCTACATCTAGCTCATCAGAATAAATTAGTATGCCGCAGAGTCAGCTAGTTTAACATTGGTCGGGTATCTGCATCAACATGTCTTAGTAGATTGTCACACCACAGAGTGACACCAAGCACTATAATCAGATGTACCTGCATCCTGGCAACTTTCAACAGACATCCATCCAAATGTCTGCAGTCTGACCTGAAAGCACCCTTTATGGGGTTGTGTGATGTGAGGGTTTTTAAATGGTTCCTATTGCCAACATTCATTTGTATGATGTGTTCAAATGAAGAGGTGGAGAATGAATGCTCTAATCATTAGATGAGTTACAGTTACATAAGTTGTACACAAGGTCTCCTGTTTCAGATTCACATTGAACATTTGCATCAGTAATTTGTCACTGGTGTTGAAAGGTCCTCTGATGAGTAGTTATACATGCATTAGAATAATAGTTAGTGTTGGCCCTTTGTGCTAAAAGAAATAATGCATTCACACATCAATAGGTAAGTGAACCCACAGCAAAGATATCTTCACCATGAGGTCAATGGTTAGGGCTAAAAGAATCAGCTGTCCCCTCTCGGGTGCTTGCTTCTCTCGTTCATATGTTTGGTCAAAGGTTTCTACTCAACTAGGCTTCGCTTTTTTAAATACACGGTGTTTTGATCTTAAACCTAACATGAATAAACAGTTTTACAATTGGCATTTTATCATTGAAACTATTTGGTCAAGGTGCAGTATTGTGTTAATTAATGCTGGACATGTTTCTGCCCTGGTCAATGGACTTTGAGAACACAGAATGACAACATGAAAGTGACAATCTTTTATTTGATGTCATGGATACTGGCACCCTCTCTTCATTAAGCTATCAGCTGCTGTTGAGCCCATTAATCACAGAGCTTCAGTTATGATTCATTTGGAATATCTTCAGTCCAGAAAAAGCCAAACATTCAAAAGTACAAGGAAGAGAGTAAAACACTTAGATGAATTTCACTGCAATTAAATTGTGACTTCCATATTTTTAGTCTTAAAATGTTTATTAAAGTGGTAGGCTAACTCTTGCTATCCCTTCTACATCTCTCAGAGTCCCCAACCCCATACAGATGGTAATATTGGGTCTCTTGCAAATAACACTGGCTGCTCTGCAGTTTGTCTCACTCTAGACAATGAAGAACCTTTACCAGGGCAGTTCCACTTGGCTTCTTACCAGTGGTAACTAGTGAACTTTGAAAGTGGTGTAATGTAATTAGCACCACTAAATTGGAATGAGTGATCGAAACAAGTGACCCCAAACTTTCCTTAGGAAAGACTGGAAGTTAGAAACTTCTTCCCCCGAGAAACTGTGAAAAAGCAACCAAATTGTATTTTTTATAGAACATTTTTGAAAGAAATTGCTTAGAAGAGCTCAGTGATAGTGACCAGTCATTGCCAATGTAAAAGGCAGTTAAATATTGTGAAGAAACGCAGTAAGCTGTATTGTGAGAACACTCTTGCACACCACCATTCTAGGACTAGGACTGGATTCCTAACTCAACTGGCATGAATTGAATGTTGAAGTAATTCAATAATCTAAATTTCACATGAGACTGAAAGAGGGAGTAAAAATCTATATTGATTGAATACAGTTTTCTAAGCAACAGAGTACTTCTTGCAGCTTGATGTCCATTTTCTCCAGGTCAACATACAACACCTTTCAATGTATTTTAAAAACCTATAATGCTGACTGTTAGAAATTGGGTTTCTGGTTAGCGGAGTGTGTACCGTGTACAAGCAGGATCAACAATCCTAGTAAGGGTAAGTCAGATACACACTTCTAATGAACCTATGCTCACCCTCTGGTAGCTTGGCACAGAGCAGGCAGGCTTAACCTAAAAGGCAATGTGTTAATATGCAATACAACAACAGTAAAACTGTGAAAACACCACAAAAAGTATCCTAACAGGCTTAGAAAAATAAAGTATGACTTTACAAATAAAAAAAGCAAAAATAGCACTTGGACGTAAATAGCACTTGAAGAGTCAATGAGTTTTGCTAGACCGGGACAAAGTCAAGAGTTCAGGTCAACTCACAATGGAGTGTAGGCCGGTTCAGGACCCACGCAGTGCCTGACGGCCCTCCAACTCTGCCTGAGGAGATTTGGAAAATGGACCTGCCAGGGCATGGCAATCTACATTTATGGCAAGTATCTATATCTACACTTTGGGTTACGGTGAGATCTGCACCCCTCAGGAGGACACATTTGTTTACTCTAAACAGGGATTACTGGTCCCCTAAGAAGCGTTCAAAGATGGGAGGAAGCAAGATGAGGCTTTGCCCTAAGTGTGCGCTAGAAAGCACCGACAATGTTCATCTACTATGACAGTGTCCAGCAATCCAACTCTTCTGGCAAGATGTGGGTCAATTTCTGTCGAGACTCTTTGGGAGAAGGATAGAGGTAAGCCTTGAATTGGTTATTTTTGGGATTCTAGTCGGTGATGGGAACCATCATAAACTGGGGAAAGTTTGCACCCAATTGCTTTTTACTTTGATAATAATTGTACGAAGGGAAATATGCATAAAGTGGGTCTCTCCCATACCACCCTTTATCTCCGAATGGGTGGACCACGCTAAGTACATCAGTAGGCTGGACTGCTCTAATGGTTCTGCCAAAAGGATAAAAATGTGGGATCTATTGCTTGTAAATATTGGGTGATGTTAAAATGCCACATGATGAGGCGGATTGGCACTGCCAGGTGGCTAGCACTATAGCCATCCTGTACTGTTACGCGATTGATAATTCTAGAACAGTCCAAGGATTAAGACAAACTTCAACATTTGATAAGGTTGATAACATCAGAGACAATCTCCCCCACAATTGGTATGAAGGAGGCTCTAAAAGAAGATTAAGCTATCATTGGCACTGTTGCACTCCCAGGTCACTTCCAGCTTAGCTTTCCATCCCATGTCATACATGAGGACTTAAAATATATATATTTTTTAAAGTGCCTTAATCCTTGCTCACAAACACGAGATGTAGGATGCGTCAATGTCTGTCCCGCAGTCGAGGAGATGCATTTGTGTGCTCTAAGTGTTGATGGCGATGCACCGGTTTCTAAAGACGAAACATCAGTTCTGCTACGCGTGTATTTCATAGCTGAAGTGCAGGGTTTCTCCAGGCTATCGAAGGGTTGCAGTGATTGTCTTTCAGCAGTGGTGTAAACTGCACACACAGACACTGCATTGGCAGGTCTGAGGCATGTTTAAAGTGCTACTTGTGTGGGTGGCACACACAGTGCTGCAGGTCCACTAGTAGCATTTAATGTACAGGCCATGAAAACATGTACTGCACTGTACTAGGGACTTACAGGTAAATTAAATGTGCCAATTCTCAGGGTTTCTCCACGCTGTCGAAGGGATGCAGTGATTGTCCTTCAGCAGTGGTGTAAACTGTGCACACAGACTCTGCATTGGCAGGTCTGAGGCATGTTTAAAGTGCTACTTGTGTGGGTGGCACACTCAGTGCTGCATAACCACTAGTAGCATTTAATGTACAGGCCCTGAAAACATGTACTGCACTGTACTAGTGACTTACAGGTAAATTAAATGTGCCAATTCTAGATACATCAAACAAACCATGTTTTAGGGGAGAAGTACATGCAATTTAGCACAGGTGGCAGTGGTAAAGTTCTCAGAGTCCTAAGGCCAACAAAAAGAATCAGGAAAAAGAATAGGTGAGCAGGCAAAACATTTGGGGGAAGCTCACCCTAAGAATGCCTGGACTAACACTAACCACATATAACGCTGCCATCTTGTTCTGAAATAATATATGTCTTTCATAAACACAACAAATAAGAACTGGTGGGTTTGGCCTCCACATTAATTGGTGGGGACTGTGTGTGTGTGTGTGTCTGTGTGTGTGTGTGTGTGTGTGTGTGTGTTTGTGTGTGTGTGTGTGTGTTAGTGTTGAGTGTCGGTGTGTTATTGTGAATAGGAGAGTGGGCAAATTCAAGAATATGTCAATGGGTGGATAAATGTAAAACGAGTGCAAGGATGAGTGACTAAATACATAGATTTTAAGTGCTTGAGTGCATACATTTCAGCATCACTTATTCATTGACTAACTCATTCTTCCATCTGCCCACTGGCATATCCACAGTACTCCACATATAAACCAGTAGCATAACCAGTATATCATAGGCCGTAGATAATGGAAGTAAATGAGCCACTAACTGCTCTTTGAAGTATGAATCATCAAAAACAGCAATAATCAGACTTCAGCAGGAGTCTGGGATCGCTACACTGCACCTGGTGCACCAATGCAAGCTTCGCCCCTGATATAAACTTACAAATCAATGAAGAACCACCTTCAGTTAAAAGCCAGATATTGATTTTTCAATTGCTTGTTTTTATTTAAAATATTTTTGTTTTATGACCCATCAATTGGTTAGTGGCACTCACTTGTTTGGGGTTCCTATGCGCAGTAATTTAGTATTTTTGTTTTTTCCTTTCAAAATGACCTTTGACCTTGGGGGAAATGTAAAATAAAAAATAAAAAAATCGTTTTTGATGCACCAGGAGAGAGGAGGCCTGGACAAGGAGACAACCTGACAAGAGGGTAAAAAACAGGCAATCACAAACGGCATGTAAGGTAACTAGGGGCCAATGTAGGTCGGTCGGTAACAGCCGAAAATCGGTATTTTCGGCCGTTACCGACCGGTATTTCAGTAATGGTATGTAGGGCACTCAATTTTACAGAATTGGTAAATTTACCGATCGGTAAATTTACCGATTCTGTAGAATTCCGAATCGGTATTTTTACCGATTCGGTAAATTTGATATGTAGGTGCGACTCTTCTGAGTCCCACAAGCCTTACCGAATCGGTATTTTACCATCAAATCCAATTTGATGGTAAAATACCGATTCCGGTGTGCATGCACATGTGTGCATGCACACCTATGCCATATGACAGGCAGACCTGCCCTTAGGGCAGGTATGCCTGCCACATGGCACCCAAGACTCTTTTGGGGGTGCCAGAGGGTGTCAAAGTGACACCCCCTGCACCCTTGTGTAATTCGGCATTTACCGATTAGGTAAATACCGAATCGGTAATGCCCATTCATTCCTATGGGCTTCAAAGCCCATAGGAATGAATGGGCATTACCGATCGGTATTTACCGAATCGGTAAATACCGATTTTTCTCCGATTCGGTATTCCAGCACATCTGGAATACCTACATACCCACCCCTCTGATTTACCGATTCATAATTACCGAATCGGTAAAATTCGGTAATTATGAATCGGTAAATCAATCCTACCTACATCTGGCCCTAGGAGACAGAAAGGAACCAAACAAGGGAGAAAACAACTAAGGTGAAGGGATAGCACAAACTAGGTGCAAATTAATGCAAATAGCGAATAATATTTACAGTCACCAGAAAAGGGAGCTGGTTTGTAACTACCCGAAAGTGTGCTTGTACTCTAGTGGTGAGGCTGTGCTTGTAAATGTAGTTTTATGGATCGTAGTGTGTATTTTCCACTGTCTTGTGTGCCATCGCTTCCAATGTCCCAGTACTCTGCGCCCTTGTGAACTGACAACGGTGCGTGAAGACGAGTGCGGATGCAAGCTTCAGATGTATGCAGAGAGATTCAAGCACACTGGCCGTCTTGAAATTAACCCATTCTGAAATGGTCACCTTGTACTCACATGTGGGCACAAATATTGAGACGCACTTGGGGCCAATTTGGCCTATTTTATTTTAATTTACAACATTGCCAATCACCAGTTTAGAATCAAAATAAAAGACTTTGAAAAAGCCAAATCCATTTTACAGGCGAGACATATTCTTTATCAATGCTTGTTCATTCTGTGGTCTTTAAATTCGTCAATGAGGTGCCTACTTTGATTTCTTATCACGGTCTATGCTGTTAAGCATTCGCTCTGCCCAGTCTCTCATAATAGTCTCTTTCCTCCCCTTCCTCTAGGCTCTTCACACTTTTGACAACAGTCCTCTTAAATAGAATGCTCTCCTACACTCGTTTATTTTGAAATTTGCTTAAAGCTCACCCTCTTAGGGCCAGATGATTCAATGGGTTCTACCCATTCTCTGTCTGTGTCTATGGGAAAATGTGTTTCAACATATGGACCTTACATTCTAATTGCCCTCCTCTCAATCAGTGGTAATATGGCTTGTTTTTTTAAATTGCAATTTCCTCATGCTTTTTTTTATTGAATTGTGACATCTGTAAAGCACTTAGTTAAGTCTATATTAATCATTTCAAAATATAAGAAATATATTTACAAAGAGAAACAACACGTTCATTATTTGCTAAGTATTTATGTAAATTAAAAAAACAAATAAAACATAACATAACCATATTATTTCTAGTTACCTAACTTCGAACTGAGGTTATCTTCTACTTTTGAAAAGGGACCGCAACTGACTTGGCGGGTACATGTCCCAATCATTACCCTTTGTCGGACTCTCTACTACCAACACTCATAATCGGCTCGCAAAACACCAGCCTACTATTTAATTCGCTTGCCAAAGCAGTCTTACATCGCGTAGTGGATAATATTAAATAGAGATAAAGTATTGTAATATGTTACTGTACTATGTCCTACTGCGCAAATTATGCTAATGTGCACAGATAATTCACGGCTCTGTAGTTGAAGCGGCCTCCGTATACTTGCCACTGGCGTCGTGTATCATTAGGGAGTGCCAACAAAACTGGGACTTATAAATCAATTTCCCCATAAATATTCCGAAAATTACTTATCCTAGTCTGGCAAACATTTTATGCAAAACAAAGGAGAGAAACCTTGAATAGCGATGGATCTTGTTTTATAAATGAAAAAGGCTTATTGGCTCCAAATTCATTCCCATTAAAGTGTAAAAGCCTATTTTTTCAGAAGCAGAGCCATGCAACTATGAGCAATGGTATGTTTTATATAAAGATTATTTTAGTTACAGCTTCTGTTCAATTTAAACCAAATTACACAGTACAACCTGGATATGCTGAAAATAGATGGCAAATTGGAGCGTGAGGCCTTTGGCAGTGCATGTATTTTTAAAAAGGAAGCTAAAGCTCAGGCAAGACATTTATCAATGTATTATTTTTAGAGTGTTTGGGTTACAGCCAGAAAATTTCCTCAATCTGAGTGTCTGGCACGGCGAGGTAGCTGTGCTCTAAGTTCGTATGTAAAAATTAATGGGTCTTTATAAGTGTCGCCAAGAGAGTTTGAGCAGACTTCCCCATGATGGTACTGGATGTGTGTGACCAGTGTGCCTGACCTCAGGTTCAGAATATTTGTGGAGTTAATAAGATTGTGTGGGAAATTGTCAGGGATCTTAAAACCAGAAGAGTTAGAAGCAATCAAAGAAGTACTGTCTACCAGCAACAAAACTAAATTTGGTGATAAATACATAAACCATGTACCAGGAGCAAGCATTCTTTTACCTGCCAATCACTGTTTTTTTACCAAAGCTGGAGGAACTGGAAGAGATAAGAGTTAGTTAAAGATCAAACTTTGCATATTTTTTTCTGAAGATGGGCAGGCAGCCTGGGTGGTGGCCCAGTAGTAGGCGGCAGCAGCGGGCCAAGAATATTGGGGAGTGGGTAGGTTAGCAACCCAAATAAATAGGGAATAGCTACAGGCAGGATTCCTCTGCAGTTGGGAAACAAGAGATTGAAGACATGTGAGCAAAATCGTTAGAAAGGACAACAACCTCACAAATAATGCTGTGACCAAAACGGTAACTCAGCAGGCTGTGATCTAAGGGGCCCATTACAATGCCGGACGAAAGCCCATCCGTAGTGTTGGCGGTGGAAGAAAACATATGTTTTACCGCCCCTGATGCGTATATTGGGACCACCATATTACAATGGGCCAACAGAGGCCATTGTCCGTCCAACGCGGTCTTTCCGGCTCCGCACATTTGCTCGGGATGCAAGGGTGTTGAACGGAGCTGTAGAGCACGACCGGTGTGCGTAAATACGTTCCGTCCACCAATCAGATTACGATGTGACAAACAGCCATTCCCACCGCAGCGTAAAAACCACCACATCGTGGATGGCGGATGCACAACTACGGAAAGGATAAGCCAACCCAGAACACATCCAGACCAGCTGAGCCACCATAGATCCAGTGCTACAGGCCTTTCCACTGCGCTACCTGGTGCACCATCGGTAGATAAGACACTGCCGCGCTCTACAGCAGAGGTACGTCCAAAACACCTACACGCATGCAACCCCTGTACAACTACAACTCCTAGCAAGCGATGTATGTGGCAACCTGACAACTGCAATGTGCGAGGCCCACCCACATTCACATGAGTGACACCCTCAGGGCTCCTGAAGGCCATTGGGGCCAATTCCATGCCCCCCAGATGCAGAGCGTGCACACCGCGACATTCAAAACGGTAATCCGCTGGCAGCTCCCATTGGCCTGATGGCTCTTTCGCATAGGCGGTGCCACGCCACGTCGGCCAGGAAGCGCCGTCCGCAATCCTGCACCACTCAATTGGGGCCAATGTGTCTTTTTGCTGTGGACGCCAGCTACTGCACCTGTAAACACATCAGGCATTTGCATTGTTACCATGCGAATTGCATCACACACCCCAAAACATCAGCCGAAAATGATGTGTGCACCCAGTGAAGGCTGCACACACATTGATTGTCCAAGAAAAAGAGAGTTAAATTACATAATTTGCCCCGTGGCCAGCCTGGCCTTAAATGAGTCAAGGGGTCAAAAAGACCAAAGGCCTCTCGCACTGTACCAATATTGTGTAATGAAACTAACAACCTGTTAACACTGCCTGTATTTCTCCTGCTAAGTGCTTAGAAAATCATTGGCCATGGGCCGTCTTCTGAAAGGCCAGTGATGTAGGCTGACAATTCGTAGTGTCTATTCTCTGCAACTCAGACACACTGGTAATCCCTAGTACTTCCAACACATATACTCGTGTGGCATGTAGTGGGCCTAGCTGCAATTGCCTGTAAATGTCTCACACATGTCATAGGAGTGCACATGCATAACAAAAAATCATCACCTGGACAATATTATCTGCCATTAACGGCTTGTGCGCATGTATACACAATCCATGTGTTTATGTACCTCATGAAGGTGAACATGGCATTGTCTATCACGCGAAATCACCACACAGTCACAATGTACTGACTCTATAATGTTCACATTTGTCTGACCACCGTGCTGAATGTATATGTTTCATTGTCCAGGTGACACTCAATGCCCTCATTCCATAATGTAGTTGTGTATTGTGGGACTAAAGTCTGAGGTCGTGCAGTGACAGCAGCTACATGCAAATCTGCATAGATGCTGCGAAACTGAAGTACTGTGGCATCTAACTGCAAGGCAGCTCAACCTTGACGTAGCAGTATAATATATGCCATACAAATAGAGCTACTATGGATGTTGAAGTAGTGAATATATCGAATAAGTGAAGAAAAGCGACGTCTGAATGTGTGTCACTTGTACATGTCACTTGTCCAAGAGTCAAGGCAATGTTGTGGTTGTGTGAGTCTAAGCTGAAACTGAGTACCACATCTGTCATCTTTGACTCATCTCATACACGTGTACCCTGACAGGATATGTAGGAGGAGACTACTTATCATTCGACCTGTCCCACACCTGTCAACGATGGAGAGCATCAACATCATCAGGAAATTTTGCTTGGATCGCCTCACACTGCGAGAGATATGTGCTCATTTGAAACACCATTTGAAGCCAAAACAAACATATCCTGCTGCATTGTCTGCTACAGTAAAAGCGATGGCTTCACTGCATTTCTTCGCCACTGGGTATTTCCAGTACACTCTGTCCAGTGCAGGTGGGATGTCACAGACCATGTTCAGCATGGTGTTGCCTGACATGTTGTCAGCATTGATGCTGTACAAGGACAGCTATGTCCACTTTCCAAGGTGAGATGATTGCCAGCTCTGAAGGGGGATTACTTTGATGTGGAAGGCATCCCAAATGTTGTGGGAGCTATTGACGGAACCCACATTGGCCTTGTTCTACTAAAGGCTCAAGAACACATTTTTCGTGCAAAGTTCCCAGGTTCTGCACATGACTCCTACATCCTGCAGAACAGCAGCATACCGCAATTGATGACTAATCTGCACCACAAGCGGGCCTGGCTTGTTGGTGAGTGTGCTCTGTCAATGACTGTGGTGTATGTGTGACATGCTTGTCTCCTCACATATTCTGATTGCAATGTTAGTCTGAGTTCCTCACAACTAGATGACTCAGAGTATCAAAATCTTCCATGGTTGATGCCTCCTCTCAGGAATCCAACCACGCCCAGGGAAGTCCACTACAATGATGCCCATGGGAGAACACGTTGTGTGGTGGAGCCCACTTTTGAACTGCTCAAGTCTAGATTTAGGTGACTAGACAAGAGTGATGGTGCACTACTCTACTCCCCACAGAAGGTGTTCCAGATAGTGTTAGCCTGCTGCATGCTTCACAACCTAGCCTTGCACAAGAAGATCTCCCTGATTCTGGATGATGATGAGCAGCAGCAGCCCCCTGCTCCAAACTACACATGCCCAGTGACAATGGCAGAGGTGAGGAAAAAGGCCTTGACGTGCATCAACATCTCATCGCCAACTACTTCTGATGAGTGTAAGTGAACAATGAGCAACTATGGCTGTGTCTGTGTGCTATGCTGTTGTCTACCAAACGTTGATGATTGTTGCAGGGATTCTGTCCACACACAGAACTATGCTGAGGGTAAAGGATTCGGCCATGGACAGATACTTAAGATTGACAAAATAAAGTTAAGGTACCAAGAACAATACAATACAAATAACAACAGTTAAAACAAGATAGGCAGATACAGTTTCAACATGTAAGATTGGGAGCGGACTGAAACACTGTTCACCACCAGGAATAAATACCCTTTCGGGGGGATATTCAATTCGATGTTATAGTCAATAGTCAATAATAAAGAAGGACAAAAGTTCAAAACAGTTCCCCGGACCTTTAGAACCAGTTAAAAAAACAAATGAATCTAAAAACCTAAAAAGTAAGGACTAATGTCTTACTGCCTGTCCGCTGCAAGGCCTTTCCCTGTCCAGATGCAATTGTTTTCTAATGCTCAATAGGATTCATCTAAAAATTCTCACCCCTTTACTCGGTTAGTTCTGATCAGTTCGTGGGAATTATCCAGCACAGTTAAGATCCTTGCAACAAAACCAAGGGGGGTGGCCCAGCCCTGCCGTGATCATCCGCGGAGGAGCTGCGGGTGTCCCACAGTGATTTTAAGTGCCTCCGGACACTTGTCTCGTGATGTTGGCGGGGTTGACGCCTCCAGGCACTATGAATTCTGGGCACCATAGGCCCCCCCAGCGGCACCAAACAATTGCGACCAGCAATAGTGGGCTCCGGTGCTGGGGGTGTCCCACAGTGATTTTAAGTGCCTTCGGGCACTGGTCTTGCGATGTTGATGGTGTTGGCGCATTCAGGCACTACAGATTCTGGGCTCTGTAGGCCCCCAGCGGCACCAAACAGTTGCGAGCAGTAATAGCAGGCTCCAGCACTGCGGGTGTCCCGCGGTGATTTTAAGTGCCTCCAGGCACTGGTCTCGAATGTTGGCGGTGTTGGCACCTCCAAGTGCTATGGATTCTGGGTACTGTAGGCCCCCCAAGCGGCACCAAACAGTTGCAAGCAGCAATAGCTGGATGTGTCAATTTTTAAACTTGTTTGGAAAGTGGACGCATCTTCTCTGAGGATTGGAGCATTCGTAACAAACAAAAAACGAGTCTATATGGATGATTCTAAACATGACATCTCTGTCGGTGTCATCAAATTATTGATATATGTACATATTTTATCTTTATAATTTAAAAGTTTAAACATTAAATAGTGATAAAGTTAATACATGATTTTGAAGTAAATATTTGTATATGTATAAATTATTATATTTGTGTGTTTATGTTTTTTAAATAAAGTTTCCTTTTTATATTTAGTTAAAATGTATATTAAATTAAATTAATTTTGTTAAAGATAATATTAATCTTTTATATTTTTAATATATATTATTTTTATTTTATTTATATTTTCTAACCAATATTTTTTACATCTATATTTTTAACTTCAATATTTTTAATTCAATATTTTTGTACTTACCTGTTTAAGTATAGGGAGTTGATATTTTTGCAATCTATATTTTTTCATCAATATTTTTGTCATCAATATTTTTTGCTATTAATATTTTGTCAAGGAACCCTCTAAGTGCACTGGGACCCTTCTAATGAGGTTCCCAGTGCCAGAACTCTTTCCCCAAAACTGAACTACGATTGGCCCCTGTTAGTCCCAAATAAATTGTGCAGCTGGTACCCAGGGCATAGGTACTGAGGAGGATCCTCTGAGCGAGCAGCACTGGTTGTGTCACCCCAGAGAGCCCTCACCAAGGCTATGCATTCTGCCATTGTGAGCTGCGTGTCTTGGTGCAGTTTAAACAGATGAGTCAATATGACACCCAGCCATGTGAGTCATGCTTCCCATACACTGCATAAGATATAGGTAAATGACCCCTACTGCAGGCCTTTAGCCCTAAGGCAGGGTGCACTAAATGCCCCTACAATGTCCAGTCAATTCTGGGATGTTGAAAGTGCACAGGGAAGCCATAAAGAATACATGGCCTGGATACTTGTCAGTACAAGTTTCCTAGCTCCTTGGTGGCTTCACTGATTTATGAGATGTTTGGTACCAAACATCTAGCCCTAATACATTCTCACTGATGCCAGTGAGGTATGTGTTAACAAATTCACACAGGAGACCCTTTTAGTGGATCCCTTGAAAACTTACCAAGCACTGGTGTAGTTCTTGACTTGTCCTAGCCAGCCTACCACTACTAGACATGTTTCTGACCTCATGATTTGAGAGCCAGTGCTCTCAGAGGACAGAGACAAAGATTGCTCTTGACGTAGGTGCTTTACACATCCTCAAGAACAGGATGGCCTTCTTTAACATTGCCTGTATCTCACCTCTCACAGTAGTCCTGTGCTGCTCTTTCTTTTTGTCATTCCTGATGCTCTTCCTTTCCAGGGCATAGGCCCGGCACATGCCAGAGCTGTTTATATGATCTGCTAGTGAGCCCTCCAGTATGGTTTTCCAAGTGTGTATCTGACCATATTATATGTTCCTTGTTTGCCCTGGCCCTTCTGTTTCTCTTATTGTACCAACACACTCCATGATTTATAGATGTGAAATGTGTCACTTTAAGGTCTGCTCTTTCTGTTTACACTTCCTCATGCACTTTCTCCCCTAGCCTAAGGGCTTCTGGGGTCTCAGAACATATATTTTCTCATAGATTGAACTAAACATGTTTTATAAATATTTCATCTATGCTCAGCCTGGTGCTGTTTTCATGTTGTGAATTAAGCTGTCAGTGTTCATTTACACTGATTGGAAGTAATTCAGATGAGTGGGTTAAAGTGACTAACAAAATCCAACAGCATCTTCTGTGTTTGTGTCCTATGTCACAATGTACTTGTTTTTCATTTTTAGGACTGGCATCAGCAAAGGAGTTTTTATATATGACATGGATAAGATACTCAGTTATAAGGGCTTTAAGTCAACTATCTTCATCTGATGGTGATGGTGTGTGTGTATATATATATATATATATATATATATATTCACAGAAAAAACCATAGGTTATAGACCATATATAGTTAGGAATTAGCATTTACAAAACCTTGAAAATTCACTGAAAAAACCATAGGTTATAGACCATATATAGTTAGGAATTAGCATTTAGAAAACCTTATTTTACTCACACAAAACCATTGAAATTCCATATATAGTTAGTTGCACTAACTATATATCGCGCACCCGCAATCCACTGCTGATGATGTCACATATTACATCATTCATGACATGGTCAGTGACATCACTGATGACATCACTGATGACATCTCAAATGACATCACTGATGACATCACTGATGACATCTCATTTGACATTACTGATCACATCACTGATGACATCATTCATGTGATGATACAATGAACCTCTTCAGACTCTAATATAACCTTAGATACACTCAGTGTAAACAGACACTCACAGACTGTCACTCATCCATGGAGTTACTCACACACCTAGTCAGTCTTGCAAAGAATCAATCACACCTCGATTTCCTCAACTATATAGTTATACACACCTTACTTATTGGAACATATAATAACACATATTTACTCTGTTATACAATCCCTGATACAAGTTCACAATAATCCATACAGCCACTCACACATTCACTGGCTCTTATGCACAGTTATTTATATATGTCAACTATCACATGTACTGTGTTTTACATATGTACTTACTTTGACATGTAGCACTGAGATATCCATTCACTCACCAATACACTCATGCACACAGTCAACCGCCCATACAGATGTTTCCACATGCACTTTTGAACCCATACATCTAGTGAATCAACTGCTCACACATCTATGCACAGAGTCATACACCTCCCAGACACCCACACACACACTCAGTCTCCCATACAAATACTTGGGCAACTAATCAATAACCCATATAGTTAGTCATATAGCTAATGATCAACACATGCATCAGATTACAAAACAACAGACACAATGATGCACAATTTAAAACAGTTTAGTCACTAACCCATGCACTCAGTGAGACACATTTAATCACTCACTTATACAGTCAGTCATGCACCTACTAAATCCTTCATCCAGACACTTATACATCCACTCATTCTTCAATATGTAAGACATATTTTAACTTTACAGAAGCATACAGTCACTGGATGTTGTCATCAGTGATGTCATCAGTGATGTCATTTGAGATGTCATCAGTGATGTCATCAGTGATGTCACTGACCATGTCATGAATGATGTAATATGTGACATCATCAGCAGTGGATTGCGGGTGCGCGATATATAGTTAGTGCAACTAACTATATATGGAATTTCAATGGTTTTGTGTGAGTAAAATAAGGTTTTCTAAATGCTAATTCCTAACTATATATGGTCTATAACCTATGGTTTTTTCAGTGAATTTTCAAGGTTTTGTAAATGCTAATTCCTAACTATATATGGTCTATAACCTATGGTTTTTTCTGTGAATTTCATTGGTTTTTTAACAGCTAATATCTGTAGCTGTAAAATGTATTCTTCTTTAAATCCAAAAATATATTTTATATGTTTATGAATAATTTTTTTTTTAAATATTTTTTTTTCTTCGTTCCCGCTTCGCGAATCGGGAAGCTTCCCGTTAGCTGACCTTGATGCCGCGAAATAGACCGCGAGCCGGTAAACGTTTCTTTACCGCAAGTGCCGCGTTAGAAAACAACATCGTGACGCCTCCCGTCCGCATGACGTTCCACGTTGTCGCGTGATACGTCATATGACGTGCTACGTTAGCGAACTGGTACGCGAAGCGAGTGCCAAAGCGCAGGTTTCTGGAAGCAAACCGGGAGGCCCTGCAAAGCGCTTAACGTAAACACAGCAAGTCATGTGACTTGGTAATAACACTTTTCATTGGTTCATTTCACTTTTGGTTTCCTAATGATGTAAGACTAGGTCATATAATCTAAAATGAACACTTTTGATTGGTTGAGAACTCTTGTTTTTCCCAAATGATGAAAATCCCTCCTTCTTTCCTCACTCTGACTTTCATCATTGTGAGAGAAAGACCCTTTGTGATCACTGAGCAATGGCTTCTTTAGTAGCTTCAGCTGGTGCTTCCCCACCACCTCCACCACATCCAAGGAAGAGTGGACCACCTGCTCAAGTTGTAATTCAACAAGAAGAAGAAGAAGAGGAACAGGAGGACGAGCACGAAGAGAGGCAGTTTTTGCCTGAGCAGCCCAAGACGTCTCACCGGAAAGAAAACTTCATTTGGCAATTTTTTTAAATTCCCAAAGGTCAGAAAAAAGTAAATGCAAGATACGTAACTTGCCTTATATGTCAAGATAGACTGTCCAGAGGGACCGACAAAAAATACAGTTTCGGAAACTACACAATGCATCGCCATATGACTAGGTGGCATCCTAACAACTACAGTGCTGCACAGTTTCGGAACGACCTAGATAATCTCCCTATTATGGCCAGAAGATCTGTTGTACCGGAAGTAACGGGACCAGAGGGCAGGGAGATGGTGCCAAATATACAAATGAGATTTGGTGAAGTAAAACACACCTGCGTATTTTGCGATGGATTCATTTCCTACGGAGAAAGAAGCATCACTCTGATCAACAGAGCTATTGACTATCATATGCAAGTTTGTCCGAAACGCCCAAAATAATAAATACTTCTTTTTTTTGTTTTGTTGCTCCTGTTGAGCCCTTTACAATGAATCGTTTTCATTGCCCCCTCCAAGAAAAACCCAAAAAAATATAAAACTGTTCCGAAAAATTCAAAAACAGTAAAAAAATGTTCAGAAAAATAAAAAAAAAAGTTCTTTTCAGAACTACCTCCCCGTTATTAAAAAATTGGTACAATATTTGGAACTGTGCCAACCTCTATTTCTCTTAGTTCGCTTCCTAGTTCGCTCGCTGGTACGCGAACTGGAAGCGAACCAAAAACAGTAAGTATAAGGGAAGGAAACACACACTTATGTTAAAAGAAAGACAGCTATAGGGGAGTAAACTAGAGATACTATTACCCATAATCCACTACTGATGATGTCACATATTACATCATTCATGACATGCTCAGTGACATCATCAGCAGAGGATTGCGGGTTTTTTGGCAACATGCCTTATCCACGGTTTAATAACGCTGCCTTTTGCTTTATATAAGTTTTCAAATTGTATGAAATATATACCAATAGGTCTTTATGAACCTTTAGGTAGTGCTTTTGTTCATGAGGTCTGGTCGCTTCCATACACATACAGATGCTTCAAAGATGATCAAGAAGTTTATCTGAATGGAGAGGAATGCACTGAGACGCCAGATCATTCACTAATGTGTAGGCACATACAGTTACACGATTCATGCAACAAACACCGACCAAATATGGCTTGCGTGTTGCAAGGCACGCCAGTTCCTGCTATCATCCCCACGTTCAAGTTGTTGGAAAATGGTAGTTATTTGATGCTCAATAATGAAGATTGTTCTGAGTTAATTAAAAGTATTCCTTTTATCGTAACAGTAAGTGAACGGGTTATTTGCTGCAGAAATGTTCTATTTCCTCCCACACATGAACATAGGGAGTTTTCAATCTGGCCACAAATACCAACCTTGGGACACGTTTCAACGGCATGACAAGAATAAGAGCTCTTTTGTCTCAGAGAGAGGTGGCCTTGAGTTCGGCCCGTGAAACTTTCGTACTTCACATAGCGAACACCCGTACACAGGTTTGCCTTTCAATTTCAGCAACATGTTTCCGACTATCTTTAACGCATCCTCCACAAAATCCCTGGCACACTTTTTTAAAGTTGTTACCAGTGGTCTCGTGACTTCATTTGAGAAAATCTTTGGAGTCATCCCTGCTCCCTTTCATTGTATTTTCTGCACTCTGGTTCGTGGATTGGCATTTTTACTTGCATTACCAGCGGACGCTCTTGTGCTTTTTTACATTTTTAAATATGGATGTCCCTCCTATGCAACCTCCGACCCTGCAGCTGCTGACACTGTTCCGCAATCGCATGCTAGAATATTATGGCACAATGCCGTTGGCGATATTAAGCACGGCATATGGATTATCTTTTCGGTTCTCCTACTTCACCTGTGTCCAGCCTGTATTTCACTGCCTGACCTGTGATTTCGATTGGGCCATTGATTTGTGTCTCTGCGGACCGGTTTCTCCTGACGTTGACTTTAATCAGCTGATGACTCCTATCATTACTCACGAGTTGATTTGTCCTGGCGAAAGGATTATGGCTGTGGCATTGATGCATGGACTACTTGGTCCCTGGAATTTACTGGCGGCAGCACAGTCTTTCTTGGAACACAGCTTTCTTGAAAACCCACCGAGCTGTCCTCTGATGGTGATAGAGGATCCGGTGCTGGGAGAGCACGTATGTTCTTTTCCGCTTTTAAATTGGATGGCTGAACTGTTTTCGGATGAAGACGGTGACTTCCTATTGGAGGCTGTTGCAGCTTATTTTGCATACACAGTTATGTCATAGACCTTTTTCATGTTTGATATGCTGAGTACTAGCATTTCATTGACAATTCATTGACTTATTTGTCAAGTTTTTATTATTTACCTTGCCTATTGGCTTAAGACTCGATAAAGTACTTGGCTGTTTTATTTTTCTTTAGCATTGAATTTTCCTAGTTTTTAATGCTTTACCTTGCGGACCGTCCACATATAAACTTGCAATCTGCTCTCATGAGATGGCACTTCTATTATCTTATTCAGTTCGTTTCCGGATCATGAGGAGGTGTCATCTAGGTCCTGGATATCTTTACACCGTGTTAAATTAGCATGGGCTCATTACCGGTTTAAACGCCATTTTTCCTTTTTTGCAACTTCTGCACACGACACTTAGTTGTTGCTTTAGCTTTCCACCTAGTAGTTCATCGTGGTTTACATGAGAATAATATGTTATTGGTCTACTATCTGCTTTACTTGTTAAACTATATCTGTACAGCGAGTGCTAAAGTTTCAAGAACAACACGATACAGAATTTTTATGAGGTCTGATCTCCACGACTTCATACTCATAACATAAGTGCAACTTCTGCCAATTCTGGGCATGAGGCGGGTTTTATATTGCTTTGCCGAACACACATACACAACAGTTGATGCGGTTCACATGAAGAGAGAGCTGGTGTATGCTGATGTGATTTCTTCAAATCTAAGACACTAAAGTATGGACACGCCCTAAACCAACACAAAGAGACCTTCTTAGCAAATAATATAATATGTGTATTAGGGAGGGTGAGATATAAGCAGCCGCGGGCCGTGGAGGGAGTTACGATGGGGCAGGGAGGCGGGGAGGGGGAGAAGCAGGGTGGAGCCCTCTCTACCTTGCCCCTCCCCCTCCCCGCCTCCCTGCCCCACCGTAACTCCCTCCACGGCCCGCGGCTGCTTATAAGTGTTGCTAACTCTTATTCATTTACAGCATGTTAACATACTGTCACCATTCGCTTTTTATGTACTAGTAACTATGCTGGTAATTTTGCTACTGATAATATGTGTACTTTTATTATCTAAGGTACTACGCCTGAGAAGACGGCATTAGTAAATAAACATTTCAAATACACATCTGTTCTTCTTAACTCCATGTTCTGGTTTCTAAGAAATCTATAACGACCGACTGTTCATGAGTTCCACGTATCCTGAGGTACTATAAGTTCATATTCTGGATTGTCTAAACATTGAGAGTTTGTTATATCCAATGTGACACTGTACCTAGCTTGCTAAATAGTTTTTGATTACTAACGTGAGTTTTGGGACACCCTAATTCGCCGAGGTTCCAATCCTCTGTCCACAGTTCTGTGTGAGAACAGAAACCCTGCGACAGGGGCACCCCCGACCCTTGCTGGAGCTTCATCACACTTGCGATACAACTCCAGCAATGCGCCACCTTTACGGCACAGATACATCACGCATCTGTGCTGTTTTTGCCCCATGATGCGCCGCATTGTAAATGCAGCACACCATAGGTGACGGAACAGCGGCACAGAATGACTAACACATCCCTGGTGATGCGCCAGTCATCATAAATCTATCCCTATGCTTCTTATCTTGTTAGAGATGAACCGCCATATGTATCATCAAAGTTATTTGCATTTCCTAAATAGCGAACTTTAAGGAATAAATAGCGATTCTTTACCATTCCTAGTTTGCGATGAGCTATTTGCTAATTAGCCGAATGTAGCCCAATGAAGCCCAATGTAGCCCAATGTAGCCCAAAGATGGCCGCCAGACACACAAAAAAACAAATGTAGCCCAAATATCAGCCAGATGTAGCCCAACTATAGCCCAGTGACAGAATGACCAATCAGCTTCGCAAACCTCCGTTACGCGAAGCGGAGCGCTGTTACAGATATATATCTTTTTTTGAACGTTAATTTCTCAAAATCCACTGGAGCACATATATTGAGACCTAGCAAAGGCACATCGGGCTACCAGTCCCTAATATTTTGCCAAGTTTCGTGCAAATCCATTCAGCCGTTCAATTATTATTTTTATTATTTTTTTTTGCCCCGCGGGGCCCTTTTAAAACCTCCACATCAAACCTAGGGGGTCAGCGAGGATCTACTATGCCCCCTTATAGTTATTTCCCCCTTTGTTTTGACCTCCTCTTGTCTCTCGATCCTACCGAGAGACAAGATGGCGGCCGCTACGGACTGTTTGGAATGTTGACAGACGCCGGAGAACCAATCAGCTTCGCTTCACAAAGCTCCGTTGCGCGAAAAGTCCGCGAACCAGAGCGCTAACCGGTCCGCTGTTACAAATATATATCTTTTTTTAAACGTTAATTTCTCAAAATCCACTGGAGCACATATATTGAGACCTACAAAAGGCACATCGGGCTACCAGTCCCTACAATTTTGCCAAGTTTCGTGCAAATCCATTCAGCCGTTCGGGCTAAAAGTGAGGCCAACCGCCCTATGGAAAACTCAATGTTAAAAACACGTTTTGGGACCCCCCTTTTTTCTCGGCCCCCACTGGACGAACCCCCCCCAAATTTTCAAGGGCTGCTCAGAAACAAAATGTGCCATTTTCCTGAAAATTTCAGCCAATTCCGTCCACAAACGCCAAAGTTATTAGACATAGAATTTTCAAAAAACCCATAGAGAAAAAATCCTAACTATATATACCTACTGGCGACCGCCAGTAGGTAATATATATATATATATATATATATATATATTACCTACTGGCGGTTGCCAGTAGGTAGTTATAGTTAGGATTGTTTTCCATAGGGAATCCGCAACATTCTATTGGGAATAACTGTGGCGCAGATTGAGGGATCTGCCTGTAATTTTCCTCAAATTTGCCTCGCGGTGGTCCGCTCCTTCCCTGAAAGTTTGGGGGGGATTCATCAAGCGGGGGCCGAGATAAAAGGGGGTCCCAAAACGTGTCTTTCCCATGTTAATTTCCATAGAGCGGTTGGACAAAATTGTAGGGACTGGTAGCCCGATGTGCCTTTGCTATGTCTCAAGATATGTGATCCAGTGGATTTTGAGTAATTTAGGTTAAAAAAATATATATATCTATAGGCGCGCCCCGGTACGCGCACCGGGGAGCGCTCCCGGCGCGCACCGAGAGTTCGCGCGCGGAAAGCTGATTGGCTCTCGGGTGTCTGTCAACATTCGAAACAGTCCGGAGCGGCCGCCATCTTGGGTCTCGGTAGGATCGAGACACAAGAGGTGGCAAAAAGAAAGGGAGAAATGACCATAAGGGGGCAGGGTAGACCCCTCCTGACCCCCTAGGTTTGATGTGGGGGCCATAAAAGGGCCCCTATGGGCAAAAAAATAAATACATCGATTTTCGAGGGGGGGGGCGGGGGGGGGAAGCGCCCGGTACGCGCACCGTGGAGCGTACCGGGGAGCGTACCAAAAATCAAACCCAGTGAAACAGTAAAATAATAATTTAAAGTGCTTAGAGGTAGGGTAGCTCTGCATAGAGTTGTTGTGTTGTGTGGGTGATATAAGTACCAGCATGTAGGTACCAATGCAGAGTTTTAAATTCAATGTAGGTTGTCTCCTCTGTAGATAATTTGCATGTTGTTACAGAAGTTATTGTGGTATATGGATCCATACGATAGTTTGTCAGGAAAGTAGAAACAACATGGAGGCAGGAGATGAAAAAGAGATGTCAAATACACATTGGAGATAATATAGTGGGAGAAAGGAAGTAACTATGAGCAAAATTACTATGTAACATAAAAAAGTTGCACAGTATACTATAAGTCTCACATTATATTATATTCATTTTGGTACTATTTTATGAATTACATATATAAAAAAAAGAATAATGTCTGGAACAATTTTTAATTATTAAATAAAAATGTATTGCTCTGATTTTTCAAAATTTAATAACACTTCCAACATTATTTCGTCAGGAATGTCCTCATTTGGATTCCATGATTCCATTTCTTCCACATATTTAAGAAACTCTTGATCAAGAGACTGATCCAAAAAGTCTAAATCATCAATCTCTTCCTCTGGGTAGTTCTCGAGATCAATTTCAAATGAAATATTAAATTTTTTTGCTTCTCCTTCCATTTTGTTGCTGTAAATTGCATAAAAAATAAATATATCAGTAGAGATAGGGCACTGTTAGGTTTAAGTTCAGACAGGTACTTCTGAGTTTTTAACAATGAAGTTATCTTTGGGCAGTGTATGGTATCAGGCAGGAAGTAGAACTATTAAAAAGTGCATGTGATGAAGACTAAGTAAAATCATAATTATACTAGAGAAGCCTAACTTAATCCATAAATATAATAGAGAAGCGTATCTCAAGCTATAACTATAACAGAGGGACAATAAATAACTATCAGAAAACGTTTTTACCAATTAATTTTAAGTGCTCCTTACAAATTAACAACTTACTTTTGAGAGAGGTGAAGAAGAAAAAATGTGAAAATCCTTTCAAGATGTACCTCAGGTAGTTGTAGTCAAAATGGCTGTGTTTCCCTCTTTTTTCATTTATATTCATGTACATAACCAATCAAATGTCAGGAAAAAATAGTAGAAAATGAAAGTAACATTTTAATTGGTTGTAAATCCTAACTGGGTGACCTAGCCTTAGGACACCCCCGCGCCGCACGGCCACCAGCTGTAGCGTGTGCTCCTCGCTGAGCCTGCCTGCTGACCACGCCCCCCGCCGACGCTCGGTGTGGCCTCCTGCGTGAACTGTGTACTTCCTCTTTAATTTCTGTATCCTTGTGTATTTCCTCTTTTTTTCTGTATCCTTGTTGCCTAGTTTAAGCATTTTTCCCCTTTTGCCTGTGTTTCTGTGCTCTTGTTTCCCTGCAGTGCCCCCTGCGCCCACCCACCCCACTCCTCGCTTCCCGCCGCCGTGAACGAGGACACGCCCCCTTTGCCTTCTGTGCCCTCCCCGCTCCCGCCTCCCAGCTGCTCCTCCCTCCCTCGCACTTGGCCATAAATGGCGACCGTGCAGCGCAGGTGAGTGTGACCTAGCCTTAGGACACCCCCGTGCCGCACGGCCACCAGCTGTAGCGTGTGCTCCCCGCCTGCCGCTGCCCTCAACCTCGCTGAGCCTGCCTGCTGACCACGCCCCCGCCGACGCTCGGTGTGGCCTCCTGCGTGAACTGTGTACTTCCTCTTTAATTTCTGTATCCTTGTGTATTTCCTCTTTATTTTCTGTATCCGTGTTGCCTAGTTTAAGCATTTTTCCCCTTTTGCCTGTGTTTCTGTGCCCTTGTTTCCCTGCAGTGCCCCCTGCGCCCACCCGCCGCGCTCCTCGCTTCCCGCCGCCGTGAACGAGGACACGCCCCCTTTGCCTTCTGTGCCCTCCCCGCTCCCGCCTCCCAGCTGCTCCTCCCTCCCTCGCACTTCGCCATAAATGGCGACCGTGCGCACGCGCAGCATTTACGCGCAGCGTTGACGCGCAGCGTTGACGCGCAGCGGGTGCGCCGATTGTGTGCCGAAGGCGCGCCAAAGGTAAACCCGTCTGTGCCCGACCGCGTCTGGCCCGCGCACAGCGCCAGAACCCCTGGTCCCCACCGCTGAAGCAAGACTTCACGACAGACCTATGACGACGCCACTCTCAACGCACTCAATGCCGGACGGAACCCTTCCTGCTACCGAGCCACCCCGAGACGCACCAACGGACCTTTCGCCTGCAAAGCCTGCCGCTTCACCTGCCACCGAAGCTGCACCACCCCTGTCGACTCCAACACTAACAACAACCACCTGCAGTGCATCCTGCTGAACACCCGCTCCGTCCACAGGCATGCCGTGGAACTCTGGGACCTGCTCGACGCAACTACACCGGACGTCGCCTTCCTCACCGAAACCTGGATGAACGCCTCCTCAGCGCCCGACGTCGCCACAGCCATCCCGGACGGATACAAGATCACCCGGAAGGACCGCGTCAACCAGACGGGAGGAGGCATCGCCATCGTACACAGGAACACCATCCGCATCTCGACTAACTCCGACAAAACCTTCTCCGCCGCCGAGCACCTGCACTTCCAGATACACACCAACCCCAAGACCACCCTCCGAGGCACCCTCATCTACAGACCACCGGGACCACGCACGCAGTTCAGCGAAGACATCGCAGACTTCATCAGCCCGCACGCCCTCCCTCCGCCGACTACATCCTCCTAGGGGACCTCAACTTCCACCTGGAGAACAACAACGACAGAAACACCACCGCCCTGCTGGACAACCTCGCCAACCTCGGACTCAAGCAACTGGTGGACACCCCCACCCACCACGCCGGACACACGCTTGACCCCGTCTTCTCATCCAGCAAGCACGTTTCCTTCAGCCACGCCACCGGACTCCACTGGACAGATCACAGCTGCGTCCACTTCAGCTTCAGTAGAACTACGACCCACCACCAACCGCAACGGGTCCCCCGCCGCAGCTGGAGCAAGATCACCGCCGAGCAGCTCACCGCCTCCCTCAGCCAGAACACTCCCACCAGCACAACGGACCCCAACGTAGCAGCCAGCAACCTCACCAAGTGGCTGACCGCCTGCGCCGACGACCTTGCACCACTAAAGAACCCTCCCAGCAGACCCGGCAGCAAGAAAACCCCCTGGTTCACCGACGAACTCAAGGAATCCAAGAAGAACTGCCGCACCCTCGAGAAAGCCTGGCGGCTCGACCACACCACAGACAACTGGACCGCCCTCGAGCACGCCACCCGCAAACACCATCAACTGATCCGCGCCACCAAGAAGACGGCACTCAAAGAACGACTGGACAACAACGCCCACGACAGCAAGGAACTCTTCAGCATCGTCAAAGAGTTCTCCAACCCCAGCGCCGGAACCAACGACATCACTCCCTCGCAAGACCTCTGCGACTCCCTCGCCTCCTTCTTCCACCGCAAGATCGCCGACATACACAACAGCTTCGACTCACAGACCACGCACCCTACCACCGAACCAACGCTCGCCACCACCACCCTCTGCAACTGGACCCCGATCAGCACCGAAGACACCACCCGCACGATGAACTCCATCCACTCAGGATCACCAACCGACCCGTGCCCACACCACGTCTTCAACAAAGCCGTCGCCACCATCGCACCCCATCTCCAGGACACCATCAACACCTCCTTCCACACCGCCACCTTCCCGGAGAGCTGGAAGCATGCCGAACTAACCGCCCTCCTCAAGAAACCAACGGCGGACCCCACCGACCTCAAGAACTACCGTCCCATCTCGCTCCTTCCTTTCCCAGCCAAAGTCATCGAGGAGACCGTCAACAAACAACTTGCCGCCTTCATCGAGACGAACGGATCCCTCGACCACTCGCAGTCCGGATTTCGGGCCAACCACAGCACCGAGACCGCCCTGATCGCAGCCACCGAGGACATCCTGACCCTGATCGACAACGGGGAAACAGCGGCCCTCATCCTCCTGGACCTCTCCGCAGCGTTCGACACGGTCTGCCACCGAACCCTAGTGAAGCGCCTCAGCAACATCGGGATCCGTGATAAAGCGCTGGAATGGATCATCTCGTTCCTCACCGGAAGAACCCAGAGAGTCCGCCTCCCTCCGTTCAGATCCGAGGCCACCGAAGTCATCTGCGGCGTACCACAAGGATCCTCTCTCAGCCCGCCCCTCTTCAACGTCTACATGAGCCCCCTCGCAGCCATCGCACGCCAACACAACCTCAACATCATCTCCTACGCCGACGACACCCAGCTGATCCTCTCACTCACCAACGATCCCACCACTGCCAGAGCCAACCTCCACGAAGGGATGAAAGACGTCGCCGACTGGATGAGGAACAGCCGCCTTAAACTGAACTCAGACAAGACGGAAGTCCTCATCCTGGGATCATCACCCTCCGCCTGGGACGACTCCTGGTGGCCCCCAGCCCTGGGCACCGCTCCCAAACCAACGGACCACGCACGCAACCTGGGCTTCATCCTGGACTCCTCCCTGTCAATGACCAGACAAGTCAACGCCGTTTCTTCCTCGTGCTTCAACACCCTGCGCATGCTCCGCAAGATCTTCAGATGGATCCCCACTGAAACCAGGAAGACCGTCACCCAGGCACTCGTCACCAGCCGACTGGACTACGGGAACGCCCTCTACGCCGGAACCACAGCCAAACTCCAGAAAAGACTCCAACACATCCAGAACACCTCCGCACGACTCATCCTGGACATCCCCCGACACAGCCACATCACCAGACACCAGAAAGAACTGCACTGGCTCCCCGTCAGCAAGAGAATCACGTTCGGACTCCTCACCCATGCACACAAGGCTCTACACGACCTGGGCCCCAAGTAACTCAACGACCGCATGACCTTTCACACGCCAGCTATGACCAACCAGCCACGCACTCGCCACCGTACCACGCATCCACATAGCCACCGCCGGAGGAAGATCCTTCTCCTACCTGGCAGCCAAGACTTGGAACTCCCTCCCCATTCACCTTCGGCGTACCCAAGACCACCTCTCCTTCAGGAAGCAACTCAAGACCTGGCTGTTCGAGCAGTGACATACCCCCCTTCCCCGGTAATTGCAAACACAACAATGATGGACAGAATGTGGATCAATGTCACACATTCACCCCAGTCCAAAGATCTGGGCCCAAATCCATCGTTTTTCCACTCCACACCACCCTGGGTTAGACAATGGCGATATGCAAATCAGCGCTGACCCTGTGCCCCATGGGAACAGTCCAGTCCGAACTACAAAAGCCATGTCCTTCCCAGAACGGAAACAAGCATCCGAGGACCGGCCCGGTTTCGAGGTAACATCTCTCATCAGCCCGGCTAGCTTGATTCCAGTGGTGTGGAGTGCCTGGGACTCACGTCTGAGCATCCCCAGTACACTTAGAGCGGTAATTGCAAACACAACAATGATGGACAGAATGTGGATCAATGTCACACATTCACCCCAGTCCAAAGATATGGGCCCAAATCCATCATTTTTCGACTCCACACCACCCTGGGTTAGACAATGGCGATATGCAAATCAGCGCTGACCCTGTGCCCCATGGGAACAGTCCAGTCCGAAATACAAAAGCCATGTCCTTCCCAGAACGGAAACAAGCATCCGAGGACCGGCCCGGTTTCGAGGTAACACCTCTCATCAGCCCGGCTAGCTTGATTCCAGTGGTGTGGAGTGCCTGGGACTCACGTCTGAGCATCCCCAGTACACTTAGAGCGGTAATTGCAAACACAACAATGATGGACAGAATGTGGATCAATGTCACACATTCACCCCAGTCCAAAGATCTCGGCCCAAATCCATCGTTTTTCCACTCCACACCACCCTGGGTTAGACAATGGCGATATGCAAATCAGCGCTGACCCTGTGCCCCATGGGAACAGTCCAGTCCGAACTACAAAAGCCATGTCCTTCCCAGAACGGAAACAAGCATCCGAGGACCGGCCCGGTTTCGAGGTAACACCTCTCATCAGCCCGGCTAGCTTGATTCCAGTGGTGTGGAGTGCCTGGGACTCACGTCTGAGCATCCCCAGTACACTTAGAGCGGTTATTGCAAACACAACAATGATGGACAGAATGTGGATCAATGTCACACATTCACCCCAGTCCAAAGATCTGGGCCCAAATCCATCGTTTTTCCACTCCACACCACCCTGGGTTAGACAATGGCGATATGCAAATCAGCGCTGACCCTGTGCCCCATGGGAACAGTCCAGTCCGAACTACAAAAGCCATGTCCTTCCCAGAACGGAAACAAGCATCCGAGGACCGGCCCGGTTTCGAGGTAACACCTCTCATCAGCCCGGCTAGCTTGATTCCAGTGGTGTGGAGTGCCTGGGACTCACGTCTGAGCATCCCCAGTACACTTAGAGCGGTTATTGCAAACACAACAATGATGGACAGAATGTGGATCAATGTCACACATTCACCCCAGTCCAAAGATCTGGGCCCAAATCCATCGTTTTTCCACTCCACACCACCCTGGGTTAGACAATGGCGATATGCAAATTAGCGCTGACCCTGTGCCCCATGGGAACAGTCCAGTCCGAACTACAAAAGCCATGTCCTTCCCAGAACGGAAACAAGCATCCGAGGACCGGCCCGGTTTCGAGGTAACACCTCTCATCAGCCCGGCTAGCGTGATTCCAGTGGTGTGGAGTGCCTGGGACTCACGTCTGAGCATCCCCAGTACACTTAGAGCGGTAATTGCAAACACAACAATGATGGACAGAATGTGGATCAATGTCACACATTCACCCCAGTCCAAAGATCTGGGCCCAAATCCATCGTTTTTCCACTCCACACCACCCTGGGTTAGACAATGGCGATATGCAAATCAGCGCTGACCCTGTGCCCCATGGGAACAGTCCAGTTCGAACTACAAAAGCCATGTCCTTCCCAGAACGGAAACAAGCATCCGAGGACCGGCCCGGTTTCGCGGTAACACCTCTCATCAGCCCGGCTAGCTTGATTCCAGTGGTGTGGAGTGCCTGGGACTCACGTCTGAGCATCCCCAGTACACTTAGAGCGGTAATTGCAAACACAACAATGATGGACAGAATGTGGATCAATGTCACACATTCACCCCAGTCCAAAGATCTGGGCCCAAATCCATTGTTTTTCCACTCCACACCACCCTGGGTTAGACAATGGCGATATGCAAATCAGCGCTGACCCTGTGCCCCATGGGAACAGTCCAGTCTGTACTACAAAAGCCATGTCCTTCCCAGAACGGAAACAAGCATCCGAGGACCGGCCCGGTTTCGAGGTAACACCTCTCATCAGCCCGGCTAGCGTGATTCCAGTGGTGTGGAGTGCCTGGGACTCACGTCTGAGCATCCCCAGTACACTTAGAGCGGTAATTGCAAACACAACAATGATGGACAGAATGTGGATCAATGTCACACATTCACCCCAGTCCAAAGATCTGGGCCCAAATCCATCGTTTTTCCACTCCACACCACCCTGGGTTAGACAATGGCGATATGCAAATCAGCGCTGACCCTGTGCCCCATGGGAACAGTCCAGTCCGAACTACAAAAGCCATGTCCTTCCCAGAACGGAAACAAGCATCCGAGGACCGGCCCGGTTTCGAGGTAACACCTCTCATCAGCCCGGCTAGCTTGATTCCATTGGTGTGGAGTGCCTGGGACTCACGTCTGAGCATCCCCAGTACACTTAGAGCGGTAATTGCAAACACAACAATGATGGACAGAATGTGGATCAATGTCACACATTCACCCCAGTCCAAAGATCTGGGCCCAAATCCATCGTTTTTCCACTCCACACCACCCTGGGTTAGACAATGGCGATATGCAAATCAGCGCTGACCCTGTGCCCCATGGGAACAGTCCAGTCCGAACTACAAAAGCCATGTCCTTCCCAGAACGGAAACAAGCATCCGAGGACCGGCCCGGTTTCGAGGTAACACCTCTCATCAGCCCGGCTAGCTTGATTCCAGTGGTGTGGAGTGCCTGGGACTCACGTCTGAGCATCCCCAGTACACTTAGAGCGGTAATTGCAAACACAACAATGATGGACAGAATGTGGATCAATGTCACACATTCACCCCAGTCCAAAGATCTGGGCCCAAATCCATCGTTTTTCCACTCCACACCACCCTGGGTTAGACAATGGCGATATGCAAATCAGCGCTGACCCTGTGCCCCATGTGAACAGTCCAGTCCGAACTACAAAAGCCATGTCCTTCCCAGAACGGAAACAAGCATCCGAGGACCGGCCCGGTTTCGAGGTAACACCTCTCATCAGCCCGGCTAGCGTGATTCCAGTGGTGTGGAGTGCCTGGGACTCACGTCTGAGCATCCCCAGTACACTTAGAGTGGTAATTGCAAACACAACAATGATGGACAGAATGTGGATCAATGTCACACATTCACCCCAGTCCAAAGATCTGGGCCCAAATCCATCGTTTTTCCACTCCACTCCACCCTGGATTAGACAATGGCGATATGCAAATCAGCGCTGACCCTGTGCCCCATGGGAACAGTCCAGTCCGAACTACAAAAGCCATGTCCTTCCCAGAACGGAAACAAGCATCCGAGGACCGGCCCGGTTTCGAGGTAACACCTCTCATCAGCCCGGCTAGCTTGATTCCAGTGGTGTGGAGTGCCTGGGACTCACGTCTGAGCATCCCCAGTACACTTAGAGCGGTAATTGCAAACACAACAATGATGGACAGAATGTGGATCAATGTCACACATTCACCCCAGTCCAAAGATCTGGGCCCAAATCCATCATTTTTCCACTCCACACCACCCTGGGTTAGACAATGGCGATATGCAAATCAGCGCTGACCCTGTGCCCCATGGGAACAGTCCAGTCCGTACTACAAAAGCCAT
Organism: Lissotriton helveticus; assembly: GCF_964261635.1. Lineage (NCBI taxonomy): Eukaryota > Metazoa > Chordata > Amphibia > Caudata > Salamandridae > Lissotriton > Lissotriton helveticus. Next base: position 1,229,809,566 of record NC_136057.1, on the reverse strand, counting down.
GTCCTTCCCAGAACGGAAACAAGCATCCGAGGACCGGCCCGGTTTCGAGGTAACACCTCTCATCAGCCCGGCTAGCGTGATTCCAGTGGTGTGGAGTGCCTGGGACTCACGTCTGAGCATCCCCAGTACACCTAGAGCGGTAATTGCAAACACAACAATGATGGACAGAATGTGGATCAATGTCACACATTCACCCCAGTCCAAAGATCTGGGCCCAAATCCATCGTTTTTCCACTCCACACCACCCTGGGTTAGACAATGGCGATATGCAAATCAGCGCTGACCCTGTGCCCCATGGGAACAGTCCAGTCCGAACTACAAAAGCCATGTCCTTCCCAGAACGGAAACAAGCATCCGAGGACCGGCCCGGTTTCGAGGTAACACCTCTCATCAGCCCGGCTAGCTTGATTCCAGTGGTGTGGAGTGCCTAGGACTCACGTCTGAGCATCCCCAGTACACTTAGAGCGGTAATTGCAAACACAACAATGATGGACAGAATGTGGATCAATGTCACACATTCACCCCAGTCCAAAGATCTGGGCCCAAATCCATCGTTTTTCCACTCCACACCACCCTGGGTTAGACAATGGCGATATGCAAATCAGCGCTGACCCTGTGCCCCATGGGAACAGTCCAGTCCGAACTACAAAAGCCATGTCCTTCCCAGAACGGAAACAAGCATCCGAGGACCGGCCCGGTTTCGAGGTAACACCTCTCATCAGCCCGGCTAGCTTGATTCCAGTGGTGTGGAGGGCCTGGGACTCACGTCTGAGCATCCCCAGTACACTTAGAGCGGTAATTGCAAACACAACAATGATGGACAGAATGTGGATCAATGTCACACATTCACCCCAGTCCAAAGATCTGGGCCCAAATCCATCGTTTTTCCACTCCACACCACCCTGGGTTAGACAATGGCGATATGCAAATCAGCGCTGACCCTGTGCCCCATGGGAACAGTCCAGTCCGAACTACAAAAGCCATGTCCTTCCCAGAACGGAAACAAGCATCCGAGGACCGGCCCGGTTTCGAGTTAACACCTCTCATCAGCCCGGCTAGCTTGATTCCAGTGGTGTGGAGTGCCTGGGACTCACGTCTGAGCATCCCCAGTACACTTAGAGCGGTAATTGCAAACACAACAATGATGGACAGAATGTGGATCAATGTCACACATTCACCCCAGTCCAAAGATCTGGGCCCAAATCCATCGTTTTTCCACTCCACACCACCCTGGGTTAGACAATGGCGATATGCAAATCAGCGCTGACCCTGTGCCCCATGGGAACAGTCCAGTCTGAACTACAAAAGCCATGTCCTTCCCAGAACGGAAACAAGCATCCGAGGACCGGCCCGGTTTCGAGGTAACACCTCTCATCAGCCCGGCTAGCTTGATTCCAGTGGTGTGGAGTGCCTGGGACTCACGTCTGAGCATCCCCAGTACACTTAGAGCTGTAATTCCCCAGCACCTTGAGACCTTCCCGGGTGAGTAGCGCGCTATATAAATGCCGTGATTGATTGATTGATTGATTGAACTGTTCATATGTGTTTTTGTCATGTAATTTACCTCAGGATATTTAGACAGGGCTACAGGGCAAATGGCTCAATGGAATTCCACCAAATTTGGGAAAATGGTAGGGACTGGTATGTAGTATGGCCTATTCTATATTTGGTGAACAGCTCTACAGAGGTTTTTATGTAAATTAACTTTAAAAAAATTTGAGAGCGCTCACCGGTGCGCGCCCCGGTACGCGTACCGGCAGCACAACGGGAGTCCTCATCTTGTGTTTCGGTAGATTTGAGACACAAGATGGAGGACAAACAACGTTGGGAATGGGTAAAAGGGGGCACGGTAGACACTTCCTGACCCCCTTGGTTTTCTGAGGGGGGCTTAGGAGGCCCATATAGGCCCCCCCAATTTTTTTAATTTTCGCAGGGTGAGCGCCCGGTACGCGCACCCGGGAGCGTACCGGGGAGCATACTCTGGTGAAAAATAGTGAAAAAAGTTAGAGTAAAATAATCATTTTGAGTGATCAGATGTAGGGTAGCCCTGAAAAGAGCTTTTGGGTTCTGGGGCTGATTTAGGTACTTACAAGTAGGTTCCAATGCACAATCTTAAATTCAGGAGGAATATTCTATTCCCCTCATCTGAGAAGTGCACACCATCTCCTCTGTAGATATCTTGCATGTTTTAACGCAGGTTGTTGTTGTATATTGAACCCATTCCATAGTCTCTCATGTAAGCAGAAACAGATTTATTCACATGTTTCCGTGCTTTCTCAAATTGTGGACAAAATTGGTTGGACCACTCCCATTTCTGTCTTTGGCATATATTGGAAAATACCAAGGCAGTTTGAGGAAAAGTGCCATCAATTGTTCAAAGATGTCCTTTAAAAGCATTTCCAGACCTACCCCAGTCAAAGTGCCTAAGTCATTTCCACCACAGTGCAGAATTATGAGGTGAAGGTGTGGCAGATGCAAAAAGGTTTTCACCAATGGTATCAATTGATGATATCTCAATCCTCTCTGGCCAATCCATTTAATGTTCACATTTGGTAAATCAAGGCCGTAAAATTTCTGGTAGCTTCATACCTTTGAGCCCAGTGGATATAGCTATGTCCAATAATCCAGACAGAATACATGGTAAGAGGAGGTTCTGGTGCAGTCAGATGAAGTGTGGGAATGAAATGGCAGTTTGAACAGTAGGAGTTTGCAAAAAAACAAAACTGTGGGGTTTCAGTGCTTGGTGGATTCAGATAGTTGAAAAATGAAAGTTAGGGTGCATGGTTCTGTTTTGTGAAAGAAGCAATTTGAATGGTTAAGAAAAAGTCATTTAAAGAAACATTGCACGGGATAAGCTGGGGTATTAAGAGGTCAAACATCCTTGCTAAGTTGAATTGCAACATTGTAGAATAAACTTTTAAACCTGAGAGCTCAGTGAGGAGGGAGTTGCTATGGTAACAGGTAGAAAGGGCTGAGGGGGGGAAGGGTGTTGATTTGAAAATAGAGAGGGAAGAGTTTTGATTGGTTACCATGAGGAATATGTGTGTAGAATTAGAGGTTCTCTGTGCCATTCATGGTTGCAGTGGCTGGAGTACATACCTGTTGCTCTGCTAAAGAAATATTGGTGTGTGTGTCTGACACTGTTCTCAATCTCCCAAAGCATTTGTAAAGGTGAGTAATGATTAATGTAATATAGATAGAGAGTTGTATACTCTATGGAGAATATTTGGAAGCAAAATGTGTTTTTTTAATGTTGCTTTGTGTCATGTTTTTGATAATGCTTGGTAAAATGTTTTTGCTGCATAGAGGAATTGTATTTTGTAAAATTGTGAAGTTTCAGTAGTGACATGGAATGCTTGTACATAGTACCTGTGCTGTGTTTGTTAAATGTTATTTAAAAAATGATTTTGAGGCAAATGAATGGCTTTTACATTTTTGAGAAGGAATAAATAGTGTCTGCATGATTAAATAAATATATTTGAACCTTTCACAATCATGTCACCTGTGTTACCTCAGATTGATTAGGAAGCACATTGAGTTTCTTTGCATAGAGGAATTGTATTTTGTAAATTTGTGAAGTTTCAGTAGTGACATGGAATGCTTGTACATAGGACCTGTGCTGTGTTTCTTAAATGTGATGTCAAAAACGATTTTGGGGAAAATGAATGGCTTTTACATTTTTGAGAAGGAATAAATAGTGTCTGCATGCTTAAAAAAATACATTTGACCCTTTCACAATGATGTTACTTGTGTTACCTCAGAGTAGGAAGCACATTGAGTTTCTTTGCTGTTGGTTTGTATCATGTTTTTTGAGAATGGTTGAATTTCAGTAGTGAAATTGAATGCTTGTACATAGGACCTGTGCTGTGTTTCTTACATGTGATGTGAAAAACGATTTTGGGGAAAATGAATGGCTTTTACATTTTTGAGAAGGAATAAATAGTGTCTGCATGATTAAAGAATTACATTTGAACCTTTTACAATGATGTCACCTGTGTTACCTCAAACTAGGAAGCACATTGAGCTTCTTTGCAATTAGTTTGTGTGATGTTTTTTGATAATGCTTGGTATCAACATTTGCAATAAAGAGGATTTGTATTTTGTGAAATAGTGAGGTTTCAGTAGTTGAATTGAATGCTTGTACATAGGACCTGTGCTGTGTTTCTTAAATGTAATGTGAACAACGATTTTGGGGGAAATTAATGGGTTTTACATTTTTGAGAAGGAATAAATAGTGTCTGCATGATTAAAGAATTACATTTGAACCTTTTACAATGATGTCACCTGTGTTACCTCATACTAGGAGGCACATTGAGCTTCTTTCCTGTTGGTTTGTGTCATGGTTTTTGATAATTCTTGGTATGAATATTTGCAAGATAGGGGATTTGTATTTTGTGAAATTGTGAAGTTTCAGTAGTGACATGGAATGCTTGTACATAGGACCTGTGCTGTGTTTCTTAAATGTGATGTGAAAAACGATTTTGGGGAAAATGAATGGCTTTTACATTTTTGAGAAGGAATAAATAGTGTCTGCATGATTACATAAATATATTTGACCTTTCACAATAATGTCACCTGTGTTACCTCAGATTAGGAAGTAGATTGTGCAGATGAGGTGAGGCATGTCCAGAGGGACAGAGGAGTCTTAGACACAGGCCTCACCTTCTTTGTACCCCTGGACAGACCTCTCTTCCACTACACTCTTCAATACAGGCCTCATCTCCTCTGCACCCCTGGACAATCCTCACCTCATCTGCAACCCTGAATACACTTCAACTAATCTGCATCCTTAGACAGGCCTCAGCTTATTTACACCCTTGGACATGCGTCACCTCATCTGCACCCAGTTACCATCAATTATACTCAATACAATGAGGCCTGTCCAGAGGACACAGATGAGGTAAGGCTTGTCCAAGGGTCAGAGGAGGTCAATCCTCTCCAATGTACTCATGGACACTGAATGCTTGTACATAGGACCTGCACTGTGTGTCTAAAATGTCATTTGAAAAACGATTTTGGGGCAAATCTATGACTTTTAGATTTTTGAGAAGGAATAAATAGTGTCTGCATAATTAAATAAATATATTTCAACTTTTCACAATGATGTCACCTGTGTTACCTCAGATTAGGAAGTAGATTGTGCAGAAGAGGTGAGGCATGTCCAGAGGGACAGAGGAGGTGAGGTCTGTGTTTAAGACGGTAGTGGGAGAGAGGCCTTTCCTAGGGAGCATAGGTGGTGAGGCCTGTGTCTAAGAGTGCAGTGGACTAGACTTCATGAAGCCTATCCCCCACTGCAGTCTTAGACACAGGCCTCACCTTCTTTGTACCCCTGGACAGACCTCTCTTCCACTACACTCTTCAATACAGGCCTCACCTCCTCTGCACCCCGGGACAATCCTCACCTCATCTGCAACCCTGAATAGACTTCAACTAATCTGCATCCTTAGACAGGCCTCAGCTTATTTACGCCCTTGGACATGTGTCACCTCATCTGCACCCAGTTACCATCAATTATACTCAATACATTGAGGCCTGTCCAGAGGACACAGATGAGGTAAGGCTTGTCCAAGGTTCAGAGGAGGTCAGTCCTCTCCACTGTACTCATGGACACTGAATGCTTGTACATAGGACCTGCACTGTGTGTCTAAAATGTTATTTGAAAGACGATTTTGGGGCAAATCTATGACTTTTAGATTTTTGAGAAGGAATAAATAGTGTCTGCATAATTAAATAAATATATTTCAACTTTTCACAATGATGTCATCTGTGTTACCTCAGATTAGGAAGTAGATTGTGCAGAAGGGGTGAGGCATGTCCAGAGGGACAGAGGAGGTGAGGTCTGTGTTCAAGACGGTAGTGGGAGAGAGGCCTTTCCTGGGGAGCATAGGTGGTGAGGCCTGTGTCTAAGAGTGCAGTGGACTAGACTTCATGAAGCTTATCCCCCACTGCAGTCTTAGACACAGGCCTCACCTTCTTTGTACCCCTGGACAGACCTCTCTTCCACTACACTCTTCAATACAGGCCTCACCTCCTCTGCACCCCTGGACAATCCTCACCTCATCTGCAACCCTGAATAGACTTCAACTAATCTGCATCCTTAGACAGGCCTCAGCTTATTTACTAACCCTGGGCGTAGTGTGCGGAGTGGGGCTCCGCGGAGCTACGCGAAGTGGGCGCAAAACTACGCCCACCTGCGCACTCCGCGTAGCCCCACTCCGCGCCGTCCACCTCCCTCCCGCCCTCCCTAAATACTGAAATAAAAGGATAGAAAGCGTTTAAAAACACTTACCTTGTCTGCCGCGTCCCCGGGGCTCCCTCTCGCCGTCCCGTGATTCGCGCCGCCACCGATTCGGATACTAATGCGCATGCGCGGGCGCCCGCGCATGCGCATTCTTCATGAGAAATGCGCATGCCCGGCCGCCCGCGCATGCGCATTAGTATCCGAAATGGCGGCGCGAATCCAGGGACGGCGAGAGGGAGCCCCGGGGACGCGGCGGACAAGGTAAGTGTTTTTAAAAGCTTTCTATCCTTTTTTTTAAGTATTTAGGGAGGGCGGGAGGGAGGCGGGTGGCAGCCGGCTACGCACCGTCTGCGGAGCGCACGTAGTGCCGCCTGGCTACGCCCGCTACGCAAAATGCGTAGGAGACGGCACTACGTGCACTCCTTGCACAGAGCGTAGCTGGCCGCCCACCCTTATTATTTACACCCTTGGACATGCGTCACCTCATCTGCACCCAGTTACCATCAATTATACTCAATATATTGAGGCCTGTCCAGAGGACACAGATGAGGTAAGGCTTGTCCAAGGGTCAGAGGAGGTCAGTCCTCTCCACTGTACTCATGGACACTGAATGCTTGTACATAGGACCTGCACTGTATGTCTAAAATGTTATTTGAAAAACGATTTTGGGGCAAATCTATGACTTTTAGATTTTTGAGAAGGAATAAATAGTGTCTGCATGATTAAATAATTATATTTCAACTTTTCACAATGATGTCACCTGTGTTACCTCAGATTAGGAAGTAGGTTGCGCAGAAGAGGTGAGGCATGTCCAGAGGGACAGAGGAGGTGAGGTCTGTGTTCAAGACGGTAGTGGGAGAGAGGCCTTTCCTGGGGAGCATAGGTGGTGAGGCCTGTGTCTAAGAGTGCAGTGGACTAGACTTCATGAAGCCTATCCCCCACTGCAGTCTTAGACACAGGCCTCACCTTCTTTGTACCCCTGGACAGACCTCTCTTCCACTACACTCTTCAATACAGGCCTCACCTCCTCTACACCCCTGGACAATCCTCACCTCATCTGCAAACCTGAATAGACTTCAACTAATCTGCATGCTTAGACAGGCCTCAGCTTATTTACGCCCTTGGACATGCGTCACCTCATCTGCACCCAGTTACCATCAATTATACTCAATACATTGAGGCCTGTCCAGAGGACACAGATGAGGTAAGGCTTGTCCAAGGTTAAGAGGAGGTCAGTCCTCTCCACTGTACTCATGGACAGACACTGAATGCTTGTACATAGGACCTGCACTGTGTGTCTAAAATGTTATTTGAAAAACGATTTTGGGGCAAATCTATGACTTTTAGATTTCTGAGAAGGAATAAATAGTGTCTGCATGATTAAATAAATATATTTCAACTTTTCACAATGATGTCACCTGTGTTACCTCAGATTAGGAAGTAGATTGTGCAGAAGGGGTGAGGCATGTCCAAAGGGACAGAGGAGGTGAGGTCTGTGTTCAAGACGGTAGTGGGAGAGAGGCCGTTCATGGGGAGCATAGGTGGTGAGGCCTGTGTCTAAGAGTGCAGTGGACTAGACTTCATGAAGCCTATCCCCCACTGCAGTCTTAGACACAGGCCTCACCTTCTTTGTACCCCTGGACAGACCTCTCTTCCACTACACTCTTCAATACAGGCCTCACCTCCTCTGCACCCCTGGACAATCCTCACCTCATCTGCAACCCTGAATAGACTTCAACTAATCTGCATCCTTAGACAGGCCTCAGCTTATTTACGCCCTTGGACATGCGTCACCTCATCTGCACCCAGTTACCATCAATTATACTCAATACATTGAGGCCTGTCCAGAGGACACAGATGAGGTAAGGCTTGTCCAAGGTTAAGAGGAGGTCAGTCCTCTCCACTGTACTCATGGACAGACACTGAATGCTTGTACATAGGACCTGCACTGTGTGTCTAAAATGTTATTTAATAAACGATTTTGGGGCAAATCGATGACTTTTCGATTTTTGAGAAGGAATAAATAGTGTCTGCACGATTAAATAAATATATTTCAACTTTTCACAATAATGTCACCTGTGTTATGTCAGATTAGGAAGTAGATTGTGCAGATGAGGTCAAGCATGTCCAGAGGTACAGAGGAGGTGAGGCCTGTGTTCAAGACTGTAGTGGGAGAGAGGCCTTTCCTGGGAAGCATAGGTTTTGAAGTTAGTGTGTAAGAGTGCAGTGGACTAGACTTCATGAAGGCTATCCCCCACTGCACTCTTAGACATAGGTCTTACCTTCTTTGTACTTGTGGACAGACCTCTCTTCCACTACACTCTTCAATACAGGCTTCACTTCCTCTGCACCCCTGGACAATCGTCACCTCATCTGCAACCCTTAATAGACCGTTTGCTTTTTGTCATTGCTTTGTTGTTTGGTAATAGTGGTCTATAATGTGCTATTTTGTTCTTTACCACAGATTGAAATCAAGATTTCAAGAGTAAGGAAATATGCCCTCAAGGCAGAGGAGAAGGAAAGATGATAAGCGGAAAAAATCAAAAACAGCAACGGAATTACAGCACTCCTCTACAACAAATACTTCAAAAAACATGAAAAAAGCTCTTGGTAAGACAACTAAGTCTTTCTTACGGAACATATGTAGATCAAAAAAAAGTTGGACAGAATGTAGAAAAAGAGAAGGAGAGAGCAAATTTGAAAAGGAAGGAGAGGCCCTCAAAAAATCTTACTACTGGAGCAGGAGAGAATAATATGTATAGGAATAGAAGGCAGAATCAGTTTAGAGACATTCGTAAACGAATGTTTCGCAATAGGGCGGTTTTAAATTTGTTAAAAAACATTAGGAAAGGTAAACAGAGAGCTGCTTTGTATAAGAAAAAGAAAAATGTAGAGAAGATTGTTGATCAGGCTTTTGAAGTTAAGAAAAAATTTATTTATTTTAATAATCAATAGAATTAGGACACTTAACAAGACAATTGATGTTTTCAAATAAAACAGTAGATGGAAAAGAGTAATTAATCGGACTAATTTTTGTAAAGTTTTTTCAGGAGAATGGATGCACAGTTCAAGTTGTGAGCCATATTTTTTTTCTTTTTTTCTTTTTTTTTTAAAACCTTTATTGTACAGAAGGCGATCACAGATACGGGCCTACAACCCATCGGGCCGGCCACCACAATTAAGTGACATACGAGGCGATACAGGAGAGACAACAGGATTTCTAAATAGCTCATATGAGAGGCAAAGGTAGCAAGTCTTCGCGTCGCCATCACGGACAGGATAAGAGTAGGTTAATTTTATAATTGAAAATAGGGTGTCACAGGATAATGACAGTCTGTAAGGGCCGGAGGGCCGTGGTGAGCCGAGAGCAAGCCGAGGTCTCGAACACAGGCAAAGTCCAAAAGAACAGTATATTTTGGCAAAGGCAGAACGTGAGTCCCACATCAAAAACAATCACAATCGCTGCTCAACACCCTCCCACCACTACAAGGACACATAATAATAAAACAACGAAAAATACGGTTACAGAACTAAAAGCCCTCCGTTACAACAACCCAAGGGAAGAAAAGAAAAATGGGGAGGGGAAAGGGAAAATAAGGGAGGAAAAGGACATCAAAAAAAGGGAGGGGGAAAGGAAGGGTGCAGCATCCGAGCACGTCCCCCACGGCCAACAAAGCACCCAATACTAATTCGGCACATGGAACTAGTGGCAACAGGAGAAACGAATGCATAGTAAACCGTGACAACAGAAATACCAAAAGGGCCATGCCAGCACAAACACCCCGGGGGGCTACGTGCCGACACCGCGCCACGAAAGTAGGGGATACATGAGAGCCATAGAACCAAAAAAGGAACAAGGGAAAATACAATAAAACAGACCCCCCCACCACCCCGCACAGCCCACCCTGCACCCCTGCAGAAGGCTATGGCCTACCCCCCAGCAGCGTGCCTGTCGCCCTAAGTAGAACCCGAAATATAGAAGAATATAGAAAGTAAGAATCACGTAGATTAAAAAGGGGGGAAGGGAAAACAGGGAAAAAACAGCGGGAGAGGAGCCACATAATCAAAACCCCTTCAGCTCCCACCCCCCCGCCCAAAAACACTCAGAGCCCACGGGAAGATAGTAAACACACGGATATGCTCCAGGAACGTACAGAAGTATCAAACATAATCATACAATTATGAACGGATCACCCAACCATACCACAAAATAACAGTCCACAGAGGCAAGATCAGCTCAACCCTGTCCTCGTTTTTCGCAAACTGTAGTAGTCCAACGAACCAGGAACCAGATCGCATTGAACCGGAGGTGAATAACAGCGATTCGAATCAAAAAAACACTCAAGTTATAGCGATCGCGTCCCGGATGATCCAGAAAGTACTGTAACCACCTCAGGCAAAGCAGGCACAGTTCCGATGGGAATACGAAGAAAGCCGGTCCAGCGGCGCAGTCACAGGATCTTCGTTCGGCCATGTGAGGCGAAAGAGGAAAAGGAGACCCATCGAGGTCGGTAAATACGAGATCCGGCTGGCGAACCTCCAGAGCAAAAGGAGGCACAGGATGAAGAAGGGGAGCGGACCCCCGGACATCGATACCAACAGCAGCCTCCAGGTCCACGACCCCAAGGAAAGTTCCGGCAGCACACAACAGAGATGACGCCACACGAACCGAGGGGGGTCCGGCAGGTCCAGCCAAGGGACCCCTCTCCAGGATAGTGATCGGTGCGGTCAGGGATGCCCCCCAGGAGCGCAGGGCGGCGAGGATGTCGCCAAGTGTAGGCTCACCTTTGCAGTATTCAGAAAACGTGCCGTGCGGCGGATCCGCATCGCCGGTGCCAGCAGGGCCGAGAGTCATGGGGCCGGCCGCCATCTTAGAAGCCCGGTGGGGCCGCTACGAACACTGACCCCCGCCCGGATATCAGCGGGGCAAAACAGGACACCGGCAACCACCAGCGGAGGTGCCTCCAGGGCAGGAAGGGAAGCCACCAGAAGAAGGCGATGCGCCGGCACCCCACACGCCGCCGGCACCGTTCTCCGAGTCCGGGCGGAGGAACTCAAAATGGCCGGGCCGGAGAACAAAGGGGAGACGAGCCAGATGTACGGTTAACCCCGTCCATGGAAGTCAGCGCCCCAACACCAGGCTGGAGGACCGCCGGACCAGGCCCGGGAGGCCGCAAGCGGTCTATTAGCACACCGGCCCCCCCGACCGACTCCACACCACCACCAAGGGCCGGCCACCGCGCCCCGTCCAGCCCGGGCGCCGCCAGGGAGTGCCAGTTCCGGCCGCTCCGGAGGCCCCGAAGCAGACAGGGGCGTAACTCAGGATCCGTGACACCCAGGAATCACCGGAGCAAACGGTAAGTGCCTGTGAGTTATCGTCGTTCCACTGCACATCGTGGAATACTTCCCGGGGCAGGATAAAGGACAGGATATTTGTTGCAGACAGGAGAGTGAACGGAGCCGAGCTAAAACGCGGCCATCTCGGACGCGAGCTTGGCTCCTCCCTGTGAGCCATTTTTTAATGAGGAGAGTTACTTTCAGGAGAATGATTTAGTGCATGCAGTTGACACCAGTGGTCGAGCATATGAGGTGAAAGACGGTTGTCCGATTGAAAAAGAGAAACTTGTGCCTAGAGAACCAGAAGAGGTGTTAACTGATGAAGTTTTAGGGAGACGTACTAAGGGTCCAGTGTACACTTGGAAGTGTAGTAGTATTTGTAGTGTGCGACAGGAATCAATTGATTTGTTTTGTAATTTCTTACGTACATATAGTAAGAAAAGTCTAAAACAGAAAATGAAGATGTTGCAAGACTTAGATCCTTGCAGAGTGAGAGAAAACACAGGTTTGCAAGGGCATTCACTTGCTTGTCTTTCTAGAAAAGTCTGTCAGAGTGTTTTTCATCATTTTAGGATGTTAGCAGTGCATCATAACAAAATGAGGAAATTAGTGAGAAGGTTGTATTATGCAAAAAGTTCAGCACTTAAGCTTAAACAATTAAACAGTGCTCTTTTGCATGGAACTGATTTAGATGTGAAGAAGATTTGTGAAGAAATTGAGATTTGTTATTTTGGTGAAAAAGAGGACAGTGTAGAAATTGACACAGAAATTCAAGGTAATGTGGAAGACAATGTACAGATTTTTAGTACAGAAAAGTTTGACCAGGAAATTACCAGGTTTAAGGTGAAATCAAGTGAAAGGCCGAATTTTATTTGTGTGTGTTGTCGACGAACTCATTATAAGCATCAAACTAGATTAGTTGATTTATATGTAAAAAGTGAAAAGATAAATAATTACGAGTGGAAGGATTTTGCAATTTATTTGTGGGTGGAGAATTGTTTTGATTTGAGTTCTGATCAGCGTATTTGTAAATATTGTTATGATAAATTAAATCAAAACAGAATGCCTGCTAGAGCTGTTCATAATAATCTGGAGTTGGTAGACATTCCTCCTCCTACATATGAGTCTATTTTGATTCAATATGTCCATCCTTTTCAGGCTATTGTTCGCATGGAGCCTAAGATAGGGAAATTGCCTCCTTCAGATTTACAGAGAGGATTAAAGGGAAGAGTTGTTTATTTGCCTCTAGATTTCAAGAAAAATATTGATACCATTGGTGTAGAGAAAGTGGAAGAGGAACCTCTAGTTATTCTAGTTAATGGGGTTCCGACAAAGAGTAAGAAAATCTGGCAAGATTTAGTGGATGTTAGGAAAGTCAAAAAGGCACCGTTGTATTTGGTCAAAAACAATGAGTACTACAAACATGTATGTGTTGAAGCAGAGGAAACTGCTGCAGATGAAGACAGTGATTGTTCAGCTGGCCAAATCGAAAAAGTTGATGTGTCTAGAAGTGAAGAAATATATGAACATTATACTGTTCATCCTTTGCATTCCAAAGAAGTGATGGGGAATGCAATTGACTTGTTTCAAATGAAAGCAGCAAAAGGAAGTCCCATTAGTGTTTGGGAAGAAAGTTTGGAAGCTCGTTGTTTTCCACATTTATTTCCAACAGGTCGAGGTGGACGATATGACGATCGACAACTTCAAATTCCTGCATCTGAATATCGAACTGTAAGATTATATGCTGAAGATCCAAGGTTTCGTCAATGCATTCCTTATTTGTTTCATCTTCTGTATGAAAGTGACTTGTCTGTGCTTTCTTATGCAGTGAACCATATACTGAAAAGTGGAGTACATCTGCAAAATGTTTCGGCGAGGGACTTTATGGAGAAAGTCAATCTGCAAGACAATATTTTGGAATCTCATCTAATCAATCTCATGGCATGTCAGCGTGGTACAAATGAGTATTGGTACCGTCGTCATGGGGAATTGAAATGTATGCTAAGAAACTGAGGAACTCCTACATGGTTCCTCACTCTTAGCTGTGCCGAGTATGCATGGGACGACTTACTTCAATTTCTATGAGAGGCAAATGCAAATATACAAAATATAGAATTCAAAACTGCTGGAGAACTATGTTCTTTGGATCCAGTGAATGTATGCAGATATTTCAATCAAAGATTTGAAGCTATGATGTCTTTTATTACCAACAAAAAAAATCCTCCCCTTGGAGAGGTTTTGGATTTCTTTTGGAGAAAGTATCAAGCGAGAGGTGCTCCTCACATACATATGTTGTTGTGGATTAAAGATGCACCCAAATTTGGAACAGATTCGTATGAGACAGTGATGAGGTTCACTGAAGAGTATTCAACATGTGCTGTTCCGAAAAGTACTGAAGAAAACAGTTTAAGGCAACAAGTTTTACGCTTTCAATCCCATGGTTGTGGAAAGTACTGTCGTCGAAAATTCAGAAACAAAGACAAGTTCTATACAAAATGTCGTTTCGCTTTTCCACGACCAGTGATTTCTTAAGGAAGAGTAAATAATTTGATGTCTTCTCTGCGACATACTGTGACGAGGAAATCACCAAAAAATACATACAATTTAAAAAGAAACGAAGAGTCAAGGTACATCAACTACTACAACCCAGTGATTTTGTCCATGTGGAATGCTAACATGGATATTCAGTTCGTTGCTGACAACTCTATTGCTGTGGCTCGATATGTGACGTCTTACATCACAAAAAAAGAAAAGACAGAACTGAAGGAAATGTTGGAGGACATTTCACATGAAAAGAGTCTAAGCAAGAAATTATACAGTTTCAGTTTGAAGATGTTGTCGCATCGAGAAATTGGAGCATATGAATGTTCTGATCGGTTATCATCAGCAAGTCTCTACGCCAAGTCTAGAACAATTATTTGGGTGAGTCTAGGTCTTGCTGCAACACGAAACCGAGTTTTGAAATCTGTACAAGAAATTGAGTATTTGGCGGGGAAAGAGCCAGGAAGTACAGATATTTTGAAGACAAACATGTTGGATACATACTATCCAAATAGAAGTCCTTACCTTGAGAACTCTTGTCTCTATGAAGTTCTGCAAAGATATATTTATAAGAGGAACATCAGAGAAGATATCAATAATGGAATATATGCTGTCATTGGGTGTGAAGGATGTCTAGTGAAGCAGAGAAAAGGCCATTTGATTAATCATCGAAAATTGAATTGCGAAAATCCAGAGAAAAGGGAATTTTACTATTTAGCTCTTTTGCAACTCTTTAAGCCATGGCGTACAGAAGAGGAACTACTTGGAGATTTGCCACTCACTCTGCTGTGCTGCTTGCCGTATCCAGGAACGGAGTAGAGCTCTGTGTAGTCCCATAACCTGACTCTGTGCGTGCCGCCTCCCTTCAACGAGGACTCGCTGGTGTGAGCGAGCCCTGCAATCGGCAGGGCGAGCATACCGCTCCCAGCTTGAGTCCCCTGGGTAGAGGCTTGGGCAATAATCATCAGCAAGCCGGGGGACTGTGAGGACCAGCAATCTCCACGCTGCTCAGCTGGTTCCTCTTCCCCCGGCGGCCACGCCCACGGACACGCCCTCCGCCCACCGGCTCATTACCTTTCGTGACACCCGCTTCGCGGGTGCCACTCACTCTGCTGTGCTGCTTGCCGTATCCAGGAACGGAGTAGAGCTCCGTGTAGTCCCATAACCTGACTCTGTGCGTGCCGCCTCCCTTCAACGAGGACTTGCTGGTGTGAGCGAGCCCTGCAATCGGCAGGGCGAGCATACCGCTCCCAGCTTGAGTCCCCTGGGTAGAGGCTTGGGCAATAATCATCAGCGAGCCGGGGGACTGCGAGGACCAGCAATCTCCACGCTGCTCAGCTGGTTCCTCTTCCCCCGGCGGCCACGCCCACGGACACGCCTTCCGCCCATAAGTATTTAACTGACAATAATCCTCCCGCGTCGCGGGGCGCGCGTGGGGCGGAGCATGGGGCGAAGACCGGGCAAAGAGCGGGC
This sequence comes from Lissotriton helveticus, assembly GCF_964261635.1. Taxonomy (NCBI): domain Eukaryota; kingdom Metazoa; phylum Chordata; class Amphibia; order Caudata; family Salamandridae; genus Lissotriton; species Lissotriton helveticus. Next base: position 1,229,793,974 of record NC_136057.1, on the reverse strand, counting down.
CGTTTGAGGCCGTTCGAGAACGTGAGAGTCCGGTCCGGGCCCCTGCTCCAAGCTTTATATCTGCGGACATCAAAACACAGGTATTTACCATCTTCCTGAAGTTAGCGACTACTTACTAATACTAATAAGAGACCTTTGCATATTCCATCTACAGAAAATGAACACGAGATCAACTAAGCAAAAAAAACTCAAACAAAAAATTGGGGTAGGAGAAAAACTGTTAGGACCAATGGATGATTTTATCTCTAAAGCAAATACATTCATTGACCAAAGTATAAGTCTGATTGAGGGTAGAGTATCAACTGAACTCGCAATCGCAAGGCGATCCTCAATGGGACTACTAGCAACTGCAAGAACCCCAGATACACAGTCTGCTCCTACACAAACAACAGCGGCCACAAATAGACTTAGTCTTCCAAATAATGTAGATCTCTCTGCCTCTCAACTTTCTGTAACATTCTCAGAAAATGAGTTAGAAAAAACTCCTGGAATTTTCCCTGACAACACCCCGGAAGAAGTAAGGCAAGCTAGAGGGAGGAGGGAGGGAGCCATAAAGAAAAGGAAGGATAGGGAAAATCCAGATAACACCTTAAACATAACAATGGTCGATCACATAGACCTGATCAACACCACAAATTCGGCAGTACCATTCCATCAGACTGCTGACCCAATTAATAATGTGATAACTATCCATTATCCACCACAGAACCTCCAAGACATCACCATCTTAGAATCCCCCCCCCCCACTAACAACGGGCAAGGAAAGAGAAGCATCCAGGCTAATAAAGGAGATAGCCTCCCTCCTGGATTCCTTTATTCGCCCAATAGAGACTAGACTCCTTAACATAGAGGTTCAATTGACTAAAATTGTTAGTTGCCCCATGGCAACACCTTTACAGGGACCGCCAAAAGCAGGGACAAACACCTCGGCTATATTGCCTACACATAAGAAACTTGTAACCTTAGCCTCCCCGCCGCCCAAACAGCAACCCACAGTAAAGGCCCCCACAGCATCAAAGGCTCCCCCTGCACAGAAACCAACGCCCAAGGCCCTTACAATTCCCCCGCAGACCAATACCATACCAAATACACCTAAAGTAAATACGCCAACTACAAACACACCGGCCCCCAAAACTCCCGCCACTAAAAAAACAAATTTCTCAAATAACAAAGGAGTTCTGGGAGGGACCATCGATAACAGGCACCCTCTAAACATGCCACCTGAGGCATGTCCTTATGTGGTAGTGATGACGGGGGTTCCCGAATTAACGGGAGAGGGGTTGGAACCTAATTGGTCGTTGAAAAATAAAGTACAGTATTGGTTGAATACAAATCGACCCGTTCCGCCAACCTGGAAAAGCAGCATAACATCAGTCTGTAGGACTCCTTGGGTGGGGCACAGGAAAAAAAGCATCCGGGGAGATTGTATAGTGATCACTTTTGAGGATTCTAGTATAGTTGAGTATATCTGCTCCTGGGAACATAATAACACAACTGGAGGGATCGCTACAAGATCCCTCTCTTATTTCTACCCAAAAAGATATTATAATAACTATACGAATGAATCCGATAACATCTGGCGAAAAGCAATCCCACAACCATGGGAATTAGACTTCGCTGGACCTAAAACATCTCAGCGATATAGTGAACCTGACAATTCTTGGTGGTCAGCAAACCAGAACTATCCACAACACGAGGGCCCGTGGCAGACTGTGGGACCACGAAACAGAGTCAGAAACTGGGAACAGTGGGACAGACCGCTCTATCGATCATACAGACCCAACTATAGAGACATCACATATGGGCAAAACTGGCCAGGCATACCGACCATGAACCGGTTTAACAGCCTGGAAATGGTCGACTGACCACGAGTCAAATCCCCGAACCCCCTACATGCAACCCCGGTCATATCTAATGATCCCCCTGTTTTATCAGAATCTAAAAAGGAAGATATAGAAAAGGAAATCTTACAGCTCCTGGTGATCTTTTGGAACATTGCAGGTCTCCGATCAAAAATAGAGGATGGTTCCGCCGCCCGATTTTTGGAGGATGCCAAAATTATATGCTTACAGGAGACATGGGTCACGACGCCCATACATCTTGTAGGATATAAGACATATTCATCTCCTGCCCTCCCAAGCAGCTCAGGTAGACCTAGGGGGGGGCTGGCAACCTACATAGCGAACACAATAACAGACCTGATCGTATTAGAGGCAGATCCTTCTCCAAACTTTCAGTTGCTCACTCTCATCATAGGGAAAAAATATATCATCATATTAATCAGCCTATACAATAATTTAGATGATGACAATTTCATAAACACCCTTCTTTTGATTCAAGAAAAAATTACTCACCATCGGCACCTTAATGAGAGTAAGGGTATCGTTCATATAATTTGGGGAGGGGACTTCAACCTACACCCCTGCCCGAACAATCAGACCTGTGGAATGATGGACGAACACGAGAACCCACTCGTCCACTTCCTCCACTCACGAACGGGGTCAGCTATGAACAAGATCCTCTCAGACTTGGAACTTCTAATAATAAACCCTACTCTACCACCAGATAATCAATTAGAACCTACCTATCGAGGAAGGGGGCACGAGACTACAGTCGACTATATAATTACTACAGAAGGTCTGAGAGACCTAACCAGTAACTTTATAATTTTGGAAAATATCCTAAGCGACCACTCTGCTCTAAGCTTGAACTTTCAGATAAAACAACCAAAATCTCTTATGGCAACAATAGCAAGCACCCTATCCCAAAATAGGCTTGAATTGGGCAAAAACAACGGATATACTATAAAATGGGAAAAAGTGGATCCTAACAAGCTCACTAACACTTTATTAAAGACTGCTCATAACAATATATTGATATGCCTGGATGCCCAAGCAGAACCAAAGCGAATCCTGGAAAATTTTAAAACGATATTAGAACAAGTAAAAACACTGCTGACCAGAGTACCCAAACAAAACAAAACAAGTACCACAGGCTGGTTTAACCATGATTGTACTAAGGCACAGACCAACCTTAAAAAAGCACTTGGAAAAGCAAACAGAGATCAAATAGAGATCCAACAACTCCGGCGAAACTATAATAACGCCAGAAAGGAAAGGAAAAAGGAGCTGAAACTGTCCTTGTGGAACGCTCTGCATAAAAGTGCACTCTTGAAAGATAGTCAGTCATTCTGGAGAATTGTTAAGTCACCTTTGCTATCGGACTTTAACATCCCACAGATCGACGTTGCCATCAACGAGGAAACCTGGGTGAACCATTTTTCAAAATTTTTTGAACTAACACCAATAAGAGAAGAACATTATTTTAATCTCCCACCCGTAGCATTTCCAATACCGATAGACTTTGAACTACAAGACTTCGAAATGGCCCTATCAATGAGCAAGAGCGGCAAAGCACCCGGCCCCGATGGGGTCCCAGTGGATCTATTTAAACACCATCCTGACCTTTGGGCCCCAATACTCACAAGAGTTTGCACAGCAGCAGCAAATCTTGGACTCCTGGAATCGTGGTCATGTTCCATCATGGTCCCTATTTTTAAAAAGGGGGACCGTCAGGATACGAAATGCTACCGACCTATATCGCTGCTTGACTCCCTAGGCAAAGTAGTAGGCAGAGTTGTCCTAGAAAAACTTCAGCAATGGGCAAGAGACAAAAATATCCTTTCGGATCTCCAGTTTGGATTTAGGGAAGGCTTTGGAACAGTCGAACAGGCCCTTAATTTAAGCATCCTAGTCTCGAAATACATCTATGCAAAGGCAGGGACAATCTACATGGTCTACGTGGATTTGTCCTCCGCGTTTGACTGCGTGTCGCATGCGAAGCTCTGGTCACTGTTGAGTACATTAGGGGTTGATCCTCCCCTCCTGGATTTTCTGAGGGAGCTATATGGTGAAGCCTCTGCAAGAGTGAGATATGGGACAAAAGGAGAGTTAACTGCACCGTTTAGGGTAGAGCGTGGAGTAAGGCAAGGATGCGTCCTAGCCCCCTTCCTCTTCTCTCTGTATACCAACGGCTTAGAGGAGACCATGTTGAGGGGGGGGCAGGATTTGCCTAGATTGAAACATCGCCTGATACCCGCTCTGCTCTATGCGGATGATGCAGTTATTTTAGCACGCACTCCTATCGAGCTGCAGAAATCTTTATCTAAGTATGCTGACTTCATGGGCGCTCTGGACTTACATATTAATGTAAAAAAAACATTTGTCAAGATAGCGGGTGGAAAACGAAAAGCCACGAAGACCATCTATTTAAAAGACCGAAAAATCGAAAAGACCTCACAATATCCTTACTTAGGCATCATGATTGATGACAGCTTAAATTGGAAAGCAGCTGTCGAGGCCAGGAGACACCTTTTTAAATGAGCAATTCTAGCACTGATGAATTTCTCAAATAAACTTGGAAAAAGACCATCAGTAGAATTATTACAGATTTATGCTGCAAAATGCCAAGCCATCGCCCTATACGGGGCAGGGATTTGGGGACATACACCTACTGATTCACTGCAAAAAGAAGAAAACATCTTCATGAGATTCCTTTTGTCCACGCCAAAAGGCGCTTCCATCTATGCCTCACATATGGAATTGGGAATCCCATATATCGAAGATTTAATCAAGATCCAGCCACTCTTACTCTGGAGGCGCGTCTGGCTGTCGGATGATAACCGACTGACCAAAAATATCTTGCAGGACTCTATGGAACTGGATCATGTACATAAAATAGTATGGCTCTCCTATATCAGAAATTTATTTTCCGATCTAGGGCTACAAAAGTATTATTTCACCCCAGAAAAACTAAATGAAATATCCAAGAAAGATCTGAAACAAATCGCGTTGAGCCACCTAGAGTCCTTGAGACTGACTTTGCAGATGACCAAAAAATTGGTGATCCATGCGAATACGATACAGCATTCCCCGAAAATCCAGCTCTATCTGACCCTGGAACTTACAGCATACGATAAGATGCTCTTAACAAGGTTCAGACTGAATTTCTTTTACAGACTAGTGACTTTTCCTGATAAAAACAATTGGAACTCTAACTTGGCCCCTTGTCCATGTGACGACTTGTCCCAACAGTCTACCATTCACACAATCTTGTTTTGTAAATTTTTCCACACCCATCGAAAAATCTGGATAATCCCTTTATTAAAAAGATGGGGTCATAGACAATGTCGCCCAGCCATGCTAGCACTACAGATGTTGGATACTGAATGTACCTGTTATCACGTACTTAATTTCCTAAAGTGTATAATGAGGCATAGGAGCAACCTTTGAAATAGAACCTGGTCTTATGTTTTAAAAATTTATGTATAATATTTGTTTTTATAAATACTTGCGTATTTTGTATGTTGTGATAACTTTTATGATTTAGCGCTGCTAAAAAACCGAATAAAGATTATTATTATTATTATTACTTGGAGATTTTCTCTGTTACGAAGATTATTTTAATGCAACCAAGAATACCATAGAATGTCTTGTTTTTCCAAATTATCTGCAAATGTTGAACGAAGAAATAGAGCAAGAAGCCGCAATTGCTGTAGAGATTGCTAGAGACAGTTCTCAAGACAGTCAGAGTTCTGCTTCATTGAGTCAGGATCCACTAGGAGGACCAATTATCCAAAATGAAGCTGCCACTGCCATGGATGAGGTGGAAAGAGCTATGGAACAAGCTCAAGATGATGTAGTTAACTTAGAAGATTTGGTGAAACAACTAAACCTTGAGCAGAAACAGATATATGACGAAGTCACAGAACAGGTTGAACATGGATTCAGTCATGAGAAAAAAGAGTGCTCATGTACATCATTTAAACCTGTCCAACTGTACGTGAGTGTAGAAGCGGGAACTGGAAAAAGTTTTCTGATTAAAGCAATTGCAACTTATCTGCAGAAAAGGACTGAATCACCGCTGTCTTGTGTTGTTACCGCTCCAACTGGGCTGGCAGCACATAATATTAAAGGGATTACTTTACATCGTTTACTGATGCTGCCAGTGGAGCATGATAACAAATTGCAATACCACAAGCTATCTGGAGATGGGTGTTCCGAAGATTCCAGAGTCCTGAAGAAAATGAAACTTCTTATCATTGATGAAGTAAGCATGGTCTTGATGAAGCAAAGCTTCGCATTTGCGACTTGCTTTTGTCATGAACCTCGTCCATGTATAACCAAATAATAATTTGTACGTCTTACTAACGTTTATTTCATGTTTAAACGAAGTCCATGAAGCTTGCCTATGTGTATTCCTAATACAATTAACTTGAGTCCTAAAAATGGCCGCTGCTTTGAAATAGTGTCTGCGCATGCGTCAGTCACACTCACGGGTCCTGACGTGTTCGCAGGTTTGGAGGGAAATAGTTGCGCATGCGTAATACATAGCTTTGCCAGTAACGTGGTACTGCTCGTGCCACTGCTCTTGTGCTCGTATATATGTAGCTAACATTTAGACTGCATAAGTATATTTCTTAGTGATAAGTTAGAAGTACAAACCCTGTGATGTGTTTTCATAATGTTATTTCTATGTATTAATTTGTTCTCGCTTACTTTTCATGTAACGCGGGGAATGGGGGTCTGACTGAGCCGAAAGCCATCTTGGAGGGTACTTGTGCGCAGACTCGCCAGAAGCCATCTTGGCATTGAATTGCTGCCAAAGAAGGTTGATACCAGAAGCCACCCTGGGAAGCAGCACCTTCGCCCCGCAGCATCACAATATTGTTCTATTATGTTGCTAAAATGTATTCTTTCCCTGTATTCTGCGCAATTTTCTCATGGGAACCCCAATCTCGCTAGGCGGTACCCAGAGATGCAAATTAGGCATCATAATAGTGTGTTCTGATTGGTGTGTTACCCAAAACCTACCTTAGGACCAATCCAAATTGAGGGATTTTGACACTTTGCAACATTGGGGGGTGGTACACTGTCCCCAAACTGTATATCTACCCTGGGTTCACCTAGGGAAATTGTCCGACTTGTCTGGTTTAGCTGACCTGTCACTGACCCATCGCACTCAATAGGTGACTGAAGATACAGAGCACTGCGGAGTACTCTGTCCGATATTGACCATAGACTAAGGTTCTACTGAACCTTAAAGTGCTGGCGAAGCACTTTGCTGGGAGTTCGCTGACCCAATCGGGGTCTTGATCGATAGCTGCAGAGAGGGTGGAGCGCAGGCGTTGCTTCCGAACTGCGGGTGCCGGTCCTGTCCTGAGGGTTTTCCTGTCCTGTCCTGAGGTCCTGTCCTGATTCCTAATCTGAGGGTATCCTGTCCTGTCCTGGGTGTCCATTCTGCACCTGCTGTCCATTGAGGGGTATCCTTCCTTGAGGGTTTCCTGTCCTTAACTGACCCGTGGCCAGGGTTTGGTTTTCACACCAATCTAGGTAAATATTGCTCTAAATTCTTTGAACTTGCACCTTTCTAATTTTCTGTCTTTTGCTTCAATAAAGACACACCTTTGTATATGTGGATTTTTCCATGCTTTGCCGCAAACTATTGAATCATAAAGTCATTTGCATTTTTCATAACGTGTTCCCATGTTGCCCTATCTATTAGAAATCATATTTTGCATTGCAGTTTGTCATTTTCTGATATGGTCTAGAACGTCCTTACTTAAACTGTCTAAAGAACTTTTGCCCTAAATTGCATAGCGTTTCCTGTTACATCTCATATTAGCATTTCCATGATTACCCTGACTTTATTTCTCTATAGTTATGTACTTTTCGTTATCTTGATTATTGATTGCCTTATTCTTGTAAATCTAATGCTTACCGAGAACGAACTTTAGATAAAGACTTTAAAACTTCCAGTTGTCCGTGGTCATTTTACAAAGGTATTGAATGTCATTTTGAGTTGTATTTTGCTGCCTTTCCTTTTACAGCTAGCTCCCTGATCCGTTGTGGTCATAGGTACCCGTGTCGCTGGATGGTAAGTCGGGTACACTGAGAAATAACAGTAGGGAATTCACACAAATTGGTAGCAGCCCGTGAAGTCACCCGGTCAATGTATATGGTGAATTGAAATATATGGGCCCGAAGCCGGAAGCGGCGAAATTATTGGTTGGGTGACCTCGCGCGCTCTATCAGTTTTTCTGGCTAGCAGAGGATGGTTAGGGACTAGTTAAAGGTTAGGCAGGATTAGTTAGACTAGTTAAGTCGGTAGCTGCTAGTATATTAATGCTGCTATAAGAGCGGCCGTTCCGAGGGACCTGATCATTCTCTTGTGAATACGCTGCTTTGAAATTCATGAATTGGTTTATCATTGTTATTCTTGTTCTTATATTGTTATATGTATTAATCCATGCATTTGTAAACCGTCTCGTTCAGTGTTGTCCGAACTCCCCGGGGAATTGAAAAGGCAAGTGGTGAATAGAATCCATTGCCTTGAGGTCGCAGGCTTAAGGAAAGTTAGGTGCAGGTTAGGTACAACCGGGAAGCACTAACTAGGGTTTTTCTGAATACATGTGTGAATAAATGTCAGTAACGAGGTTCATTGGCAAAATTCCCATAGTGGCGTAACCTAGTAAGGGTCACATCGGAAGAGTAGCAGGTTCATCGGAGCTTGGGTGAAAGCAGAGGGGTCCGCTGGGAAACCTTAGACTCAGATATATCCCGGAGAAGTGGATGAGTTTAGGGGAATAACAGGTTCACCGATGCTAGAGTGAAGGGTAGGCGGAAGAGATTTACCCGCATCGTGTGAAAAGTAAATGGAAGTAGTTTACTTGCAGTAAAATAACTCTTTCTCTGTCTAGACACTTGAGCACTGTGGCGAATGTGTATTCGTTGTAAAATAACCAAGCACTAGCACTTTAGAAAGAAAGAAAGTTTCCGTTACCTTGTGAAGGGAGGGAGTCAGCCGCGAAGCGTCTCTGACGTCACTCCGTGCCGCGCTGGGATTGGTAGAAACAGCGGGCGGGTAGCGGGGCTGGAATTGTAAAGGAGGGGTGAAGCACCGAAGAGTGAGAACTGTCTCACGAAGGGGCCGCGCACCCATTGGTCGAAACTATTTTGAACGCGTGCACCCATTGGTCGCGCGGAATTGCAAGACGCGTTCTGATTGGAGGTAACTTTGTAAACAAAGTTAAGCGTAGAAATCGTATGTGGCACTCGTATTGTCCAGAGACTAGACCCGATCCAAGAAGCCAAGGATTTGAAAGGGATCAGTGGAAAGCCAATAGATACGATATTATGTACGGAACTAAGAGAAAAATGTCCCTTGTAAATAGGGTAAAGAATTACTTCAAAACGGACAAACCGATTAAGTCCAGAGAGGGCGTTATTGTCCCACCACCCAATACTCCCGCCTCGTTCATGATGTTTGACCGAGGGTACAATACCTGTGTGTGGTTGGAAAATTGGGTGAAGTACACAAAAGATGACGGAATATTGGCTTTTCCGTTAGACGGTACTTTCAATGGCAGGATTTTATTTAATTTGAGAACCCGAATGAATGAATTGCATCCCAGACCGAGACTCACGCAGTATGAGGCATTAGAGGAATGGGAGATTGAGGCTTTCGAAAGGGAGAAACCCCGAATGGACAAAGGTCTGACCAAGTGGTACCCAAGGCTGAAACAAGAGACCAGGGATAAAAAGATGAAACAGTGGAGACAGAGCATGATTGTTGAGGGTCTGTTTCCCATGATGCCAGCATCTACCCCTTCGGGGGAAGAGAAAAAGACAGAAAAGTGCAAGCATTGGGGAGCTCTTGGGGAGTCAGACGATGAATTATTAGATGACATCTTTACGAGAAGTCCGCCCCCTTATAATGAGGGAGCCCGACTTTCCAGTACAGGAGGAAATCCCCAGCGTCCATCTATTAAGGAAGAGGACAGATCCCTAAGTAGGGGGGGAGGTGGTCAGGTACTGCCCTATTTTGAGAATCCCGGACCCGCGGAGGTACGAGATATATATCCTAGGGTGCCCGTGAGCCCGGAGGAAAAATATTCCCGTGAAAGAGCCTTTTTCCCCGGACCTCTTTATGAAAACGAAGAGAAACCATTAAGTTCAGGAATGCCCTTTTTACAGCCTCCCTATGGGGAAGAGCGCAGGTCATTTGGCACAGGAACTTTGTTCCCAAAACCAAATTATGGTGGAGGACCAAGTGAAACGCATCCTACTGCCCCGAGTCTTACCCCTCACCTGACCCCACAGATGATACCTGACCGGACATTAGGAAGAGTACTAGATGAAAGGGAGCAAGAGGCCCTAGCTAGACAGAGAACAGAAATAATTCAGAAAATCTCCCAGTTAAATACCAGTCCTGAGGCTTTGACTATTCCGGTAACAATTGGACCAGTGGTTCCATTGTATGGGAATAATCAGGGAAGTTCAAACCCTCCAGTTATGAACCCAATCATGGCCCCACCAAGGCAGGAACCCCTACTGATAGACGATCAGTCCAGTGAGTGCGAGTCCGAAGTTGTGTTTTTGGACCTGCCAAACAAACAGACCGGGAAGGGAGTGCAGAAGAGGCATAATCCTTTTAATACGAAAGAAATTAAATTAGAATCAACGTCAGGTACTAGGAGTGTTTCTTTGGTAACTCCAGAGGAAATTGAAAATTGGAGTCGTGAATTAGAAAAACAGACTCCGCAAACGAAACCTTTAGAACTCTACAAACTAAGGGTAGAAATCGAGGAATTAATGGCAGGAAATGTGGGATTGGACCGATTAAATACCTACTGTGAAGAAGAGTTGCTGTTTATGTGTAAGAGCCTTACCAGAAGTACCAGGGTGCTCCACGAAAAGTTGACAGACACTGCAGCTAGTATGGGGGTAGATATTTCAAGATCCAAGCCCTTGCAAAAACCTTACAGAGCTGAATTCTCAGACAAAGATATAGAGAACTTGAATGTGTCAGGGAAAAAGTTGCAGATTAAAGAGCTGCTAGCAATTTTGCAAAAATGGGGAGACGTGGAAAAATGGAAAAGCAGGTGGGCACGAAAGAAAGATGAGGCTCGATCCAGACAAGCGACCCCTGAGTTCCCTTTGAGAGAAGTAGACAAGCCTGAACAGTTATGCCCCATGCGTGAAGTACCAGGTGGGAGGTATGTGCACGTTCCATGGTCCAGACAGGATATTGTGTCCTTTACTAACGATTTCCCGAAATTGCGCGAAAAGCCAGTTGACTGGTACCGGCAGGTGGAAAGGTTCGTAAAGGTGCAAAAATGCCTGTGGAAAGACCTGGATGGATTTTTCGATATCGTGGTCCCGGTAGATCTATGGACCGAGTGTAAAATAGCCATAGGCTGGCCTAGTGAGGAGTACCCGAGGGACTCTAACACAGGGGAGCCGTCGATTGAAGTGATGAAAAAATATGAACAGGTAATTCTGCATTTGAAAAATAAGGTGCCCGCAAAGGAAACTGATTGGACCAGGATAGATAGAACCACGCAGGAGAGAGACGAGACAGTGCACTCCTATTATGAAAGGCTGTTGCAGGTGTTTAAAACATACAGTGGTATAGATAACATCGAGATGAAGGATATGACGCATTTCATTTACAGGTTTGTAAACGGTTTAAGGCCTGAAATTTGTCAGTGGATAAAAGATAACAAAATTTGTTGGCACTCCAAAAAGGTAGACGAGGTCCTGCGGTACGCGAAGTACTGCGAGGACGAGATGGCAGAAAAGAAAAAGGCCCTCAAAGAGAAGGTCATGTGGGCTCAAGTAAAGCTCGCAGAACAGCAGGAAAAACATTTGAGTAATATGGCCAAAAACACTCAGAACCAAGGTCCTGGGGGTGGGGGAGGAGGTAAGCCCCGGCCCAAAATGAGCAGAGAAGAGGCTATGAAGAAATTTCCCTGTCACCAGTGTGGAGAAATTGGACACCGGCGAAACGAGTGTCCTTATTTGCCTGACGATAACCCCAAAACACCTGATTTAACTCCACAGACGCAGAAAGAAAGACCAAGAAAGACTCAACCACAGGTAAAAACAATTCAGGTGCCCCGAGCTCCAAAGCAAGCACATAGGGGAAAAGTCACAGAGGGTGATGAGATAGAAGTCTGGGAAAGCAATGAGAACAGAAATGCAGCAACTTCGCAGTATTTGTTGAACGATACCTTCCTTTGTGATGACCAGTACTGACGGGGCCTGAGAGGGGAGGACGAGGAGTGCGTACTTGGCGCCTCCTTGCCGGTAGACCAGTCCGGACCATACATTGAAGGAAAGGTTGACGGAAATGATGTCACTTTTCTGTTGGACACTGGTGCTACCCGTTTTACTGTGAGAACAGTGGACGTTCCAAACCTACCCCTCTCGGGAGAAGCCATCCAAGTAGTCGGTGTATCTAATCAATTGATTAGTACTCCTGTTACCAAGCCCATGGAGATCTCAATTGGAAACTTTAAGGAAATGCATAGATTTGTCGTTTGCGACACCAGTCCAGTGAACTTACTGGGACGTGATTTGCTGTGCAAAATGAACTGTACCATCTTTTGCACACCAAAGGGTGTTGAAATTCAGACCCCAGATGAAGACGGCATTTATAAATTAATGTTAATTAGACCTGACTCAGAAATTAAACGAATGACCATGCAGGATTTGCCCAAAGAACTCCAAGAAGCAGTGAAGCCAGAGGTATGGGACTTTACTGGGAAAGATGTAGGGTTAATGAAAAACGTGGACCCCATACAGATAGCCATCAAGGACAATGCAGTATACCCCAATACTAAACCCTACAGGATGAATGCAGAAGTGAGAGCAGGTGTCACTCTGGAAATACAGAAATTGCTAGAAGGAAACATCATACAGGAAGTAATGAGTAGCCCATGTAACTCACCGATTATGGGTATCAAGAAGCCTAGTGGCAAGTACAGAGTAGTGCAGGACCTACGAAAAGTCAACAAGATAGTAGTCCCCTGCTGCCCTATTGTCCCGAACCCAGCAGTGATTCTGTATCAGATTCCCTGGGATGCTGAGTGGTTCACTGTGATAGACCTATGTCATGCATTCTTTTCCATTCCCTTGCATCCAGATAGCAAATTTCTTTTCTCATTTGCCTTCAATGGTCACGTGTATGTCTGGAACAGGGTCCCTCAAGGGTACACAGAGAGCCCCTCTATCTTTAATCAGATCTTGAAAAAATGTTTGGAAACTTTGGTCTTACCTGGGAACTCTGTCCTAGTGCAATACATAGACGACCTCTTGGTGGCGTCTAAAAGTCATAGGGATTGTGTGATTGACACCATTGCCCTACTGAATCACCTGAGCGAGAAGGGACATAAAGTGGCCCCTGACAAATTACAGTTCTGTGCAAAATCAGTGAAATATCTGGGGCACCAGATAGAGAAAGGTGTCAGGAAAGTAACATCAGAAAGGGTGAGAATAATTCAAAAGATGCAGTTACCCCGTACTCAGAAAGAGATCAGAATGTTCCTGGGAGTGATAGGATACTGCAGGCAGTGGATTCTGGGATTTGCAGTCCTGGCTAGGCCTTTGATAAAAATGACCAAGAGAGGAACACCAGAAATTGTAGAATGGGATGATGAAAGCTTAACAGCCTTCACCAAACTACGAGATTGTCTGGGTACAGCCCCTGCGTTGGGAATGCCAGACTATTCCAAAGAATTTGCCCTATTCTGTGACACTCGCGATAATTGCGCGTTGTCAGTCCTGACACAAGATCATGGCACAACGAGAAGGCCTGTGGCATATTTTTCTGCCACCCTGGATCCAGTGGCTGCTGGATTACCAGGATGTCTGAAAGCAGTAGCTGCTACCTGCGCAAGTTTAGAGCAGAGTGAGTCCATTGTCATGGGACATCCTGTAACTGTGTATGTTCCACATGGAGTGGTAATTTTACTGACCAGAACGAAAACTCAGTACCTCACCCCTAGTCGGCTGACTAAATACGAGAGGATTCTTGTGGGTGCTGCAAATGTAAACATTGTTAGGTGCAGTATTCTGAACCCCGCTACTTTGCTCCCAGACCCAATGGATATGGAAGGTGGGGTGGATGATGAGCATGATTGCATTGATTTAACAGAATTCAACACCAAGCCACGCCCAGACATTAGAGAAACACCATTGCCTGTGCATGACAAGGAATTATTTGTGGATGGTTCATGTCTAAGACATGAACAAGGAGGCCTGAGTGCTGCCTATGCGGTAGTCTCCTTAACCAAAATTGAAGAAGCTGGTTATCTATTTGACGTAAAGTCTGCACAAGTAGCCGAATTGATAGCTATGATAAAAGCTTGCAAAATTGGGAAAAACCTACGCATAACAGTGTATACTGACAGTCAGTACTGTTATGGGGTTGTGCATGACTTTGGCCAGTTGTGGCTACAGAGGGAGTTCCTGACTTCATCAGGTACCCCTATTCGAAATGGGAAAGTGGTTCAAGACCTTTTAGAGGCAATCCAGTTACCAAAGGAACTGGCAGTGGTAAAGTGTGTCGCTCATAAGAAGGACATGGACACTGTATCACTGGGAAATGATTTTGCTGATCGAGTGGCCCAATGGTGTGCCAGAGATCGGTATATCATAAATCCAAAACGAGGGGGGCCAGGAACCAGCTGCCACCTTCAAGTGTTTGAAGAAGTGCCTACATGGGATGAAGTGAAAGAGTGGCACCAGGCGGCACCTTGGCAAGAGAGAGAGAAGTGGAAGGAAGATGGGTGTAGACCAAGACGTGTGGATGGTGTTATCTTGGGCCCAACTGGTATGCCTGTGTTACCTAGACACTTACTTAGCACAATGGCGAGATTGATACATGAAGGATCACACATTGGTAGGGACGCCATGATTCTAGTGTTCCAACAGACTTGGTACAGTAAAAAGTTCAGGAAAGTAGCAGAGTCCCTCTGCCAGAGGTGCCTGCCATGTCAAAGGATGAACGCTGGCAAAAGAACTTCGGTGGAACTGGGAAAAATTGGGAGGTCAGGGGGTCCCTTTGTGAGAATACAGGTTGATTTCATCACCATGCCACGTTGTGAAGGGAAACGATATGTCCTTGTCATGGTCTGTTTATTTTCGAAGTGGGTGGAAGCTTTCCCTACTCCCCAAAATGACGCAATGACAGTAGCCAAGTGTTTACTAAAAGAACTGATACCTAGGTTTGGGGTTCCAGTCACTATTGAATCAGATAGAGGCCGACATTTTCAGAATGACGTAATCGACGAACTCTGTAAGGCCTTTGGAATCTCACAAAAGCTTCACTGTGCCTACCGTCCAGAGGCTTCTGGAATAGTGGAACAAGTAAATGGAACTATCAAAAACAGACTAGCAAAACTGTGTGATGCATCTGGTATGACCTGGGTGAAGGCCCTGCCCTTGGTCCTGATGGGACTCCGAAGTGTTCCTGACCGCAAGACAGGCCTAAGTCCCCATGAAATCTTGATGGGAAGAGTGATGAGACAAGCATGGGTACCAGGAAGCAAACTGTTGAGTATTACTGATGATTTGGTGCTTGAATACTGCAAGAGATTAGGTGACCAAGTGCGTTCTATCTCTCACCAGATCGGAGAAGACGCCATCCTCAATCCAACGACTCCTCTCCACAAACTGGTTCCCGGAGACTGGGTAAAAATAAAGAAGCATACTCGGAAGAACTGTCTGGAGCCAAGGTGGGGTGAGAAGCGTCAGGTGATCCTGGTAACAACCACAGCAGTAAAGTGTGCAGGGGTTCCACATTGGGTACACGCCAGCCACACCCAGAAGATATTACCAGACGGAGAGCCTGAAGAAGAAGGGCGTCCAGCAGAGGGCACTGCAGGAGCCAGACCAGAAGTAGCTGACGACGTACAGCCCAGTAACAGTCGAGCTGCAGAATCAGCAGACGTTGGCCCAGGAGTAGTTGATGACAAACTGCCAAGAGTCCAGCCTGCTGAAGGGGTCCAAGAAGCTGAGCCAGAAGTAGCTGAAGACGAGCTGCCGAGCATATGGCCAGAGGAGTGGATACCATTGATTGATCTCACTGAAGACCCCATTCGAACAAGTGAGCGACTTTGGGAAGGTAGAGAGTGGAGTAGAGAGGAAAAGCAAGGCACAGGCGAAGAACCTCAGGATCTTGAGATTCACATCAAAACTGAGGAAGGAGAAGGTCAGACAGGGACAGAACAAGTGATTGATACAGAACAAGTGATTGATACAGAACAAGTGATTGATACAGAACAAGTGGTTGATACAGAACAGGTGATTGATACTCCTCGACTGACTCCTGATGTCGGGAAGGGACAGACTAGACATAGCGTAATAGTTCGAGCAGAAGAAAATCAAGAGATCGAAGTGCTTGAACAGGATCAGATAGGATTAGAAGAACGTGTTCAGGAAACAGAAACAGAGACATTTGAAAAGCAAAAACAAAATTCTCCTGAACAAGGCCAGATTAGTAACCAGGCAGAAGAAATAGATGCTAGTCCTGGAAATAGTCAGATAGAAGAGGAAGAAACTGAAACAGAATTGCCACAAACTAATGAAAACAAAAGGGCAAGAGAAGAAAACAAAGTCTCGGTACCAACCAAAAGACTTAAGAAAAGAAAGCACACTGAACCTGGATACATAAAGAAATTGAGACTGAGAATAAAAACAGTAGAAGAAAAACGTGCAGAAGAAAGGAGAAGTGCTCGCATAGCAGAACAACCCGAAGATACTTCCAAGAGAAGGAGTGATCGAATAAAAAGACAAAATAAAAAGTACAAGTCTCCTGAATGGACGCTCGTTTTAGAAGAATTTGAAGATCTTGATATAACTGACGAAAGCGACGGAGAACCCGTCCCTGAGTACTCTGCTGAAGAAGAAGACGAGCCACCGTGAATTTGAACAAAGTAAGCTACTGGTGTAAAGACACAAAGAGGGGTCGAGAAACTTCTTCTGAACCAAAATGTCTGATTCAAACGTGAATGGTAGACCTAGTTGCAGTCGTTGCAAAACATGCTGCAAGGTATGTGTATGTAGTATAGTTATACTGATATTACTCTGGATAGGACTAACAGTTTTCATTCCTTTTGCGGTGAGCAAAAATACTAATATTGTCCCTACTGAAATTGTAAATACTGACAGTGAGGAGCTGACAACACAGAGTGTAGCAAGACATGAGAGAGCACTTAGACAAACAAATCGAGACTTAGAAGCATCAGATGAGGGAGAACTACATTATCATGGAGTTAAGAATAAGACACATTTAAATGTTTTCGCAAACTTGTTAATACACTATGTAGAGACTATGGAAATTGAAGATTGCTATGTCTGCATGAAGCTACCTACCTCTGTAGCTGAAGGCGTGACATACCATCACTTGCCTCTGACATATGGAATTTCCTGTAGCATTTTAGCTAGTTTATTTTACAAAAGAGGACCGTTACAGTACTATTACTCAAACAGTGACGTGATCTTTTCTGAACTTCCTATACGTGGGAACTTGAATCCTGTACATACCAAAAGTGACGTTACTCGCTATATGGGCGAATACTTTCTGACTATAGGTAATATAGACCTAGGTGACGCACACAGAGATAACTTGACCTGTTCTTTGCGTGAGCAGGAAAAGATGTTCCTGAACATGGCAGAGAAAAGGAGAATAAAAATAAAAATAAAGGCAGATGACGAAACACAGAAAAGGCCAAAATGGGCTGAGAACATGGAAGGCACCTCTAATGGTGGAGCGGGTCCTGCTCTGTTGCTGGATTTTGAAAAGAAAGGCAAGCTATGTCTTCACCGCGAGAAGACTAGCTATTATAATAACATTTTCATTGGTTCCAGTGAATGCGAACATAATTACAAGGTAATTGGAGGTTGGGGTTTCAAAAATGGGTCAGAGCCTGTGTTTCCTGGAATTTATTATATATGTGGGGACAAGGCTTATTTCAAATTGCCGGATCACTGGTATGGAAGCTGCTACTTTGGCATTGTCTTCCCGAAAATATACCATGTGAACAAAGTTGCTGGAAGCAGTGAAAATACTAATGGCTTAGTGCGTAGTAAAAGAGAAAGCATAGGTGAAATAATGGGTAGTATTTTCAGTGCACTGATACCTGGAGTGGGAGTGGTTCTGAACACTCACAGAATTTGCAAATTGTCCATTATAGTGGATGTGTTGTCTACTGACACAGCTCATGGATTTCTGCTGGTCAATACCGAAATGGTTGCGATCAGATCAATGGTTTTGCAGAACAGACTTGCTCTTGATACCTTATTAGCAAAAGAGGGCGGAGTCTGCCGGATGTTGAAGGCGCAACATTGTTGCACTTATATTCCGGACAAAAGTGTGCAGCTCAAAAGATATGTGAAAAACATTACTAATTTGGAAAGGGAACTCAAACCACTCGAGGTTGACAGTGCCTGGAAGAGACTGGTAGATGGTCTCTCAAATGTAGGTCATTGGTTTGCTAGCTTAGGTAAAAGCTTATTGTTTAAGATACTGATGCCAATTGGAATTATAGGTCTTATCCTATTTTTCATATTTGCCTGTTGCAAATGTCGCAAGCACACTGGAAAGCATCAAGTGAATGCGAGAGGAGTGAAACGAAGTGTGGATGAACTTGAATTAGAAGAAATGAATAATCAGATATACAAAAGGGTGAAGAATTCTCACCCTACCAAAAATGAGAGCGAAAAGCTGGATAGCTTGCTGGAAGAGATAGAGATGTATAAGGTGTGAAAAGTTGGCATCTGGTTCCATTTATTTTGTGATGATAGTAAATATCATCAAAGAGGGGATTGATGAAGCAAAGCTTCGCATTTGCGACTTGCTTTTGTCATGAACCTCGTCCATGTATAACCAAATAATAATTTGTACGTCTTACTAACGTTTATTTCATGTTTAAACGAAGTCCATGAAGCTTGCCTATGTGTATTCCTAATACAATTAACTTGAGTCCTAAAAATGGCCGCTGCTTTGAAATAGTGTCTGCGCATGCGTCAGTCACACTCACGGGTCCTGACATGTTCGCAGGTTTGGAGGGAAATAGTTGCGCATGCGTAATACATAGCTTTGCCAGTAACGTGGTACTGCTCGTGCCACTGCTCTTGTGCTCGTATATATGTAGCTAACATTTAGACTGCATAAGTATATTTCTTAGTGATAAGTTAGAAGTACAAACCCTGTGATGTGTTTTCATAATGTTATTTCTATGTATTAATTTGTTCTCGCTTACTTTTCATGTAACGCGGGGAATGGGGGTCTGACTGAGCCGAAAGCCATCTTGGAGGGTACTTGTGCGCAGACTCGCCAGAAGCCATCTTGGCATTGAATTGCTGCCAAAGAAGGTTGATACCAGAAGCCATCCTGGGAAGCAGCACCTTCGCCCCGCAGCATCACGATATTGTTCTATTATGTTGCTAAAATGTATTCTTTCCCTGTATTCTGCGCAATTTTCTCATGGGAACCCCAATCTCGCTAGGCGGTACCCAGAGATGCAAAGTAGGCATCATAATAGTGTGTTCTGATTGGTGTGTTACCCAAAACCTACCTTAGGACCAATCCAAATTGAGGGATTTTGACACTTTGCAACATTGGGGGGTGGTACACTGTCCCCAAACTGTATATCTACCCTGCGTTCACCTAGGGAAATTGTACGACTTGTCTGGTTTAGCTGACCTGTCACTGACCCATCGCACTCAATAGGTGACTGAAGATACAGAGCACTGCGGAGTACTCTGTCCGAAATTGACCATAGACTAAGGTTCTACTGAACCTTAAAGTGCTGGCGAAGCACTTTGCTGGGAGTTCGCTGACCCAATCGGGGTCTTGATCGATAGCTGCAGAGAGGGTGGAGCGCAGGCGTTGCTTCCGAACTGCGGGTGCCGGTCCTGTCCTGAGGGTTTTCCTGTCCTGTCCTGAGGTCCTGTCCTGATTCCTAATCTGAGGGTATCCTGTCCTGTCCTGGGTGTCCATTCTGCACCTGCTGTCCATTGAGGGGTATCCTTTCTTGAGGGTTTCCTGTCCTTAACTGACCCGTGGCCAGGGTTTGGTTTTCACACCAATCTAGGTAAATATTGCTCTAAATTCTTTGAACTTGCACCTTTCTAATTTTCTGTCTTTTGCTTCAATAAAGACACACCTTTGCATATGTGGATTTTTCCATGCTTTGCCGCAAACTATTGAATCATAAAGTCATTTGCATTTTTCATAACGTGTTCCCATGTTGCCCTATCTATTAGAGATCATATTTTGCATTGCAGTTTGTCATTTTCTGATATGGTCTAGAACGTCCTTACTTAAACTGTCTAAAGAACTTTTGCCCTAAATTGCATAGCGTTTCCTGTTACATCTCATATTAGCATTTCCATGATTACCCTGACTTTATTTCTCTATAGTTATGTACTTTTCGTTATCTTGATTATTGATTGCCTTATTCTTGTAAATCTAATGCTTACCGAGAACGAACTTTAGATAAAGACTTTAAAACTTCCAGTTGTCCGTGGTCATTTTACAAAGGTATTGAATGTCATTTTGAGTTGTATTTTGCTGCCTTTCCTTTTACAGCTAGCTCCCTGATCCGTTGTGGTCATAGGTACCCGTGTCGGTGGATGGTAAGTCGGGTACACTGAGAAATAACAGTAGGGAATTCACACAAATTGGTAGCAGCCCGTGAAGTCACCCGGTCAATGTATATGGTGAATTGAAATATATGGGCCCGAAGCCGGAAGCGGCGAAATTATTGGTTGGGTGACCTCGCGCGCTCTATCAGTCTCAAATCTAATGCTTGCTTTTGTGCATTTGAGAATGCAAGAAATTCTTAGAACGGAGTATGATGTGTTATTCGGAGGAAAACACATTATTGTTTTTGGAGATCTACTGCAGTTGACTCCAGTGAAAGGACAACCAGTGTTTAAAATGGTCACGCATGAAGATACCAGGAAGTGCCTAGGAAGCATTGGAAACGTTAATATATGGTTACATTTCAAATATGCAGAACTACTCCAAAATATGTGGCAGGCAAAGGATGAAGATTATAAAAATATTCTACAAGATGTAAGAATCGGAAAAGTAGGTCAGCATGGGAAAGAAGCTTTACATGGACGATTAATTTCAAATTTGTACACAAATGAAAACATTCTTCCAGAGAATATTTTTAAGAAAATTAACGAGAAGAAATCTGGCATATGTTTGATGCCTACTCTGAAAGAATGTTCCATGTTCAACTACAAAATGTTAAAGTTAGAAAATGAAGAGATAGTGAAACTGGAAGCTATAGATAAAATAGAGCATATGGGAGCAACAATTATTTTGTCAGAAAATTTGAAATCAAAATTGGATTCATTAGAGAAGACTATATCTAAAACTGCTGGTTTTGAAAAGACTCTGAATGTGTGTTTAAATTGTCGTATCATTTTGAGAAGGAATTTAAATGTTGAAAGAGGTCTGGTAAATGGAGCAATGGGTCATGTTGTTGGTTTTGTGAATTACAAAAATAGTGATGGAATTGAAATTTAAAAAATTAAATTTGATGGCATTGACGAAATAGAACAAATTTGTCGTTGTTCAGCTAGATTTTTGCTTGTGAAAGACTTATATGTTCGCCGAAAACAGTTTCCTGTTTGTTTAGCATATGCGGTGACAATTCATAAATCTCAAGGTTTAAGTGTAGATAGTGCTTTGGTGAACATTGGAAGTTCTGTGTTTAAAGAGGGTATGGCATATGTGGCATTATCACGAGTCAGAACTTTATCAGGATTGTACTTGATTAAGTGTGATGAAACAAAGATTTGTGCTGATCTAGATTGTATTAAAGAATACAATAGGTTAAGAAGAGAGTATGCTCCACATTTGCCTCAATATCCTCTGTTTGAAAAACGTGTGGTAGGCCGAAAAAGAAGAAATGAGAATAATTGCAGTGACGTAGTAGCAAAAAGACAAAAAGTAGATGAAACTGTAATTGTAAGTAGAAAGAAAAAGGATTCTGTTGAAGATGTTGTTGGATTTGAGTTTGAAAACAGTTCTGGTGTCAACTGCTAGGCTAATGTAGTGGTTAAAGTTGTTTTTTTTCTTCAAAATTTACAAGAACAGATTGTTGAAAATCGGGATCAAACATTCTGCTGTTTATTGAATTCTGTGTTTGAGAAATGTAGCAGTGATAGAGCAAAAATAGAAAGTGTTTCAGAAATTCGAAATCTTCTAGACATATGTTCTGGTCAAAATCAATTTTCACAGAATATTCAGCAGGATTGTCAGGAATTTTTAATGTATATGTTTGATGTTTTGGAACATGAAGGTGTAGATATAAAAAATCTTTTTAGCCTTTCTTATCAATGGCAGCATGACTGCGACAACTGTAGTTTATCAAGTAGTACTACAATAGACACTGAAAGATTTATATATTTGACTTTACCAGACTGCAAATCAGTGTCTTTTAATAATCTAGTTAAAGCAGCTGATCACAATATGGTGTGTACCCAATGTAAGTCTGCAATGCTGTCTACATTATTTTTAAAAACTTATGGTAAATATGTGATTTTAATGTTCCAACGATGTAGACCTGATGGAAGTAAATTGTCAACTTCTATTAAAAATTTCGTGGCTTCTCAGTTATCAATTTCAGGAAGAACCTTTGCAACTGTAGCTATTATTTATCATGACGGTCCTTCAACAACATCAGGGCATTACACATGCTATTTAAAAAGTCGTAAAGGTTGGACCCACTGTAATGACACTCATTTGACTTTCAAACAACGTTTGCCTTTTGACTTAAAAAATTCATACCTAGTGTTTTTAGAACCAAAATTTAAGTAAAGGTAATTGGCCTATGAAGACGGGAGCAGTTAATAAAGGTTAGTTTACTGTTTAAAATTATATTCTGAGTAAAAGTGATCAAGATAATATAAAAAATTGAGTTGTCATATAGGTACTGTAAGTGGATCTCATAGTAAGTGATATCAGTATTATAGGAAATGATGAACATGAGTGAGTCAGAGATGGAATTACGAAAACTTAAATATTGTGAAAATGTTGTTTGAGCCTTTCTTTCAGAACGTCGGAAAAACGGTAATTTTAGAGTTTGTTTTAATTAATTTGAAAATATACTGATACGTCTGACACTATTTGGCCTTAAGGAATGGTGAAGGAATGAGCAAAGAGTTATGACTGAACAGAAGGAGTATATGAAAATAATGAAAATATTTCAGATGTTCTTCGAGGTTTTCTTCTAGAAAGTCGATGAAATGGAATTTTTAGAGAACAGCAGAGTACTTTCCAACGAAAAGGACCTTCATGATATACTATTTGGCCTAAAGGAAAAGTAAGTGAATCAAAGATTAGTGTACATTTGTTATTTTTAAGTTTAGATGTTTTTTTTAAAACACAATCTTTTTGATTGTGGTTTTTTTCCCCGCTGTCATATGATGAGTAGTTTGTACTCACTTTTTTAAGTGAAATTCAATATATTCTGAGAACAGCAAAAATAAACTATGTAACATGTTGTACAAGTTAATCTATAGTTTGTATTCTGTAATTTAAATTATATTCCCATTGTCTCACACTCACTTTCCTTTTTCCACCCTCTTTCAGCGCTTTTTACTCACTTATAATGTCTTTCTTTCACTCTCTTTCAACCCCGTTCTTTTACTCCACTTCTTTCACAACCCCTCATTCTCATTTCAACTGTCTGCATCCCCTCTCTCCCTTGCATAACTATTCAGCTTTAAGTCTGTCTGCTTTACTTTCCATTTCCGTGTTTTCCTCCTTTGCTCTTTTAGTAATTCCTCTTTACTCACTCACCAGTATTGTCGCACTCTATCACTATAAATCATCCACTCTCCCTTGCTTATCTTTGTTTCCTCCTTTCTTTTGACCTCTTCTCTCTATTTTCAGTTCACTACCTCTATGTCCTCAGTCCCTCACTCTCCTTGTGTTATGTTCACTTGTGTTTATCTACCATCTATCATTTCTCTTACAACAACTTCACTGCTCCTCTCTCATCGTTCTTCAACCTATTTCTTTTAGTCCGGTTCCATTACTACCCCTCATTTCCTATCTTTCAGTGTCATTCTCTTTACTTTCATCACCAAATCACTTTCTCTCAGTAGCACTGCTTTAGTCCTCTTCTCCTCTCTTTCCTTCTTTTGCTCCCTTACTAATTTTTCTTTCCTCACTCATTGTACTCCACTTCACTCAGTCCTTCCCTTAGTCTCTCTGTCTACTAACTTCCTCACTCCTTTTCCCTCAATCCTTCTATATTATCCTCTGTCCCTTCATCCCTTCACTCTATGACTCTCCTTCACTTACTCTCAGTTATCTTCCATTCCTCATTCTTCTAAATGCATCCTTTAATAGACTCCTTCCCCTCTCAGTCATTATCTTTTTACTTACTCTTGTTTCCTGATTATGGGGTCGATTAGGATGGCGGACGGAAACGTGTACCGTCCGCCGCGGAAGGTGGCAAGCTACTCCGGACCTGTCCGCGGAAAATCCGCAACAGCAATTAGGATAAAACATACAAAAAACGCCGACCGCGGCGTACGGAGCACTCCAATCCCCGTCCGCGGCGGTCGGAGTACACCTGAGTCCGCGGCAGGCGGACGGAACAGTAAAAACACCGACCGCCGCGTACGCACATGACCGCGAATACATCCACCACCCCCGCTATACCTGCGCAATGTCCGTGTCCGCAATTAGGATAACTCCGCAAGTACCCCGGTAGTCACCGCCATCCACGTCCGCAGCGGAACCAATGCACCGAGAATCCGTGCACCACAGCGGAACGACAACACAAACAACATCCCTACTGTCAAACCAATGCCATACATTGGCACGGAAGTTTATCACCAAACACACGAAAAAAAACGCCCACCCACCGAAAATATCCAAACCAATCACAACACACAATGATCCACCGCCAAGCACCACACAATCCACACCTGCCAACACTCCCACCTAGCACCTGACTGCCAATAACCATTCAGACACGGTCTAGACACACACCATAAAAGAACTCCCACCCACTCCACAACTCCTCTGCATCACAGCATAGCTGCTAGCAGGACACACCACTGAACTGAGCCCAAAGAGAAATAGCATTCACACAACCCACACCCAAACACACCCACCACACAAACACCCACCACACCATTCTTACACACCACACACCTGCACCACCCCATCCACGCAAACCCACACCCCGAGCACCACACACCATGGCACCAAAAAAAAAACCCAAATTCACTGACACCGAGTTGAAGGTTATGGTCGATGAGATCATCCGTGTGGAACCCCACTTATTCGGGGCCCTAGTGCAGCAGACCAGCATAGCCAGGAGAAACAGCATGTGGGACCGGATAGTCACCAGGGTGAATGCCTCCGGGAGCGTCCCGAGGACGAAGCAGGACATCCAGAGGCGGTGGCACGATCTAAAGACCCGAGTCAAAGCCATACGAGCCAAGAACTATCTCCGGGCTAATCATACAGGCGGTGGAACCCCTCCGGAGCCCTTACCCTACACCGAGTGGGAGGAGAAGGTGATGACCATCATCCACCCTGAGAGCCTTGATGGACTTCCTGAGGGAGAAGAGGCTGGTAAGTACAAACCAAGCACCACGAGCACTACTACATGGTGTGCCTCACACAACTGTGAAGACACATCTCCCAGAGCCCAACCCATGCATGCAGTCCACATACTCACCAACGTCGAAATCACTCCAACAGGCCCCCATGTCCATAGGGATGGCGGTGGCGGTGGGTGGTGGTGGGTGTGAGGGGATGGAACTACAACTCCCAACAGGCCCCCATGTCCATAGGGATGGCGGTGGCGGTGGTGGTGGGTGGTGGTGGGTGTGAGGGGATGGAACTACAACTCCCAACAGGCCCCCATGTCCATAGGGATGGCGGTGGCGGTGGTGGTGGGTGTGAGGGGATGGAACCACAACTCCCAACAGGCCCCCATGTCCATAGGGATGGCGGTGGTGGTGGGTGTGAGGGGATGGAACCACAACTCCCAACAGGCCCCCATGTCCATAGGGATGGCGGTGGCGGTGGGTGGTGGTGGGTGTGAGGGGATGGAACTACAACTCCCAACAGGCCCCCATGTCCATAGGGATGGCGGTGGCGGTGGTGGTGGGTGTGAGGGGATGGAACCACAACTCCCAACAGGCCCCCATGTCCATAGGGATGGCGGTGGTGGTGGGTGTGAGGGGATGGAACCACAACTCCCAACAGGCCCCCATGTCCATAGGGATGGCGGTGGCGGTGGTGGTGGGTGGTGGTGGGTGTGAGGGGATGGAACTACAACTCCCAACAGGCCCCCATGTCCATAGGGATGGCGGTGGTGGTGGGTGGGGTGAGTACCAGTGCAGACAGAATCGGCCAAAAAAGTGAAAACAACCTGTCAAGTCCACATTACTCATCATCACATTTTGGTTTTGCAGGTCATCCTCATCTGACAGCTGGAAGCAACACCCGCCCTCCAGACTCGCCAATCACAGACGTCTCAGGGGACGATTGGCCAGCCACCTCCGGGGCAGAGGATGATCCCGGCACAAGCAGCCAGCCAGGGCCATCTGGCTCCCAGGTCACCCCTGCACCAACAACTACGGCCTCTGCCATTGTGACAACACCGGCCACTGTGACCTGCACAGCCACCACCAGCACCACCTCCACCACCACCACCACTGCTACCACCACTCCTGCCACCCTGCCCAACCCAACGGCCAACGCCGTGCCAGCGCCATCCCAGCCACGCAGGGAGAGTGTGAGGCAAGGCAGAGATGCAAGGCCAGATCCGGCAGGCAGGAGCATACGTCAAAGAACACGGGAGGATACCAACACACCCAATCCAGTGCAACAGTCATTGGAGGCACTGGGCAGGGTGGAGGTGAGCTACCAACGTGGTCAGGCACAGGCAGACCGGGCCCACCAGGACTTTGTAGATAACACTGCAATGTTGGGGGCCATTGAGAGGCGGCTTGGCCAACTAGTGGACATCTTCACCAGGACAATCAGGCCACAAACACCGCCACCGCCACCGCCACCGCCACCGCCACCGCCACCGCCACCGCCACCTGCGGCGGATGTGGTACCCGATGCCCCTGCGCAACCAGATGACACCGTACCGGCAGTAAGACGGAGGGGCCGACCGAGGCTGGAAGTGGGCGACAGCAGTGTGGAAGCACCTGCCACACGCTCCAAGAGGAACAGAAAATGACTGTCCCAGTACCTGCGCATGCCATTCACCCTGCCAACTATCCGGTCCCACCTGCCACAGGCCTGCTGTACTAGGCAGACACCACCCTATGTGGTGTCCGCACGGACATTTCATCTGCCATAACCTTCAACTCTCACTCCCCCACCCCTTCACTCATTTGTAAATATGCACCTACACCCATGCACATTTTGTAAATAAAAGCCACTTACTCACTCAATCATGTGTTGTCTCCATGTTTATTCACATGAATGCATCAGAAACAGATGTTACTAGGTACAGGTATCCAACTGGTACAGAATCATGGCGCTGCGGGAGTGACCTAGGGAAAATAGAAACCGGAAAGACACGTCAGGAAACAAGATCACACACATCAGAACACACTGCAGTGCAACATTTAACTACCCACACGCATCACAACAGTAATGGATGAGACGACACACATCATGGAGACGTGCATTGGCCACAATTTAGCACACACACACACATGCATGCATCACATAGCAGAACACAGAGATGAAGCACACCACTATGCCACAACACCAGCACACATTCACAGGGCATACCCAAGCAGCACAAGAGGAGCACACTCACAATCAAGGGAAGTAGCGATCAATGATCTGGCGCCTCTGGTCCACACCTTCCTCCTCACCACTATCCTCATCAGTTGACATGGCTGGGTCGGGAGGGCGAGGAACTTGCAGTTCATCAGGGTCCAAGAGCAGTTCAATGTTATAGCGCACAGCCAGGTTGTGAAGCATGCAGCACGCTATCACGATCTTGCATACTTTGCCTGGTGAGTAAGGCAGGGCCCCTCCAGTCTTATCCAGGCACCGAAACCTTGACTTGAGCAGGCCAAATGTCCGTTCTACCACTCGACGTGTCCTACCATGGGCATCATTGTATCTCATTTCTCCTGGTGTAGTGGGATTGCGTAAGGGACTGAGCAGCCAAGGCCTGTTTGGGTAAGCCGAGTCGCCTGTGTTGGTGGAAGAGAGAGAGAGAGAAACATCACAACCTGCATTGTGGGGCACACCATGCCACACAGATATCACTCCTGTCACCACAGCATACTCACCAACAAGCCACGCTTGTGCTGGACGAAGATTAGCCATCAGTTGGGGGACCATGCTGCTCCGCATGATGTGGGCGTCATGTGCAGAGCCAGGGAATCTTGCACACACATGTGAGATGATGTTGTCGGCCTGGCACACCACCTGCACGTTCAGGGAATGGAAGTGTTTCCGATTCCTATACACCTGCTCACGTGCCCGTGGTGCAATGATCGCGATATGCGTGCCATCAATGGAACCCACAACGTGTGGTATACGACCCAGGGCATAGAAGCCAGCTTTGACCGCTGGCAAGTCCGCCGCCTGAGGGAAATGTATATAGTCATGCTTGTACAGCATCATGGCTGTCAGTACATCCCGGAGTACCGTGCTGAACATGGCCTGTGACATTCCCCCGGCATCTCCAACTGTGTACTGGAATGTGCCTGTTGCGAAGAAATGGAGTGCCGCCATCACCTTTTGCGTGGGTGTCATGGAACCTGGATAGGTTCTTCGCGGCTGCAGATGAGGAGACAATAGGGTCACAAGTTGCAACAATCGACGGCGATCCAGCCTGAATTTCCGGATCACCTCCTCGTCCACCATATCCTCCAGCACAGTGTATGGGCGAAGGACATTTGGAGCCCTCCTGTGTGGGAGTAGATGGAATGGAAGTCAATTAACATACAACGCACGTGTGTGCACCTCAATCACATGTCAACGCCCTCTACCAACATGTAGTATCCAGTGTATGCTTGTCATATGTGTGACTCCTCTGATTGTCAGGACAACATGGACCGACGTAGCTACAATGTGCATCCACTAGCAACATGATGTTTAGCAACATGTGCAATGCACAGTGTCTCACCTCAACATCACTGCCAACCAGACATGTGACATGACCCACATGTGTAGGCCCAACATCACATGCACACATGCAAGTACATGCACACATACTAAATTAAACACCCCCCCACCCCCCCATATCATGATGCCCCAATGGCAACACCAGGAATGGTGGGCATACGGACATCACATGCATGGGGACACAATAGGCAACACACATGTACAGTACACAACAGAACCCCCACCATAGTCATCATCTGACACATACCACTCACTCACAACTGATTCACAGGTGCCCATTCATACGGGATCTACTGTGTACATGTGAGGTACGACTGAATTGTGTAGGGTACTACCCGATGTGGACATGCACACGTGATGGACACTTGTGGCTCACCGATGGCCATGGTATGGACACACATGGGATGGAGCATGACATGTGTAGCCACGCAATCACGCACACAACCGTGAGCAGGCAGCTGCAGACAATGGTACAAGGTGCATCATCGGCTAAGATGCTAACATTGATCACGCCATGGCGGTGCACTGCATCCGCTGTTTACGTCTGGGCATACGCGGGCCGCCTTCGACATTCACACTGTCTGCACGTGCACAGACCGTCACGCCCACACACCGGCAAGTGCATGTGTAAGGTTCCGGGACGGATGGTCGATTTGCAACAATGTTGTATCACTGGCGCCTCCATGGCGGTGCACGTACACAGCGGGGGAGGTGCAGGCCTATACACCCTGTAGATGTACTCAATGGACATGCCAGTTCATGACCCCCCTTACAGTCACCTTGCATCATCCACCGTACACCGGCCGGAGCGGCCGGCCCATGAACAACCGCCGTGCCAGGCCCTGCCCAGGACCGCCGTGCCGGCCATGGCAACAACCGCCATTGCACGGACCGCCAGGGAACGGCGGTAGTGGAAGGGCCGTGCAATGGCGGTTGTTGCCATGGCCGGCACGGCGGTCCTGGGCAGGGCCTGGCACGGCGGTTGTTCATGGGCCGGCCGCTCCGGCCGGTGTACGGTGGATGATGCAAGGTGACTGTAAGGGGGGTCATGAACTGGCATGTCCATTGAGTACATCTACAGGGTGTATAGGCCTGCACCTCCCCCGCTGTGTACGTGCACCGCCATGGAGGCGCCAGTGATACAACATTGTTGCAACTGAAGCTTCCTTCCGTGAGGCTTGCACGTGCGGTTGCCGATGTGTGCCCGTGACGGTCCCTGCACATGCAGCCAATGGGAAGAGGGACGCTGGCCGCATACGGCCAATCGCAAGTAGAGGAAGCTGTGCACCGCAACAACAGGGCCAGTCATTGGGCCATTTCACGATCACGCTTCCAGGGCTGACCAATTGCTGGCGACGTATGCCACTGACACGTGCTGAGGGCCCTATATATGTGTGTTGGCCAAAATGAAACTTTCTACCCTGGGGACCATTGCTGCCTGTGACCATCACCTCGACCTGCTGCTGCTGCTGAGCTGACCACCGACTGCTGCTCTAGTGCCATACTCCGTGATCTTGCCATGTCGTCAGGCAAAGAGATCCGGTCTCGACCCTTCACCGCCGCGGAGCTTGATGTCCTCGTGGACGGTGTACTCCGCAACTATGGACGCCTCTACGGCGCACCGGGACGGGTGGTAAGTGCAGTGTGGGACATGTTGGTGTGCATGAGGGGGCCGAATGATCAGGCCTATTTCTATCTTAGCTGTGTAGTGTGGGCTAGACATATGTTCCTGATTGTGCATGGCTGCTGACTGTAACGTCTTGCCCCTATGTGTGTGACAGGCCACCTGTCCACTGACTTACACCCTTTTGTCTCCCATCATGGTAGGTCAAGCTGCACCTTCGCAAGGACCTGTGGAGGAGCATAGCAAGGGAAGTACGGGCATTGGGGGTGTGCAACAGACGACATACACACTGCCACAAACGCTGGGACGACATTTCCAGGCTGAGCAAGAATGTAGCGGAAGTAACACTGGGCCTGATTCCAAGGACGCCCCGTCTGGCCCGACGCTCCATGACCCCTCTCATGCAACGTATCATTGCAGTGACGCATCCTGAACTGGCCGAACGTCTGAGTGCC
The DNA here is from genome assembly GCF_964261635.1 of Lissotriton helveticus. Taxonomy (NCBI): domain Eukaryota; kingdom Metazoa; phylum Chordata; class Amphibia; order Caudata; family Salamandridae; genus Lissotriton; species Lissotriton helveticus. The sequence goes on along the minus strand of NC_136057.1, from coordinate 1,229,762,891 downwards.
GATCGACAGCAAACTAGCGGTGAGCATACTGTCTGTGTAGGAAACCTGTGAGTGCTATGCATGTATTGGTGCACAGACACACTATTGAGTTCCGTGTTGCGTATGTATGCCTGTGATGCCTTTTTGGTCCCATTGGGCGGTACTCATTTGACATCCAGGTCCGCCATGTTGACACGCCACTTGCTTAGTAGTTGAGTGTAAAAGCACATCCCCTAGTGGTCCATGGCCCCATGGCAGAAAATGTGAGGATGACTGGTAGGGGTGGGCCATGTGCAGGATGAGGGCTCCTAAACCTTTGTCTGCTATGTGATTTGGCTATCCTGTTCCTTCTGTACGTGAGTGTGCCCATGACTCACACATCTTTTCTGTGCATTTCAGCTTTGACAGAGGACACTCAGCCACAGACGGTGGAGAGTAGCCGAGGAAATGAGTCCGGCTCAGACTTCGCACACACGCAGACTGACACGGAGGAGGCCAGCGCCGGAGAGGGGGACAGGACCGTCCCTGAGGACTCGCATGTGGAGACGCCATCGTCCTCCTCGTCGGACACTCTGGGTGAGCCTGCACTGTTGTCACAGACTGGGAGTGGGCACTCACCACCTTCTGTCGTAAGACAGCACACAGGGCCCACACTTCCGCCAACTGCACCATGTACTGTTCGTGGCCGGAGGAGTAGGGGGAGCAGAGTGGCGTTCGGTGCAGGCACCGCTGCCCCTGCCACGGTGAGCCAAAATGCACTGTGTGCTGAGGCCGTTGATCTGCTCAGACAGCTGTGTGTGGGGCAGACCAATATGACAAATGCTTTCCAGGACCATGATAGGAAGTTGGGGCAGGTGGTGGCATTCATGGAAGGGATGCATGGCGATCTTGCAGGTCTACACAGGACAGTGCAGTCATTGGCAAGCAGTGTGTCGTCTGCAATAGTACAGTCGAACGAACAGGGTGCTACTTGTGTTTCACCATCTACACCGCTGGATGTCTCAGGGGGTAGTGATTATTCTGAGCAGGACTCAAATACAGCTTATTGCACTAGAAGCAGCGTCAGACAGCACGTCAGGGCACGCAGGGCACAGACCCCATCCCCTAGATCAGCTAAATCTGTTCACGTAGACGACGTCAGATGCACTGGAGTACACACACAGGATCCACAAGTGTTGTTGGGGGACATGCCTTCCGGAGCTACACAGCCATTCAACACGAAAGGTACTCCCAAGGCAAGGGATAGTCACATGTCCATGGACTGTTCCTTGGACAAGGCCAGTCAGAAGACAAAGGCACCTACTAAGAGCAGGGAGACTCCCAAGAGCAGGCCCACAGCAGAGGTAAGGGACTCTCCCAAGGACAATGAGAAGACTAAGGCACCTACTAAGAGCAGGGAGACTCCCAAGAGCAGGCCCACAGCAGAGGTAAGGGACTCTCCCAAGGACAGTGAGAAGACTAAGGCACCTACTAAGAGCAGGGAGACTCCCAAGAGCAGGCCCACAGCAGAGGTAAGGGACACTCCCAAGGACAGTGAGAAGACTAAGGCACCTACTAAGAGCAGGGAGACTCCCAAGAGCAGGCCCACAGCAGAGGTAAGGGACTCTCCCAAGGACAGTGAGAAGACTAAGGCACCTACTAAGAGCAGGGAGACTCCCAAGAGCAGGCCCACAGCAGAGGTAAGGGACTCTCCCAAGGACAGTGAGAAGACTAAGGCACCTACTAAGAGCAGGGAGACTCCCAAGAGCAGGCCCACAGCAGAGGTAAGGGACTCTCCCAAGGACAGTGAGAAGACTAAGGCACCTACTAAGAGCAGGGAGACTCCCAAGAGCAGGCCCACAGCAGAGGTAAGGGACTCTCCCAAGGACAGGGACACACACAGACAGCAGGTGTCTGCTGGAGACAGGTGCACCACAGACGACAAGTCTGCTGGCAGGAACAGGGCGGCGAGCAGGGCACAGGCTACATCCAGAGACAACACTCCACCTAAGGATAAGGCACATCCTACGGACAAGGCATCTGGCATGGACAATGGCGCTATCAAGGACAGGCATACTTCACCCCTGGCTGCACTGAGGCTGATGTTTTCTACTAAACGTAACACTGATGTCTCCGCGGCGGAGTCCCCCCATACCTCCACTCCCATCCAGGCCAGTCAGAAGCAGAGGAGGGTGTCCCCTGTTGTTGCATCCCCCATTACACATCATTCCGAGTCCAGGCGGCAGGCACAGAGCAAACGACAAGCAGGCTCCAGCACGTCCCCCGAAACCAGATCCCCCGCAGCAGTTGCGCCACCTATGCTGGGTGGTGATTCTTTGGAGTCCCCACCACTTGGCAGTCCTGTCCTGTCCAGGGTGCACTCACACCACCCTAAGAAACGCAGACACACACCATTGACACCTGCCAACCCCGATTTGGCTCTAGGTGAGCTATCCCCAGCTCCCAGGCCCACCCTGCCTCCTGGCCCATACAGCCCTGTGGCTCATCATTTCAGTTGTCCCAGTGGCGCTGGTGCAGTTGACTCTCGTGTATCAGATGGTGGCACAGTGTCAGTTGTGCCCTCTCCTGTTGCAGATCCTGGCAGGGTATGTGGGTCTATGGCTCACGTGTCAGTTAGGAGATCTGTGGCTGTGTTGCACACTCCTGTTTCTGGTGCTGGCAGTCTGTCTGGGTCAGTGGCTCACGTGTCAGTGACTACATCTGTGGCTGTGTCTCACACTCCTGTTGCTGGTGCTGCCAGTGTGTCTGGGTCCGTGGCCCATGTGTGTGTCACTCGGGCTGTGGCTGTGTCTCACACTCCTGTTGCTGGTGCTGCCAGTGTGTCTGGGTCCGTGGCCCATGTGTGTGTCACTCGGGCTGTGGCTGTGTCTCACACTCCTGTTGCTGGTGCTGCCAGTGTGTCTGGGTCCGTGGCCCATGTGTGTGTCACTCGGGCTGTGGCTGTATCTCACACTCCTGTTGCTGGTGCTGCCAGTGTGTCTGGGTCCGTGGCCCATGTGTGTGTCACTCGGGCTGTGTCTGTGTCTCACACTCCTGTTGCTGGTGCTGCCAGTGTGTCCGAGGCAGGTAGTTCACGCAGTCCCCCTGATTCTGTGATGTGAGGTGCTGTACACTTCACTCAAATGTTAGTTCACATGGTGTGTCGATTGAGAACTGCGTGGCACTCTTGTGGTCCCTGTGACGGTTTGGTAGGGACACGTAGTTGTGCTGCCTCTGATGTACCTGTTCTGTACTGCACATTGCCCTGTTGATGCTCTGATACTGCATTCTGCCCTCTCGTTTACTGCCTCTGATGTACCTGTTCTGTACTGCACATTGCCCTGTTGATGCTCTGATACTGCATTCTGCCCTCTCGTTTACTGCCTCTGATGTACCTGTTCTGTACTGCACATTGCCCTGTTGATGCTCTGATACTGCATTCTGCCCTCTCGTTTACTGCCTCTGATGTACCTGTTCTGTACTGCACATTGCCCTGTTGATGCTCTGATACTGCATTCTGCCCCTCTCATGTGCTGCCAATGATGGACCTGTTCTGTGCAATGGACTGTTGATGCACTTAGCCCCTCTCATGTGCTGCCTCTGATGGACCTGTTCAGTGCAATGGACTGTTGATGCACTTAGCCCCTCTCATGTGTGCCTCTGATGGACCTGTTCTGTGCAATGGACTGTTGATGCACTTAGCCCCTCTCATGTGCTGCCTGTGATGGACCTGTTCTGTGCAATGGACTGTTGATGCACTTAGCCCCTCTCATGTGCTGCCTGTGATGGACCTGTTCTGTGCAATGGACTGTTGATGCACTTAGCCCCTCTCATGTGCTGCCTGTGATGGACCTGTTCTGTGCAATGGACTGTTGATGCACTTAGCCCCTCTCATGTGCTGCCTGTGATGGACCTGTTCTGTGCAATGGACTGTTGATGCACTTAGCCCCTCTCATGTGCTGCCTGTGATGGACCTGTTCTGTGCAATGGACTGTTGATGCACTTAGCCCCTCTCATGTGCTGCCTGTGATGGACCTGTTCTGTGCAATGGACTGTTGATGCACTTAGCCCCTCTCATGTGCTGCCAATGATGTACCTGCTCTGTACAGCACAATGCCCTGTTGATGCTCTGATACTGCATTCTGCCCTCTCATGTGCTGCCAATGATGTACCTGCTCTGTACAGCACAATGCCCTGTTGATGCTCTGATACTGCATTCTGCCCTCTCATGTGCTGCCAATGATGTACCTGCTCTGTACTGCACAATGCCCTGTTGATGCTCTGATACTGTATTCTGCCCTCTCGTTGACTGCCTCTGATGTAGCTGCTCTGTACTGCACAATGCCCTGTTGATGCTCTGATACTGTATTCTGCCCTCTCGTTGACTGCCTCTGATGTAGCTGCTCTGTACTGCACAATGCCCTGTTGATGCTCTGATACTGCATTCTGCCCTCTCGTTGACTGCCTCTGATGTAGCTGCTCTGTACTGCACAATGCCCTGTTGATGCTCTGATACTGCATTCTGCCCTCTCGTTGACTGCCTCTGATGTAGCTGCTCTGTACTGCACAATGCCCTGTTGATGCTCTGATACTGCATTCTGCCCTCTCGTTTACTGCCTCTGATGTACCTGTTCTGTACTGCACATTGCCCTGTTGATGCTCTGATACTGCATTCTGCCCTCTCGTTTACTGCCTCTGATGTACCTGTTCTGTACTGCACATTGCCCTGTTGATGCTCTGATACTGCATTCTGCCCTCTCGTTTACTGCCTCTGATGTACCTGTTCTGTACTGCACATTGCCCTGTTGATGCTCTGATACTGTATTCTGCCCTCTCGTTGACTGCCTCTGATGTAGCTGCTCTGTACTGCACAATGCCCTGTTGATGCTCTGATACTGCATTCTGCCCTCTCGTTGACTGCCAATGATGTAGCTGCTGTGGTGCCCACTTTGCCCATGCTCACGCATACACTGTGATTTTACCCCTATTTTGTACAATAAAGGTTGTCTATCAGGTCTCGTGGTCTGTCGTTGTCATTCCTGCTTGCGTACTACAAATGTGTATTTGTATATGCTTCTCATCAGTGGTTTCGGTAACATGACACTCCCCCTCCCTACGTCACGTCCCTTACTGGTATTCCCCTGCAGACAGCCAATGGTTTGTGCCTTACCTGCGTCGTCGTCCGTGGTGGGCCATGACTAGGACGTGGTGGATCGCGAAGAGCATCGGGAAAGCGTGTAGCGCTGGGTCCATGGTGTTGGTCAGCTTGCGGTGGGTATCTCTGCTATGTCACCTGTCTTCGCAGTGGGGATTCCGCCGTGTTCAGACAGGTTGTTTTTCCGCTGCGGTTTTATGTGTATTTTCCGCCATCTTGATTTGGAGGACGGTCTTCGACGTCAGTCCGTACGGCGTGGCCTCCGGATGTGTTCCGTCCGCCACGCTCTCGTGTGTAGTTCGGCGGCGGAGCGTGCTTTCCCGTCGCGGACGGGAATTTGACACGTTTTCCTATCCTGATATGGCGGACGGAGTATCCGCGGCAGGCGGACACGGAAAAGGCTTTTTCCGCCTACTACAGGGCCGCGGTGGCTCTTCCGTCCGCCATCCTAATCGACCCCTTAGTATTGCTAACGTTCTTCAGTTCATTTTTCTCTTCTTCTCTTCCTTTCTGTCAGTGAATCTATATGCCTTACTCTTAGTAATTTGCTCTCCTTCTATTTCTTTTTCCCTCTTTTTGTCCTTCTACCTTACTTTATTTCTAAATACCCTGTTATGATGTTTAACCTCTTCATTTGTATCTTTAATTTTAAATACATATTTTACTAATTATAACTTATTTTTTCTTCTCTCTTTACAGATACAAAATGTAGTAAAACAATTTAATTAAAGTTACATTTATTATATGGTAAGTGTGACTAAAAAATGTAGTTTGTCATGACCCTTTGCTTTAACCTCACTACTATTTTCTCAACCTACCTCACTCCTGTTTCTTTACTCTGCTTCTCTCACTTATTCATATTCTCCATGTTTAATACCCTTTCCCTATTTCCCCTCCCACATTCAACTTCTTTCAGTCCCCATTCTTTACTTCCTTTACCCTCTGTTCCCTTCCTTTGCTCCCTCACTCATTCTCTTTACCTTAATCATTTACTTCACTCCTACACACACACCTCCCCCCAACACATACACATATACCTCTGACATACACCCCACACACACACCACACACACACCTCACACACACACAGACACACAGCCACACACACACTCTTCACACACACACACCCACACATCCCACACACACACACACACTCCACACACATACCCCCCACACTCACACCCCCCCACACATATCTTACACACCCACACCTCCACCCATACCCAAACACCCCACACACTCACACCCAGACGCACACACGTTACACACCCACACCCCCACCTACACCCACTGACTCCCTATAAGTCACCCACACTGCCTTACTTACCTTTCTTTCCTGTTTCACTCAGACCCTTTCAGTTACTGTTTCCTTTACTCTCTCTCTCTTTTCTGTCTGTCACTCCCTATGTCTTACCCTAATTCAGTTTTTTCACCCTCTTTCACCCCTCTTTACTTACACTCACTGCTCTTTTCTCACCCTCCCTCACCGTTGTTCATTCATCCCGGTTCCGTCACTACCCTTCTTTCCCCATTCTTTACTGTCCTTCCTTTTTCTTTCAACACCCATTCACATTCTCCCAGTACCTCTACTTTACTCTTCTTTGTCTCTCTTCCCTAATTTCGCACCCTTATTCATTTTTCCTTTTCTCAATAACATCCTATTATACCTTCTCTGTTTTTTACTATGTAATAAACAATCCCTCTGTGTTGCTCTCTCTAGCTCTCTTCCTCTTGACATTACTCTCTCTGTGTTCTTCCCTCGTGCTCACTCCTTCATTAATTTTTTTTTCTTTTTTTTTGGTGCGCGCCCCGGTGCGCGTACCCTAAGGAAAAAAGAATGACAGAGATTCTTTAAAAATATAGGTTTATTTTTATAAATTAAAGGTAGTTCTAAAAATAACTGTTTTTTTATCTTTTTGTTGTTTTATATTTTTATTTATTGTTTTTTTGAACATTTTTTACTTTTTGTGGCTTTTCTGAACACTTAAAAAAAAAATTGTATTTTTTATGGGGAGAAACAAAAAACAGGGAATTGTAAACGGCTCAACTGGAGCAAAAAAAAAATCAGGAAAAAATTAGGGTTTTTGGGGGCAATTGTGGTTGTCACCAGCAAGAACGATGAGCTTTATGCTCTGCTCACCATAGCTGATGGTCTTACCACAAAAAATACAAGTGACCCTGAATTCACCAAACCGTGGTTGGATGATTGGCATCGTCTCCCTTGTGTCTGGTCCCGATGGAGTGGGTTGCTTTCTTTTGGAGGTGCTGGGTGAAGATTGGGGAAGGTTACTGGACATTTCTCTCATCTCTGCAGCAGCATAGTTCCTGGGATGCTGGTGCTGCGTATGCCTAATTATGGTGTAATTACCAAATGAATATTTCCTATTAGGGTTCCCCCTTGATAGTTCCATGCCACAGATTCGGCAAGTCACCTTTGGCGCATTCACTTTTTTCTTGCCCTCTGGGATGGAAAAAAACTCCCATACAATATGTTCCTTTGGCCTATATGGGGTATTGTCATCTGGGAGGAATGTCCTTCTCCCCTCCTCGTCCTCCTCCTCCTCTTCTTCTTCTTGACCACCAATGTGATGTTGTGGTGGTCCTCTTGGTGGTGGTGGTGCAGATGCTCCAGCTGCTGCTGCTACTGTAGCCATTTTAAAGTAGAAAAGATTAGAGACAGATCTCCAAACAGGTCTTCCTCAGTCAAAGGACAAAGTCAGAATAAGGAAAAAAGGTGGGGGCTTTCATCATTTGGAAAACAAAACTGTTCTGGACCAATGAAAAGTGTTATTTTCAAGTCACATGATCCGAGTTTTCATCATTTGGAAACGAAAACTGATCTGCACCAATGAAAAGTGTTATTTTCAGATCACATGACCCGACGCGCTTACGCTACGTGCCCCGGGGCGCGCCCGTAGTCGCGCCCCGGGGCGCGCCCAGGGGCGGTAGCGTAAGTGTGTCAGGACGTTGCGCGATCGTATGCGCTCGCGTGCTTCCGGGTGCGCTTACGCAGTGCGTCATATGACGCATCACGAGGTTACGCGAAACGTCACGATGTTGTTTTCGTTCGCGAGAATAGCGCTAACAGGACACTCACCGGTACGTGCCCCGGGCGCGCCGTAACATTGCGCTTACCCGTGCGTTCACCGGTACGCGCCCCGGGAGCGCTCCGGGGAAAAAAAATTAAAAAATTTAAAAAAAACTATTACATAATTATACAATATAAAATTCGTTATAAATTTTTGTACTTTTTAGACCTATAGAGATTTGCTATTAAAAAACCATTGAAATTCACTGAAAAAACCATAGGTTTCACACCAGTTATAGTTAGGAATTAGCATTTAAAAAACCTATTAAATTCACTGAAAAAACCATAGGTTTCACACCTGTTATAGTTAGCTGGAAGTTTTACTCGCATAAAACCATTGAAATTCCCACGTTATAGTTCGTTGGACTCACTATAACTTGCGCGTGCAATGCACTGCTGATGACATCACATATTACATCACTCATGACATGGTCAGTGACATCACTCATGACATCACTGATGACACCATCCTTGTGACAGAGTGACAGACCTCCTTTCACTGTAATGTAACCCTTGAAACACATATTCAAAAATAGAAACTAAAATTTAAAAAAAAATTTAGATACCCATACCAGTTACAACAACCAATTCAATAATTCCACCATCTATATACACATCCACTCATTCACTAAGAGTTCTATATAATCACTCATACGTATACTCACTCATCATATGTAGTGATACACCTATACATCCTGTTACACACCGACAGTCATCCAAAAGATACTCTCACACATACTCACACATGCAAATAAACTATTGAACATCCATTTATTTGCATATACAGCTAAACACACACTACCACCTTACTTCTAAGGAACCTTACACATACTTACTTTCTTAAACAATCACTTATAGAAACACATACTTATTTAAACAGGAACTCTTACAATCCCTTACTCTCACATATAGTCACTTATATACATCAATATTCACATATACTACATTAAAACATATGTAGTTACTGATAAAGACAATAGTGAGTCATTCAGTCAGTAACACACACATATACACAGTCATCCACCCATACAGTCCTGCACATATGCTGTCTTCAAAACATATACAAACAGAGAGTCAGTCAGTCATGCATCTATGTTCTAAGTAATACCCCCACCAAACATATGGACACTCATATTGATATTAAAAAAACATCTAATAACCCATATACATACACATGTAGCTACTCACCAACCCATGCAGCCACTTATACACAAAGTGAAACACTAATCCATATATTTAAATATTTAAACATTACTCACTAATATATATATATATACACTAAGATACACTTAATAAGCCAGTGAACCAATCGATTTAAAAAAAAAAAACATCCATGTAAACCCTTATTTAAACATTTATTCTTCCATCAACTTTTACATATACATATATAACACATATTTATTTTTTTAAAATACACACATTCACTGGATGGTGTAGGTGTATCACTATATATGATGAGTGAGTATATGTATGAGTGACTATATAGAACTGTTGGTGAATGAGTGGATGTGTATATAGATGGTGGAATTACTGAATTGGTTGTTGTAACTGGTATGGGTATCTCCATTTTTTTGTAAATTTTATTTTTTATTTTTGAATATGTGTTTCAAGGGTTACATTACACTGAAAGGAGGTCTGTTACTCTGTCACAAGGATGGTGTCATCAGTGATGTCATGAGTGATGTCACTGACCATGTCATGAGTGATGTAATATGTGATGTCATCAGCAGTGCATTGCACGCGCAAGTTATAGTGAGTCCAACTAACTATAACGTGGGAATTTCAATGGTTTTATGCGAGTAAAACTTCCAGCTAACTATAATAGGTGTGAAACCTATGGTTTTTTCAGTGAATTTAATAGGTTTTTTAAATGCTAATTCCTAACTATAACTGGTGTAAAACCTATGGTTTTTTCAGTGAATATATATATATATATGTATATATATATATATATATAAAACCAAATGTATGTCTGTCTGTCTGTTTGTCCTTTATGCATTACTACACCATACATCCGATCGCCATGAAACTTTGGGAAGTTGTTGAGTACACTCCCGCGAAGGTTTTTGGCATAAATTCTTGTTTAAATATCCGCCCCCCAGGGTCCTCATAATCTTTCAAATACTGATGTACACACAAGACGGAAAAACAACAAATCATGTATCCACAAGCACTCGAATAAATAAATAGAATTAAAACACCATTCATCCGATTGCCAAGAAACTTTGGGAAGTTGTTGAGTACACTTCCGCGAAGGTTTCTGGAATAACATTTGTTTAAATATCGGCCCCCCAGGGCCCTCATAATCTTTCGAATACTGATGTACGCACCATATGGAGAAACAAAAAATCATGTATCCACAAGCACTCGAATAAATAAATAGAATTAAAACAGCATTCATCCGATCGCCAGGAAACTTTGGGAAATTGTTGAGTACACTTCCGCGAACATTTCTGGCATAATTTGTTTTTAAATATCGGCCCCCCAGGGCCCTCATAATCTTTCGAATACTGATGTATGCACAATACGGAAAAACAAAAAAACGTGTATCCACAAGCACTCAAATAAATAAATAGAATTAAAACAGTATTCATCCGATCGCCAGGAAACTTGGGGAAGTTGTTGAGTACACTCCCGCAAAGGATTATGGCATACATTTTTTAAATATCCGCCCCCCAGGGCCCTCATAATCTTTCGAATACTGATGTACGCACCACACGGAAAAGCAACAAATCGTGTATCCACAAGCACTCGAATAAATAAATAGAATTAAAACAGCATTCATCCGATCGCCAGGAAACTTTGGGAAATTGTTGAGTGCACTCCCGCGAACATTTCTGGCATAATTTATTTTTAAATATCGGCCCCCCAGGGCCCTCATAATCTTTCGAATACTGATGTACGCACAAGACGGAAAAACAACACATCGTGTATCCACAAGCACTCGAATAAATAAATAGAATTAAAACAGCATTCATTCGATCGCCAGGAAACTTTGGGAAGATGTTGAGTACACTCCCGCGAAGGTTTCTGGCATAAGTTTTTGTTTAAATATCAGCCCCCTAGGGCCCTCATAATCTTTTGAATACTGATGTATGCACCAGATGGAAAAAAAACAAATCATGTATCCACAAGCACTCGAATAAATAAATAGAATTAAAACACCATTCTTACGATCGCCATGAAATTTTGGGAAGTTGTTGAGTGCACTCCGGCTAAGGTTTCTGGCATAAATTGTTTTAAAATATTGGCCCCCCAGGGCCCTCATAATCTTTCGAATACTGATGTACGCACAAGACGGAAAAACAAAAAAACGTGTATCCACAAGCACTCAAATAAATAAATAGAATTAAAACAGCATTCATCGGATCGCCAGGAAACTTGGGGAAGTTGTTGAGTACACTCCCGCGCAGGTTTCTGGCATAATTTATTTTTAAATATCGGCCCCCCTGGGCCCTCATAATCTTTTGAATACTGATGTACGCACAAGACGGAAAAACAACAAATCATGTATCCACAAGCACTCGAATAAATAAATAGAATTAAAACAGCATTCATCCCATCGCCAGGAAACTTGGGGAAGTTGTTGAGTACACTCCCGTGAAGGTTTCTGGCATACGTTTTTGTTTAAATATCAGCCCCCCAGGGCCCTCATAATCTTTTGAATACTGATGTACGCACAAGATGGAAAAACAAAAAATTGTGTATCCACAAGCACTCGAATAAATAAATAGAATTAAAACAGCATTCATCCGATCGCCAGGAAACTTGGGGAATTTGTTGAGTACACTCCCGCGAAGGTTTCCGGAAAATGTTTTTGTTTAAATGTCAGCCCCCCAGGGCCCTCATAATCTTTCGAATACTGATGTACGCACAAGACGGAAAAACAAAAAATTGTGTACAAGCACTCATATAAATAAATAGAATTAAAACATCATTCATCCGATCGCCAGGAAACTTTGGGAAGTTGTTGAGTACACTCCTGCGAAGGTTTCTGGCATACATTTTTTTCAAATATCGGCCCCCCAGGGCCCTCATAATCTTTCGAATACTGATGTACGCACCAGACGGAAAAACAAAAAATCGTGTTTCCACAAGCACTCGAATAAATAAATAGAATTAAAACGACACTTTGAAATGTTTTCCATATTAAAATGAATATGTTTCAATAAAAATGACACAATGTATATTGAATGTTATCATAACGAGTTTCCTTGAATTTCTTGTCTTCGGTGATCGCAGCAATGCGTGATTGGTAAGCTAGTTTATATATATTATTCTATGCTTAACATTTATATAGGTCACTGAAAAGTTTTGATATAAGTTATTTGTATACGTTGTTTGCTTAGTTGCTCATGGGTCTCTGTTTATTTTATTTGTCTATCACAATATGTAAATAAATTCATGACAATTGTACTTTTAAGTGCTTTACTATTCAAAATATAGGAAAATATAAAAAATAAAATAAGATATTAAAAAAAATTAATTATACAAATACACAAATGAACTAGCTTTACATACAGCAACAATTGAAAGTCTGAATGGCTAACTATCTATCCATACATACTATCTAACCATAGATATGGAACTTTATACAATTTTATATCTCAGCTATTTTCCTTCTGCATGTATACCCTTTCTATGTAGTTATGTATCTATACATTTATTACATTACTCCTACTAAAGAAGAAAGAAAACATGAATAAATACTTTTTTTAAAGCCTCCAACCCCCTAAAAAGCGCTACTGTGAGTCTCATTCTACACCTTTCTCAGTATATCCTCTACCTCCTCTTTCTTTTCTGACTCACCCTAAACCTCATTTGACTACCATGATCTCCCTAAGATCCTTTCTTGACTCTTTCCGTCCTCCATTCCTCCTTGACTCACTCCAAACCTCACTCTACTAGTATGATCTCCCATATAACCCTTTCTAAACACTTCCCTCCTCTATCCCTCCTTGACTCATCCCAAACCTAATTTTACTACTATGATCTCCAAAATAACACTTAGACTCTTCACTTCTGTATCCCTCCTTTGACTCAACCCACAACTCAATCAAACTAGCAGGCTCACATGCCCAACACTCAAATTAACAATTTACACTTCCCTACACTAATCTACCTCTAATTCTTTAGTATCAGGCGTAGCAAGCTACTCGCCGAAAAGCACTTTAACACCTTGTATGGGGGAGTAAGCATAATATCCATACAATTACAATTCCCAAACAAAAGTTAGCACAAAATTGTAAAAAGCCAACACAAAATTATCCTATTCTAGAGGTATGCATCATAGTAGTGAAAAACCAATGTAGGAGTGTTTCACTACAAAGACATATAAAACTTAAAAGTACAAGTCCAATCATTTTATTACAATGCACTCTGCTCTATGGGCTACATAGGAATTACCTTAGGGGTGAGATATACTCAATAAAAGGGATGTTTAAGGCTTGGCACGATGGTTATATTGCCAAGTCAAATTGGTAGTTTAAAACTACATTCAGTCTGCAATTGCAGACATGGGACATGTTTTAAGGGGCTACTTAAGTGGGTGGCAGAATGAGTAATGCAGACCCACTAGAAGTATTTCATTGTTTGGCCCTGGGTATATGATATATGACTCTACTATGGATTGATAAGTAAATGCCCGTCAGCTGTAAGCACATTTTACCATGTTTTAGGGAGTGAGCAAATGCACTTTAGCATTGGTTAGCAGTGTGGCTTCATAGTCTCCCAAGTTATTTTGGGTACTGACATCCCTCAATTCCTCACCCTCTAGGGACACCATCTGTGAGGATCTGGCTTGTTTGAGTGAGGCACCTTTCTCCAAAGATATAATAAATAATCCACCATCCTTAAAAGCTCAAAGTCCAAAAAGGAAAGCCAGGCACAAAATGGGAAAGGTGCCTCACAAAATGCTTTAGTCATCTCGGAACCTTGGGAGCTGGGCAAAAGGTTTAGGGCTGACAAATTATACAATCCTACCCTACAGTATGCCTGACAGAAGTCTAGAGAGAAGGAAGGGAAAAATCTTCATATTTGCTGTTTATTCTGTATACAAAAGGGTTGTTACATCACATAGGAAAGAAGGACGAGTTTCCTCAGTAAGAGTTCCTAACAGTTTTTGTGACCAAATTATGTTTTTCGCCCACTCACATCTTATGCCAGGACATTTCAGTGTTATGAACCCCAATGCAGGCCTAGGTAGTTATACAACCTTTTACCTACATCTGTCCTAACATTCTTCTGCATAACGGATCTGACGCTGACCTTTTACTGCTAAATGACTGTTGTGTGGTTTGCTCTGAAAACTAGCCTCTTGTATTATGCATGATGAATCTCAGTATCACAGTAGGATTAGCATATTCCGTATAATTACTCTGTATAAGGGTCACCTCTATTGTCATCCTTGCCCAACATGCCCATAGTACACTTCTAGGAAGAACCCCTAAGGGTACCTTTCAGGTATATAAGCACTACATCTTTGCTCGGCAGACCAGAGGAGAAAATGACTTCCATGCTGACACTCTGACGTGAGACGCTGAGCTTCCTGCATGCAGACACTCCAGCTCGCAGTGGTCTGACATCCCTCGAGGGGTGTCCTTCTTGAGACCAAGACGGGGTTGTTCACTCTACCACATCAGGTAATGGGGTTGGCTCTATCCTAAAAAGTTGAAGTTAAGGGTTTTATATAGCGCTCGATCACCGAGCGGTTTCTTGGCGCTGAGGACGGAGAGGCCCAGGGAGGGAGAGGAGAGGTTGCTTAGGGTGAAAAGGCGCGGGAGAAGAGGAAAATCTTAAGGGCTTTCCGAAAGTCAAGGTAAACGGAAGTAGATCTGATGGAAAAGGAAAGGGCGTTCCAAACGGGGGGAGCCAGGGTGGAGAACCTCATGCCTCCAAATTTTTTCCTCCTTAAGCGATGAGCACATAGGAGGAACTGGGAAGATGAGTGCAGGTCTCTGGTGGGGACATAATCCTTGATTTTGGAGCTGACAAAGGCTGGGGCCGTACCAGCCAGAGCCAGAAAGATCGTGCAGCCCATCTTGAATAGAGATCGCTCAAGGATGGGCAGCCAGTGCAAGGTTTTTAGCAGCGGAGTGACGTGATGGAACTTGGGAAGTTTGTAGATCAGTCGCGCAGCCTGATTTTGAATAAGTTGTAGGCGTCGGAGTTCATATGCTGGAACACCTACATACAGGCTGTTGCCATAGTCGAGGCATGAAATGATCATGGCAAGGAGAATGATCTTGAGGGTAGGAAAAGTGAAAAAGCAGGAGATTTTTCGTATGGTCCGTAAAGTCAGGAAGCATGAAGAAATCACAGTGCTGATCTGGGAGCGCATAGTGAGGTCCTTGCTAACTTTTATTCCTAGGGTTTTTACAGAAGTAGAGGGTAATGGGGGGGACCAAGGGAAAGGGGCCAGAAAGGAGGTTTCCAGGGACTGGGAGAACCGCCTGCAAGTACCAGCTCGGTCTTGTCAGGGTTTAGTTTTAAATGATTGCCGTTCATCCAGTCACTAATAAAAATCATAATAGTTTGGAAATTGAGAATTGAGGCTGGGGAAGGAGAAAGGTTAAAAATGAGCTAGGGGTCATCGGCATAATTAAATACCGTGACCTCCATTTTCTGTAGTGCAGATATGAGGGGAAGAATGTAAAGGTTAAAGAGGAGAGGGGAAAGAGAGTAACCCTGGGGTATGCCGCAGTGGACAGAGCGGGTGGGAGCGGAAAAGCCCGCCAGTTGGACAGCCTGTGTACGATTCTCAAGGAAGTAGGTGAGCCAGGCCAAAGCGCGTCCTCGAATACCGGCGCCCCTGACACGGTCGAGAAGGATGGATTGGTCGACCGTGTCAAAGGCGGCGGACAGGTCAAGGAGGCTGAGCGTCTGAGGGGAGTTGGTGTCAGCACTTCCTCTAAGCTCATCCAGGACAGCGAGGACAACAGATTCCGTAGAATGTAAGGGACGGAAGCCTGCCTGATGAGAGGCTAAGAAGTGGCTCTCCTCGATAAAGGCGCTGAGGCAGGTGGTGACATGGCTCTCCAGAATCTTTCCCAGGAACGAGAATAGGGAGATGGGGCGAAAATAGACAGGAGAGGTAGGATCAGCGCCTGGCTTTTTTTGTATGGGAATGACTTTGGCTGATTTAAACAGGTCAGGAACAATTCCCTGAATGAGAGAGTTGTTTAGAAGGGTTAAAGGGGGCTCAGGACAGGTGGAGAAGATCTCTCTCAGGATGTGGGCCGGGCAGCTGTCAGAGGGGGACCCTGATTTGACTTTCCTGAGCAAAGTAAAGAAGACTTCCTTGGAGATCGGGGTAAATTGATCTAAAGAAAAGGTATTCAACGGAGGTTGGGGACATAGGAAAGAAGGGGAGGGCAGAGGAATGTTGAGCTTGATGATGGCATTTTTCTCAATGAAGTAATCATTGAGAGTGGTGCAGAGGAATTGTGAGGGAACTAGTTTGGGGGTGACTCTGTCGGAAGTGGCTAAATCGTGAACAATGGTAAAAATGTCTTTAGATTTGTTTGCTGCAAGGAGAATCTTGGAGGAAAAGTGTTCTGATTTCGCAAGAAGGATGGCTTTCTTATAATCCTGGAGTAGGGTGGTGTATTTGAATTTTAAAGCAGGGGAATAGCCACGCCTCCAATGGCTCTCCGCCTGTCTAAGTGCAAGTTTTTTTTATCTTTGAGCGCGGTTGTTCTAACCCGTTTAAGAGGGACCACTTGATCGCAGGTAACGGAGAGCCAGCTATTGATGACGGCAGCCTGGAGGTTAAGAGATACGTCAGCTAGGTTGGGGGGTGAGGCAGAGAGGGAGGAAGAAAGTGTGGCAAGATCCACATGGTTCCAGTTACGAGCCCAAGTATTGCTAAGAAGGGGAAGCTTAGCGACCATAGTTATATCAAGGGAAAAAGGAATGGTAGAATGGTCAGAACATGGACAAGGGAAGACTAGGGGAGAGGAGATGGATAAATTCCTTGACCATACTTGATACAGGGTGTGGCCGTGAGTGTGAGTGGGGAAGTGTATATGTGAAGTGAAGTTCAGGTTACAGAGTGATTCTGTAAAGTCTTTAGACATACGGTCTTCATGAGGGTCGTCGGGCCAAAAGTTGAAGTCACCGAAAGCCAGGACAGAGGAATTGTTGATCACCAAGGTGGCCAGCGGCTCCTGCATTGCGGAAATGAAATGGGGCATGGGTTGGGGGGCGGTAGAAGAGTGCACAAGTGAGTGGAAACGCAAAGGAGGTGGATCGGGCGACTAAAAAGTCAACAGCGTTGATAGAAGGGAATGATAGAAGCTGAAACTTAAGGTCGGAGCAGGCAATTAAGGCCACCCCGCCTCCAACCTTCCCTTCGGGGCGATCGGCGCGCAGAATATAGTATGAGTCCGGGAGGGCCAATAGGACATCAGGCAGGGAGTCACATGAGAACCAAGTTTGAGTGAGAAATAGGATATCGGGTTTGACCGTGTCTAGAAACTAGGAAAGCTCCAGCTGGTGTTTAACCGCTGAGCGAAAGTTGAGAAGAAAAGCTGATGCTACAAGGGGGGAACCGAGGGGAGGGGAAGACAGGGAGAGAGTATCAGAAGTGACAGGTGGTACTGGGGGTTCAGTGATCCGGATTTCAGGGGGAAAGATAAAAAGGGGTTAGATTGTGCAATGCCCAGGATTCCTATACGTGTAAGGGTAGGGGTGCTAAGCGGCCAATTACCCTGGAGTGCTAGGAGTTGTGTAGGTGTATAATTGAGGAATTGGGCAAAGTGACCGGCCCGGGCTCCGGTCGGCCGCGGACGGGCGCAGACGGGCTTGCCTTTGGTGCGCCGCTGGTGCCCCGCCGGCGCGCCCGCTGCGCGCATCAGCTGCGCGTGCGCATGAGCCCAGGTTTAAGTAAGGCAAAGCGCGATAAGGCTAGAGCGCTGACCTGCCACTGCCCGGAAGTAGGAACGACCCCGGCAGCCCTCCGATCAATCGGCACTCAGCCGTGTCAGACCGGGGCTAGGGGCAAGACAGAGAGGTAAGGAACAACAAGAGGAGTTTAAAAATCAATGCCACAGTTTAATACAAGTTTTTAAAATGCCTGAAGGGTGCGCGCGCGAAGCTAGCGACACCCCTCTGCCACTGGGTGCCAGTCGCGTCCGCTGTGCGTGCGCATAGGCCCAGGTTGAAGTAAGGCCAAGCGCGATAAGGCTAGAGCGCTGACCTGCCACTGCCCGGAAGTAGGAACGACCCCGGCAGCCCTCCGATCAATCGGCACTCAGCCGTGTCGGACCGGGGCTAGGGGCGAGGCAGAGAGGTAAGGAACAACAAGAGGAGTTTAAAAAACAGTGCCACAGTTTAATACAAGTTTTTAAAATGCCTGAAGGGTGCGCGCGCGAAGCTAGCGACAGCCCGCTGCCACCGGGTGCCAGTCGCGTCCCTAAGGAGATTCTTGGCCATACACCTACATACATGCTAGGTACACTTAGGTATGTCTAGTTAGAGCGTGCATCGTAGGAGTACACACTGTTACTTTTATGTATCTATATGCCTCCATATATCCATTGTTTTAGCATTATGGGAGAATTCTACCTTTTATTTACTCTTCTGGAGCTCATAATCATTAATATCTGGTTCTGTCTAATGGTTGTTGCAGCACACATATTTTACACAAAATGACTATGGTTCAATAAATTCTTATTGAAAATGTCCCCATTTTTTATTCTGTGTATCTCTCCGAGACGAAGTGAGCATCAATGACTGAGCAAAAAGTACTGTACTGTTTCCACGATCCCTGAGGGGTCAGGGTTGTCATGTTCGATAGTTGCCAGAAACGTTTTGCTTCTTGGGGGCTTATAGTGGCACTGTGAGCAAGCTGGTCTACAGACTAACACATCCTTTGGGGGTGTCTGGAATCAGTCTGGACACCAAAACCTTAGTTTATGCTGTCTAAACGTGCAGATCATATATATATATTTGTAGGAACTATACACCATCAGGGCCGAAAAAATCTCCTAAGCCATATTAGCAATGTTTTATTGGTAAGAAATCTTGGCTCAGATTAAGGAATATTGTTAGGAATGTCAGGTATGCCAATAGATAACCCCTTATTAAACTCTTAAAGTTCCACTACAAAGAAACACTTTGAAAGGGTAGGACTAGACCTTGCCATCCCATTCATTGTCTCTAGCAAAGGATATAAATATGTGCCAGTCATAGTGTACTTTGTCACATGTTACCTTGATGCTGTCCCTTTTAGAGACTCCACTACCAAACTCATTGCTAGTGCAAACATTGAGTTTTTTCTTGAAGAAGCAATACAAAGGAAATCCTAATGAATCAAGGTACTCCCTTTGTATCTAAATTAATGAGTCAAGTAAGGTAAGTAAACAACTAAATATCAAGCATTTACAAACCTCCATCTATCATTCTCAAAATTAATAATTTGTAGAACAGTATAATGAGATTTAAAAGTCAATCTTGAAAAAATTAAGGGCAGGTGGAAGTCAGAAACCCGTGGATTCACAAAAAAATGGTATGAGATTCCTCGGAGTTCAGTAAACAGACATATTAAGCATCTTACACTGCTCATGCATATTTTTTGAACCAGGAGCTTGTTCTGCACGGAAAAATTAGCACATATGGCACCAAGCGGTGAACCCAAGTTCGCTGCTTCTCAGGTTGATTTTGCTGCTGCGTGAAGAGATTTTCTACGCGAGCAGCAGCTTTCTGACCTTGAATGATTGTGAACGTCCGTGTTGGGCGGTCACAACATGACAAAAAATCATGCAAGGGGATGCCTAATCTCTCTACCACTCACCATTTGCCGTTGGCAAGCTGTATGCAAGAAAAAACTCTACTGTCTGGCGGTTGGCAGGCTTTGGCCAGAACACAACATTACATGCATAATACAGAGAGGCCAGTACTCTGCCTGTGGAGTAGAATTTATCCCTGACACCGAAAAAAAAATGTTTACAGGGGAAAGCATTATGTGGTCACTTAGACCCTGGCAAGAACGCCAACATTTTACAAGTACAGGTTTAAAGTTGACATATATCTTGAACGTTGACGCTTGTCACACATTTGCTTGCATGTCTGTAGAGAATACTATTCTCTGAAATGCCTTTGCTTACATTTACATTTCTTCATAGGCATATTATCAGAGCCTTGAACATTCTGTATTGTGATGTATTCCTATAGGTTCTGTATCGATCCCCCTATTCCTGACCCTATTCTGGTTAACGAGTTAGAAACCGTTATCTGATTACGCCAGACCACGGCACAGGAGCGCGTTATCTGATTAGGTCATAACGCTTGCCATCTAATTAGGCAAGCAATATTCCTCCAGCCCCTGATAAGGCATACGGAGTTCTCAAAACAAATCAAACCTATGACAACCTGGGAAAAACCCTGCGGCCATTGTTTTGATTTCACCGAGAACTTCAGTAAAAGAATGCGCTAATGACCAGCTCGTATGACATCCTTATTGACGTATCTATGTCCATCCTTACGTCAATCTCGGCACCTTACAGGTATAAATATTACCGATATTGCCTTAAGCAAACACACGCGGTGGTGACGAGATCGGAGCAGCGAGACTTGCCGAAGCCCAGCAGAGAGCGAAGCCCGCTAGCTGCCCCGCCTTCCTGACGCGCTGAGAACGAGACGCTGCCTTTCTCCTGCCGAGAAATCCAGCTCCGGCGCTTCCGAGCAGCCCTTGCAGGCAGCCTGGAATATCGAGACCAAAGATGAGAGATACCATCCCTCAATCATCCTAGACCTCAGGTACGGAACTGAATAACCCCTTGCAGAGAATTCTTGAATCAGTCACTTGGCAAAACAAACTTAACTTAGACTGCTACTTTCTATCCCCGCCCACGTATTAGGCTTAGGTCAGGTACACTGGGGTAGGCGTGGTTAGAAGCACCAGTTGAGTACGATTAGTCAAAAGTTGATATGTATGTATCTATTTTATCCATTTTAAACCACCATATGGCTTAGAAACCATATAAATGTTTTTACAGTATTATTTTATATTTCTGCTTTTATTGTATGCACTTTACTTAACCATAAGTATTGCAATAATATCGATTCATTTCTCTTGTACGAGAAAAGAGACTGATCAATAAATAACATCTTTTATTGAACACGCCCGTCTCTTCTTTTTCTCTACAATCTGGTGAAACTAAGAATGCACGTACTGAGTAAAATAAGTTGTCTTTTGTTTTCACACGACTCTAGAGATACACTCTTGATTAGGGGAGAGCAAAGTTGTCATGTTCTATGGTTGTCAGAAACTAAATCCCTTCTTGTCTATCCAGGGAGGTTCAACTCCTCCTTGCCTATTCGAGAAAGTTTCTAGTGAACTCTGAGCTAGCTGGCAAACCCAAAACTTTAAGTCTAATATCGACAGTAGAAGACCTAGTTAACGTCTGGTCTAGGTCTATACTATTGGAGGTATTATTCCAATGCGCAGAGCCTATTGGGATAATAGGAACTATACTACATGGCGCCCAACGTGTTTGGATAGGCGATAAAACTAACGCAAGACTTTAGAGTAACTCAGTCGTGCTTTTTCACTCAGACCCCTTTTTCCCATAATACTCCAAAGACGTCTGGAGTGGGTGAGAGGTACAATCCGCCAAACCTCGCAGGAGGGAACTCCTATGTATGGTTCTTGGTTTAAATCAACGTTGAAGGATACACTGTTCCTAAATATTGTGCATCTCATCTTTGTTTCCATAAGAAACCTGATCTGCAAACAAACAGAATAACCATCCTGACAGTAAAATGCCAGACAGTGATGATGAAAGAGAGAGAGCTAGAGTAGCAGCTGAAGTAATAGCAGCTGATAATACTATGCAAGAAGCAGACCCGGATATAATACTCATCCCGGTCAACATAAGAAGATCTATAACGTTAAAACTTATAGAAAATGGACTGACACCAAGAGGTGGTACAGTCATATTCGTAATTGAGGCACACGAATATCGGCAGACAGAGGTATTCTATTCATGGATAAACTTTCCAGCAGCAAATGCTGTAACAAAGGAGTTCCACTGTTATAAAACAGAGAAACCACCGGATACCTACACTCCTTTCGAGGAAGTGGAAGTACCACTCAAATTCCAAGAGCATCTGCTCTTGTTTAATGGCGCTCTAAAACATAATAACCACATCACCAGGCTCGGTCCACTAGGTAGACCAGGAGCAACGTGGCCAGTCCTAGCCGGATACACACCACATCCAGACATCGAAAGGATGTCTGCAGCAGATGTTTTAGTACAACTAAAACAATTAATTAAAATATATAGACAACTAGTCCAATATATAATGCGGACTTCAACCATCCAACCTGTAGTTAAAATCCCACAGCTGACCCCTCATCAGGGGAACACAAATAAAATTACACCACAGAACATACAGTCCTGCCTAGGTAAAGTACCAGCTAAACGGGAACAAAGACCATTCTGGTTAGCACAAAAAATCACCCAAATAGAGGCGGTGTTTCCAGACACCACCCCTGTGGATAAACACAGGATTCTGACTATCTGTCTTCCAATGGGAATCGCACCACACGTGGAGGACTGTGACACTTGGGGTACAGTGTTTGCTTCCATTTACACAAAAACACATGGAGTTCCATCCATGTCAGTAATACCAGATGTGCTAAAACAAATTCAAGAAGAATACGGTCCAGAACCCGCTTTAACTCTTGGTATGAAATTACTAAAAGACTTCAAGCAGGTCTCGGCAATATTACTAGCCAACATAAAAGGAGAAGCAGCGAATGTGGCGATCCGCCAGAGGTTAAAAGAGACAGATATAGCAGACCAACCAGCTGAAATTGCCAGAATTATAGAAAAATCCTATGAAGAACTAGGTAGAGATAGTTTGGGTGGAATACCAGTAAAGCCCCAACTAATTGAAAGTCCTGAAAAAATATTTATTAAAAATATTCTAAACAGTCAAAAGAAGAACTGGGATGGAAACAAACAATCCAATCCAAAAGAAAAGAGATTCCAGTCCAGAGGAAGGTCTCCTCGGCGGAGAGAAAGATCTCCGGACCAAGGACCCAAGTCTCCCCAAAGGGAGCCCTCTGTGAAAAAATACAACCTTAGAAATAGGGATAACATAAAGAAACCGGACAGATATCAAGATTTTGATACACGTCCCTCTCAATCTTTTCAGACTTCCTCGCAGAAATCGGAAAGAAGAGGACGATCGGAACCCAGGGAAGGGCACGTCAAGTCCAAAGACAAGGAACCTGCTCATCCAAATAAAAAATTACAGTTTCCAAAAAAGAAGGTAGCCAGTATTAAAGTATTCAACAATGCCGAGAATACTGAGGACACAGCTGAAAAACGGAGAGTGGGCTCAGACAATGCTAGACAGCGCAGCAGAAGTGAGCATAGCACGCAATGTCCTTATGAATCATCTGGAGACCGTGGACACGAATGAATACATTCAGGTGGAAACTGCAGACACCAGAGTTAGCAAACCTCACAAAATATATGAAATAACTTTACGTATAGAAGGGGATAAGACTAGGAAAATAAGGGGCCTTTTTTGGGATAATCTCTCCAAGGGCTATAACATCCTTCTAGCTGAAAAAGATTGGCCACCAGAGTTCGTCTGGGAGTGCCCACATGGCGAAGAAATAATTATGCCTGCCTTCTCAAATCATATTCCAATTCATAAAAAATATACACTTGCAAGAAAGTGGGCAGTAGCTCAAGCTCCTGCTTTATACAAAAATCATGTAGGATGGGATGAGGACTCTCCTCCTCACAAAATCCAGTTAAAATCACAACCTACTGCACAAAGGCAGTATCCAATCAAGCAAGAAGCTAAAAAACAGGTAAAAGAAATTCTAGATCAACTAGAATACCAGGGGGTGATTGAAACTTGCACCTCACAAATGAACAACCCTTTGTTTCCTGTCTCCAAACCAGACAATTCATATCGTCTAGTTTTGGATTACAGACACCTTAACTCGTGTTGCAAAACTTTTGCAGTACAAAACTCGCATAGTGCTGCACTAATGAATAACATAGTGCGCAAAAAATATAAAACAACATTAGACATCTCTAATGGATTCTTTTGTCAAAATATAGCACCAGAGAGCAGATACTTATCAGCGTTCTCAATAAATGGCGCTCAAAAAGAATTCTGTCGGTTACCCCAGGGGTACAAGAACAGCCCAGGAGTATTCTCAGCGAGGGTAACAGAGTTACTACAAACATATGATGACGAAGCATTATCTTATGTCGATGACATATACCTAACAGACGATGACTTGGATACTCACTTGAAGAGAGTGAACACCATAATACTTGGGTTCGCAGCAGAGGGTTACAAATTCAACTTTAAAAAATCTAGAATTGCCCATCTAACAGTCCTGTTCTTAGGATATTAATTATCAAGTGAAGGCAAAAGCCTGGCTGACAATTTCCTAGAGAAATGTGCCATACTCCAAGCACCTAGAACACTAAAAAACCTACAGTCAATTCTAGGCTTCCTAAATTTCGGAAGAACATACATTGCAAATTACGCAGAAAGGGTCAAACCCCTTTATGATCTAATAAAACCAGATTTTAAAAAATCAAATTGGACTCAAAAACACACAGAAATTCTGAGATCCTTACAAACAGATATGTTAGTTAAAACAAAATTAGAAACACGTGATAACACACGCAACCTTGTGATTCGAGTCATCCCAGGAAGATGCGGATTCACATACCTGACCTCTAATGAGGGAGAAAAGGTACCAATTGCATTCAAATCACACTTGTACACAGAAGCTGAAAAGAAATTCAGCATTAAAGAAAACATTGTTCATGCAGTTCAAACCGCAATAGCTAGAGAAAAAGATAAAGCTGACGGTAGACACATCACAGTCAGAACAGCAGAATCAGCCTTTGAGGCATTAACAACACCGTGTAATTTACCAACAACAGCATTGAATCCGGAATGGATACAATGGGTGAATTCCATTACAATTGACAAAGTAAAATACTACTTTGATCCAGAACTAGAGGAACTAAAATATCTAGAATATGAAAGAATATTCCCTCTGCCAATCGACATTCTGCCATTACG
Source organism: Lissotriton helveticus (assembly GCF_964261635.1). Taxonomy (NCBI): domain Eukaryota; kingdom Metazoa; phylum Chordata; class Amphibia; order Caudata; family Salamandridae; genus Lissotriton; species Lissotriton helveticus. The sequence goes on along the minus strand of NC_136057.1, from coordinate 1,229,737,615 downwards.
ACAGTACGCTTGTGTAATCTATACAGACGGACATGCTCAACCATCCGTTTGGGGGGAACAAGCATACAACCCCACATGTAAGATTACAAAAGAAGTGTGGCGCGGAGGTATACTAAGACCTCTATTAACAAAAACACACTCAGTAGAAACTAATTCAGAACAACAGACTGAAATAATAGCATTGAAAATGGCGCTAGATAATGCAGATCGCGAATTCCCGACACTCGTAGTGTCCGATTCGTATTACTGCGTCAAATCATATAACAGCGATTTGCAGAAATGGATTCAAAACGGTTACAAAGATGACACAGGTGCAACAATAAAACAAAAACTGCTTTGGGAACAAATAGTTCTGTTAAAAAACAGAACTACCAAAGACTCACGTGATACACTCACTGAGTCATCAGCGTGATGGCGTTCACGTTGCAGGGAATTCATTGGCTGAGAAAGCCACAGCGGTAGCAACTGAATCGGCTTCCGTAGCTAGAAAAAAGCGTGCAGTAAAATACATTGACGGTGAAACAATGCTGGCGGTGAAAACGTCATCAAAAGGCGACTGCTCAGCGTTACCGATCAGTTACCTACTCAAATATACATACATAAAAGATGCGATAGAAACACTCCCGAAAGGCTTTCCAGTAAAGTACTCATACATAACTGATGCAAATAACGTTCCATTTGCTCGAATCCCTGGAGTGGGGATAGAGTAATTCCAAACATGGAACATAGGTTAGGACTCATCATAGCGGCACATGAAGGACTTGCTTCTGTACATGCTGGCGTCTCAGCCACAGTATCGTTATTAAAACAGAGATACTGGTGGCCACAAATGAGAAGACAAACCAGGAACTATGTTCTAGAATGTGAAATATGTCAAAAAATGAAAGTATCAACAGTGAGACGACCAGCACAGACGCCCCTTCTAATCTCGGATAAACCATTAGCCTGTGTTTACCTGGACCACTGTGGTCCCTTACAAAGGGATGGTAACTATAAATATATCTTGGTCGCAGTGGATTCATGCACGAGATTCATATGGATGTGGCCCCAGCGAACGGCTGACGCCAGAACTGTTATAAAAGATTTGCGAGTCTTTATCGGCACATACGCAATTGGCATGCTGCATTCGGACCAGGGTCCTGCTTTTAGCTCTAGAGCTTATAAGGAGGCCATGGTCAGCATGGGCGTTACATTGCGGTATTCTTGTCCATTTCATCCCGAGGGAAACGGAATTGTTGAAAGAAAAAACCGTGACATAAAGCAATCTATAACAGCAAAGGTATTAGGTTCGGGAGCTGGGTGGGTCAAACATCTAATAAGTGTCCAACGTAGTCTAAACAACTTGCCAAGAAATTCTCTGAGGGGATTCAGTCCGTACGAATTACTGTTTGGAACTAGGATGCTAGTCTTAGATCTTGACAGTCAGACTTCAGTGGTAAAAGAAAAAAGCTTTGATATCAAACATCGTTTGGCTATTTTACAGGACTTAAACGAAACAAGAAAAGACCTGAGCAACATAAAGTTGAAACAGCAGCCAACAACCACTGAAGAACCACCACCTGTCCCAGCAAGACCTGTCTGGATTCCAAAAGTCGGGGATCTAGTCAGAGAAAAGATCGCGGTAAAGAAGGAATTTGGGCCTTCTTACAGAAAAGCAGTTCCTGTCTTGTCCATCAACGGGACAAGATCAGTTGTACTACCGCCGCTTGCTGGTAAAAAGGAGAACCGAGTTGTATCCATCGACCTGGTAAAACCACAATCATGTGGCCGATAACAAACAGTAGGCCAAGTGGACTCCCGATAAGTAGTAGAACACCAAGGTTTGCTACAAGTACAGAGGTGCTAACTAAAAGGCTAATCACATTCGAAACGCCTACAGAACAACAACAACAAGGACTATGCAACAATGCAATGGAACTCACACCTCTGAAAACCCAAATAAAAACATTTAGTAGAGACACACCAACCTACAATGAAGTAACAAATGAATATGCTGAAGCTGCAAGAAACAGTAATCCTGAAGCAATTGGAACAATAGACAGAACGGCATCCGGCTACTTCATCAACTTTGAAGATTCTTCTAAAGATCTAAGTGAATCAAAGACACAGCCATCAACAAAAACTTTTAAAGATAAAGCTAAGGAACTTTTGAAACAGCTGAAAGAAACCTATCTGATTTCTCCGTGGATTGAATTTTGGGTGTCATTTGGTGTATTTATCCTGATACTTTGGCTCATCATGATACTATGTTTGGGACGCTTCATTGAGGGAAAATATGCTAAAATGGACACAGCAAGCCAGAACATCAACTTGATCCTCAAGCCACACACGTCTTCACACGTCAAGAAAAGAGAACTTTCTTCAGTCAATTTCACAGCCAATCCTATACCGGGTCGGGTAGCATGGGACAATACTGACTATGAAATTTATGGTCCGGTAGAGATCCTCAAATATCCACACCAAATCAAGATCTCGTTGAGTGACTTTGTAAAACCAAACTCATTTGCTGATGATTGGGACTTTGAAAGTATTAATAACATGATGTCTGATCTAATGATGTCTGCTAAATTTACCAAACATGATTATATGCAGGGTTCGTCAAATTATGATAGTATGTACTGCTACAACCACTATGGTAACCATTTTTTTCATAAATCAGCACAACCTAGAAATGTTTTAAATTATAATCAATGGGAACATTGTGCAACCCCTCCAAAAGGAAGATCAAGAACCTTTTATGACAAATATTCATACTTTTCAGGGTTCAACACAAGTAATGCTGAAACATTTTATTTCAAATTGTCAAATAAGACAGGAACAAAAACCATGCTTACAAACACGAAATTGATATATTCGGACTCATTTTTTGAACAAATGAATACATTTGGTTTTGATTATTGGGACAAAAATGTTGAAGTAAAAAGTGTTTGGGGTACAAAAGAATGGCAAGTACAAGGTATAGAATCATTGTTTAGAGCCTGCATGATCCCAGAACAAATTATATTCTTGAATGAAACTATTCAACAAACTACCTGTCTTGGATTAGCCAAAATCAAAGACTTAAATAAACCGTCTATTCCAAAACCAACAATGAACAGCAATAACTCTGCAGATGAAGAGATAGACGTAAACTATGTATTAAACCAAAACAGAACAAATCCTGATTGGAAACAATGGTTAATCTGGCCCACAGATACTAATAACTGTCAAGACAGATTCCTGAACAAAACACAGGGGTTCACATTGACCAGGCCAGACCCTAGATATTCCCAAAGACAACACCCAGGGATAATCACCACCTACAGTGTGGGCAAACTCTGCCTTCAATGGCTAAAAACTTCCACACTGACAGAAATTAAGCAACACCTAACTTTACTTACTGATGGTGCTGACTTGCGTGATTTCATTATGGGACCAAGCAAACAGCGTCAAAAACGCTTCATAGCAGCCTCTATATATGCAGCTTACAACGAGGCCTGGAAGATAACTCAAATTGAGACAGCAGAAAGTATACGGGAAATTGACCGTATTAATTTGGAAAAATCGCTTTCTGTAGTGGACAATGGGTTAATGACTCTGTCCTCCAGAATCTTTTCATTGGACAGCATTGTGTCATCAGCAATCGACATAATATCGCAAGACTTACTGTTGTTACAACACGGTCAGTCTCAATTGCGTTCTATTGTACAGCTTGGCTGGACGTTACAAAACCTGCGTTCAGGCTATGTGCCTTGGCGTTTAATCAACACAACGTCACTATTCACTATCTTTAACCTTACTGATAAACAGATCAGTATGGCACAAAAGGGTGCTGATTATACAATCCTGAGCATTGAGAAACTCAAGAGATTACCATTGACAATGTCAGAACGACCTGTCATTGAATGGATAATACATGGGATAATTAATATTCCGATATCTACTTTCAGGTTTCAATACTGCCATAAATCTATACAGGCTGGCATGTACGAAAAATTGGGAAAAGGGTACATTAAGACAACATGGAACTTGCCCTATTCACATGCATGTGTCAGTAATAAAGGACAGAAAGTGTTTCTTAGTGGCAATAATTGTGCGATGTCACTAAGCGGTACACTTCTGTGTAATGGAATTAGTTTGCATGGAGCCTGTGAAGGGAACTCAAATAACCTTTCATGTCACCAGCTAGGCACACCTGCAACAGAGATAGAACCATTCTTTAAAAGACTCTATAACGGGAGTTACATTCTAATTGTGGATCGCAGATGTTGTAGTCTACTACCCGGGGTTCCTTATCTCGTTAGTACGACTGCGAAGGTCATGTGCTGTGGACGCTTATTGTTCCCCAGCTCCTTTCCAGACAGGGAGGCAAGGGCATGGCCTCACTTGAAAATTACTTCTATTCGAGTTGATACTTTAAGCAGAATGAAAACAGTGCTTCTTCAGACGCCGACCAGGCTCACGTCATCAAAAGAAACGTATGATCTCCTAGTCGCAAGGACGACTGCAGAGATTCACTCATTGTTATCAACTAATTCCCCCATACATTTCGCAGAAATCCTGAATGAAATCTTAAATATTTCTGATACCAGTGGAGTCTCAAATGTATTTAAGACAGTATTTTCGATGGCATTAACACCATTCAAAGCCATACTGGGTATTTTTCCAGACTTCGTCCATTCGATTTTTGGAGGAGTTCCCCTCATTTTGGGACTAATTGCAGGAATCCTATTCTTAGTCCTTATATTTCGTTATGGCAAACCATGTCACAGACAAAACACCTGCGACAAGGGAAGAAACAATCCGAGCCATTGGATACCGGGACCGGATATCAAAAATCCTGGGACTAACCCGGCTTAGAGACCTGAACATGACTTGGTTTCTTTCATTTCGGCCGATATGGCAAAGATGTGTTTTACCTGTATTAAGGTGCATGCTGTGCGGAGAAGAATGCGTGTTGGACACCTGTCTGACGCTACAATCGGATGCGCCAATGGATGCAGAAACATTGTTGGGTCCGGTAAAGGCTCATGCATTGTGCTGCCCTCAACGGCTGCCAATCCTGATGACGGCATTCGTGGAAACTTCACCACTACGATTAAGGGGTAGTGAAGATCAAGATGAAAGCAGCATCGATCAGGTACAACCTTCTGTCAGCAATACTAATCAAAACGTCAATGGAGACAATCATGCACATGAATGCATGGTTACATCCTTTTCCGAGTTAGTGGAACTCTCACAGGAAGCTGTTGACAGCTTTTTCAGCAGTCTCAACGATATGATGTTCTCACCAGAGCAGAAATAACGACTCTTGAGCAAGCTAGCACACGGCGTTCCCGACACCTTGAAATTTGGCCTTCAACTTTAATAATAAAGTAGCAAGATCGACTTTTCCTCCAGTCCACGGACAGCAATTTTTTAGCAGCCCCAAAATATTTTTGTAAAATTTTACGGGACACTTTTCTTCTGCTTAAAGTAAGAACTATTCTTAGAGAACTAATTTCTATTTTTAGAAACTTCATAGACATTAGCTGCCCGCTGGTATGTTTATAAATATTTTTGAACTGTGATGAAGTGGTCTCGAACTTTTCTTCTGTATTAAGAGCCATTTCATGTGTAATTCTAATATTCAGTTACTAATAATGTATACATATGCGTGATTATTTTAGCATTATTCTACTGCTTGAGTGCATATAGTACATATGACTATTTTTTCCCCGTATGTTACATACTTTCAAAATGCATTATGTGTATTTTGGGGTGGTAAGGTATACACGATACTCTACAGTATGTTTTACTATGCCTAGATTCGTAAATATGGCCATAGTTAGCGTGGAGTGGGTGTGATGTATTCCTATAGGTTCTGTATCGATCCCCCTATTCCTGACCCTATTCTGGTTAACGAGTTAACTAGCAGCCATCCCATGATGCAGAAACCGTTATCTGATTACGCCAGACCACGGCACAGGAGCGCGTTATCTGATTAGGTCATAACGCTTGCCATCTAATTAGGCAAGCAATATTCCTCCAGCCCCTGATAAGGCATACGGAGTTCTCAAAACAAATCAAACCTATGACAACCTGGGAAAAACCCTGCGGCCATTGTTTTGATTTCACCGAGAACTTCAGTAAAAGAATGCGCTAACGACCAGCTCGTATGACATCCTTATTGACGTATCTATGTCCATCCTTACGTCAATCTCGGCACCTTACAGGTATAAATATTACCGATATTGCCTTAAGCAAACACACGCGGTGGTGACGAGATCGGAGCAGCGAGACTTGCCGAAGCCCAGCAGAGAGCGAAGCCCACTAGCTGCCCCGCCTTCCTGACGCGCTGAGAACGAGACGCTGCCTTTCTCCTGCCGAGAAATCCAGCTCCGGCGCTTCCGAGCAGCCCTTGCAGGCAGCCTGGAATATCGAGACCAAAGATGAGAGATACCATCCCTCAATCATCCTAGACCTCAGGTACGGAACTGAATAACCCCTTGCAGAGAATTCTTGAATCAGTCACTTGGCAAAACAAACTTAACTTAGATAAGTAAATTAAAAATGCCTATCAGGTGTAAGCCAATTTTACCATGTTTACCTCCTAAAGCTCCACTACAAAGAATGCCTATTATAAGAAAACACATTGGAAGGGTAGGACTAGACCTTGTCATCCCATTCATTGTCTCTAGCAATGGATATAAATGTGTACTATGCCACATGTTACCTTGATGCTGTCCCTCTTAGAGACTCGATTTTTCAAACTCATTGCTAGTGCAAACATTGAGTTTTTTCTTCAAGAAGCTTTACAAATGAAACATATCCCCAGGTAACTGGGGAGTTAAATCCCCCAAAGGGATTCTGGCAGATTCACCCACCTAAGGCACACTAAAATAGGGAGCGCTACGTCGGTGCATAACTATAATGATATGTAAGCATATACTCTGTGTAACGGCACAATGGTTGAATTGTTTGTTTTCTTCACTATTCTTGTGGTGCTGATTGCTCTGCTTTGTTTCCTTCTATTAATCACTTCAGCAACAGTATTTTACACAAGTATCATAATGCTTCTAAAAGTAATTGAAATGCCAATTTGAGTATTTCTTGTGTTTTCCATGAATTACTAACAAAAGGGACTGCTATGGTTCCATGATTTCCTTGGTGAGTCAAAGTTGTCAGTTCTGAGGTTGCACATACCACCTGCTACCTTGTCAGGTTAGGGGTACGGGTGATGCATTCTGAGCTAGCCAGGCCTAAAGTCAACCGATCCTGATAGTGTGCATGGAGTCAGTATCACACAATTTTGAAGTTCATGTTGTCCAAACAAACAGTTTTACTGATATTGTATGACCCGTATGACAAAGGTAGGAATTGGGGCCCACTCCCCTTGAATTTATTTGTGATACCAAACCAAACTAAGAATAGTCTAGGATTTCAACCCTTTGCTTGCTTTTTGGGCATAAACACCGAACCCTGCTCAAGATTTCTAGAGAGGCATGAGAAAAGAACTGCTAAGAAGAAACAAATGTATTTGATTATGCAATTGAAAGCATGATTGGATAAACAAAAAACACTTGCTCAAAATTATCTGAAGAAGGCCCAGCAGAGACTGCCATATTTTCATAACACAGGAAAGATATGGAGGACTCGAAGTTGGGGTTTGGACACTAGTATTATTCCCCACACCTGAGAATAAACTAAGACCTGTAAGGCAAGTGCTGTATAAAGTTGTAAGAAAGACTAATCCAGTCACTTATAAATAACAGCTTTGCGGGGGACGTCCCCAAATGTATCACAATATTCTACTGAAGGAATGGCTAGGTCTGTTATGTAGTCCCTATAAAACCTATACAGGATCTACACGTTCGGACAGCATACATTGTAGGATTGGTGTCAGACAGATTCTGAACACCCCCACTGGGTATGGTGGTCTTTTGTACCAGCTAGCTCACAGTGCCACTAGAATCTCCTCTTACCAAGGCGAGAATGGTTCTTGGCAACCATTGAACATGACAACCCTGATCCCTCAGTACCGAGGAAAAAATATACCACTTTTCGCTCAGTCACTCGTGCTTACTTAGTCTGTCTTAGAGGCACAGTATAAACAGGCTTGGCGTTTTCAATAAGTATTTTTTTGAACATTTGTTATTCTGTTGCAAAATAGATGAGCTGCAACAACCATTAGACAGTAACAGAGACACATGCTTAGAAGCACTATGAAAGTAAACAGATGGTAAAGCTCAATCATCCTGTAGTAATCCTGAATACATACAAGTATATAAAATACATGATAATAAAAAGATGTGTTCTCCTACGATGCCCCCCTAACTAGATATACCTAAGTGTACCTAGCATGTGTGTAGGTGTTAAGTCAATAATCCCTCTAGGATAAAGTTAACCCCATTACCTGAAGTGAGAGACTGTGGGACCCCATCCTGGTATCAGGTTGGACACCCCGCAAGGGATATTAGACCACTGTGAGCTGGAGTAGCTGCATGCAGGAACCTCAGCTTCCCAGGTCAGTGTGTCGGCAGGGGAAGTCCTGGTCTCCTCTGTCTATCCAAGCAAATGTGACGTATATATATCCATAGGTCTCCCCAGGGGTCCTACCTCGCTATATTACTGTGTCAGTCTTAGGATGATGTTGGGAAATAACTTTGTACATAGATATTAAACAGGAGATGTTAGTCCTGGTGCGCTTTCAAGAATTCTCGTGCATAACATATGAGATTTCAAACTAGGGAAAACCCGCATTCTGAATGCAGTGTCTTACCAAGGTAAAAGGTCAGTCCCTGTAAACCATAATAAGTGCAATGTAGGTAAGAATATAGTTGAAGTGTTATGAAGTTACCTTGGCCTATATCAGGGTACCTATATGGTGTTAACCTTCATTCACCTGAAGATCCAGGCTGTTCAACTTGAGAATACGAAGTGTATAAAGTTCAGTATAACTCCGAGGACTGCCTGAAAGGTGCTTAATAGTCCCGAACGTATGGTCTTAAATAGGTGGATAATGCCGGTCATATCAGACATGTTAAGATATGATTTGCCATTTCTGCTAAATGGAAGGGGCAGTCCGTATGTATGAGTGCCTGTATCACTGCTGAAGACCTTGCAATCTGGGGATGAAAAGTCTCTTAAGCGGAGGTTAAGGGCACGGACTTCTGTAAAAGCATGGCTTTCAATCTGCTCAAAGCATCAAACCGTATTAATGAAACATGTAGCGAAGGCCATATTAGCGCCTACGTGACTAAATGTGTTGGTGGAAACAATACTTGCATACAGCAAGTAACCCTGGAACTGACGGTTACCGGATATACGATGCCTGGAAGCATCCCACTGCAACTTTGATCGTTCAGCATCAAATAACTCCCTTTCGAAAGTAGCCTGAACACGGCTGTACGTTGTTACAACGCATGCTTTTACTACGCATGCCTTTACAATGCAGGTTTTTCAACGCAAGTCGTTACGACTTGCGTTGGGGGGTGCTGGATAGTGAATAGTTTAATTTACTATTCCAACTCCTGTCCCCGTGGATAGTAGGGAAGGTGTTGGATAGTAAATTAAACTATTACCTATCCTAGAGCACCCCCAGCGCAATTTGTTGTAATGACTTGCGTTGAAAAACGTGCGTTGTAAAGGTACTGCGTGGTAAAAGTTGCGTCGTAAAGGATGTTTCCCCTGAACACTAGAGTGATCACAGCAGATGGGGCACCCCTCAAGCTACAGGATAAGTTCGCTACTGAACCGTTACAGGGCCCACGCAGCATTATATCCTGACATATGAGTGATCCACTAAAAGTGTTCTCAGAGTTTGTACCACCTAAAAACACTTCTCTATCCCCACTCTGGCATTGAAATCTGTACAGTAATTCTCAAAATTTCTTGCTGAATTCCCTACCCATTTCTTCATATCTGCCTGCTTTTGTTCAAGGCAATATGAAATTGAAAAGTAGTGACCGTTAGAGCTATGTGGCCATGGATTAACCATTCTGTGGGCGGTGATGCTGCCACTGTAAAAGCCAATCAATCCAGTTTTTAAATACGCAGCATTGCTCGCCTTTGTGCCATTTCTATCTGTTTTTCCGTTAGGTCGTATGAAGAAATCAGAGAAGTACTGTTGATGAAATGCCAAGGCACATAGCCCGCGTGCAAAGATTGCAGCATCCAGCTTAACAATATAATAGAACACAATTTTGATTGCACGTGTTGTGATATGGACACATCCTATTCTAATATATCTATTGCAGAAGATACAATGTTGACAAGTGAATATATCCTGGAAGTTAGTGTAGTTAAACCATTGTCAACCACTGCTAGAGCTTTCTCTAGGTTTATACGATCTATTTCACGTAATCTCTCTGCTGCCTCTTGTTTTGATATTTTCCAGATTTCATTATAAACAGGATATTAGAAACGTTTCTGGCGTGGCTTTCTAGGGCCCAATAAAAAATCCCGTAGTTCCATATCCTTTGTAAGTAAGGATAAGTTTTGTTTCACCTGTGACAGAGTTGAGATTTTTAGCCAATCGAGGCATAACTTCCCAACACTGTATGATGTCACTACCCCTGGATGTTCTCAATGTACACAGCGTGAATCTGGCCTGTGGATATTAAACCCTTTGGTTTTACCCATGAATCTTTCCTGACATCTATTGGTGTCTGTGGGCCAAATCAACCATCCTTTCTAATCAAGGTCTGATCTATTGTATTGCATGATCTCTTCTAACGTAATCCCTTCTTGTGATATTATGTTACCTTCGGTATGTGATAGTGTGGGCATCCGAGGTGTATTCAAGTCTTTGTTCTTGGCTATTCCAAGACAGAATGTTTGTTTCAGGGTGTCATTCAAAAACATAATTTGCTGAGGAATGAGGCATTCTCTAAATAGCGCCTCTGTTCCCAGGACTTGCCAGTCTCTAGTTCCCCAGACAGATTTTAAGTCTATAGTGTCTTTCCATAAGTCAAAACCTTGTTCAGACAACTGGGCAATAAAGGAAGCAGAAGAAATTGGTTTGGTGTTTGGCAACATTTTTTTCTGTGCTGGTGTTTGTGCAACCTTATAATAATATGAGGCTGGGTCTGACGTGTTAAACCCTGAAAAATATGGACATTTTTGTGCAAATGTTTTTGAATTGCTTTTCGGCGGTGATGGCCAATTTTCCCATTGGTGATATGTGAAAACATTTCTGGGATTAGCAGATTTATGCAGAAAATGATGACTAAATGTAGATAGCAATACATTGTTTCAAAATCTGATGTGTCTTCCAACATTTCACTATTAGAAAAGGCAGTAGATTCTTTTAAATTAGACAACACATTATTTACAGTTTCATAATCCCAATCATCGGAAAAGGTACTGGAGGTAATAATATCACTCAATGATATTTTAAATAAATGTGGAATTTTTAATAGTTCGGTCGGACAAAATATATCATAACCAATCTTGTCCCATGCTATACCATCAGGTATGGGAATTGCTGTAATGTTCACTGATGACAAGCCTCTTTTTTTACGATGTGATGATAGGTGAGATTTCAGAATCAGATTCACTTTTTGTGCTGCATATCTTTTATCGAAGGTAAGTTCCATTTATAAGCATGCTAAAAACACTTACTAAACCTATCCAGAAAAGAAAGAAAAGTATCCCATTAATTACCCAGAGTTATACCCAAGGTGAATCCAGGTAAGCCTTTTTAAGAAAGTTTAGGAAGTCTTTAATTGTCTCGTTGTGTGTTTCATGAGCTGGCACCATTTCAGGTTCACTTGGATCCAAAGAAAGTGTATCAAAGTAAATTAAGAAGCGAGATGCAGTTCGACCAATTTTCGGTATTTCCTCATGTCCTGTGGAAACTGTAGCTTGCTCTTGTTGATGGATGTTGATGGAGATCTGTGTTTGGTCGAATTGAAATTTGTCTTTTATTTTGATTTTGATTCTGATTATGAACTTCAGTTTCAAGAGGAACGAATTCCATGGCATTGCTGCATAGTCCGTCATTCCGTGTAGGGGACTCTTCAAACGTGATAAGTCTTTCTGTTTCAACTTCTTGTATTGTAGCGAGAGGAGGGCTTCTGCTATTCCAGATTCTACGAAGCCTACTATTCAGTATCGGCCACATAGTGTGGTTTGATTAGGTTGATTGAGACAAATGTTTTCTCCTTTTTTACGGCAAGAGGCGGCAGAAGCACAGTTCCTGCTCCTTCAATGGCAAGGACAGGTACAGGCTTTCTGTATGATGGCCCAAATTCTTTTTGCCTGTAATTTTCTCTCTGACCATATCCCCAATTTTAGCGACCCATATAGTTCTTGCCTTGACTGACTTGACTTCCACAGTGTCGGTCCGCTTTACCTGGACATTGCTTTGTGGTGCCACACTTTTATGGATATCAAAAGGTTTTTCATCTGCCACTGTGCCTTCACAATCAAGATCAGGTACCCACATTCTCAGCCCAAATAGGACCACATAAGAGTGACACTCCTTAGCATATAATTTAATGCTCATTGAACTCCATACAAATGTTTTACCAAACTTTCACCCGAGCCTAACACACGCTTTAAGTCCTAGTTTTTCCTTTCCTCTACCAAATTTTCCTCGGGATGGTATGGCATTGGAGAGGAGTACCGCAATGCTACAACCAAACCTCTCATGGCTTCCTTGTAAGCCCGAGAGCTAAACGTGGGGCCAGGGTCAGAATGTGATGTGTCAATTGTGTATGTCCCTATAAAGACACACAAATCTTTTATAACAGTTTGAGCATCAGCCAGACACTGGGCCCACACCCAATAGGAATCTAGAGTAGGAACACACTGCAACCATGATATACTATCTGTCTGTAAGGTGCCGCAGTGGTCAAAATAAACACACAAGATTGGTTTGTCTAATATTAATAATGGTGTCTGCGCTGGACGTGTTATGGTGGAGCCTTTCTTCTGCTGAAAGATGTCACATTTCAAGACATAGTCCTTTGTCTGCTTTGTTAATCCTGGCCACCAGTAGCGTTGTTTCAGTAAGGAAACAGTCGCCTTAACTCCTGCGTGTGCAGAACCTTTACCCCCCTGTGCGGCTGGAATTAAACCTGCCTAACCTGCGACCCATAGTTGATATTACTCTATCTCCCACTCGAGAAACTGAGTAAATAGAACGTTATTAGCATCTAACTTGCAGGAGTACTTGAGTGGAAATCTTTTTGGTAGTGCCAATTTAATGCATGTAGCAATAATTACAACCATAATCTCACCAACTATTCTTGTTTTTGCAGCTACGGAAGCCATATGTACAGCCCCCTTTGTGGCTTCATCAGTCAATGAATTTCCTTCAACGTGAACGTCATCAGCCATAGCGTTTTGTGCTTAATTGATCCACCTTTTGCATCTTTGAACGCATTTTGTCCCCAGTGGTGTAAGTATTCATTGTATGACGGTAAACAGTAAAAGGAATCACACACGATTAGAGTGGGGAATTTTCGATCCGTATTTACCAGTGCCAGTAACAGGACTTTTAATTCTGCCAGCTGTGCCGTGCAGTCTCCTAGAACTGGGTTTTTGTATGACTCAGATGAAACTTTCCATCCTTCATGCGTCCTTTAATGATTGCGCATGCATCGCTGTATTGCTGTTTACCTACAATGGCTGGCTGAGCAGATCCGTCAGTGTAAATTATATATTCATTCTGATCTAGAGGCAATATTTCATTAAGGAGAGGATATTCTTGTTTGTATTGCAGGAATGCTTATGTTTTTAGACTTGGGTCGTACCTGTATTCTACATCTGTTGCAGTAAGAGAATTAGCCCATTGTATCCATCTCGGATGTAAGGCTTTAGCGTTAGGAGCAGTAGCCTTTGTAGCAGCCTCTAAGGCTGATACCAGGGTTATGACAATTATTCGCTCCCCTGAGTCAGTACTCTTTCTTTCACAACAGCTGTCTGTACTGCTGTAAGAATCTTCTCTGTTGAGGCAAAGCGCATCTCAGCATCTGTGTACAAATGCGATTTGTATGCGATTGGTACTGTTTCACCTTCATTATATATTAGGTAGGTGTATCCTGATTGACCCAAAACTATACAGATCACTAAGTTGCATACATTTACGGGTGTCTGTAAATATTTTGAAGCAATCATATCAGCTTGTAGGGAACGAAGAATATCTGTGTGTTTCTGTGTCCATTGTCTAACTGAAAAGTCAGGTCTTATTAAATCGTAGAGAGGTTTAACTCTTTCTGCGTAATCCAAAATGTATGTCCTGCCAAAGTTCAGGAAACCCAGTATTGATTGTAAGTTCTTTAATGATTTTGGAGGTTGGAGCAGCACACATTGTTCTAAAAAGTTAGCTGCTAGGCTTTTCCTTTCACTTGAAAGCTCATATCACAGAAAAAGGACATTGAGTTGGGTTATCTTTGATTTTTTTTTAATTAAATTTGTAGCCCTCAGAGGCAAATTCCAATAAAATGGTATTTACTCTGTTCAAGTGTTCCTCCAGCTCATCATCCATTAGATAAATACCATCCACGTAAGACAATGCCTCTTCATCCAGATTTTTAAGTAATTCAGTTACTCTGTCCGAAAATAACCCCGGGCTGTTCTTATACCCCTGGGGGAGTCTACAAAATTGCCGCTGATGGCCTAACAAGGAGAATGCAGTTAAATACCTGCTTTCAGGTGCTATATTTGTCAAAAAAAGCCATTCGAGATATCAAGTGTTGTTTTGTATTTTTTCTGTATTTTGTTATTCATTAATTTGCCACTGTGTGCATTTTGTACTGCAAACGTCTTTATGTACGTGTTTAAATGTCTGTAATCTAAAACTAGACAATATGAGTTTGTCAGGTTTCATTATGGGAAACAAAGGATTATTTATTTGAGAGGTGCAAGTTTCAATCACCCCTTGGTATTCAAGTTGATCTAAGATCTCCCTGACCTGTTTTTTAGATTCTTGCTTTATTGGATACCGCTTCTGTGGAGTCGAAGTATTTTTGTATGGAATTAAGTGGTGGGTTGAATCTTCATCCCATCCACCATGATTTATATATAATACCAGGGCTAGGGCTACCGCCCACTCCCGTGCATATGTGTATTTTAGATATTTGGGAACAGGGTCGGAAAATGCTGGTAACATTACTCTTTCTCCCCTTGGGCAGTCCATGACAAATGCTGGTGGCCAATCTTGTTCAGCTAATACAATGTCATAACCAAACATGAGGTTCTCCCAAAAGAGACCTCTAACTTTCCTGGGCTTGCCCCCTCCATTTGGAGTGTTATTTCAAATATTTATTTGGGACACTTACCCTAGTATCAGGTGTTTCCAATGTGATATAATCATTCAAGTCAGCAGTCACGAGAAATTCCAAAAGGTTCTGGTGAGCTTTTGTTACTTCGCTGCACTGTCTAGCATCGTCATAGCCCATTCCCCGTTCATTATTTGAGTCCTCAGAATTCTGGGCATTTCTGATCTGAATAAAGAGGATCTGAATTATTTATGAATGTATGACTGACGTATGGTGGAAACACATGTATACTGCTTGAACTATAATACAAAACGTGTGCTAAGGAGTCTTAAGCAATTTCTGATCTGTAGACCTGCAACCTTCTTCTTTTTGAACGATGGTTTTTGTTTGGCTTTATCTTCTTTTTTGGAAGTATAGTCTTGAGCGTGCTGCTTGTCTCTGGACTTTGTACACTCTTCTTGTCTGTCTGACCGTCCTTCCCTCTTGGAGTTTTTTGTTGAACCCTGAAAGGAACGAGTGGTAGTTGTATCAGTATACTTATACTGGTCAGGTTTACTAATTTTGTCCCTATTCTTAAGGTTGTACCTCCTTTCAGAAGGCTCCTGTGGAGGAGATTAAGATCTGTTTTCTTTATGTTTCTGTTTTTTTTTTATTGTCCCACTACCTCTTTGAAGATGCAGGTGCCTGCTTAAAGGTGTCCTTCTCGGGACTACTCATCAGATGTTGTTTTAATGCTTTCCCACCAAACTGTCTCTGCCTAAATCTGCATACGCAGTTTCAATTGTTTTAGGTAATTCATGCTCCTGTTGTAAAGGTCCGAATTCCCTTAGGCATTGACGGATTGCCACTGACGCTGCTCCCCCTTTAATATTTGCTAATATTATAGCTGATACCTGGGCATAATTACCTAGTAATTTCATCCCTAAGCTCAGAGCAGGTTCTGCTCCATACTTATTTTGTATTTGTCTCAATACATCTGGTGTTACTGCTAATGACGGGATTCCATGTGTTCTGGTATATATGGCAGCAACAACTGTACCCCAAGAGGTACAATCCTCTATTTGTGGTGTTATCCCCATGGGCAAGCAGATTGTAAGAATTCTGTGTTTTTCATAAGGTCTAGTATTCGGGAATACTGCTTCTAGCTGTGTTATTTTTATACTACCCAGGATGGTATTTGTTCACGTTTTGCGGGCATTTTACCCTTACTGAGTATAAAGTTTGTGTTGCGATTTTAGTTGCTGTATTTTTAACTGTGTTTGTGTATGTTGTAGCCTTTGCTGGCTGGACCATAAGTGTCCTCATGATGAACTGTGTCATGTTTCTGTAAAGTGTTATCAATTCTTTGTGAAGGGTATGTAAGTTCCCTCCAGGCATTCTTTCAATGTCAGGATGTGGTGTGTAGGCCGCTAATACCGGCCCCGTCGCTCCTTTTCGTCCGAGCGGACCGAGAATTACTTTATTTCTTGTATGGAGAAGGGCACCTTTAAACCAGTATAAATGTTCCTGGTAAGTTAGTGGAACTTCAATGTCCTCATAGGGACAATATTCGTCTGGTATTCCACTTTCTGTGTAGAAATTAAATGTTTTTGTCCTTGCATTTGCAACTGGGAATGTAACCCATGAATAGAATACCTCTATTCTGTAAGATTTATGTACCTCAATCACGAAAGCTACTCGTCCACCTCTTGGATGTTAGACCAGTGTACCTAGTTTTATGGTAACAGCATTCCTAACAGTTTCTGCAATGTGAATTACATCTGCGTCTTCTTCGTCTGCTGAGAGATGCAGTTCTTGCACAACTCTATCCACGTTTTCTGTTCCTTCAGTCATTGTTTTAGAGAAGAGGAGCTTTTCAAGTGAACTAAGATAAGGTGTTTTGTAAATTTTAGGAACAAAGGGCCAGATGTAGGTGGCCAAATACCGAGCGGTAACGCAGAAATTTGCAGAATTTCTGTGTTACCGCCCGGTATTTGGCTGAGAGCAATGTAGGTGAGTTTAAACCAACTTGCAAAATAGGGAATCTCAAAATTGCGATGCCTTATTTGGCTCTTGCATTTATGGAATAGGAAATACCAATTCCTTAAATGCAATGTAAGTAGCACTAAAAAAGTGGACTTCAGCCTTAAGGAATCGCTAATTACCACAAACTTCAAGTTGGTGGTAAGTAGCGATTTTCTTTAAAAAAAACACTTTTTTTCTTTTTTAAGATTTCTTTTTTTAATGTTGCACATTTCAGGGGTGCAACAGGGTGTCCTTTGGACACCCTGGCACCCTTGAAATAGCACCCGCTATTTGCAATTCTGTAATACCGAATTGCAAATAGTGAATATCTTCCCATTCATTCCTATGGGTCTCCTGACCCATAGGAATAAATGGCTAGGTATTCCTTAATAACGAATCTCAATTACCGATTCGTTATTAAGGAATATTAAGGAATCGCTAATATTTTAGCGATTCCTACCTACATTCAATTTGGCGAGTTCTTAATAGCAATTCGGTAAAAATCACTCTTAAGGACTTGCTAAATTGAATTTACCTACATCTGGCCCAAAGTGTCCTTCAAGCTTGATTAACCGACAGCCAATAAATAGGATTTTTGCCTACTCAGCTGTGGCGGAATTTGTGCCCATCCACTCCAGAAGTCTCTGGGGATTTGTGAGTAGGGGTCTCTGAGACTAGTACGACTGAACTACTCAGATTCTACTTTTAAAAGAAATTCCCAACCAATGTTGCCTGTGCCATGTTGTGTAGTTCCTATAAAACCTATACAGGACCGGCGCGTTTGGACAGCATACACTGAAGGATTGGTGTCAGACTGATTCTGAACACCTCCACAGAGTATGTTGGCCTTTTGTACCAGCTAGCTTACAGTGCCACTAGAATCTCCTATTACCAAAGAGAGAATAGTTTTGGCAACCACTCGTGCTGACTTAGTCTGTCTTAGAGAGATACACAGAATAAACAGGCTGGGCGTATTCAGTATTTATTGAACAGTTGTTATTCTGGTGTAAAGGAGATGAGCTGCAACAACAGTTAGACAGTAGCAGAGATATAGGATTAGAAGCACTATGAAAGTAAACTGATGGTAAAGCTCTACCATCTTGCAGTAATACTGAATACATACAAGTATATAGAATACATGATAATAAAAAGATGCATACTCCTACGATGCCTCCCTAACTAGATATACCTAAGTGTACCTAGCATGTGTGTAGGTGTTGAGCCAAGAATCCTTCTAGGATAAAGTCAACCCCATTACCTGAAGTGAGAGACTGTGGGACCCCGTCCTGGTCTCAGGTTGGACACCCCGCAAGGGATGTTGGACCACTGCGAGCTGGGGTATCTGCATGGAGGAACCTCAGCGTCTCGGGCCAGTGCGTCGGACGGGAAGTCCTGGTTTCCTTTGTCTATCTTAGCAAGATGTGATATATATACCCATAGGTCTCCCCAGGGGTCCTACCCCGCTGTATTACTGTGTTGGACTTAGGATGACATTGGGAATGAACTTTGTACATAGATATTATACAGGAGATGTTATTCCTGCTGAGCTTCCAAGAATTCTCATGCAATAATGTATGAGATTTCAAACTAGGGAAAACCTGCATTCTGAATGCAGTGTTGTGTCTAGGTAAAAGCTCAGTCCCTGTAAACCAATATAAGTGTAATGTAAGCAAGAATATAGGTGAAGGGTTACGAAGTTACCTGGGCCTATATCAGGGAACCTATGTGGAATATAACAGGTCATCCTCCTGTACAAGCTCAAACAGCCAAAAAGTTGAGGCTCGAAGAAAGTACTGTAAGGGATATTACCCTAGGAAACATGTTAACCCAAGTACTAAAATTAAATTATTGAATGCCTCCTAACTTTTTTGAGAATCTTCTCAGAACTTCTAGGGAAAGACACACCTTATAAGCCATTCTAACCATACTGAGTCAGGGAAAGTGGTGAAACA
This sequence comes from Lissotriton helveticus, assembly GCF_964261635.1. Lineage (NCBI taxonomy): Eukaryota > Metazoa > Chordata > Amphibia > Caudata > Salamandridae > Lissotriton > Lissotriton helveticus. The sequence goes on along the minus strand of NC_136057.1, from coordinate 1,229,718,471 downwards.
ACAACACTGTTGTATACTGGAAGCCAGGCGGAGGGTTATCCAAGGAGAAGTAGAACAAATGTGTTAGAATTTCGAGTGATTGAGCCCTCGTCTACTGAATTGAGCTCCCTCAGTGTCCTTGTCACAAAATGAATGGTAGCGTCAGGTTTTGTGTCTATTTCTGTGCTGTCAATGAGCTATCCAAATTCAACAATTATCCACTGCTGAGAATAGAGGAGTTGATAGACCAGCTTGAAGTGCCCTGTTAAACAGAAATGAAGGGTACTGACAAATTCCCCTATGCCCAGATGACAATGAAACAACTGACATTTCATCACAATATCAGTTTTATCAATTTACCCTTCTCCCCTACAGGTTGCATGGTTCTCCAGCCACCTTCCAAAGATTTATATATCACATGCTAGAAGCACACACTAACTGATGATCACCATACTTAGATGATATTCCTGTTTGTAGCAAAATCTGGGACGACAACCTTACACATTATTACATGTAGTTCTGTCAGACCTATAGATCGCTAGTCTCCAGACTAATGCAACAAAATTAAAGCTGTGCAAAATAAGCTCAAGTATTGTGGATACTTACTTGCCAAGGGTCTGATTGAGCCACAGGGGGATAAGGTAATGGCCATCATGAGTGTTCCTTTCCCAAGAACAAAAAGAGAAGTGCGGCTAGTTTTAGGCCATCTAGGATACAAAAAGTGGTTTATTCTCCAGTATTCTACAATTTCTGCCCCACTGACAGATCTCCTGAAAATTACAACTATTAATAGATCTTTTGAATATTCCTCTACGAGTGCTCCTGAACCACTCAACTACTTAAAAAGATGGATCAATTCTAAACCCATTTTACAATCCACGGATATTAGTAGGCATTTGCTTCTGATGTTGGCATGGGAGCTATCCTTTCTCAAATTATTGATGCAGGAGAAGAGAATCCTGTTCTCTTTGTTAGTTGTTAATTTCTCCCTAGAGAGACTCTCTATCCTATTATTGAAAAGGAGTGCTTAGCAATTAAATGGACTGTAGAGACGTTGTAAAATTAGTTACACGGCTGCCCTTTCCTCTTTGACACTGACCATGCCTCTTTAACTTGGTTAAGTTGGAATAAAGGGTCAAATGCCAAAGTTCTCTATTGGTTCCTCTCCTTACATCATTTTCAATTTGAAGTTTGACATTGACATGGGAGGGATCAGGGTAATGTTGATTGCCTATATAGGTATCTCATTATACCTGATTGGAAAATTCGGTGGGAGGGGATGTGTAACAAGTGGACAGAGGAGGCAGGGAGCAATCGAGACTTACCTGAGTTTCCTCACTGAAACACTGCACCACAGATGTCTGAATGGGAAAACAACATGGTTAGACAAAGAGAGGAAGGGCAACAACAAGGGACACTAAAAAACTGAAATAGAGGAAGTACTTTTGTTTCCCCAACAGGAGAAACAGAGTAAAGGTGAAATAGTCAAGCGCCAGGAGAAAGAAGATGGGGCATGCAAAAGCAGAGAAAAGTACACACATGGGGAGGCAAAGTGGGAAGGCAGGACAAAAGAGGAACAGTGTCCAGACCCCCATTGCAGGACCTAAGTCTCCCGGAGGAGATAGGAGGCTGCCACACTCACACTGAAGCACCTCCTGCCAAAGCCCTCCAGAGAGACCGTTGGCCTTGCCAAGGACCTGTAGAAGCATGACTTACACAGGTTAGTGCTTAGGTATGAAGGTGGTGGGAGTAGGATGGAGGAAAGGGAGCTGGTGAGCCTCCCAAACAGTAAAGCGTTATTGCTAGCCAGGAAATAGAGAACACAAAACTTGACATTTCCGTTTTTTTCTATATATTTCTGAAACCTGAGTAACAGCTTGGGAACGTAGGTTAGCGAAATTGGTGTTTGCTTTTTGAAGAGAGATGTTTTCTTCCCAGTGGAATTTTTGCTTTTGCTGAGGGAGAAAGACAGGGGAGTATCATTACAGGCCACTCAACCTTGGATTAAGATAGAGAATACCCAAAAGGGGTTGAAAGAAGAGAATACCTCACCCAAGAAACCAAGAAAGAGAAGAGAAGTGACAGAAGCAAGAGAAGATGACCCCTAGACAAAGTTCATGACAACTTAAAGGAAAATAGAAAAAATAGAGAATTAGTGGACAATCGCAGTTGCTGAGTCTACGTACCTGTGTCCATTTTTTTCCGGATGGAGACCATACCTAGAAAAGAAAAAGAAAGTAAGATTTGGGAAGAAAGTCAAACAAGATAATTCAGCCTGGATTGCATTCTATGACTATCAACTCCTGGAACCTCTGCAGACTTCTGCTTCCTTTACTATAGACTGAAGTGAAAAACAATCATATAAAAGAGTGAAAACACTTGTGGATCTGAGATTTCATTAATTAAAATGCAACCACTGGCTCGCAGTCTATTTTCATTGGAGTGTGCTTTCTCTGGGGCATATTTACAAGGGCTTTATGTCCGCTTTTTTTGCTTAAAAGGCTAAAAAAGCGGAGATTAAAATATAGCCCTATGTACAAGAGGGTGCTAACATGCAAAATCGTATGTTAGCACCCTTTTTCCCAACGCCTCCCTTTGCATCTCTAATGAGATGCAAAGTGGGCGTCACTGGGCGTTCCCCGGATGGACAACCTTGCAAATATCGCTGATGTTCACATCGCAATATTTACAAGGCAGCCCACAAGATTTTAACACACACTAGATTTTGGCGAAAACTGCTGTTTTCGTCAAAAACTAATGTTTGGTAAAATCCAGTCTTACCTTGCTTTACATAGGGGTGGATTATGCTGATACGACCACAGGGTTGTATCAGCAAGGTTGTCGCCGTTTTGCAGCGATGTTCCCTGCAAAACGGCGATAACCTCGCTATCTCTGGAATTTTTATCGCCTTGAGTAAAGCGTTGTTAATAACCCGCTACCAGGGCGATACATTCCAGAGATAGCCTGCGATAAAAAAATGTATCGCTAAGCACGGCCAGCGATAATTATCGCTAGCCATTGAAAATATGCCCCTCTATCATTTCATCCATTTTAAGTGCATGTGTCAGGGCAAAAGGTAGTCCATATTTTTAGTAGTATCACTGTAATGCAAATAAGGAAAATCTCAGCCAAGATCAGCTTGCAAATTCCTCAGGAACATTTTTTAATAATAAAGTTCCACAATGTTTGGATAATATCACTTACCAATATTTTAAATTAAATTGTTTTCTATTTTTTATATTTGTGCCTTATTGTTACACGTGTATGCATATCCTCCATACCACTTAAAAAAAGAAATGGCAAATGTAGAAAACATATATTTAATTTTAAGACAATATGTGAACTTTTTAAAACAAATAATTATTGCATATGATTGCATATTTAAAACAAATTGATTCTTTCATGTAAGGGTTTAAAGTTACTGTATCAACGGTTTAGCAAACGCTGTTAGCTAAACTACTGTTGAATATCTTGCATACCTTTGAACATATTGTATAGTATTGAACAACAGTGTTGTAGGTATTGAATTTTAGCAACTAAGCTTCTTAAAGTTGTTCAAATATTTATGGATTTTAATTCATAATATGGCCCTTTTGAAATAAGAGAGCCTTTTTGCAAATTGTTAGCTCATGTACCTATCTTTTTAAAAAAACAAAAAGACTACACTTTTGTCACTCTAAAACAAAACCAATATAGTCCAAGGTTGCACTTTGTGAATACAATTATGAATGTAGCATGATGTTTTTATTTATTTAGAATTGTTCTTGAAATGTTACGGAACATATTTTTAAAATTTATCAATTTAAATGAAATATCTAAAATACTTATTGTAGTGTTCTTGGCTTAGTTCCTAGTACACAAATAGCAACTCTTTTCAAATGAAGAAAATTCAGCAGGCAGCCATCTTCCTCAGGCTAATTAAATACACCTTTGGGTCCTTCTTTTTCATGGGTAGGTCTGATCTAAAGAGGACATTACTTGAAGGATTCAAATGGTTTCTAAAATGAAAGAAGGCAATGGTTTGGCTTGATTTGGATATGTGAAAGACATATTGAATCACCAAACGAGGAAGTGGGCTCAGAGAGATGGCTTTCATTTTTTGGGTTAACTGCGGACTAAAAGTGTGTTGATTAAAGCATGTGAAAGTTGGAAATACACTATGTCAGGATAGGGTTGAGCCTGCTGGCTGCAATAAAAGGGTTGGGTATATTTTTAACGACTTGAAGTAAATGTCCCACACCAGTGCTATTACAGGCCTGCAGGGAAATAGAATGATGGCTGCAGCATTGTACACTCTAACATTGGGACGGTACGGAAATGAGTCAGATGAGGTCGAACTGAGTGACCATATGGACCTAATGATTACTATGGTTATAGCAAGCATTGCTGTGCTGAGGCTGCAGAGTACCAAAGGTACAGCTGCAATGAGATGCTAGACAGATGGGGATTGCTTCACTATGACACATGCAGGTATCTCTTTGGAGCCACTGAAAGTGAGTATTTAAGCAAGATGGTTCACACAGTTCTTTGTGCCTGTATGGTGGCTCATATCATTATTATATATCAATATTATATATTTGATTACAACCAGCTTATTGGAAAGTAGGGAGAGGGAGCATTACCCTGAACTTATTTGTCGATCATTCCTTCCAAGCACTTGAAGTTACAAATGAGGTTGCAGCAATAGAATGGAGGTAAAAATGCTAACATTTGCTTGCATAATTAGACAATACCCCTCACAGCCAGTACATTTTTTAGAGAAAGAACTAGTGTGAGAGATGCTGCTACCAGAGACATAAAGAAAAGTTTAACCTTTACTCTAAAAAGTGCAATGTTCTTGCTACTAAAGAGGATTTTTCAGTGGTTCGAGAACAATTAAAATAGTTTTTGAAAATGATAACTATTGGCATTACTTCAGGAGAACTGAAGATATATCGTAAGGATAATGATGCTGGCTTTGACAGCTAGATGTAAAGAGAAAGACTTTAAAAAAAATGGGTTGCCACCACTAATTACATATATTGAAGTTCTGTATAAGTGAACGATAAGGTCGGCAAAAGGGTGTCCACAGCTAGCTTGCTGTTAATATTGTAATTGCATATCACTGCACAAAAGTAGCATATTTTCCAGACAAACACTAGTTTCCTAGTAATCACAAATATTGATTTATTCAAAATAAAAGTATGATTATGTTGTAATAGTTACAATAATTGTGAAGGTTAGTTAATGGAATATATTTACTGAAATTTCAACAACATAAATAGGCATACTGGGTCTCGGTGAATACATTGTTTATAAGAAAGTTTGAATTCGAGTTCTTACTTTCTTTAACACATTTGGTTTTCAAGTTTCGTGAGTCATGTTTTGTGAGAGAAACAATGACAATCGAAAACTGTTAACATTATAATACAAAATGGAAATAAAAATGTACAATTGTGGCACATTTACATACTTTTTAAAATCTGGTAGCAATTCACCAAGCAAGACAATTGGATGCAAGAGTTTTGTAATTTTACAACACTGGACATATATAGCTAAATATGCTGTTATCTTGAATCACTTTGAAGAGTTATGTATTATGCCTGTACCTTCATCATGCTTTTGCAACATGATTTGTAGTTTTTAGGTCTTGCTTACAGACAGCTTTAGCAATATGTTGGCCACACCTTTTGTTTTCAGCACACATACAGACAGCACCTTTGCTGGTGACTTATTGGCTTTGTTGTCCTTCTTAGCATCCTCCTCTTGATTCAATGGCTTTCTTCCTTATCCTTCTCCTTGTCCAATCCAAAAGGTTTAGGTTTTAAGTTTTCTAATTGGTTGACTTGTACCCGTCAGCCATGGTCCCAGACACTGCACGACCCTCTTTGCCCCTAAGATTTAGGTAGACATTTACCATTTTTCCTTGTTCCCTCCTCCTTCCCCAAATTGCATGTCCACTCTGTGGTGTGGGTTGCTGTGTGTTCCTTCCCTGGTGGCATAGTGGGAGCTATGGTCCTTAAATACAGCTGACTGAACTCAATAGTCTGCTCATTAAAAATCAATAAGAACACTCTATAATCATGGGTACAGTGACAGGTGCAGTTATCAACCAAATTCATGAGGATACACTGTCAAGACTAAATGCTCTGAAAAATCTGAATGGTACATGACCCTGGGGGCAGCATCAGGTGCACTCCAAGACTACTTTCTCTGCTGAGGTTGAAAATTCCATGACCCTGTGTATAGCAGCTGGGGCACTGCAAGACTAATTACTTTGTTCAAGTTGAACTTTCCATGGCCCTGGAGGTAGCAGCAGGCGCACTTGCCAATCAAACTCACGTGGAGTAACTGCCAAAAATCAACAGGCATTGTTTTCTAGAAACACACGGCCAACTTTTATTTAAAAGCTGCTCCCACCCCAGTTTCCTGCTTGGCCTCTTTGTCCCAACCTTACCTACTTCCATTCCCCGAGCCTTCTTTCGCCATTCCTGTCATCTTCTGTTCTGTGCTTCATGCTACAGCAGCTCTTCAGCTTTGTCCTGACACGGCGCCTGCTCCAGCATCAGATTCCCTAGAGAAAGAAAAAGGCAACAAAGAAACAAGCTGATGTCATGTATTTTGCTAAAAACTGTTAGCATTGTTTTTGCGCGGAGCTCAGTAGCGGTTGATTCCAATAAATGAAAAAATCCTTTGATTTTTTAGAAGCACACAATAGACTTTCACAATTGGCAGGGCTCTGCCAAGAATAAACTCTTCTAGCCCTAAAACCTTCTGTGCAACCTAGGGGTACAAGTTGGGTAGATGTTGGCTTGACACACAGAATACAATTGGGACACTTGGGTGCAGCACGTGCCAAGTGGGTGCCAAGGGGTTCCTGGCTCTGCATTTGGGCCACTACAGGATAATTGTGATGGCATCCATCGAGTGATTCATTGACACTCCATACTCCAACTCCAAGGTGACACAGGCCTTCTGAACTGAAAGATAGAGACTAGATGTCTGTTTGGCGTATGAACTAATGGCATACAAATAAGTTAAGAATATTTTGTTGAACAACTACATTGTGAGTCAAATCACTGTTCACGTAATTCGCAGATACTCCTCTGACAAGCAATTCATACAAGATGGGTGACAGACCTTTTATGACCCCACTGTAGCTGCCAAGGAGGAGTACCACAGAATCTTGTTTGCCTGTCTCAGTCCCAACCCCTTTTCCCCTTGCGGCCTGCCATCGGTACAGTGCCATTTTCTGTCACTGGGGGTAGACTCTAGGAGGAACTCAGGGGTCTAGTGTCGCCCTTTCGGAACCACCTGAGATTCAGGTGAGTGGCCTCACAACACCTTCCTCTGCCAATGTTTCTTGGATAAAGGGAATGCATTTTTATTTTCAATAAGCATTCCAAAGGAATGTAAATGTGTTCTTTTTTGTCTTCTGTGGTCTCCTTCCCCTTCAATTTCGCCAAATCTCCTTGCTTACTTAGTTGCTTTCCTGTGCTTTTCCTAGTACTTTCTCGTTCTCCATATGGCTTCTCCTGCCACACCCCCAGCTCACCTGCCCATTTCCACTTATTTTGTTTAAATATAGTATTTCCAGCCTCCACCCTTGCTCTTTCGTCACTTTCCTTCTCCCTGCTTTTCTGTCCCTTTACTCCACCATCTACAACAACATTTCATTTTGTTTTTTTGTTTGCCATGCTGCTGGAACGATTTCTAATATTCAAACAAACCCAATCAAACATCTGCACTGCACACATGTATCCGCAAAGACTATTTAAAAATTGCACTGGCAACGCCAAACACATTGTGTTTGCCAGTGATTTTTTGAGATACCTTTAAATATTTCAATTGGTTAGAGCACTGCAACTTATTATTTTCATTTAATCTCTCCTCTACCTCTACCTCTACCTCCTCTTTCCTTTTGCCCATTGCAATGGTTTCTACTTGATAAAAATTAACGTTTTAATTATACATGTACAGCTAAATGTGCGTTAAAAGGTCGTGTATTTATGGAAAGCCCAGATATCTCTTTGCAGGGATAACAGCATTAAAAATCTCACCCATATAGTGAACTTTTTATATTTTATAAAATCCATTAGTACTATGTGAGCTACTTCCATGTATGCTTCCATTTCTCTCCTATGTAATTTACAATTGTGCAAACAAACTTGCACACTCATGATTGAGAAAGAGAGTTTGAAATGTCCTATTTATATATTCGTTAACACGGCAGATATCCTAAAACTAAAACAAGCAGTGGGAGATTTCTAAAACAGGGCAATGGTCGTAGAATCCATTTTACAACTGCAGAGCATTTTTCTACTTTGAAAATTGTTCGCTCCACAACATTTTATTTGTCACCCAATCTGTCTCTGGAGATAAGGTTGCCTTGGCTGTCATACTCTCCCTTTTCTTCTGACAAGTTTGACATCTATTTATTTCGTCCGTGTTTTGTGAAAATCACACTGATGCGAGATGTTGTTACAGTAGGTGTTTGCGGGATGGCATGGTGCTGTTGACAATAAATCAGAAGGGCGAGATGAAACTGTAGACACTTTCAGTAAATAACACCAAAATGGACCATCTGTATTTTCTAGTAAAGAACAATATTATTTTAAGAAAAAACTGATACATAGCACTATATTTTCATCATTAATTCACAGCTAAAGTTTTCCCTGCTTTATTATTATACCATTACAGTACATCAGAGCAATATTATTGTCCATTGAAGACCCTGGAAATACCCCACTCCTATCGAGTCACAAGGCTTGAAGTAAAAGCAAGCGCACATTTCAAAGTGGCAAGCTATTATATGCTAACATAGGCCGTTGCAGAGGTTTGCAAAGCAAGAGAGAGCATATACTATTGAACTGCTGATATAATGCCCCCGTCCTAGTGGGTTCTGGTTTGAACAATGCATATTGTGGACCGTACATCAAGTTCAAATACGAAGCTATTCTTAAATCTTGGTTCATTCGGTTATTTAAAAAATACTGAGGACTTTCTCCAATTTAAAGAAAAGTAAAATAGTCCAATAGTGGTTGTGGAATGAGGAAACCCTCATTGCAGCCACGTTGTATTCCCCTTCCCCGCTAGCACATAGAATTTCTTTCTATGCGGCTGAGTTTGTGCTTTACATATCCAACCCACTTGCATGAATACACATGTAGGTGGAGAGATGCCAGCCAATGTCTTCCAATGCATACATAGAATTAAACTATCACCACCAAAAGTAATTTTTTGCACGTTATTGTCTTTCTTCTGTTGAGAGCCTGGAAACAGGTCCAGGTGTGCCTCAAATGGCAAGGAGCTTTTTTTTAAAAAAAAAGCTGATGGATGCATGTGATAATTAACAAATGAGAGATGTTGAGGATCAGGTGCTGGCAAGACAACAAGGAAAGAACAGAGAAGCACCAGAGAGCTCAAGTGTCCTAGGTCCATGTGTGTTTAGAGCAACCAGACCAGGGATTTGTCTTTGCCTTCTAGTACTTTTTGTTTTTATTCCCTTGTGGAAGCAGGGCTACAAGTCCAAGAATGCATAGAATAGCCTTATCATGGCCATGCTACTCATATGATTAGTCAGGACCAGACTGGGAACCCAAAGAAGCCCTGAATTTTGTCAGGCCAACCCATATACGGTGCATAGCGAGCGAGCGCAGAGAGCAAGCCTGACCACTACAAGCTGGGTTTGGGGGTTTCCCCCCCCAAAGAAAATTTGGGAAATAATGGCAAAATGGTGCATTCTACAACATATTTTTCATTATATATTACATCGTATTTGTTTTTGAAGCATAGTAAATGATGACATTACAGTGCACTAGGATACATCTATCTTTTTTGGGGCTCTCCAATGATTACCTCATAATTACCCTCCAACAGTGTCTCTCATCTCTCTATAGCCCCTCTCTCAAATGTATTTCATTTGTTTTATAGCACCTCTCATACCAGTGACGGGTGTTGGAGCATTTTACATCACACACATATACAACGACAATGAATCATACATGTATAAATTAGTGTTTAGAAAATGTTGCATAAGACAAAGGGGATTGCAAGGGGTAGGATACACATGTCATCCATACTGGTAGGTATTTTTTGAGAGTGCTTAGTCTGGGGAAGCACAAACTCAGGATTCAGAATGTAACACAGTGGTTAGGGTTGACTTTAGTAACAAGAATTTATTTCTACCCAAAGAAACGATTTTTTAGCAAACTTAGGATAATAAAAGTCTGGGACAAAAACGCATACACTTCTAACCTAGATGATGATTGTAACTAATGAACTGCACAGTAACAACATGATCTCTTTGACAAAAGCAGTAACCCACTGAGCTATGCACATAAAATACTGTTCAGTGATCTCCATAGTACACTTTCTTTGCCTAAGGCATATTAACCCTCTGCGCTAAATTAGATGAGTCAAAATTGGCACTAGACAAACCTCTGATCTCTCTCCAGCAAGTACATTAATCAGCAAAGTTATCCTGGCACTTTTATTGTAAACTGAACACTGTTGGATATTCAAGGAACTCTGTAGTGCATTATAAACTGATGCACTACTACAAAACCGTCCCACAGTAACAAAAGTGCCCCCCCTACCCTTCCAGCCTCTGGGAAATGCCTGATGCCAGGTACGGCCAGTCGGGCCTTGCACATAGTTGAATAACAAGAGAGCTCTAGCATTGAAACAAATGGCAGGCCCCCAAAGTAGGCAAGTGAAATAGTAGATAAAAGCAAACACAATGTGGAAGCTTTGTGACAGAGAAAACATTGAGAGGCTAAGGGATGTGAGTATATGACTAGCCAGCACGCAAGTGAGCAAGCAGAATTGTCGGGAAGTCTGTTGTATCTTACTACAGGTAGCCTGTAGTGCTTGATATATCTCTTTAAGATAGTCACTGTAGAATTATATGTATGTAATAAGAATGTTGTATTGGTAGGTGACTCTAATAATGTTAAAACTCACTTGATCAGCAGTTCCCCTACAGAGCTGCATGCATCCATGTACCGAGCATACTAAATAAATCTGAAGATTTAGTTCATGTTACGTGCAGCAAACGTCAGCGCGCTTCAAGGTCACATCGTGCGGCCATTTTGAAATCAATGGTTACGATCATACAGCAAGCAGCGTCGCTCTTTGCCGAGGCATTTTCAGAAGCATTTCATCAGGCATAAGCAACGCGACATACATTTCTCCACGCTACTCATCAATCACAAGCAACGCGACATCGTCTTTGTAATAAGACAGTATTTCATGGTATTTTCCTGACCCTCTGTTCACTCCGGTACATGTGTTGGTGCATGCAGCACTATTTTCTTGAGGTGGCTTTAATCTTTTAGGGTTTCATTGTTTTACTTTTTCTGGCTACCAGGAGTAATTGAATTCTTTTCACTTTTGGGTATAGTTCACTTTGCTCTGCGATTTTTCAAGGAATACTCTTTTGACAACGAAGTACTGCTTATAGTTATCTTGTTACCGCCATGCCTACTGATTCCACAGATGCAGTACCTTCAAGGTCAAACTCTGCAGGAGACAACAGTGTGTCAAATGTGCATATTAACTCGCCTAAATAATTTTTGCCTACTCCTGGTGTACCTATTGTAGCATGGTTGGACTGGAAGGAATATTTTCTCAACTACATCGCAAATCTTCAAGATGTCAGTGGAAATTTCTCGCCTGAAAGGAAAAAGAGGATGTTATTGTACTCTTTGGGTCCTGAAGGTTTACGCATATTTAATGAGTTACATAGATGTGAAATATCAGAAGGAGGTTTAGATGTGTTTAAAGTAGCTATTTTAGAGCTGGATGACCATTTTTCTCCTTCTGTTTGTATTGCAGTAGCCAGACATTCTTTTTTCCACAGGAACCAGCAAAAACACGAATCGATAGAGGAATATGTCTCCTCATTGAAGAAATTAGCGAGTAAGTGTAGATTTGCACAACTGCATGACGAGTTCATACGCGACCAGGTGGGCATGTACACTAAGAATAAGTCCTTACAGGACAAGTTGTGGGTAGAGGGCGAAGCATCTTTAAAGGAGATCGTTGTGATGGTGAAAAAAGGGGAACTCTCTGAGCGTTGTGCAAAAGCTACACTTTCACAAGACAAAAAATGTTCAGAAGAAGTGGTGGGAAAGATGTTGAAAAGAAGTCTTTGTATAAAAATTATAAAGTTAAAAAGTTTGAAAAGAAGAAATCAGACTATACTGAAAGACGAAAAACAGATGTCACTGAACAAAAGAAATCTAGTAATATGATCTTTTATCGATGTGGTAGTTACTCACATTCTGTAGGGTATGAGAGATGTCCTGCCAGAACTGCAAAATGTTTAGAATGTGGTTTAGTTGGACACTTCTCTAGGGTTTGCAGACGCAAATCAAAGAAAAAGTCCAAAGGCAAAGTTGCTTGTTTACAAGAAGAGGAGGAAGGAAGTTCCTCAAATTCCAGTGACAATGAGGTACAAATTAATTGTGTTCAGAAAAAGAAAGTGGTACTAAATATTACGGGTGGTTCTTCTTCAAAACCGTTGTGTCATGTCTCCTTAGGAGGTATCACAGTACAATTGGCAGCAGATTCTGGGTCTCCCTTTACTATCATTTCACAAGATGTATGGAAAAAACATTTTGTAAAGAGTATTGGGGAGTGGTTAGAACCTAATGATGTGTCCGCTGAAAGTTTTACAGGAGAAAAAATCATTATGTTAGGTTTCAGATCTTTAATTTTTCGTTTTAAGGAAAGACATTCGACAGGAAAACTGTAGATAGCTAAGGAAGGACCATCAGTTTTGGGGTGGAAAGATCAAAAGTTGTTAGACATCATTCTTAACCCTAACAGCAAGGAGCAAGTTTTAGTGTCTTGTGAAGCCGAAGAAACCAAGAAATGGGTGCTACAAGAATTTCCAGAAGTATTTGCGGGTGGCATGGGAAAATTGAAGGGTTTTACTCATAAAATTTGTTTAAAAGAGGGAGCAATTCCAAAAATCAATAAAGCAAGAAATATTCCCTTTATTGTTAGGGAAAAAGTTAAAGGGGAATTGAAAAAGATGTTGACGAACAATGATTCACTTAATCAGCAGTTCCCCACAGAGCAGCATGCATCCATGTACCGAGCAAACTAAATAAATCTGAAGATTTCCTTTTTATTCATAAGTGTCTGCATTACACTTATTCTTCAGTATAGCGCGATTACTACATAGCCCCATTGTCTTTTAAGTATTTCTTTATTAGTCTTGTAGTTGCAGGATATTAATTAAGTACAAATGTTAATTAGCATGGTGTTCCTTTTTCTCCAGCCCACCAGTAGCAGCCTGCCTGCTGCTCGGCTCATCTTTCAACTTTCACCACTCATCCACACAGGCACCCAAACTTTCCAAGCATCACAATCACACAAACATTCCACTGCCAACACTCACCCTGGCTGAGCAGCAGGGGGATAGCTAAGCTGGGATACATATACACAGATATGCAGGATATAACAAAGTCAATCATAGAACTCGTATAGAGGGATGGAAAACAGAGTTAGTTTGGGGGTTTAACAGGACCTGAATAAGTGAACCATAATAACAACCATCATTTCAACCCTCGTTATAAAACATGAATGCTGAAGTCCGTCTTTAAGGCAAGAAAAATGTTTTTGTAAGTAAAAAGCTCAATTGATTTGAAGCAAAGAATCAGTATCAGAAAATAGAGTAGAGCAATAATTGGTAGATTTGTCAGAACACTGCTAGTGGATGGTGTCCAAGTTAGATGCATTTTAATTTGCTGCTTTGTTTTAGCACTCCGATCATGCCTTGGGGATTATGTTTTATGCGAAAAGTGGCTTGCTTGTGTGATGTGTCTTGTTTGGGCAGAACACTGCAGGCAATGCGTGACACATGTGGAATAGAGGTTGTTTATAAGCTGTGTTTGAAGTCATCACTTAAAGCCAGGCATTAAAACATGCATTTCTGAGAGTGTGCTTATATGAGAAGCAATTCAGTTGTTATTATTATGTGCTGCTGTGAAATGTCTAACTTTCTCACTATCTTTGCAAGGCAGGCATGTGTAGAAGGCAGCAGGGCTATTTCTCTAAGAGTGCATTTTGAGGACTGTAAAGGAACCAATCATTCCTATTGACTGACTAAAAGCCCAGGCTGGTAAAGTCTGCTCCGCTGGTGAATTTGTTCTGCCGAACTCCGGATTCCAAGCAGAGCATGGAGGGACACAACTCTGTGAACTCCGCCAGCGGAGGTCATCATCCACCCTTAGTAGCACCGGTGGTAGTGCCAAGCAGCCTATTTAGATTCTCACTACAGTGAGACCTACTCTTTTCATAGGCTAACATTGTTATTTCCCTTATATGTGTTTAAGTGGTAATTTCTCATCTGAAAGGGGTAGCATTGCCATGTATGGTATGCTTATAAGGGTAATGATGAATCCTGCTTAGTGGTGTAGGTGGACTTTGCATTATTATTTTAGAAATAACACTTTTAGAAAGTGGGCATTTCTCTGTTTTTATGATTCTCTGGGGTATATTCACAAGAACGTGTGATACCTACCGCAAGAGTAGCGTAACGCAACTTAAAACAACGCAGCCTATCGCGGGAAAATAACCCTGTGTCAACGTGGAATTCACAACGTGGCGGTAGCATGCGACAGACACCAGATAACGCAACAAATGTCCACGTGAAACTCAATGCCACACCGCAAAAATGTGATACGTGAATGCTAAAAAACATGCGATGAGGCCAATCGCGGTACAAAAAGTAATGAAAACCAGCCACAGGCCTGCAAATCCCATGCATCAGGGGGGACAATGCACCATAAAAACCACAGAAACACTGCACCAGACACAAGCCAAAGCACATAGCTACACGGATGCACCGAGAACCTGTGCAGAGGCCAACTCGAACCCCACAGACTACCAGCAAAGAACAACTGGGTCAGGGAAGGCCAAGGAGAAGAGGGAGAGGAGTACGGGGTGCAGACTGCCCGAAAACAAGACCAGTGTCACAGAGGTGACAGAACACTGCCAGCAACTGACCACACAAGCAGACCACCTGGAATGCAGTCGGAGTGCCGAGGAGGCCAATCGAGGAGGCCAATAGGTGCCGGCATGACGTAACAACCTGAACCAAGCACAAACCCGCTGCCAACAGGAAGGCAGCAACGGCAACAGGAGCTGGCAGTCCAGTGCCACAGGAGGAGCTGGAGGAAACCCAGGCCACAGTCATCAGTATGGAGAAGGTGCAAGGAGTAGGAAGTACGGACACAGCTCGAGAGGACCTGACACAACATCAACAGGGAGTGCAATGAACAAGGACTGTGGGGACGGGGGGAGATGGGCACAATGGCACACATGCACAACGGGGTGTAGCACAATGCACACCCACAATTGCCCAGGATCATGTCACTGATCCCCTTGTTACGCTGCAGCACACACACATAGCAAGAGCAGCACACCCACATTGACGACAACGTGGTACAATGCGCATTACAAACACTGCAGAGCAGAGGACCCAACTGGCTCCGCACATGCACTGAAACATGCCTACTACATCTGACAGAGCCGGAAACTGTGAAATGGAAATGTATGCGTACAACCTCACATCCTTCATGTAGTCCAAATGTACAGTGTCCCGCAGAAGAATCCAGCACCCCCCAAACCGTCTCAATGTACATTACCATACAGTCTGCATGCAAACTAGCACAATGCACCAACATACATGTCAACACAATGTCAACATGCATCTCCCCTTCACATTGCAGAGGGGCACACAACACCTTCAGCAGAGCACAGAATACAACACATCTGTGATGCCGGAGAGGAACACCACACCGTCAACACCGATGCCCTACAACAGCCCATGAATATCCCACGCAACCTCCCACCAGAGCCCAGCCAGCCAAGCCACTCAGATGAGAACACTGACCCTGCAACAGGCCAAACAGCAGGAAGCACCTACAATCACAGCTGACTCACGACTCTTCACCCACGCACACATGGCACCCCAATGTCATGTGTCAGCATGCCAAAAGAAGGTGGCCCAACGGGTGTTTGCTCCTTGAACCCATGGAATGCGAAATAGAACACATACGTATGTGTCTTTCACCCTTCAGGGTCCACCCACACCCCACTAAGGAGACCACACTGCCATAGAGACACATGCAGATGCACATTCACAGGACAGAACCACGTCCAGGGGCGCTCAAATAGCAGTCACACCCCCATGTTGGCTCTGCGTATGATGGCCCTGGCCACTACCCTTAAGAATTGAGTGGGTGACAACAAGGCTACATGTCCAAGCTCCAACCGGCTGCCTGCGGGGACATGTGTGCATCCGATGTACACAGCACAATATAATGTCATAGGGCCCAGGCACTCATGCATGCATCTAGACCACAGGGAAACATGCATATATCATGTTGAACTGGCTACGGGCACATGCTACCGGCCCCTTTATTGTCAGGGCCACATGTACAGAGAGGACTGTGCTGGATGTGTGTGGGGTGAATGTAAGCCATTTCGCACGGAATGTCTGGTGCTGGCAAGCACTTGAACATTGGTCACCCGTGCAACGTAAACAGAAAACACATGCATAACATAGTCAACTGCTGAGCAACATGAAGTGAGCCGGTGAAAGTCCAGAGGACAGCCACCATGCAAACAGAAGTGTCCGTGAGTTGCAGTGCACTGGGGTAGGGACACTAGAGATGAGTGCGCTCATGTGAAGAAAAAGTCTCGGATTGTGTCCCTTCGATATATTCCTGATGTAGATGCAGTGGGTTGTGTTAGACCTGCATCATCTTCCCCATCAATGTCTCATGGCCCCACACTGTTTGAGGTGACAAAGCTGCACAACTGCTACACAGCACAAAACTCAATCAGCAACAGACAATGGCCTGCGGTGCATTGAGTCACTGGCACCTGCGGTGGTGAGCAGGGTATCAGGCCGATGATGGCATCCACGACAGGTCTGAACAACTCTGTAAGTCTGTCATGACGACTGCTTCGACTCTGGCAGATGGCGGTTGGAAGAGGTCCTCGCGTTGGTGGTGTGTGCCTCCTGCGGTGATGCAACGTCCGGGCCGGTCAGGACGCACTTTGGTGTGTTAGCCCTTGTGGGACGCAGTTGGGCCAGGAGGCCGCGTACAGCGCAGGGCCACAGAGAAATGGCCTTGATGACCCCAAGGCCAATACATCAGAGAGCAGCGTCCAATATCTCAGAAGAAGGGTCCCGGACCCCACCAGGACAGAGTTAGTGGCCCCAGATGCACCAATTCGGAATCAGCTACATGAGGATAAAACGAACCCCTAGTCCATATACTCAGGCGCCACCAATGTACGACCAGTGAGTTCCCATGAATGTCGGGGAACAGTCTTAGTGGCACCGGTGCTGAGAGGGGATGCAGTCTGCGATGATGCCTGTACACTGATATGAACTCCGCCATCACGAAATCAAGACTCATTGACCTACTGGACCGCAGTGTAGGCCGGAGGCAGCGGTCAGCACGGGCCATTCAGTGAGTGTCGCCAGCATAGTTTGGTGGCCCCATCGGCCTGCTGCACATCCGTGACTGTGACACGGCTTTTGTCTGGACAGAGCCGCATCTTCCTCCTACTCTTCTCTGTGCGACCACTGGTGTGGATTCTGCCATTCGTGATTCGCGACTAGGTGCTGGATGTGAGACCTACTGGTCCGCAGGGTAGTCCTTGTCCCTCATCCACGTGTCGCCGGGTGGCATTGTACAGGGTTAGTGGCACCACGTGTAGCTGGCTGGCGTTGAACAGGGTTAGTGGCACCACTTGTAGCCAGCTGGCATTGAACAAGGTTAGTGGCACCACGTGTAGCCGGCTGGTGTTGAACAGGGCTAGTGGCACCACGTGTAGCTGGCTGGTGTTGAACAGGGTTACTGGCACCACATGTCGCAAGATGCCCATATCGAACTATGTATGCCTCACTGATGGGGGGTCTGGTGCTGTGGCCACTGGCCCAGATTTGGAGTCACTGCCATTCAGGACCCAGGACACAGTTTCACAGACGGGACCTACTGGGCCAAAGAGGACGCTGGTGTAGTATGTGAATGAGGAAGGAGTAATGTGGGACAGCGTCGGGGGGCCAGTGATGATCTGAGTGGCTGGCAGGGTCACGGGCCTCGGGCTTGGAGCTTGCACAGGCACATGGTGGGCCCTCCTTGACACACACCAGTGTTGGCAGGTGATCAGTGTGGCCTGGCTGCGCAGGGGCGGGCCTGATGTGTTCATGGTACAGCGGACAGGGGTACGGCATTTGCACAGGATTGCAGGCAACTCCGCTCATGAGGACCGCATCGGCCTCATGGTGGGTGAGAGCCGCCGCCCTGGCAGAGACGTTGGGCTTTCTGGAAGAGGACCACGCCCAGGGCTTATGTGCTTTTTATTCACACCCCTATGCTGGCCTGGCATACGCTGGCCATCCAACTCTGCTCACGCTTACGGGGGGGGACATAACAGGCAACATTTCCACGAGGACCCTACTTGCTGGGGTGACATGGTTGTGTCCACTGTCCACTACACTCCATACACCATAGATGTATGTCGCCGTGGATATGGGTGTGTTCTGCATACTGCGGTCTGTTCAGCACATCTCCGCCACTTCTTGCATTGTGTACTTTCCCAATCATGGTTCTACGGCATTCTTCACACATGCCTGCTTGCCACCTCTCCCCACATTCGGCTATTGTGTGGCTGAGGTGCATGCCATTGATGGCTCATGTTCACAGCTTGCCCAGGTTACCATTGTAAGTTGTTTTGCCATGTCTGGTGGGTGGGCATGTGGTTGTGCATGTTGGCTGTGATTTTTTGATAGGTGCATTGCCAGAGTTGTGAATTGCATGGTTGTGGATTTGAGGTGAGTGGGATGTTAATTTGTAACTTGCCAAGGGGCGCTGCATTTCCCTTGGTGCCATCCTGGGAACGCTGGTTGCTGATGGACTGTTCAAGGGTGAAGGAATCATGCACACTGGCTCTGTATTTGGAGGCAACATTGGTGAAGGTCCCACAGTGTTCTGATGTTGCCTGCACATTGATGTGTGATGTGTGCTTCCTGTTGAGGTGATTGTGTGCTGTGTCACCAGGGGGCACAGGTAGGACATGTGTGCTGTGGATTGCCCCCAACACATGCGTGCATCCGGCTATGGCTTATGGTCCTTGCTTGGTCTCCAGCAGATCTGGTGCACTGTGTTGGACGTATGGGGACTGGGGTGCCAGGGTGATGGTGATGTCCAGGACAGATGTGGGAGACTTGGATGTGGCTGGCTGGGAGACTCCTTTGACTCTGGTGGGTGTTGTTTGGGGTGTGCCAGGGGCCAACACGTGCAGCACGGCCAGCAGCTTGGTGTGGGTTGGGATGTTGTCCGTTGTGTTGGTGCCGTAGGCTTGTTAGGCGATGATGGTCAGGATGTGTAGGATGGTTGTCCCTTTCATCCTGTAGTGGACAGTGACATTTTCAGATGTTGGGTCTGTGAGGCAGGTGCGTTTCCTGGGGGCCCGCTGTCTTTGTCTGTGCTGCCTCTGTGGTGGTACAGGGGGTGTTCTGGGTAGGGGTTGGGTTCCTATATGGTGAGTGGCTCCATGGCTTCTGTTGCCCTTCCGATGTCACCCTGGGCTAGGCTCCCTTTTGTGGTGCAGGCTGCCGTCCAACTTTAAACCAGGTCAGAGCAGGTGTTAATTTCCTGCTGCTAATGTGCCTTGTCGCCTGTTTTGTGTTCTTATCGCCGATCTGACTGGTTGTTGAGAATGTTGAGGTGTCGTGTTGTTGCTGCTTTTTGCACAGGAACGCCTACTCTGCATCTCATTAGCAATAGTTTTGGGAGTCCTCTGTGATGATGTTTTTTGCGGCTGATATTGCGGGTAAACTGGTGCTCTGGGCTGTTAACACCCGCTTGTGGATGGGGATAAAGTGCCGTTAATTCAGCGATAGCTCCTTGTGAACATGCTTTGCAGCCTGACCCCAATCTAGGGCTAGGGCCTGGTTGACAGCTCCACTCTGTTCATACTTTCCAGACAACCGTCACACAGGAAGGGTTGGATGTGACATTACATTTGCATACTGATAGTCTTCCTGGGTTGGGAGAGAGGGAGGCAGGGTACACTTACATTCATATAGGCTGTGCCCTGCCCTCACACAATGGGCTGATTTTTGTTAGTCAGAGTAATTTTCTTCAACATCCTTTTCTGCTTTAACAGCTGTCTTTGTCAGTTATGTTAAGCATTTCTGTTTTACCGTGTAGTTATGTACTGCATCACCCGATACCAAGTGACTCACCTCAAACAATAAGTAGCCTTGTGAATGGCTATGCATTTTTCTATCCGATCCTACACCCGGAAAGGGAAGATTACTTTGCGTCGCTCCTGGTAAGTTTGTTTCTCGCTGTGTTTATACCTTATTTTGTTGCAGCAACTTATATCTTGCACTTTAGTGTCCTCTACCGCAGTATCCGGCACACATGTCAGTTACCCATCCCTATGATTACAGATGGCACACATGTAGCAACACACCAAAACGGCATCCTTCAGTAATCACATATACACTGGATGGCCTCAGTTTCATGTTATTCGATCAAGAGTGTGCACTCGCACCTTTCGTTCCTTTAATGTTTTTGTAATTTTGGTAATATGATTTCGAAGTGACTACACTGTTTCTTGGTCAATCATGGCAATATATGTATATATTTGGTGTTTTTCTGAATGCTAAGGTCCTGTATGTTTCTCATTTTTGACAGGTCCCTGATGAAGGGTTAGTCCATTAACCCGAAATGCATTGGGCACAGCATAAGCAATTGAATATTTATGAATAGAATGAATTTTTTGCTACAAAATTGAATATGACGCAAAGTAACGAATCAATAAATGGATTCATGTAACCATTGAACTAAAGACTTATGAATTTTTGGAATTGAACAATATCGCAATTTGATTATGATGAATGAGTGAAGAAACTCCCCAGTTTCATGTTAAAGGAGTGCTTCCTTCGTGGTTTTGTTAATCACACATTGTACAATATATGAAAAGGCACTGACAGACACAGTGTGTCAAGGATAGCGCCAAAAAGGATTTTGATTTTATCAAGGTGTGCACGAAGATAATATTGACCTGATTATTTGTATTATTGACATAGTGTTAAATGTCAACTCAAAATCCAAAAACAAGCCCACTTATGACATTAAAATTGAAGGTATCCTCATTAATATAGTACCAGATTCAAGTTCCCTGTACACTATCATTCAACGTGATGTATGGAATGAGTTTTCTGCTAACACCTTAAACAAAAGTTTATTACCTCCTGATATTCAACCAATTACCTTCACAGGTGAGAAAATTCCGATGGTTGGGTTTGTAGAAGAGGTTTTTAAATTTAAAGGCAGGAAATCGTTGGGTAAACTATATTTTGCTGAGGTGGGTCCTTCTGTTCTGGGTTGGATAGACCAAGGTGCCCTGGGTATTATTTTAAATCCCTAGAACGATAACCAAGTTATGATTTTGGAAGAAGGAGTTCATGGATAAAATAGTGGAACAATTTTTCAGTGGGCAAGTTAATTGGATTTTACATATAATTGTACTTAAGGGTGATGCCCGTCCTATTTGTCTAAAGCTAGGAATATTCCTTTAAGTGTAAAGGATGTTGTTATGAATGAATTAGATATTTTAGAGAAGAAAGGTACGACTAAACCTATAGAGAGTGCTGAGTGGTTGGCCCCATTATTCATCGCGAGGAAATCGGATGACTGTCTTCGTTTGTGTATAGACTTGAGGGATCTAAACAAGAACATTTTAATAGATAAGTTTCCTTTACCGAGGATAGACAAACTTTTAGCTCAAATGAAAGGCATAGTATGGTTTTCAACAATTGACTCGATGTCCTCTTACCACCAGATACCATTTCACGACTCCAGAAAAAATCTTACTGCTTTCATCACACCCTTTAGATGTTATCAATTCATTAGAATGCCTTTCGGACTGGCTTCCGCGGCTGCAGTCTTTCAACGACTGATGCACAAACTATTCAAGAACGTAAAGGGAGTCACTTACTTCCAAGATGACATTTTAATTATGGGGAAGAACAGAGAAGAGCATGATGAAAGACATGCCAAAGTGTTAAGCATACTTGCAGATAAAGGTCTGATGGCTGAACTCAAAAAATTTAAATTTGGTATGAACTCAGTGACTTATTTAGGACATGAAGTGAGCGGGGATGGTATTTCTCCTAAGAAAAAGTTAATCTGTGCTATTGAAAATGCTCCTATCCCAAAATCCAAGGATGACTTAAGATCCTCCATGGTATGGCAGTTTCATTCAAAATTCGTGAAAAACTTTGCCAGTAAAAGCTTTAACCTAAGACAACTCCTTAAGATGAAACAAGAATTTCATTGGAATAATGTCCTGCAAAATGATTTTGATAAAATAAGGAATTGACTTGTGTCTGCCCTTCCCTTACAAGCCTTTGACTGTTCAGCTCACAGCACTATCACTACTGATGATAGTGGGAAGGTTTAGGCGCAGTTATGTCTCAAATTTGTGACAATGGTTTGGAAGTGACAATTGGGTTTGCATCTTGTTCCCTGACCTCTCCTGAAGAGAAATTTTCAGTAATAGAGAAAGAGATGCTAGCTACAGTCTGGGCCATGGAAACGTTCAGGCAGTTTATTTGGGGCACCAGATTTACTTTGCGAACCAACCATAAACCTCTGCTTAAGAAACTCACACCAGATGGTATGTTAAAAGCCACACCCAGGTTGGCTAGGATGAGCCTTAAATTATTAGAATATACTTACGAAGTTGAGTATCTACCTGGTAAGAAGAACCAGAATGCAGATTATCTCAGCAGATCTCCATTACCTATTCAAGACCATTTATATTTCATGTTTGAAGATTACAATGTTGCCATTGTTCATGATGTTGGTAATCACATGGTAAATGAATTTCTACAAAAGAATGGGATGAGGAATGTAAGAAGGACAACATTTTAAACATTGTTTCCAGACATGTTATCAATGGTTGACCCAATAAATCTAGTTTACAGGAAAAGTTAAAACCATTTTGGGAGATCAAGGGGGAACTAAATATTGATGATTTTAACCATTTGTGCAGGGGTGAAAGGGTAATTGTACCTTCAAATCTACATATTAAAATCTTATCTATTAATCATAAAGGCCATTTAGGAATAATGAAACTTAAATCTAGAATTAAATTGTACTTGCGGTGGCCTGGGTTAGACAAAGATATTGAAAGATTCGTCCAGCAATGTTCTACTTGTACCAATTCAGACTAAACCCAACAAGTTTTCAAACCTTCTCTGGGGTTGAGACAAATTCCTGAACATCCTTGGGAGGATTTAAGCATAGACTGGCTTGGTTCTATTGAGGACAATCCGGGATACATGAAATATATCCTAGATGTTAACGACAACTACTCCAGATGGCCTGAGATCGAGATCACTGAAAAATGTGACTCAAACGAAGTTGTCATGTTTTTAGAAAAGTTATTCTTACGTGAAGGTATTCCCAGATACATTCTAAGTGACAATGGTCCTCAATTTATATCTAATAATTTTGTTACATTTTTGGAAAGGAATGGTATTTTGGGGAAGATAACTCCTGTTTACCACCCAGCAGGGAATGGAATTGTTGAAAGATTTAACAGAGTCATAATGGGAAGTGTACAAGCTTCTATCAGTGCTGGAAAAAATTGGGAGAAAGAATTATATAGCACCATCTGGGCATATAGAATTACTCCCACATGCACTAGTTATAGCCCTTTCAGGATTCTTAGAGGAAGAGAACCTTTTACAAAGGACAATGTTGCTTGGAATAAGAAAGAAGTGTGTGGAAAATGGTCTCCTGTCTTAGTTCGTTCTAAGTTACGCAAGATCCATGAGTCATATATAAATAAGTTTGAGAAGAAACATACCACTAAGGATGTCGAGCTACAGGTTGGTGATTGGGTTAAAATCAAACTGGGCTCCAAGGTAAGGAAAGGCGAAAGCTTACATTATCTTTACTTTATAGTATACTTATAAGTGTACCTTGTATTCTTACATATTTAATATTGTTTTATATTAAGTATACTTATTAAGTGTGCTTTACCCCCTTATATATATATATATATATTCTGTTTACATGTATTATTTTCTTGTTAATTATAAAGAGGGAAGATGTGGTATCCTGACTGCAGTAGGATTCCAGAATGATGTGGGTAGGAGGACAGTTGAAGGAGAGATGTCGGAGATGTGAGATGTACCGTTGCTCTGCAATAACAGATTACTTTACTTCCAATACTGGATATTCATCTTTACATGAGCACAGGTTATCTTTGGTGTGAAACTAATTTGTCCTGACAAGAGGGGTGGGTTCTGTCTGGCTTAGGTGCCCACCCTAGCCATCTAGACACCAATTTCTAACACACTTGTGTCAAATGGCTCAATTTCAGGCATATTTTCTTGCGTTTATCGATCACAACCAATAGGAAGTCCATTACATTTATGGACCTTAGAATCTGGGCAGAAAGTAACACACTGAAGTCTGAGGTCTTTCCCAAGCTAACAGATTGTATCAACTTGCTATGGTATGATAGTTTTCATTCAAAAGCACTGAGGGAAAGCTTTCTGGTTGGACATTTCCTGGGACTCTGCAGGAACTGCACAGACAAGAGTGATTATGATAAACACACAGAGCTACTGTCTAATAAATTAGAGGCCAAACTGTATCCACACCATTTAGTTATAAAGCCCAAAAAGAAAGCTCAGAACAATTCTAGGGATCTACTACTGCAAACATTTGAGAAACCCAAAACCGACCACATAATATGTATCACAAATTCTGGTACATATTCAAATCTAATGAACAGGCTTGCTTTAAGGCACTTGAAGATTTTGAATTCAGGACCTCTCGATTTTGAAAAGCCTTTCTTTGCCTTTAAGATAGGCAAATCTCTAAAAGACTTGCTGGTCCACACAAGACCACAGAAACAAAACACCCCAAATCCTATCATTGAAAAACTGTGGAAACTGCATCGGTAGTAGGTAATTTTCATTGCAATATCTGTTCCCGCACCAAACCCACCAAGCATTTAATTGGATCTTGGCTTAAGCACCCCCTGGGTCTTGACACGACACACCAATTGTGACATCACCAATAGTGTATACGTACTGATCTCCTCCTGTGGCCTGAAATATATAGGCACGATGGCAAAGAAAATTAGAAAATGTATCAATAAACACAGGAGTACTTTTAGATGTAAAAAGATGACCACCAATCTAACATTCCATTTTCTATTCACAAGTCACTCTGAAAATGACTTTACATGGTACATTATTGGGAAGCTACCAACATCTACAGAACAATACCTTTTTCTGGTGTGACCAGAGATTCATATACAGACTGCTGAGTATGAGCTTAGGTATAAATGATGAAATCCCATGATCACAACTGAATGATAGATGAATCTTAGAGTCTATAGCAGCCATGTGCTATCAGTGTATAATCAAACAGTGGCAGTTACTATTGGCTGTTCTTGAATCGAACCACATTAGATACTTTCAAATCATCTGAATGCACAGGGCTCTGCACACTACGGGCCTCATTTATGAAAAGTGACGCATCGCTGCGTGAAAACAGCGATGCCTCACTTTTCATTGCGCCCTTCTTGCAACATTCTGGATGCGTCATATTTACAGTATGAAGCATTATGTCGCAAGGAGTTACAGATACGTCAGAATTTCTGACGTATCTTTAGGCACAAAAATGACTCATTGCTGGAGTGTGTCACAAAAGTGACGCAACTCCAGCAGTTGGTCATTTCACATGGGCAAGTCCCAGGTGAAATGTGCCTGTGTCAATCTTTCGCCTGCCATGAGGCAGGTGTAAGAGATTGACGCGTTTGCATCCTAGAAGTGGCACAGGGAAATCTTATAGATTTCACTGCGCCACTTCGATGACCCGTTCTTACGTCAGAACGCCCCCCTGCATACATTATACCTGACGCAGGTATAATGTGGAGCAGGGGTTTACAAAGTGACGCATCTACCTAGATGTGTCACTTTGTAAATATGGTGCAACAAGGTGCATTTTTTACACCGCTGGTGCGTCACAAAAAGTGACGCAATGGCAACGTAAAAGTGACGCAAGGGCTCATAAATAAGCCCCTGTGTACATTATGTATGTCACCTTATATTCTAATGTCCCACTTAACAAACAGGGCATGTTTGTTACATTGCTTGAGGTTGTGAACAGTTGGTCTGAAACATTATCCCCAAAAGTGGTCCATGATGGGTTCACTATGATATGAGTGAACAGTAGTGAATACAATTTTGAGTACTAGTTTTAAAGTTCAAGTTCAGGCATTTATAAAGCGCACTACTCACCCAGAGGGTCTCAAGGTGCTAGGACACTGGCATATATAATTTGCAAAGTACCCATACACAATGAGTAAGCTTTATCTCCAACTATGCCTAGACTGTGGGTTTTTCACACAGTCATACCTAATCCAAAACAAATCTCCCCCTTGATGGTGCCCTGGCATAGTACTTGGATGTCAAACATAATGGGCATCGCAACCGCACTATCTGATTTTTATGATGTATATACCGCTAAGATTAAGATATGAACCTGTCCAATAGACATAATTCCTCATAAAGCCGAGTGTGTTTAGGACCAAGAACAGCACTCGCTGCTTCCGCTTTAGGTATCCACCCACTGTCTTCTATTCAACCTTTTAAATACGAGTTTGGATTACCTCTCTGAATGTCTGACAACAGGTATTGTAATACAAGATATGATAATAACCGAACAGACTATAGTAACCAGAAGGCCTGAGGATCACTTGACTTTAGCGCTAAGCGTAACACCAGCTGCTTCCATTTTTATATGTTTTTCGCTCACAGCTTTACTCTTAAGTTTGAATGATAAAATATCTGTCAAAATTGCTGGCAACAAACCTTTGAAGACCAGATTTGAGCAGTTTTAACATGACTAACTGCTCTAAGAAAGGAATGAACCACATTAGCGCCTGGGGAAGCAGGGGATAAATGTCATTACTATTACCGCTTTGGTGGAAAATTAACACATATGTATAATACTTTGGTGGGAGCTTTGAAATCAATCAATCAATCAATCAATCAGAGTACTTGTAGAGTGTGCTACTTACCTGTGAGGGTCTCAAGGCGCTGAGGGGAGGGGGTTGCTGCTACTGTTCAAAGAGCCAGGTCTTGAGGAGTCTTCTGAAGGCGAGTAGGTCTGGGTCTGACGTATGTGGGTAGGGAGGGTGTTCCAGGTCTTGGCGGCGAGGTAGGAGAAGGATCTGCCACTGGAGGCCATTCGTTGGATGCGGGGGGACAGGGGAGAGGCTGGCAGAGCGGTGCTGGCGGGTGGGGATGTAGAAGCTGAGTCTGCTGTTAAGGTAGGCTGTTCCGACGTTGTGGAGTGCTTTGTGTGCTTGGGTGAGGAGCTTGAAGGTGATCCTCTTGTCGACGGGGAGCCAGTGTAGGTCTCTCAGGTGGGGGGTGATGTGGCTGACGATCAGTCGGGCGGAGGCATTTTAGATGCGCTGTAGTCGTCATAGGTGTTTGGCCGAGATTCCTGCATAGAATGGTTTTAATGGTGAGTTTACAAGCACGATGAGTCCCCTTTACTACATAGTAACCTTGTTCTTGAATCCCAGTTCCTTGGCGGGAGTTCTGACCAACTTTAGAGGCACTCTGAAAACTATACACACTGATAGTGATATGCCTCATTGATTAGGCTTCAGGTGTAATTCATAGGATATACAATGTGTACATCCATCATGGGATTTTCCATGACATTAATTGAATTGCGGTCCTAATGAAGCTTTAGAATAACCGCATAGGGTTTTACAATCCCAAGAATAAGCGTATTAAAGAGTGCGTATTCAACCACTGAAATATTACTCAGGAAAACACACACAACTGCTAATAATGACTAGGTATCATCACTAAAAGTTAGGTTACGCATCATTATAATGAATTGTTTTGAAGTGTTTGACTACTGGACAGCATCCCCTGCCAGACACGCATGATTTCTGACCCATCCAATAGTAGAGTAAGGTGTGAAAGTGGCAGCTGAAACCTGCCTTGTGATTGAGTCATTAATGTGTATGCATTGGGAAGGTACGAGTGTATCATGCATACACACACATGCTTGATAGCTTTACAGCTGGTTTGCTGTGGCACACACACACATGGTGGCTTTATAGCAATTTCAGAGTGGTATACAACGTGAATTTCAAAACACTGCGGTCACTTTCACAGCACTATAGTTGGGTGATTGGGACCACTAATTAGTTCCTTTGAATAAATAGGGAACTGGATTTTAACAGATCAGGTGTCTGTAAGGGGGCCAAAATCAGCACTTGAATCATAATTAACACTTATATAGCTTTCTTTCATTGGTTATGAATTCATATATATTCATAGAGATTTCAGCACCCTTTCATGACTACTGGCATGATTGGTATTTTAACAATATGTACACTATTAATGGTTCTATCTTTGTCTTTTTCTTAATCTACTTTGCATTTCCTCAGGTACCTCTAAGTGAGAAGTTACATCAAGCGCAGTTGAGAACACAAGGCTTCACAACTATGCATGAAGTCCCCAGACCCGGAAAATCTCTTGGCGAGGCCTGAAAAATGTTGGCGTATTGAGAGGTTTTATGGGACACTAATTGCCTTAATGAACCCCACTCTGTTTTTGTTCATACCCTTGGTACACTAGAATAAAAAAAAATCCTTTGGTATTCAGGAGGCATTTTTAACATTCCTTTTCTTTCCTGGATGCCTGCTTCTATCCAGTATTTATACAAGAACTCCCATGTATGGCCGAGTCTGCTGTGGATATATCATCCTACCCTGGTGTGGATAGATGTAGATGATGAAGCATGCCACTATTAGTGGGTGAGGCGTCTATTCCAATTCTTTTCTGATACCTGAGGTAGACTTTAATAGTGGTTCCTATCCTTTGTCCCCATTCTTTCTGAGCCTAGTTGCCATTTTGTGCTTATTTGTCTCTTGTGGGAGAATGCAACAAGAAAAATGTTTTCGCTCTCTTTATGTGTAAAATAGGCGTCATAAGAAAGTACCTTGGATTGAGCAAAGCGGTGATGCTGAGGGCTCGGTGTTTCGATCTTCTGAATGGAGTTGAGTCGCTGTGTCATCATTGAGCTTTGCTGAAGTGAAGGTAATTTATAGTCATTGAGCCACACAGAGCATAGTCATCAGGCTGCACAAGCTGTAGAACCACTGTCATCAAACAGCCTCTGCATCAAAGGGTGATGTGTCAGTTCCAATCGATGCAGTGGTGAAAATGTGTCAGTTTTGATGAAAGTAGCTGCAGAACCCACTTCTGTGGCCCAGAATGTGGAGGCAGAACCTCAGCAAGGGTAAGACACACAGAAGGCATAGTTCAGCAGCACCAGCAGATTTACAGGAAGTCTTTTGTATCCCTGAGACTTCAGAGAACAAGTGGAAAGGCAGCAATCCCTTGGAGACCACTTGGTGGAAAGGCAGAGTCCAGATCTCCTTCAGCAGAGTCAGAGAGCAGCTGGCAGCAGATCAACAAGCTGAAAAGCAGTTCTTCCAGAAAAGCAGCCCAGTTGAATCCTTTAAGCAGCACAGCAGTTCTTCTGACAGATGATCAGTTCAAGATCCAGAAGTGTCTGATTTTAGTGGGCCAGAGACTCAGTCTTTCTACCTAAAAGTACCTTTGATCTAGGGGGTGACTTCACATCAGCTCTCCAATATGCACAAGGATCTCTTTCTACCCAGTCTTTTCTTCCAGGCTGTCTGTGTTGTAAATCAGTGCTTTGTGTAGACATAGGACACTACCTGTTGAAGTGTAACTGTCAGTCTCTCCTGTTCCTCCCTGCCTAGGAAGATACATAACAATGCAGATCAGTGCTCAGGATGTGGATGAGCATCACCTTCCTGTGTTTGTGGCTGTCTAGTGGGGATTGCACAAAGAGTAGCTGTCACCCAACCCAGGCGTGTATTGGAGATAGGCTGTAAGGCACAAAAGAGCTAAGAGCAGAGAAATATCCACTTTCAAAAAGTGGCATTTCTAAAATAGTAATGTTAAGTCTAACTTCACCAGTAAGAAAGATTTATTATTACCATTCCAAACATTAGAAACATGAAAAGGATATTCAGGAATTACAGCTCAAAAGAATACTAAGGAATTCTCTATACTGGTCTATGAGAGGGGTAGGTCTAATAGTAGTGAAAAATGAATTAGGCTGATTGTCACTACCAGTGGAGTTTAATCCTTGGCAAGTTGTTTTAAAGTGGATGCGGCAGCAAATTGCACACACAGGCACTGCAGTAGCAGGCCAGAAACAGGTTTTAAGATCTACTTCTCTGGGTGGTACAGTCAGTGTTGCAGCCCACTTGTAACATTTGAAGGACATGCCTGGGTAAATGGTACACCACTTTAGAAGGGACTTACCAGTCAGGTATACGTCAATGTTGTCATGTTTAGGGGAGAAGCACATGCATTTTAGCACTTGGTAAAAGTGGTAAAGAGCTCAGAGTCCTAAGGCCAACAAAAACATTGCAGCAAAAATAGGAGGACGGCAAAAAGTTTGGGGTGACCCGTCAGAGAGGGAAATTTTCCAACACAGACTCAGTTTCTCCTTCAAAAGTTGGATCAGATAAATGATTAGTTAAGTGCCTGAAATGGTAAGAGTCTCTGGTAATAGACTGTCCAGGATGCTGGGCTGTCATCATATGTCTCTTAGTAGACTCCACTTGAAAACAGTCATCAAATTTTCTTCTCAGCATCTGCCATGCAAGCACTCAACCCTACTTTCTTAAAGACATTGTTTTTCGCATGTCGTCTCTTCTCAATATATGCTTTCAAAGTTTGCTTGTTAACCAAGTCCTTCTCATGAGTTGCTTTCTCATCTGTCTTTCTCTCATTGATCCAGTGAGGTAACTTGGTGTACATTGTTCTCCCAAAAATCAAAGTTGCAAGGAGTGTTACCTGTGGCAGAGTGAGGTGTTGAACGATAAGCTCTCAAGGTAGAATTCAACACAGTTTTCAAATTAAGCGTCTCAAGAGTAGCACGCTGCACTGCTTTCTTTAGCATAGTCATAAAGCTCTTGGCCTGTGGCCACAAAGGTGTGCTCTTCTGGTGCTTTATATTCAAATGCTCGAAGAAATCTTTAATCTCTCAAATGTTGAATGGGGTGGGCCATTGTCAGACTTCACTATACCTGCAAAACCCCATGTTACAAAGATTCCATCTTGTCTTTCAATTACTCTTTCTGGAATGGTAGATGAAAGATCTTCAATTAATGGAAATCATGGGTATTCAGCCATAATCACCAGCAGGTAATGTCCTTTATCAAATGGAACGAAAAAGTCAATGGTTATTCTCTCCCCTGAATGCTTCGGGAGTTCTGACATGTTCAAGGTGTGGTGAGTAGTTTTTGTAGAAAGGCAGTTGCATAAATGACAGTCCTTTCATTATTTTTTAACTATGTCATCAAGATAAGGAAACCAGACTTGGTCCAGGAGAGCTTGTGCTGTGGCAACGATTCCACAATATCCTCAATGGGCCACTTCAATTATTTTCTGTTGCACACATTCTCAAGACTCCGAATTCTCGCCCCTCATAGTCAATCAATCAATCAATCAAAGCATTTATATAGCGCGCTACTCACCCGGAGGGTCTCAAGGCGCTACGGGAGGGGGTGGTCCGCTACTGCTCGAACAGCCAGGTCTTGAGCTGCTTCCTGAAGGCGAGGTGGTCTTGGGTCAGGCGGAGGTGGATCGGGAGGGAGTTCCACGTCTTGACGGCCAGGTAGGAGAAGGACTTTCCTCCTGCTGTGGCTCTTCGGATGCGGGGGACGGTGGCGAGGGCGTGGCTGGTTGATCGAAGCTGGCGGGTAGGAGTGTAGAAGTTGAGGCGGCTGTTGAGGTAACTTGGTCCTTGGTTGTGTAGGGCTTTGTGTGCGTGGGTGAGGAGGCGGAAGGTGATTCTCTTGTTGACCGGGAGCCAGTGCAGGTCTCTCAGGTGTCCGGAGATGCGGCTGTGTCGTGGGATGTCGAGGATGAGTCTTGCTGAGGCGTTCTGGATCCGCTGAAGTCTCTTCTGGAGCTTGGCGGTGGTTCCGGCGTAGAGGGCGTTGCCATAGTCCAGTCGGCTGATGACGAGGGCCTGGGTGACCGTCTTCCTGGTCTCGGTGGGGATCCACCGGAAGATCTTACGTAGCATGCGCAGGATATTGAAGCAGGACGAGGAGACGGCGTTGACTTGTCTGGTCATGGAGAGGGAGGAGTCCAGGATAAGGCCCAGGTTGCGTGCGTGGTCTGTCGGTTTGGGTGCGCTGCCCAGGGCGGGGGGCCACCAGGAGTCGTCCCAGGCGGAGGGCGAGGAGCCCAGGATGAGAAGTTCCGTCTTGTCTGAATTCAGTTTCAGGCGGCTGGTCATCATCCACTCGGCAACGTCTGTCATCCCTTCGTGTAGGTTAGCTCTGGCGGTGGCTGGGTCGTTGGTGAGGGAGAGGATCAGCTGAGTATCGTCGGCGTAGGAGATGATGTTGAGGTTGTGTTGGCGTGCGATGGCTGCGAGGGGGCTCATGTAGACGTTGAAGAGGGTGGGGCTGAGCGATGATCCCTGTGGTACGCCGCAGATGACGGTGGCTTCTGATCTGAACGGTGGAAGGCGGACTCGCTGAGTCCTTCCGGCGAGGAAGGAGATGATCCACTCTAGTGCCTTCTCCTGGATTCCGACGTTGCTGAGGCGCTGCACTAGGGTGCGGTGGCAGACAGTGTCGAAAGCCGCGGAGAGGTCCAGGAGGATGAGGGCCGCTGTTTCTCCGTTGTCGAGCAGGGCTCGGATGTCGTCGGTGGCTGCGATGAGGGCGGTCTCGGTGCTGTGGTTGGCCCGGAAGCCAGACTGCGAGAGGTCGAGGGATCCATTCGTCTCGAGGAAGGCGGCCAGCTGCTTGTTGACGGTCTTCTCGATGACTTTGGCCGGAAACGGGAGAAGCGAGACGGGGCGGTAGTTTTTGAGTTTGGTGGGCTCCGCTGATGGTTTCTTCAGTAGAGCGCTGAGTTCGGCGTGCTTCCAGCTCTCCGGGAAGGTGGCGGTGTCGAAGGAGGTGTTGATGATGTCTCGTAGGTGGGGGGCGATGACAGCGCCGGCCTTGTTGAAGACGTGGTGAGGGCAGGGGTCGGTTGGAGATCCGGAGTGGATGGAGTATATCGTACGGATGGTGTCGTCGGTGGTGATTGGGGTCCAGGCGCGGATGGAGGTGGTGGGGGTCGTTGGTGCGGTCGTGGGGAGCGTTGGTTGCGTGCTGAAGCTGTTGTGTATGTCTGCGATTTTGTTGTGGAAATAGGAGGCGAGGGAGTTGCAGAGGTCTTGCGATGGGGTGATGTCGTTGTTTCCGGCATTGGGGTTGGAGAGCTCTTTAACGATGTTGAAGAGTTCCTTGCTGTTGTGTGCGTTGTTGTCCAGACGTTCCTTGAATGTAGTTTTCTTGGTGGCGTGGATCAGTTGATGGTGTTTTCGAGTGGCGAGTTTGAGGGTGGTCATGTTGTCTGGTGTTGGGTCTCTGCGCCAGGCTCTTTCGAGGGCTTGGCAGTTCTTCTTGGAGCTCTTGAGTTCGTCGGTGAACCATGGTGCTTTCTTACTGCCGGGTCTGCTAGGCGGGGTCCTCAGTGGGGCGAGGTCGTCTGCGCAGGTGCTGATCCACTTCGTGAGGTTGTCGGCGGCCTGGCTGGGGTTCGCTGAGCTGGTGGAAGGGTGCCGGCTCAGGGATGCGGCGAGCTGATCGGCAGTGATCTTGTTCCAGCTCCTGCGTGCAGCCTGTTGCTGGTGATGGTGGATCGTGGTTCTTCTGAAGCTGAAGTGGATGCAGCTGTGGTCCGTCCAGTGGAGTCCGGTGGTGTGGCTGAAGGCAATGTCCTTGCTGGATGAGAAGACGGCGTCGAGTGTGTGTCCGGCGTAGTGGGTGGGAGTGGTCATCAGCTGCTTGAGACCAAGGTTGGCAAGGTTGTCCAGCAGGGTGGTGGTGTTGCGGTCGTTGTTGTCCTCCAGGTGGAAGTTGAGGTCCCCGAGGAGGATGTAGTCAGCGGAGGGGAGGGCGTGCGGGCAGATGAAGTTGGCGATGTCCTCGCTGAAGTGTGTGCGTGGTCCCGGGGGTCTGTAGATGAGGGTGCCTCTGAGGGTGGTCTTGGGGTCGGTGTGGATCTGGAAGTGCAGGTGTTCGGTGGTTGTGAGGGTGCCGTCGGTGTTGGTCGTGATGCGGATGGTGTTCCTGTGGAAGATGGCGATGCCTTCTCCGGTCTGATTGCCGCGGTCCCTCCGGGTGATCTTGTATCCGTCCGGGATGGCGATGGCGATGTCGGGCGCAGAGGAGGCGTTCATCCAGGTTTCCGTGAGGAAGGCGACGTCTGGAGATGTGGTGTCGAGGAGGTTCCAGAGTTCGATGGCGTGTCTGTGGACGGTGCGAGTGTTGAGCAGGATGCACTTCAGGTGGTTGCTGCTGGTGCTCGGCCTGGTGGGTGATCGTGTAGTGCAGGTCCGGATGCAGGTGAACTTGCAGGAGTGGCAGCTGAAGGGTCCGTGGGTGCGTCTAGGGGTGGCTCGGTAGCATCCAGGGATCCCGCCGGTGTTGAGTGCGATGAGTTCAGTGGCGTTGTAGGACAGTCGGGTCGTCTTCCGTCGGTGGGGGCCAGGGGTCCTGGCCCTGGGCGCGGTCCAGGCGCGGACGGGCGCAGACGGGCTTACCTTTGGCGTGCCTTCGGCGCACAATCGGCGCACCTGCTGCGCGTCAACGCTGCGCGTTTGCGCGGTCGCCATATATGGCAAAGTGCGAGGGAGGGAGGAGCAGCTGGGAGGCGGGAGCAGGGAGGGCACAGAAGGAAAAGGGGCGTGTCCTCTTACACGGCGGCGGGAAGCGGGGAGCGGGGCGGGTGGGTCAGCGACAGGGAAAGCAGCCCAGGGGGGGATACAAACGCAGGAAACAGGGGCAAGAAAACCAACTGAGACACAATAAACAGAAGGATTCACAATATTCAGCAGGAACAACAGTAAAAGGCGGCAGACCACACCGAGCGACGGGGGCGTGGTCAGCGGCAGGCTCAGCGAGGCTGAGGGCAGCGGCAGGCAGGCGGGGAGCACACGCGACAGCTGGTGGCCGTGCGGCGCGGGGGTGTCCTATGAATAGGTCACACTCACCTGTGCCGCACGGTCGCCATATATGGCCAAGTGCGAGGGAGGGAGGAGCAGCTGGGAGGCGGGAGCGGGGAGGGCACAGAAGGAAAAGGGGAGTGTCCTCTTACACGGTGGCGGGAAGCGGGGAGCGGGGCGGGTGGGTCAGCGACATGGAACGCAGCCCGGGGGGGATACAAACGCAGGAAACAGGGGCAAGAAAACCAACTGAGACACAATAAACAGAAGGATTCACAATATTCAGCAGGAACAACAGTAAAAGGCGGCAGACCACACCGAGCGACGGGGGCGTGGTCAGCGGCAGGCTCAGCGAGGCTGAGGGCAGCGGCAGGCAGGCGGGGAGCACACGCGACAGCTAGTGGCCGTGCGGCGCGGGGGTGTCCTTCCTGAGTTATGGACAGTTCATCCTTGAGATTTTGTATTATATATATGCACCATCACTGGTGAGAAGACAAGTGCATTGGTTTCATGACTGATGCATAATTATATCCTTCAACTTTAGCATGTCACTATCATGGCTCGTGGCAGTGACAATCTATCAGCTTGTGTGTTTGATTTTACAATGAAATTAATATAGGCCTCAGCCGTCTTGGTTGGAATACAATGAACTGGTATAGGCACTTTGGAAAAGTAGTCAGAAGGGTACTGATCCTTTCCTAGACAATGCACAATTGTATAATTATACTATAGTAACTGCAGTCCCCTTCATTCAAAGGTAGAAGGATTGCCAAATAGAGTAAGTAACACTTGATGATCAGTTACCATCATAAAAGGTTTTCCATACAGGAATACATGGAAATGTTTACAAGCTAAACGTTTTTATGCCATTTTAGTAACATTCTCAATGGCTTGTTTGTTCTTTTGAAGCCTTTCTTGCATTCATGTGAACAATGAAATTTAACATTCTTTTTCAAGTCTCTCAATGGAGCATTTACAGTGGCAAAGTCTGGTATGTATCTGTGTATCTGGAACAGTAAGTGGCCATGCCAAGAAATGAACGCACCATAGAAACATCTTGTGGCAGATCAGCATTTGACAGTGCTCGTACTTTGGCAGGATCTGGAGTCCTAATCCCATCAGAAAATATATGGCGAAAGAATGTTAGCTGTGTCTTATGGAACTCACACTTGTCTGCATTCAAATTCAAACCTGCTTCAGAATTACTTGTGTAGGAGCTTTATCTTACTCCTTGTGTGTGGCTCTGAAAAACAATATGTCTTCACTGTAATTGAACGCATTTATGAGAGGCTGTACGTCAATTGACATCTTGAAATAGTTCTGCAGTGGATGATACACCAAAACTTAGGCCTTGCTTACGATTTTGGGTGGACTTGCGTCCGCCCGAAAGAATATATGACGTTACAAAGCAAACAATTACAATGCATGCTTTTACAACACATTTTTTAAAACTACATTTACAACGCATTCCATTATAACGCATACCATTATAAAGCATACCATTGCAATGCCTAATACTTTTAGTGCAACAGTAAGGTAAGTGTTGGATAGCGTAAGGGTAAAGTGCACTATTCCCCATCCACTGAGTGCAACAGTAGGAAAAGTGTTGGATGGCGTAGGAGTAAAAATTACTACCCCCACTCCAGTGAGTGCAACAGTAGGGAAAGTGTTGGATAGCGTTGGGGTACAATTTACTATGCTCCCTCCAGTGAATGCAATAGTAGGGAAAGTGTTGGATAGGGTAGGGGTAACAATTACTATTCCCAACTACCCCAAAACATATACCCACCCTAAAATTTAAAAGTATCCACTGCTAACCTTACCAAGCATGCATTCACAACGTTGTAATGGCATGTGTAAAAGTTAAGTTGTAAAGGCATTGTGATGTAATGCCTGCATTGTAATGGACGTTTCCAGCCTGCAACCGTAGTGGTCTGGAAATCACCTGATCTTAGGTTGACGATTCCAACCTGAGTATTACAATGCGACCACCCTGCATTTTATAATGAAAGCTTGTGCAGCGGGTGGAAAAGGGCCGCAGCACAAGCTTCCATTGTAAAAAGCATGTTTGGTAACATCCCTGCACCATATGGAAGGCACCTCACGGTGCAAGTTGTGGCAATAGAGATAATTCATTGTATTTCTCCTCAGGCAAAATATTTATTGATGCACCACTGTCAATAATTAAAGGTATCAATCAATCTAAAACTTTCAGTGTAATCTTTGGACAATGTTTGAATGACTATGGTGCGTTGGCATGTCGATCTTTCTTTGGCTGAAATTATTCATCACAAGCAGCCAAATCAGCAACCATATGCTTTTCTGAGGTAATCATTGACATGGCACAATCAATTTCATCACTTCCACTTGATACTGATGAAGAAGAACTGTTTGTCAATTATTTAGATGATGATTGTCTTTTTTCAGTGTCGATTTGTGTTAACTGATGTCGCTGTTTGGCCCGGTGGGTGTTTGCCGAATGTTGCTTCTGGAACATTTTTGTGGCCGTTTTGTCTTTACACCGGGATGCACTTACTTTTTTCTTCGCTTTACAAACAGTCACTATATGATTCTCCTTGTGACAGCCTTTACATATCTATTTATGGGTGGGATATTTATCTACCTCTGGAAACAAAAGCCACGTCTAAAATACAACTTAATTTTACATTTAGAAAGGACTTTGTCTTTTAGTCTTGTGTTTTGGGTTCCTATTCACACTCATGATAGATTAATTCTTTGCACCTCTGGTTCCCATGGCAGCAGCTTATCTATCAACACACTCTTCATCTCTGGCAGCCTTTAACACTGGCTCCAGACTAAGGGAGTTCTGCATCTTTGACACTGTGGCGGGTGCTGCTGTAAGCAGCACCTGCCACAATGCCAAGGTGCCATGTTGTGCATTCCCATGCCAGAGGTACCCCATAAGTGCAGCCCCCGCCCCCCACCCCCTCAGGGGCCTGAAACAGGCCGCCATAGGCCGCCATGGAAAGTCCTCAGAAGCACACATCATGATATGGATGGCGGTGCCTGCTAAGCACCGCCACCACATTGTGGCCCAGCGCTGCCCGGCCGGCAATTTTAACGATTGCCAATCGGCAGAAAAGCACCTAGCTTCCGCCGCGATACCCCTTAATGGCGGGGGTAAATCAGGTTACTATGGTGGGCGGATCACCACCGCAGGGCCGGCAGTGGCGATCCGCCCGCCATCGTGATCAGCCCCTGAGAGTTTCTTTCAGCATTCGTCTTCTAAATGAATCTTGCATGAATCCGTCAATAACTCTCAGACGCATAGCTTCAACGTCATTAAATTCACTCAACTTACAATGTCTGATGAGTGTGTTGAGTCTCTCCATAAATTTATCAATGGTTTTACCAACTTTCTGGTGTTCTTGATTGAAGATGTATCAGTCATAATCAACATTTGCCATCGGATTAAACTTGAGATTCAACACATCATTAATCTAAAAATATGTCACTTTTTCATTAGATTGCAGCATTTCCTTAATGACTTCTTCTACACCATCACCAGCAAGGTATTTTAGATACTTGATAAACTTTTTGTTATCAGCCTCTTAAAGTGCATTAACCCTTTCGCTGCGGCGGCAATTCCGCCGCAGTGCTAAGGGGCGGGGGGAACGCACGACATTCCGACGCTGGTGACGGAACCGCTCCGTCACGCCCCTCGGGTGGGCTGTGCTTGTGACGCAGCGGTTCCCTCGCGGCCTCGCCCACTCAATAGAACGCGCCGCGCAGGTGCGAAATCAGCGCCGTGCAGGTGCGGCGAGCAGGCCGTGACGGAACCGCTCCGTCACCAGCACAGCCCACCCGAGGGGCGTGACAGAGCGGTTCCATCACCAGCGTGGGAGGGGTTAATGAAATCATCAAATGTCACTATACAACCAGTCCATCTATCGCCAATATTTTGCTTTTTCGCAGTATTGAACTGTGATGGTGGTTTAAAGAAAGCTGTAGTATTGTTGCCATTTTTTAGAGTGGCTGACAATGAAAGTGGAGCTCTTTCTGGTTCCCTCAGCTGGTCATCTTCAACCATATTCATGTGAGCCATCTCTGAGGCATTGAGATGTGCGGGCCTCTGAATCATCCTTGATGGCTTTTTGAAAGATTGCCTCAGTCTTCTTATCTATCAACACCCTTCACTATTCTCAAGATAGTGGAGATGATTGTGATTGTCATGCACTTGTCAAACACAATTCTTGTGCTTAGTCTGGGTTGCAACGCCTGGCTTTAAGATCTTACCGGATCACTTTACTTAGGTCCTGGTAAGTAAATAACAGTTTTTGGCAGCTCTTTGCTTGCCCTTTGTCTTCATCGTTTTCTAATTGTAACGTTATCTTGCAATTTGTGATTATCGATAACTGCTCTTTGAAAGCTTATTTGTATCTGCCTTTAGCAGTAGCGCTCCGTATTGCATCTGGCTTAATATTGCATAGCAGAGCGGTACTTGTATGTACGGTCTGACCTGCACAAGCAGATTCCTTGGACCACGGCAAACTCTCCGGGAGAGCACTGTAGATCTTCATGTTCCCTTTCCCCTAACTCTATGCTATTTGTAGCATCTTCCTCAGCCTGTGTACTTACCAATGACTACTCCACACATGAAGCTCAAAAGTATATGTCTTTATTCATCTGTGTGTAACAGCAAATGTATGTCACTGTTCTATGGAGTCCATGGGGCGACAAAATGGTTCCATAATTTCCAACTCACAAGACACCACAGACGTTATAGTACAAAACCACAATAATTATAGAAAAACAGAACAGAACAACAATGAAACTCTGTTATGAGATTAATACCTCTACGTTTATTGCATTGATTGCAACAGGGATGGCCTTTGTTCGTTATAAATATATAGTTTGTGCTCTCTTACTGGCCTCTGGAGGATGCATTTATTATATGACTTGTGTTTCAATTGAAAGCCTTAAAAAGTCCCAGGGAATGCGTTGCAGTAGCCTTTGTCTACCTAGCAAGGGACCCTCTCTATTCATTAACTTTCCAAGTGGATAACAAAGTATTCTTTCATGATCGATTGCATTGCAATGTGGAGAAAAATGTGCAGCATTCCAATTGAAATAATTATTCTTTCAGTCATTTCTATCTGGCTCCATTTTACGGCAAAAGGGCAAAATGTAACGTAACACTGTAAAAACTTTGTAAATGAAGAGTAGCAGGACGAAGGAGAATAAATATATAGATGGTAAGCGATGGGATGAAACGATTACAAAGGGGTACAGTATATATAATGGAAACCCCCTTTTTTATCAGAGGTAGTATCTAATCCTCAAATGTCTTAAGCAACATCCTTCAAAAATAGGAGTAGTGACCCAAACAACCAGCACGGTT
The DNA here is from genome assembly GCF_964261635.1 of Lissotriton helveticus. Lineage (NCBI taxonomy): Eukaryota > Metazoa > Chordata > Amphibia > Caudata > Salamandridae > Lissotriton > Lissotriton helveticus. Next base: position 1,229,677,983 of record NC_136057.1, on the reverse strand, counting down.
AAACATCCAAAAGAGCAGGCCAGTGCTCCCTAATACTTGAATAATGGTTGAAAGATGGGAATGAAAGCATCAAGCAAAGGCAAATCAAAGGTGTGTTGGAGATACAAAGTGCAGGTATAATGTTTTAGAGCTAATTAGGCCATTCACCATTCAACCTACATAAGGAGATCCTACCCGAAAAATTGCTATATCACTAGTGATATTTGTTCTAGAATTTGACTACAAAACGTTTCATGTGGCATGAATCCTTGTATGGACTTGAAACAGGCGGGAAAATGTAGGCATTTGTGTTCATTACCCATAAGCGTAGCTGTTAATTGCTTTGTGGATCGGGCTCAGTAAGAAGAACCAGTACAGAATTTTGGAAGTAGAGTAGCCACTTCACTCCATGTCATTATGGACTCGGGGGCATATTATCAACAAAAGGCGATAAATTATCGCCACTTTTATCGGCAGAAAACTGCCGATAAAACGGCGATAATGGGCTTGATAATATGCCCTTGAGAATTCCCATAGAAGCCCATGTTCCCACCAGAAAATGGGCTTCTATGGGAATTCTCTAGGGCATATTATCAAGCCCATTATCGCCGTTTTATCGGCAGTTTTCTGCCGCTAAAAGCGGCGATAATGTATCGCCTTTTGTTGAATATATGCCCCTCGGTTTCCAGACGACCTGGTGTTTTTCTAATTAGAAGTAAAATAAGTCTACAACAACCAGAATGCAATAGACTATGACACTAATGTCCAGAGTTGGAAACAACAACATAATGGCTTGGGTTTAGGAGTCATCTCTGAGTGGATCAGCAGAGGACAGCAATTATTCTGCTCCTCTCCGTGTTCGTGATGGCAGAGGTCGTAAATATCTGATTCGGAGGAGCAGATTTCTCATTACTAATCATGATATTATTTTTTGGGCAGATGTATATAGCGGGAACTCGACCGGAAGGTATTGGAGCGCTTTACATGGGCACCAGTTACATTACACAAGGACACATTTATTTTTGGTAGGCAAAGGGAGATTAGGGGGCTTATTTACAAGCCACCTGCGCCCCTTTTGCGTCATTTTTAACATCGGAAAAGTGATGTACTGGTAGCAAAAGGTGCTTGTAAATACGCCCCTAAGTCAAGTCAAGTCAAGTCAAGATTTGCTTTATTCGGTTAAAATTTAAAACCATCAAAGCGCAATGCAAAATTTCATGGGATAAAAGATACATTACAGACAACTATAGAATGTAAATAACACATTACGAATAACATAGAGTCCAAATAAATAATTTAAAACATTTATCACCCATTGAGCATTCCTTGTAAAATCCCCTAATTCATTGGTTAAATATCACAACATGAATTTCCCTCTTCTAAAAAGTCACTATAAAGAAAAAGGTGGGGAATAGATGCCACAGTTTCTACACCTTATTTCTTCATCTAATAGCCCCCGTGATGTAGCTAGCTACCCCAAAGCACACCAACGGGGACCCCAGGCATTGCAAAAAGGCCAGGGCTGGCCTAACTTGCTCAAAATTACAGCCCTTTAACAGTGGCAATATAAATTTCTTACGTAATAAAATGTAGAAATCGCAGAAGAAGACCATGTGTAAAGTATTCTGCTCTGAAAAATTATCACAAGGGCAGGGCCCCAAGTGTTTTTGCCAAGAATCACAGGATGTGGAGTGGACCCCGAGGCGCGAGCCTTGGTTTCCCAGCTCCAAAGTCAGCAATCTAGCCGTAAGACCACATCCTCTCCCCTTATCACAGGGTGTGGAGTGTAGGTGTGTCATGATGTACAGGGAGTTAAATTATGAGTTGGCACAAAAAGTGTTGGACGTTTTAGTTGGATTTTAGTTTGATAACAAAGGCATCAGGAAAGTACTGGAGAAGGAGGTAGTCAAAGCACTGTTGGGGGGACGAGGTTGATGACATTCTCAGATTATAAACTAGATCGGTAAACTTTATAGAAGAAACTGTGGTGTACTCTGAGCAGCTTGAAAATAATTATCGTTTCGTTTCCTGTTAATATTTCCAGTTTATAAAGAAAAATTATTTAAACTATGATTCGAGATACTTATAAATGGTTCAATCTATACAACAAAGATTGACCTTTACATGAAAAAAACTTGTGCCCAAAATCGGTGCATTGCACTTTGTGAAATTACATATATATTTTGTAAAGTTTGGAATAAAGTCTGGAATTTAAAGTACCCAAAGCATACTGCACACATTTCGCATATCCTTAGTCATTAGGGGGCAGATGTATCATCCGTTTTTTTTGTCGCAAACGCTGCGATTCGGAAAATAGCAGCGTTTGCGACAAAAAAAACGGGATTTGGAATGTATAATGCAAAAAGCCTCGCAATATTAAGGAATCGCAAATTTTGCGATTCCTGAATATTGCGAGGCTTTTAAGAAATGGCAAATTGTGATTTCTTATTTGAAATGTATTAAGCATTTCAGTGTTGCGATTTTTGACTAAGAATTTGCAAATTACCACCAACTTGTAGTTGGTGGTAATTGGCAAATTCTTTTCAAAATGCACTTTTTTAAAATTCTAAAGGTGCAATATGACGCTCATACATGCCCTTAGGGCATGTATGTGCGCCATATGCGCACACATGTCAAATTCAGGGGTGCAGCAGGGTGTCCTTAAGACACCCTTGCACCCTTGAAATTATTCTCAAATTGCGATTAGCAAATTGCTAATCGCAAATTGAGAATATTTTCACATTCATTCCTATGGGCCTCCTGGCCATAGAAATGAATGGGAAATTATTCCTTAATTGCGATTAGCAATTTGCGAATCGCAATTAAGGAACTTTAACCACTTGGATGCTAAGGCCCTGGAAAGATTTATTAACAATTTCCATTGAAATCAAGGGAAACTCCATGACGAGCTGAGCTCGTCAGGAGCGTCGAAGGGGTTAAGGAATCGCTAAAAAATAGCGATTTTCTACATACATACCATATTGCACTTCTCAAATAGCGATTCCTTAAAAATCGCTATTTGAGAATCGCAAAATGGTATCTTGATACATCTGCCCCTAGATCTTCTAATCAATTCATGGGTCAGATCATGTTTGAGAAACGTCATGCACATTCGCTTCTATTAAAATCTATATTCGGCACAAAGACAGAAGGCCATGAAAGTGTATGAAAAGAACACATTAACAGTAATCCTCCATGAATGCACCGCAGTTTTTAAAAAGAACAAAGAACACTGATAATAAAAAACTTCTTAAAAGACCCCCACATAAAAACACATTACAGTACTTTTCCTAAAATGTACTGTACCCCATGTATATTGTTCAGTTCTAACACGAACCAAAGGATTCTCTAATGCAAATATAAGTTTTAAAGCATCTTTATAATCTCTAATATTGCCCTCGAGGACAAAGTGTTTTAAGTAATATCGCCTCTAACTCTCACAAAAACTGCAGAATGAAATAAAGTGAAGTGTGCTTTGGGCTGACAGCATCACAAGGACAGGGTATTGTGGTTGGTGGCTGCTTTTTCATTTCAGGGAAAGCAACACGGTAGTGGACTATGCCCAATCATAGTCTAGTTAACACAACACGACGCTGGGTGTTAGTCACACAAATCAGGTACTGTTGACACCCATCCAACAAGTCATTTGATACATAAGAAGCTATGGTATGTCCCTTATATTCTTTAAGCGTTCTAAGCTCCTTTCTGTAGTTCAAGAAGGTACTCTTGCAGGGTTGGTCAGGATGTATGAGACAAACTGCAGATACAACAAAAACATTTATATAAAACAGCCAAGGTATTTTTAGAGCATGGTCGAGGGCTTGGCAGTCAGATATAATTGACTTGGTAAAATTGTTTCTACTTTCGTCCTTATAGACAGCCAAAGCTGTAGAGGTTTTAAGGCTAATATGTGCTCTAAAAATTGTAACCCTGCCTCCTTATGTCATATAAAGAATGAGCGCAAGCAGCAGGAGGAGAGGAGGAGGAGGTGGGCGCTGTAGTGACCTGACAAGTAGGGACCAAGGACACTAGGACCCTGTGGGTCATGAGGGAGGTGACCAGGTCACCGGACACCACATCCGGTCAGGGGACAGGAAGAGGACAGTATGATCAGGACGAGCACGGGGACGGACGTGTGTAACCAGCTGCACCGAGTACAAGAATAAAGAATAGTGAATACACCGACCTGTGTCCTGCGTGTGATTATATTGCATGGTGCCCACTGCGTGGACACGACAGGCGCGGTGGCATGAACTTGAACGCTGCTTGAAGCGGCTCGAGGCACAGCACACAGAGACCTAGTGACCTTGCCAAGACTTTGCCAATTAGCCGCTTGACGCTGCATGTGAGATTGCAAGCGGCGAGCAGTGCAAGGAAGGGGAGAACACCGCACTGCTCCCCAGCTGCCTTTACCCTGCTACTACCACCACCGAACCCCTCAAGATACTTGCGGTGCTCAGCCCAATTCTGCCTTGGCCCCCGCGACCCAGCGACCTCGTTGCAGCTCACGGGCATGTTCCTGCTTTGCATCTTCCTGTTTAGAGTGGAATCTGCCGACAGCTGCTGCTGGGGGATTTGGAGCAGCCTGTGCCACAGCCTGTGCCGCAGAGCGGGTTTGAACCTGTTCCCAGGTGCCAGGTGCTGAGGAGGAGAAGAGGAGAGGAGGAGAGGAGATGAGCCGGGAGGAGCTGGGAGCTGTATGCACAAGGTGAGGGTGTGATGTTCCTCTTCCCCCCCTAACTGCACTGCACCAGTATTGATCTCCCTAACCGCCCAACCACCTGACAGCTAGCCCTGACTACCGTTTCCTGATTATCGACTACCGGTGTACATCAGCTTGGATTCGTTCTGATTCATGTGCAGTCCATCGGTGCAATTGTGTCCAGACAATCTTGAGGATCTGGACCAGTATTTCCTGCACGATCTCGAAGCAAGAGCGGCTTCAGAGTGTGGCGCGGATACGGGTTGCAGACCTCTGACCTGCGGGATTGTTCTCACTGGATCAACAAAGCTTTGCAGGGCGTTGTAGGGTGGCGCAAACCTAGGGGCCTCACGGGTTTGGTTCCTTCCCGCCTCTGTTACCGGCCTCTATCTGCCTCAGATCAACGGATCGCGTGGGGTAGCCCTGGTCTGATTGAAGGCACCAAAGGCAGCCCCTATTCTATTCTATTTGACTCGCATGCCTGTGTTTTTAACAGTAGCTAGCTGGGGCTGCAGTGGGGAGTAGGGAGCTGGGGCTGCAGGGAATTTGGAGCAGATGCTCTTAGTCTGTTTAACCTGCGAGTTTGAGCCCGCCGCCCTACAGAAGCAGTCTGGAGGCTCCCGAATCGGCTCCAGAATCGGTTAGCAGCGTCTGGAACTCGCCTCTTCGCTGTGCCTGTCTGGTGCTCTCATCTTTGGGTCCTTACTGCCACTCGTACGGTAAGAAGCTTTGTCTGTAAGCCCTACAATCCGATTACATTTGAAGTCTCTGGGCCCTCTCTTTTTGTTCTGTTTGTTCTGTTTCACCCCCGTCCAGCTGCTGCTTCCATCCTCAGCAGTCCGATTGGAGAGAGAAAGTCACCGCTGGGGTTCATTTTCCAGCAAGCAATCTGAGTAGAGACGAGAATCTGTCCCTTTTGTCATTTAAGTACACCGGTGTGAGATGTCTGCAAAAAAATTAAGCTCAGGCCGTGTTCTTTCCTCATCTCCAAGGCATACAAGTAGATTAAGGAGATGGTATAGTGGGTCCAGACATTTACAGCATCTCTGTTATGAAGCTCAACCCGCCGTCACTTGCTACGTCTACAAAACTCCCCGGTCTGCTCCTGTGGAGGCAATACTGGGTCAAGAAGGCTTGCTTCTTAAGCCCATTCCAATGACATCTCCTCATCTATCCTCAGGGGAAGCACAGAGGATTCCTTGTGACCTCACAGGGGGTCATACAAGGCACTGCGAAGGGGCCACGACCCAGACGACTCAGACAAATTTAGTACTGGAGGACGACTCAAGTGGGCAGCTATCGGATCCACCTCTAAGTACAAATATGGGCCCCGGTTCACGCGTCCGCCACTCAACCCAACTGAGCCAGCAGAGTCTACAGTGCATCTCTTTAAACGAATCAAATTTTGACAATCTTACGGCTGGTTGATTTACTGTCTCTGTCGCTGACTTTTTGTGCAAAACTGGACCCGGAACTTCTCTTTACCCAGCAGAGTAATCAAAACATTACTGTGAATAGGGAAAAATCTAATAGTATGACTGTGGCTGCATCTGTCGTCTCTTCGGAACAGGGTGGCGTTAACAAGGAAGCAACCTGTAATTGTGCTCTTGAGCATATCCGAGGTCCTAGGGGGTCTCAGGTGGGGCTGTTCTGGTTACGGATGAGAAGGCAACTGTCTGCAGAAAACTCGATCAAAGGGAAGACTTTACACTCCCAGATTTTGATATAGAAGTACAATCAAGAGGTTGGGAAGTCGCTAATGATCAAGTTGGCAAAGATGGCTATTCCAACAGTAGCAACAGTAGATTCAGGGAGAAGAATACCCCAATAGTAAGCTCCTCTCCCAGACGACTCTCATTGCCTTTCTTATATTGTAGCTCAAGTTATCTGACAGGTACTTCTGTGGAGTCTGATCATGTTGCACTTGTTCTACATGATGTTTTCTTGCATTGTTCTCAAGTGAAGCTGGGAAATGAAAACGAGAAGCATGATGTGCCCTCTGAATATTTGGTCTGCATTGAAAGAATACTAGGTTCCGTTCTATCTTTACTGGAGAAATCGGTATTGAGTTCAGATCATTTGCTTGAAATGATCTCTGTAATGCTGTTCGTAGTGCAAAAGGTAACAAAAACTGACATCATTAACCATTCGCCTAAGATATGTACGCAATCGGGGGAACAGTAAGATGCTAGGCCTCTTTCTCCGGGTCTCCGGAGAGAGCTGAGTGATGCGTCTGTCCAAGCCGGAATACCCCTTTTTCTATTACCCCCCATTGAACCTTTGTGTAATCTTGACAAGGAAGAGCTTTGTTTAAGCTCACTCTGCAGGGAGTCCTTAGTGGGGCCTCCTCTGGGAAATGTCACACTAAAACCTTATCCCTTGTTTATCAAGGGACAAAAGAGGGGCAGTATGGATAACAAGAAAGATGAGACAACCAGGAGCTATGTGGGGCAAAAAGGTAGGGGAGATATGGAGGGGGAGGCCCCACCCCATCCACCTCTCAGGGTCATCCCCTACTTTATCAGGGAAATGGAGGTTAAAAGCTAGGAAGAAGAATGGTCTCACAATAACTCCTAAAGGGGATAATATAAAAAAGAAACATAAAAAGACAAGTCGATTCCCTAAACGTAAAACGGAAAAAATACATTTCCCACAGATTCCCGCTTGTCAGAGTGAACCTCAAATTACAATGGTGGAGGGAGGGCCTAAATTGCCAGTTGAGGAGGGTGCTCCCAGGGACCCGACTGTAGTGACCTTTACATTAGATGGGGATATGGGGGTGACAGGAATGGCAGATATTCCATCAAGCCAAGTGTTACAGTCTCCACAAGTACCCTATCACCTCCAGACCAGTGAGTTGCCAGCTTCTTCGACTGGGTTTTTTTTAAAGGGAGGTGGGGCTGTCATACCTCAGACACGACCTAGAGCATTGGGGGCCAGTGTGGATGCAAGTTTAATGGCGGGGTCTCATGTACTGGGTATCTCATAGATTGGATCTAATAGAACTTTCTAATGGACAATAACATTGCGTAACAGAAAGTCAGATACCCAATCACCACTATAGTATCACATCTAACTACTTAGTTTAATGAGGAGGCACAAGCTGTCAGTTTTGGCTAAAGAGTGCCTCTATGGCTTCCTCCAAAGGGTGTTGTAAGGAAAGATATTGGGCTGCAGAAGGTCTCCTCTTCCACTGTGGATTTTATCTGGCTATTCGACGGCGAATCCTGCCCGGTAAATAAAGGATTCATTCTAAAGCTCTTTTCTGAGACAGAGGCACTAAAGCTGGTGGAAAGTAGGGATATCTCGTCTGTGAAAATTAACTTGCATTAGAACCTCTTTTATTCCAGGGTTGTTTTTAGCTCTATGATTGTGGTAAATTTGGTCCTGCAAAACTCTTAGCATTTTATAAAACGAGGGCTGGATTTAATGCCTGTATTAGATTCTAAGGAATATCACACTTTGTGCCCTACACTTCAGTACCCGAAAGTACAGAGGCCCTGTAATCCTGTGATGTTAGACGCTCTGGGCTCTGACTCAGAGTTCCCATCGGATAACAGTCTAAAGGTTAAGGTGTCATTGGATAAAAGGGGTTGTTCAATTAACCTGGTGTCAGATGCCATTGGCACATATCAGGACACAGGCATAGATGACGATTTGGCTCGGATGTATGACATTACAATGCATGCTTTTACCACGCATGCCTTTACAATGCGGTATTTACAACGAATACCTTTACAACGCATAGTGCTTTGGGGCGCTGGATAGTGAATAGTTTATTTTACTATTCCAACTCCAGTCCCCGTGGATAGTAGGGAAGGTGTTGGATAGTAAATTAAATCTATTCCCTATCCTAGAGCGCCCCCCAGCGCAATGCGTTGTAATGGTTTGCGTTGTAAAAGTTGCGATGTAAAAGCACTTCGTGGTAAAAGTTGCGTTGTAAAGGATGTTTCCCATTTGGCTCAGTGGAGTTGGGTCACAAAATCCTTGAATACCAACTGCCCATGGTAGAAAGAAGTGGTCCATTGAGGTAGCCAGGGGGGGTACATCTGCCCTGGAATATGGCCAGTTTAGGTCATAAAGAAGAGAAACTGAATTTTCCAAAATCCCTGAATCCCTCGCTTATATGCTTACAGGAAACCTGGGCGTGTAAAGATTTCGATTGTCACAGCTTTTTTGTTTTTTCTTGTTATGCCAAGCACTCCGAAAGGGGTCGCGCTAGCGGGGGGTATCCATCTTGCTTAACAATACGATAAACTGGAATCAGAAAGTCTTCCACCATCCAAAAATCTATGTATCTGCCTCAAGCTGTCATGTTTGGGAGAATCCGGAAGCCTCATTTTCTTTCTGGTGGCAAATCTATATATCCCTCCAGGGAGAAACTTTGACCATTTGTTAAGTACACTTCTCTCATATATTCATGAGATAGCTACACTGGAAGAATGCCACTTGGTTGTTTTAGTGGGAGATCTGAATGCGAAAATTTGGAATTCTGCGCTGGAGATTTATGCCAATCCAGATAAAGAGGAGATTTGGCATATTCCAGATTCTCTCCTACCTCATAAAATAAAAACGGACAAACGGGGTCTACTTTTGCTTGATACTATCAGAAGCATGGACTTGGTCATTTTAAATGGTAGGGTTCTGCTTGATAAAACAGCAAATTTTATTTTCAACTCCTATCATCCACAAAGCTTATTGAACTACGTGGTTGTCTCCTACCAAATGTTTGGGGCCTGTGAACATTTTGTGGTATCTCCGTCAATAAGGAGTGACCACAGTGTATTGGGTTTGACAATTGCCTTTAATTTACCCGCATTGAACCAAGGGAACCTGGACATGGGCTTGTGGTCATTGATAAAGCTAATAGCTGCTCCTTTTGGACCCCAAAAGATACCATCGAGGTAGGTGTGATGCTGAAGAAAGGTTATGTAGAATGGCAGGGCTCTGATTCCCTAAACATTTTACAGTTTTTCGAGGCACAAATAAAGTAGATAAAAAATGTAAGTACTGATTCAACTGGCCCTCGTGTTGTAAACCAGGGTTTGCCATTGCAGAAAGTGTTAAACCAAGATATTACCCATTTAATCAGAAAACAACATTTACAATTCTCCATTGACAAACAACAGGAAATCAACCGCCGTCAAATTTAGAGAAAAGAGAATGGAGTTTGATGCCAAATGGATCGGGCTTAGGGAAGCCGCCAGAGCCAAAAACTCAAAAAAAATACTGGCATCTGATCTCAGAATATTGCGATTTAAGACAGAGGGCTCTGCCTATTCCAATCCCAGAAAGGCAATGGGTGGTTTATATCTCACTATTATATCAAAACAATGGTACAGTACCTATTTTGACGCCCTCTATAGAGGAGTCTTCTCTCCTGGAATATGGTCCTCCATCAAGGGATGAAGTAGTGGGTTACATAAAGAATTGTAGATCTTCAGGCGCTCAAGGGGCAGATGGAATTCCGATCGTGTTAATAAAAAGGAGCCAGCGGCTTAGGGAGCTTTTTTAGCACCTTTGTTTTATTTCTGCTTCCAAATTACTAACATCCCCTCCTCCTGGAAGAGGAGCATTATAGTTCCTTTGTATAAAAAGGGCCCGAAGAGTCAACCTACCAGTTTTAGACAGATTGCATTGCTGGACGCTACGGGCAAATTATTTACAAAAAGTATACTCTGTCACCTGCAGCAATGGGCCAATGACCAGAACATTTTACCACCAGAACAGGCGTTGTTTAGAAAGACTCACGAAACCCTGTCCAGACCATTGTAGAGAAATATACTTTCTCACTAAGCATGCCGGTCTATACGTTTTTCATTTACTTCTCCATAGCATTTGATAAAGTGGATCGTCAAATGCTGTGGAGAAAGCTTCATCATCTCGGAATGCCACACCATCTTCTGGGCCTCTTGATAGAATTACATACAAACACTTGGGGTTCCATTAAGATGACGGGCAGAACGCCCCCGCCAGGCCGGCGGTAGCCACCGCAGGCCTGGCGGGGGCGATCCACCCGCCATCCCTGCAGAAATGACCCCCCGCCATATTAGAATGGCTGGGGGGTCCGCAGAGGACGCAAAGACGCCCGCCGCTTTTCTGCCTTGCGACCGGGGCGGAAAAGGCTGCAATATGGTTGCAGTGTCTGTGTGACACCGCCAGCCATATTACAATGTGCTGTTTTAGATGCCTTTGCCACCACGGAAAGGCATGCAGAGTCTGCTTTGGGGGCCCGTTGCGCACCCCCATGGACTCCGGGGGGTGGGGGGTACACCTGCCTTTCAAAGAACAACGTAACAGGCACCACGCGGTGCCTGCCACGTTGTGCTTTGAAATGCACAAGATGTAATCTTAGCATTGCCGCGGGCGGTGCTTTCAGCACCGCCCGCCACAATGTTAAGAATACGGGATGCGCCTGCCACTGTTGCGGGCGCATCCTAATAGCATAGCCCCCACGGGACCCCCGCCCTTATGGCGGGCGGTCCCTTGTACCGTGAGGATGGCGGGCGGGCAAAGACCGCCCACCATCCTAATGGGGACCTTGGTGTCAAGTGATGATGGGAAGCCACAAGGTCTATCTTGCAGGATCAAGACTGATAATGGGCTGAAGCAGGGCTGCCTGTTGACCCCTCTTCTGTTTTCCCTCTATATATGTGATCGTCCGGCCATGTTAAATTCAGGGAGGGGGGATGCCCCTAGAATTGGTTCATTGTCTATAGCATCCCTAATTTATGCAGACAACGTTGCAATTTTTGATTTAACTCCTATTGGCTTGCAAAGTCAACTCGATGTCCTAACTAAATATGCAGAGGGTCATTTAAACAAAAAAAATATTTCCAAAAGCAAAGTCTTAATCTTCCACAAGAAAGGTCTTACAATAAAAAAGGATATAAGTGGTTAATTTGGCATGAAGAACTGTAATTGGTTGACTTCTATTTGTATCTGGGAAAGGTTTTTGCAAAAATCGGGCGACACTCAGAACATAATAAATTATGTGTTGGTAAGGCCGCCTCCCAGGCTAGAGCTCTGAACAGATTTTATAAAATTTGTGGAGACGTCATTTTGGTCATGTCCTGTCAGTATTCACGGTTAAAATTTCGCCCTTAATAACCTATGCTGCAAAAGTATTGGATAATAATTACTGACTGGCCTTTAAAAGGCTGAATGCCGGTTCTTCCGCCAAATTGGTAATCTAAATTCTCTGGCCGCCCCACATGTTTCACGCTTGGAATTCGGTTTAGTCTCTTCTTTTATTTTAGCTTTGTCAGCGGTCCTGAGGTGGGGAACGCTCTCCTTTGGGGAGATGAGGGTTCCCTAGGGCTGCCCTGATTGTGGAAATCTTTGACAAGCTGAAGGATCATTCAGCATTTCTTAGATCATTTGCTTATGCAAATGACTTAGGAGTCGATTACGATGGCAGACGGAACGCCGACCGCTATCCTGGAGTAGGCGGAAAATGTCTTTTGACAGTCCGCCAGCCGCGGCCAGTCCGTCCGCCATATTAGGTTGGGAAGCACTGGCAAATGTCCGTACGCCGCGGAAGAGCACGCACCGCCGCGGAACTACGCCGACCCCACGGCGGACGTAACCAATCCAGAGACACCGCCGCACGGAATGACGTCTCCGACCGTCCTCTAAATCACGATGGCGGAAAACACACATCAAATCGCTGCGGAAAAACAACCTGCAAGAACACAGCGGATTCACCACAGCGGAGAGGCAAAACATTGCAGAGATACCCACCACAGGTAGATTGCCGTCATGGACCCAGCGCTACACGCATTCCCTATACTCTTCCTGCTTCACCACCAGCAAGTCATGGATCGTCGCAGCCGACGACGCTGGTACGCCAGCACACCAATTGCTGTCGGAAGGGGAGTACCTTCCGGGGCCGTGACGTGGGGAGGGAGAGGGTCATGTTGGGGAAACAGCATTTACGATAGCACCAATACATCAACAATGCAAGGAGACAACCAGGAATGACAAAGACAAACCACTACACACGATTGACTTGCTTTATTGCAAATAATAGTGGTATAATCCGAGAGTAGCCAAGAGCATGGGCACTGGGTAGAACAGAGCAGGTACATCTGAAGCTGCACATGTGAGGGCACACTGCAGTATCAAAACAGCAACAGGGCAATGTCCATAACAGAGCAGGTACATCTGAGGCAGCACATGAGAGGGGCTAAGTGCATCAACAGTCCATGGCAAGGCACAGGTACATCAGAGGCAGCACATGAGTTGGGCTAAGTGCATCAACAGTCCATGGCAGAGAACAGAGCAGGTACATCTGAGGCAGCACATGAGAGGGGCTAAGTGCATCAACAATCCATGGCAAGGCACAGGTACATCAGAGGCAGCACATGAGAGGGGCTAATTGCATCAAAATTGCATCAAAAGTCCATGGCAGAGAACAGAGCAGGTACATCTGAGGCAGCACATGAGAGGGCACAATGCAGTATCAGAACAGCAACAGGGTAGTGTCCAATCCAGAGCAGGTACATCAGAGGCAGCACATGAGAGGGGCTAAGTGCATCAACAGTCCATGGAAGAGAACAGAGCAGGTACATCTGAGGCAGCACATGAGAGGGGCTAAGTGCATCAACAGTCCATGGCAAGGCAGAGGTACATCAGAGGTAGCACATGAGAGGGGCTAAGTGCATCAACAGTCCATGGCAGAGAACAGAGCAGGTACATCTGAGGCAGCACATGAGAGGGGCTAAGTGCATCAACAGTCCATGGCAGAACACAGAGGCAGCACAAGTACGTGGGTCAAGCTCCCGGTCCCATGGACATTAATAATGCAAGGGTGGTTACAATGGACAATCTAGAGACCAAGTCAAAGGACATGTGAGTGATGGGAGCTACACCTCACAGCACAGAATCTGGTGGACTGCTTGACCTAGTCGCCTCGGACACACTGCCAGCACCAGAAACAGGAGTGTGAGACACAGCCACAGCTCTAGTGACTGACACATGAGCCATAGACCCAGACACACTGCCAGCACCCGATACAGGAGTGTGAAACACAGCCACAGATGTAGTGACTGACACATGAGCCATAGACCCAGACACACTGCCAGCACCTGATACAGGAGTGTGAAACACAGACACAGCTCTAGTGACTGACACATGAGCCATAGACCCAGATACAGGAGTGTGAGACACAGCCACAGCTCTAGTGACTGACACATGAGCCATAGACCCAAACACACTGCCAGCACCCGATACAGGAGTGTGAGACATAGCAACAGCTCTAGTGACTGACACATGAGCTATAGACCCAGACACACTGCCAGGACATGTCCCTGTACAGTGACCAACAAATACCATGCCAGCATCTGAGACATGAGAGTGGCAAACACACACAGTGCCAGTACCTGAAACAGGAGAGGCACAACTGACACAGTGCTACTACATGAGGCATGACATCGAACAACACACACAGTGCCACTATCTGACACATGAGAGTGAACTGCAGCTGACCCACTAGGACCAGTGAAATGATGAGCCACAGGGCTGTATGGGCCAGGAGGCAGGGTGGCTCTGGGAGCTGGGGACAGCTGTACTGGAGCGACATTGGGGTGGACAGGTGTCACTGGTGTGTGTCTCCGTCTCTTTGGGATATGTACGGGCACCTCGGACATGACTGGCCTGGTAAGTTGTGTGGCCTCATCAGAAACATTACCCATTAAAGGTGGATCATGTGCTGGTGGGGTCTGCTCTCTGGGGACGTGCTGGACCCTGCTTGACGTTTGCTGTGGGCCTGCCTTCTGCCCTCTGCATCATAGTAATGGGGGATGCAACAACAGTGTACTACTTCCTTTGCTTCTGCGGGGTGTGGATGGGAGTAGAGGTATGGGGGGACTCCACCGCAGACACATGTGTCTTACGTTCCTTCACCAACATCAGCCTCAGGGCAGGCAGGGGTGATGTATGCCTGTCCTTGATGGAGCGCGTGTTCATGGGAGAACCCTTGGCCCTGGGAGGTGCCTTGGCCGTAGGAGGTGTCCTGTCTCTGGTATGTGCCTGATCCGTGGGAGGTGCCCTGTCCCTGGGAGTTGGCTTGTCCTTTGTAGTGTCCCTGTCCATAGTAGGCTACCTGTCCTTTGAAGTGTCCTTGTCCTTGGGAATTTCCCTGGCCTTGGAAGGTGCCCTTTCCTTTGTAGTGTCCTTGTCCTTGGGAGTGTCCCTGGCCTTGGAAGGTGCCCTTTCCTTTGTAGTGTCCTTGTCCTTGGGAGTGTCCCTGGCCTTGGAAGGTGCCTTTCCTTTGTAGTGTCCTTGTCCTTGGGAGTGTCCCTGTCCTTGGGAGGTGCCCTTTCCTTTGTACTGTCCTTGTCCTTGGGAGTGTCCCTGGCCTTGGGAGTACCTTTTGAGGGGTATGCCTGTGTTACATGTGAATCCCTGTCCCCCAACACCCCTTGAGGATCCTGTGTGTCAACTCCAGGGTAGCTGATGTCGTGTTCGGTGAAAGATTTCCTTGTCCTAGGGGATGGTGTCTGTGCCCTCCGTGCCCTGCCTTGCTGCCTGTGGCTGCTTCTAGTGCAATATCCAGAAAATGAGGCCTGGTCTGAAATGGCACTCTCCCCTGAGACATCAAGTGTTGTGGATGGGGGAACTGAAGCAGAACCTTGTCCATGCGACTGTACAATGGCTGCAGACACAGTGTTTGCTAATAACTGAACTGTTCTGTGGAGACCAGCAACATCGCCATGCATCCCCTCCATGAATGCCACCACCTGCCCCAACTTCCTATCGTGGTCTTGGAATGCATTGATCATGTTGGTCTTCCCTACACACAGCTGTCGCAGCAGATCAACAGCCTCAGCACAAAGTGCACTTTGTGTCACAGGGGCAGGGGCAGCGGTGCCTGCACCTAAGGAAACTCTGCTCCCCCTACTCTGGCGAGCACGAGCAGTACTTGTTGCAGTTGGTGGCAGTGTGGGCCCTGTGTGCTGTGTACCGACTGAAGGTGTTGATTGCCCGCTCCCTGTGTGTTACAACAGTGCTGACTCACCAACACTGTCTGAAGATGAGGACGATGGTGTCTCCACATGTGGGTCCTCAGGGACGGTTCTGTCCCCCTCTCCGGGGCTGCCCTCTTCAGTGTCAGTCTGCGTGTGTGTGATCTCGGATCTGGATGCATTGCCACCACTCATCTCAGTCGTCTGTGGGTCAGTGCCCTCGGACAAATCTGAAAGAGAGAGAAAAGATGTTTACCTAAGTGCCACACTCACGTACTGAAGGTTACAAAATCACAACTTTCCCTACAGTCGACTAACATGTAGCACCCATCCTGCACACGAACCACCCCTACCAGACATCCTCATGTCAAAGAACCGGGGGTGCCTGTGAAACATGTACATCAAACAAACAGGGCAAGTGCATCCAGAACACCACACATGTCATGCCATGGGACCACAGACCTCAACGGCATGTCCTGGGACCCTCCACTACAAAGCAACTGGTATGTCCACCTGGCGGACATGGATGCTAACGCTCACTCCGCTAATGGCACCAACATGCAAATGCAGCAAAACATACGCACCACGGATGTCACAACTGTGTCTGAGCACCAATACATGCATGCACTCACAAGTCACAGACACATACAGTCTGCTTACCGCTAGTTTGCTGTTGATCCCCTCTCAGCCAGGCGGACAGGTCAGGATGCGTCACAGCTATTATACGGTGCATAAGAGGGGTCATGGTGCGTCGTGCCAGCCGGGTTGATCTTGGAATCAGCTACAGTGTCATCTCCGCCACATTCTTGCTGAGCCAGGATATGTCGTCCCAGCGCTTGTGGCAGTGTGTGTGTCGTCTATTGCACACCCCCACTGCCCGTACATCATGTGCTATGGTCCTCCACACGGCCTTGCGAAGGTGCAGCTTGACCTACCATGATGGGAGACAAGAGGGGAACATCAGTGGACAGTTGGACATTCACAAACATAGTAGCAACACGTATCTTTCAGCAGCCATGCTCAGTACAACACATGTGAAGGTCCCACAGCACACCGCCAAGCTTGCAGAAGCCAGGAGTCAGTGACCACCTCATCCACACCAACATGTCCCCCACTGCACTTACCACCTGTCCCGGGGCACCGTAGAGCCGTTCATAGTGGCGGAGCACACCGTCCACAAGGACATCCAGCTCCGCTGTGGTGATGGGACGAGACCGGGTCTCTCGCACTCTCTGCATGGCAAGGTCCAGGACTGTGGTACAACAGCATCAGTTGTTGGATAGCTCAGCAGCAGCAGGTCGAGACGATGGTCGCAGGCAGCAGTTGTTGGATAGCTCAGCAGCAGCAGGTCGAGGTGATGGTCGCAGGCAGCTGTTGTTGGATAGCTCAGTAGCAGTAGGTTGAGGTGATGGTCACAGGCAGCAGTTGTTGGATGGCTCAGCAGCAGCAGGTCGAGGTGATGGTCGCAGGCAGCAGTGGTTGGAAGCAGTGAATGTGTGCTGCAGAAATTCACACATTTATAGGGCCCTGAGCTCATATCAGTGGCACACCTCTGCAGCAATTGGTTTTCCCTGGATGCCTCATTCAAAATGAGCCAATGACTGGCCCTGGTGTGGCGGTGCACGGCTTCCGCTATTTTTGACTGCGCTCACGCGCCCCACGTTACGTGTTTCCATTGGCTACATGTGCACGGACCGTCATGGTCACACACCGGCAACCGCATGTGCGCGCTACCGCGATGGTGCATCATTTGAAATTATTCACTCACTGGCTTCGCTATAACGGAGCACGCATTCCGCGGAGGCGGTGCAGGCTAACACATACATTTGAATATGCAAGTGGAAATGGCAGTTGGTACCCCCCCTTACAGTCACATTGCAACACCCACCGCAGACTGCCGGCCCTGGCCAGTCACCCACCGCCGGCCCTGGCCGATCACCCACCGCCGGCCCTTGCCGGTCACACACCGCCGGCCCTGGCCGGTCACCCACCGCCGTCCCTGCCCGGTCACCCACCGCCGTCCCTGCCTGGTCACCCACCGCCGTCCCTGGCCGGTCACCCACCACCAGCACCCGGCGGTGGGTGACCGGGCAGGGCCAGCAGTGGGTGACCGGCCAGGGATATCCATGCCAGGGTCACCTCAATGCACAGGGTGCTCACCCACCGCCAGCACCCGGCGGTGGGTGACCGGCCAGCACCGGCGGTGGGTGACCGGCCAGGGCCGGCGGTGGGTGACTGGCCAGGGCCGGCGGTGGGTGACCGGGCAGGGCCGGCGGTGGGTGACCAGGCAGGGCCATCCATGCCAGGGTGACCTCAATGCACAGGGCGCTCACCCACCGCCAGCACCCGGCGGTGGGTGACCGGCCAGCACCCAGCGGTGGGTGACCGGGCAGGACCGGCAGTGGGTGACCGGCCCAGGCCAGCGGTGGGTGACCGGGCAGGACCGGCAGTGGGTGACCGGCCAGGGCCAGCGGAGGGTGACCGGCCAGGGTCGGTGGTGGGTGACCGGCCAGGGCCGGCGGTCTGTGGTGGGTGCTGCAATGTGACTGTAAGGGGGGGTACCAACTGCCATTTCCACTTGCATATTCAAATGTATGTGTTAGCCTGCACCGCCCCCGCGGAATGTGTGCTCCGCCATTGCGATGCCAGTGAGTGATGATTTTCAAAAGATGCACCGTCGCGGTAGTGCGCACATGCGTTTGGCGGGGGGTGACCGTGATGGTCCTTGACCATGCAGCATATGTCATGCACAATTGCAGTATCAAGGATCATCTTCTGTGTTGGGGGAAGGCGTACCCAGATGGCGTGTGTACACACACTGCATGTCTCCGCACATATGTAATGTTCATAGTTGTACATGTGTGTCAGGACATGTCCGAAATGCATCAAGAATCATTATGTCAAGTCAATGGCCCGTGTCCACGTGTGTCATTCATGTCCATTTGTTGCATGTGGGGTCATACTATTGACCTTGCCAGTGGTTAACAAAGGCCAGTGATGTGCACCCAAGTTGCATCAGATGTGCATGGCGATGTGTTGACATCTGGTTTTGCAGAAACACGTTTTCACTTGTACACATCTACACAGTACATCAAGGCTGTGTACCCACATTCAGAAGCTGTTGTGAGTGTGTGGTTTGTGTGTGCAAGTAGCAATGATGGGGGTATACATGCATTCTGTGTATGCGTATGTGTGTCGCCTGTTGTGTGCCCATGCATGTCATGTGAGGATGCCCAGCAATGTAGGTGGGGTCATAGGTGCATGAAGACAAGGAGGGTGTGTTCCATGTTCGTATTGTGTGTGCACGTCCATGTGTGTCTGTGGGGATGCTTTTCCACACTTGTGCCCTCAGTCATGTGTTGTTGGCAGTTCTTTCAACATGTGTGCATGTTACATTGGACATGTTTGCACACAGGATGTTGTTTGGGGGTGAACATTGTGTGTGTAGTTAGCTGTAGTGCCTTATATATCGGTCACGTCACACATACAATCAGTGTCTGAAACATGTATTATATGTATTGTGTTTGTTAAGATGTGATAGTGTGGCACAGCTATGCGGTGTTGGTCAATTGACATCTGCTCCCATCTACCCCCACACAGGAGGGCTCCAAATGTGCATCGACCATACACTAAGCTGGAGGACATGGTTGACGAGGAGGCGATCCGCAAATTCCGGCTTGATCGGTGTAGATTGCAGGAGCTTGTAGCCCAATTGGCACCTCATCTGCAGCCACACAGGCCATATCCAGGAGCTATTACACCCACAGCGAAGGTGATGGCGGCACTTCACTTCTTCGCAACAGGCACTTTCTAGTACACAGTTGGTCATGCCGGGGGGATGTCACAATCCATTTTCAGCACGGTACTACGGGATGTTCTGAGTGCCATGATGCATTACAAGGATGATTACATTCATTTCCCACGTGCGGCAGAGCTGGCTGCAGTGAAAGGTGACTTCTATGCCCTGGGCCAGATACCACACGTAGTGGGTTCCATTGATGGCACACATATTGGTCTAATACCACCCCAGGCACGTGAACCTGTATATCGCAATCAGAAGCACTACCATTCGATCAACGTGCAAGTGGTGTGCCTGGCTGACAACATCATCTCCCATGTGTGTGCCAGATTTCCTGGGTCCGCACATGACTCCCACATCCTGCGGAGCAGCATTGTCCCCCAACTGATGGCTAATCTGCGTCCAGAACGTGCGTGGCTTGTAGGTGAGTGTGCTGTGAGGACTATTGTGTTGTATGTGTGCCATGGTGTTCCCACCAATCCTGGTAATGATGTATGTGTCTGTCATCCCCCCACCTAGGCGACTCTGCGTACCCAAACCGGCCGTGGCTGCTGAGCCCCATACGGAATCCTACTACCCCTGGTGAAATTCATTATAATGATGCCCATGGGAGAACACGTCGGGTGGTGGAACGTACTTTTGGACTGCTGAAGTCTTGGTTTCGCTGCCTGGATAAAACCGGAGGGGCCCTGCCATACTCACCAGCCAAAGTATGCAAAATCGTGATTGCCTGCTGCATGCTCCACAACCTGGCCTTGCGCAATAATATTGAACTGATCATGGACTATGCAGACCAACAGGTTGCTCCACCTCCCATCCCACCCATGTCCACTGATGAGGATAGTGGGGAGGAAGAAGGTGTGGACCAGAGGCATCAGCTCATTGATCGCTACTTTGCTTGAATGTGAGTAACTATCTCGTGAGCTGTTGGTCAATGCGTGATGTATGTTTGCTGTTGATGTGTGGATATGGTGTGTGAATGCTGCCTGTTCTGGTATGTTCTGTTCGCAAATGGATGTGGGAGATGGTGTACATGCAAAGCTCCCTTATGTGTGTCCTGTGATCCACTTAATTGGTGATGAGTGTGGTTTGTGGGATGTTGCAGTACGGTGTGGTGTGATGGGTGTGATTCAGTTTCCTGACCTGTGCTTGTTGTTCTCTCATTATCCCTAGGTCACTCCCACAGAGGTATGATTCTGAAGATCATTGATCCCTGCACCTGGTAATGACAACTTATAAGACAAACATGTGATTAAAACATGGAGGTCACACAGCATTGAGTGTTTACGTGGTGTTTATTAACAGGTTGTGGATTGATGTTAGTGCATATTTACAAGTAGGTGTTGGGGGTGAGAGTTGAAGGTCATGGCAGATGAAAACACTGTGGGGACACCACATTGTGTGATGTACACCTAGTCCAAAGACGTGTGCCAATGCTTGGCATTGTGGGGCGAGATAGTTCGCAGGGTGAATGGCAGGCTCAAGGAAGGGTGAAGTCAGTGGCGGCCCCTCTTCGAGCGGGTGGATGGTGCATTGCCACTGCTCTCAGCTGGATCCAGCCTCGGACGGCCCCTCCGTCTTGGAGCCGGAGCGGAGACAGCTGTGGGGGCAGGTTGGTCAGGGACCACCTCCCTGTCAGTGGCCTCAGGTGATGGTGGCGGTGATGTTGTTGACCTGTCCCGCTGGGCTCTTGGGTGAGGGGGAGGTGGTGTGGCGCGGGATAACCACTCCCTCCAAAGAGCAGTTTGCTGCCCCATGAGGTCAACAAGTTGGCCAATGCGGGTGTCCATGGACCGCAACAGCTGGCAGCTCTTTAGCGAGTCTTGGTGGGCCCGATCCGCCTGTGCCTGTGACCGCTCATAGGAGGTATGGACTCTGGCGATGGCATCCAAGGTCTCGGTCCAAGGATGAGGTGGGTCTCGTTCTCGACCTCGCCTAGCACCTGCACTCCTGTATGTGAGCTGTGGCCTCACCTGTGTCCTCTCCCGTCCACTCTCCCTGCTAGCCTGAGATGTCGATGGACCATCATCGGACGATGGGTCTGGCAGGATGGCACAGGCAGGAGTGGTGGTGGTTGTAGCTGCACAGCTCACAATGGCAGGTGTTGGTGTTGTGACACTGGCCAAGGTGGTGGAGGCCGGGATGTCCTGGGAGCCTGATGGCACCGGGAGTGTGCTTGGGCCAGCATCATCCTCTGCACCCGAGGTGTCAATGGGATCGTCACCAGAGAGTCCTGGCTGTGAGGGGGGCAACTGGTGCTGGCGGTTGCTGCTTTCGCCTGTCAAGTTGCGATCACCTGAGGGACAAGAATATCAGAATCAATGTTGTGGACATGACAGGTTTTTTGTTGTAACATTACAAATCACTATGGAATCAGGACATGGTTGTTGTTGTCATCATGTTGTTGTGGTTGACAGTACTGGGCAATATGGTGGCGTGGAGGTGGGGAGACAATACTTGGATATGTGTGGTCCGGTCCTGCTATTGGATGGTGCCCCTGTGAAGATGTCTATCTACCTGTAAGTTTGAAGGAGAAGATGCACTGGTCAGCAAATGGTGGGCGGACTCCATCTTGCTCTGGGATTCGACATGGGGGCCTGTTGGGAGTTGTAGTGCTTGTCTCTCACACCCACCACCACCCTCCCTGTCTGCATGGGGGCCTGTTGGGAGTTGTAGTGCTGGTCTCTCACATACCCCATCCACCACCACCCTCCCTGTCCACATGGGGGCCTGTTTGGAGTTGTAGTGCTGGTCTCTCACCCCCCCACCCACCTCTCTCACACCCCCACCCACCACCACCCTCACTGTCCACATGGGGGCCTGTTGGGAGTTGTAGTGCTGGTCTCTCACCCCCCACCCACCACCACCCTCCCTGTCCACATGGGGGCCTGTTGGGAGTTGTAGTGCTGGTCTCTCACACACCCACCCACCTCTCTCACACCCCCCACCCACCACCACCCTCCCTGTCCACATGGGGGCCTGTTGGGAGTTGTGGTGCTGGCTGCTTTGACAACATGCAAGCCTGGGAACGTAGGAGGCAACATTTGTGTTTGGTCATAGTGGGTGCATTTGAGCCCAGGACTTCACATTTGGGTGACTATGTGGCCCACATGCATGGATTGGAGCCTGGGAGATGTGTCTTGGCATTTGTGCAAGGCAGACCATGGCAGTGTGATAGTGGGCATGGGTTTGTACTTACCAGCCTCTAGTCCCTCTTCAATTCCTTCCAGGCTCTCAGGGTGCTGTATGCCCAGCACCTTCTCCTCCCATTCTGCAAATGGTATAGGATCCGGGGGTGTGCCGCCGCCAGTGTGGTGTGCCCGCAGGTGGTTCTTGGCCCTGATGCCTTTCACCCTTGCCTTGAGGTCGTGCCACCGCCTCTGGATCTCGTGTTTGGTGCGTGGCACGGTCCCTGACACATTCACTCTGGTCACTATCCTGTCCCACATGTTTGTTTTGGTTGCCAAGGTGGTCTGCTGGACTAGGGTACCGAACAGATGTGGTTCGACACGGATTATTTCATCCACCATGACCTTCAACTCACTATGTGTGAACTTGGGGTTTTTCTTGGGTGCCATGGTGTGTGATGTGCAAGGTGTTGGTGTGGTGGGGTGGGGTGTGCAGGTGTGTGGTGTGTAGGGATGGTGTTGTGTGGTGGGTGTGTTTGTGTGCAGGCTGTATGTGTGTTTGTGTGTGTCTGCTGTTTGTGGTATTCTGCCTCTTTCTTGCAGCTATGCTGTGATGCAAAGGATTGTTGTAATGGGAGGGATTAATTTTATACTCTGTGTGGTGGTTGTGTCCCAATGGTTGTTGCCAGTCAGGTGTTCTGTGGGTGTGGTGACTTGGGTGCATTTGTTGGTGCTTGGGGGGGTGTCATTGGGGCGTGTAGTTGTTGGGGGTGGGTGTTTCAGGTGTGTGTGTGTCCTGTTTAGTGTGTTTTCTATTTACTTCCGTCAGCCATTTTGAAATCGGTTTGACGGCAGGGATGTTGTTTGTTTGGTCCTTCCGCAGTCATGCTTCATTTGTCGAAGCATTGTTTCCGCGGCGGTCGAGGGAGGTGGTGAGTTCCGTTGTGATGGCGGCATTATCCTAATCATGCGGCTGGACCCTCTGCAGGTATTGCGGCGATTGGGCCTGTTTCCGCGGTCATATTCGTCCGCGGCGGAGGGTGTTTCTTTGGTACCGTTGGCCTACGGCGGTCTTTGGTGTGATCTGTCCGCCGCGGACGATGTTTGATGTGCTCCGTCCGTCGCGGACGGTGTTTGATATGATCCGTCCACCGCGGTCGGTGTTTCTTGACAGAAATATCCTAATCGCAACCGCGGATTATCCGCGGTGCGGTCGGGAGTGTTTTTGCCGCGACCATGGCGGATGGGACACGTTTCCGTCCACCATCCTAATAAGCCTCTTATATGGGCTCAGTTTAAATAGTAATTCTCCTATGCCACAGTCTGCATTGAAGCTATTCATAAAGACGTCTGCAAGCTCGATTAGCATGGCAAGAGATTTTGCTCTAAATAAATCTAAGTCTCAAAATGAGTTGGTTTGTGGTAGTGCCTTGGGGAAAAGTCCACAACCTTATTTAATTTGGAATCATCCACATGGGATTAGAAGACTGATGCTTCTTTTGAGAATTAATCTGTTACCCTTAAGAGATGTTACTGGCATATGGGATAAAATCCTGAAAGAGGAGAGAATTTGCAAATTATGTTATACTAAAATCCAGCATCTTAATCATGTTTTATTTGTGTGTCCGGAATTACAAAGAGCTGTTTTTAAGACCAATATTTATTAAATGTAATATTTATTCAGCCCAGGAGGCCTGAAATGTGTTTTATCCCCATCCAAATGAAATGGTATGTTATAGGATATTCCAATTTTGTAGAGTTTATTTAAAATGTTGCTATTAGTTGCATTATTGTATAAAAAGCAAATTCCTCCTTCCGCCTCACTTTTTAACCTATTGTTGTATTTTAGGAAAAAAAGGAAAATATTCTTTGTATTGTATTTAAAATTGTCTTTTTTACTGTATTGATGCATTTTGTGGACCCCCGTAGGAGTTCCTTAACAAATAAAACTTTTTGTCTTCGTCTTTGGGAAATAAAGAAGTGGAGAAGTGTGGCTCACTGGTTTAAGGAGGTAGACCCTGAAGCAGAGGTCAGACTCGGGACCAGGGTTCAATTCCCGACGCGGCAGGGTCTTGAGCCCAAAATATCCACGGACTCGATAATTCTCGTTTCAGTGCCTACTCGAATCACGGGTTCACACTCTGCAGCTCTGGGCATCAGCATGCTTAATCTCCACTACGCCCCCCCCCCCGCGGCGGGATGCCTGGCTTTCACCTTGGGGATGCCCAGTACGGGTATCTCACAGGGAAAAGCCAGGACGGGTTCCCAAGGCAAGCGCCGAGATGCCTACGGGTAATCGAACGCTATATAAAAACGCATAATAATAATAATAATAATAAAGAATGACGCAGATCTAGGTGCACAGCAAGAAGTGGGTCTCTTCCATTTGAAGTGATTAACTGAGCGCGTAACTACATAGACCTCCCCAAAAGTATCGGTTGTAAGACCTCTTATAAATTTCAATCATTGCCTTGATTGGGTGACTACTGATAATATGAGAAAATCTGAACACTTCCTCGCAAATGCTACTCAATTTCAGCTGCTTGCTTAGAACGTGCTAGACCTAAGATCCACAGTTTCGGAATAAAACACCTAGATAGCAAACTTAATTAACATCAGAAAATGGGGCTCCCTCAATATAAAAGGTTCTGTATTTCTGCACGTTCCCGCACACCATTGTGAAGGTTTTTAATTTTCATTTTCCTGTAGTCCATAAAGTGCCCAAAAGTGTCCAGCAATTTTTGTAAACCAATGGGTGTCCTAGATAGTAGGGCAGTGTCATCGGCATACAATAAAATTGATACTGGATACCTACCAACGACAGAGGCATCAACATGCACAGTCTAAATGGAGCTGTCTACCCTGTTAATAAAGAGTGAAAAAAAAAGTTGTGCTAGTATGCATCCCTGTCTGATTCCCCACTTGATTGTAAACAAGAGGGAACATTCCCCCATTGGGCCGTACAGCACTGTGCAAGACAGGTTTCCACAGAGGTGTGCAATTAAATGAATTATATTCCTGGTGGCACCCTGATCGATCAATGTGGATAAGAGTAGTCTGTGGTCAACCAAATCAAAGGCACCACTTTGGTCAGCAAAACAAAGATAAAGGGATCCAAGCTTAGCTTTAGTATATTTCCTCAATAAGTAAATCGAGATCCACACATTGTTCCACTGCCCCCATCCTCTCCTAAATCCAAATTATGCATCAGAGATGATGAAATTACTCTCAGCCCAATCTTAACATCTCTCTAGGAGAACCATGCCCATCAATTTGGCAGACAAATCAATGAGGCAGATTGGATGATAACACTTAGGGCTCAATTCCGATCTGGGTCAGAAGAAACTCCAACTGAGTTGGATCCGGAGTGTTTTCCGACTGAGTCGGACCCCTGCAGTCCGACTGAGTGAGTACGAAGCGGCCGCATGCTGCTGGACTCGGTTCGGTCGGACTCCCATAGAAATCAATGGGAGCCGGTCGTACGACGCGTACATGGGCTTCCATTGACTGAATGGGTACGTCTCGCACAAAGGCATCCCCTACAGTAGGTATGCATTGGTGCCATCCGTACCGTACATGCCTGTGTTGGGGAGACCCTTGGGTCTCCTCATGTGTCCAAGTCGTAAGGCTGTGGGTGATAGGGGGTCCGACATGGACCCCCAATGGCAACGTCCCAGATGTTTTGCGAACCTGAAACTTCAGCTCAAGCTGGCTGTCCGACACGTGCATTGTACTGGCTCGGTCATAAATCACATCCATTGCACGGCACGGTTCGCTTACGGACGAGAAGTACGGAGCGGTTCAGACCAGGAAACGATTCCATTTGTGAATTTCGTGTTGCTCCCATCGTACTTGCTCGCTCGTACAGCTGTACAAGTCGGGCAGAAAACACGCGTAGGGCTCGTACTTTTTCTGTGCGGTTCGCGTTCAGTGCCCTTCCGAGCGAGATCGGAAATGGGCCCTTAGGGTCGGATTCTTTTCCCTGTTGAAAATAGGGATTACGATCGACATGGCCCAGGACAGGGAAAATATACTCTCCACAGCTGCATTCAGTACCCTGGTGAGGATGGGGTCCCATAATTCCCTTAAGTTTTCTATTTGCACTTCATCAGGGACTGGTGCCTATCCCCTAGCACTTGTGTCAATAGCAAGGCGAACCTCCTCTGATGTGATACACAGGGAAGCTGAGATTTAAACAGTTCTCTAATTCCACTGTCTGATGATATATCAGTGATAGATGAATACAAAATACCCCATAACGGTTGGGAGGAAAGATGGCGGCTGACTAGAGCAGCCGTTTCACTCCTCTCAGACCGCTGTTACATATGGAGAATCGGCAGCGAGGCGGCTGAAGATTTATGCAGCGTTCGTAAGTGGCGACGGCCCTGAGAGGTGAACATCAATATTTTTGGAGAAAACCGAGTTGCGCCGATTGTGCTTACACAGAGTATCCTGGCCGCAGGGGATGGATATCGGCGAGCCGGTCTTACCAACCTTAAAGACCTCCCCACAGCCCAGACCCGCCCTGCTGTTTTGCCGTGCTAAATTGGCAAGAACGCTCTGGGCTTACCTGCTGATTTCAGCATCCCCCGGCGCGGGAATGGATTACCGTCTTCGACGCTCCCGTTTCTATTTGGAGCATCTGGTGATTATGGCCCCGAAAATCCCCATGGCTATGGGAGCGAAAACTAAGACGCGCTTGGGCTTGGGTGTCGGAGCTTCTCCCAAAGTTAATACCACAGCAAACCTGACTGCCAATGTGCCTGCGGACTCTCTGAGCAAGCTAGGACCTAAGAAGCAGGCAGGAAATCTACAAGCCAAATTGGAGGAAAGGAAACTCTGACATGGAATACCGCTGAACATTGAACCCACTGTTCTGGAGATGCTGCGAGCAACCCCGCATCCTAAGACACTGAATGAAGGTGCAGGTGCAGCAGAAGCTGAGCAGCTTCAGGGGGGAGCATGGACTATGGAAAAGTTATTCGGGGAAAGTATGTATTGAATCTGCCAGCTGTGGATTTGACCCCAAACGATAGTACAGCCACTGACAATACACTGACTGTATCGTCGCAGCCAATACAAAATATACAGGCTTGCGCTCATGATGAAACCCCCCCCCGGTCTACAGCTAGAGATACAAGCCTGTAGCAAAGGGGGAACAGTAGCTACTACTCAGCCTACAGGAGCTACAGAAGACGCAGAAACTTCTGAAATGCTGTGATACAATCGCCCAATAATCCAGCCGGGCCCAAGGAGGCTTAGTAGCAGGGATAGAAAACTATGCTGCATCCTCCAACCATAGCGAGCAGGATTTGTATTCATTTTCAGACGGTATCTGGTATATGGTCAGTATCCTGCTCTCCTTCTGAGTCTCAGGAAGAGTCTAGCGATGAGAGCTCGGGTTCAGGCGCTGGGAAAAAAGACATGACTGCTACAATTCGTAAAACAATAAAACAAACATCTCACCCAAGCCCACAGAAGAAAGACCTAAGGTGGGATTATCTGGGAGCTGGGTTACTCAGCACAAACAACATGAATATAAAGGTACCAGCAGCAGTGGATCAATCCTCTGCAACCCCCCCAACCTTGGACACTGTCATCCAATGTATACTTTCTCATCGAGAAGAGACACGGCAAGAAAGCAAACAAGCGCAAACAACAATGCTTAAAATCCAAGGGGCAGTTAGGAAAGTCTCTAAATCATATGTGGTAATTAATGAGCGACTTACAGCCCTGGAGGCTCGGACCGAAACTCTGGAGACCGATGTTACTACCACACGCACAGCTACGGTAGCACATGAGGCGCAACTTGTCGATATACAATGGAAGATTGTGGACTTTGAAAATAGGTTGCGTCGTAATAATCTGCGCGTTTTGGGGTTACCGGAGAGGAAAGAAGGAGAGGACACTCAGAGATACATGGTGTTTTGTCTAAAGCATTCCCAGAGCTTGGAGAGTGAATTGGGAACGAGCGGTACTTATATATTTTGGCAACTACCTACTTCGTCAGGCAGTATATGACAAGGCAAAACCTACAACAAAGCGCAGTGGGAGGGATTATTCCTTTTTTGTGCAACCAGATTATTGCCATTACACTGTTGAAAGACGCTGGCGTCTCCGACAAATGATAAAACCAGTACAGGATCGCGGGGGCAGGCATTCCTTCTGCATCCCGCTCAGCTAAAAGTAATCAAGGGGGAACACGTCCGCTTCTTTACTTCGGAAATTAACTTACAGGAGTATCTGGAAAAATTGAGCTAAAACACCTGGACTGAGGCTATACTGTAGGATCATTGACAAGATTAATATAGGGTTTATGCCCATATCTTTCTAATGTGCTTTTCTTTTATCCTTGATATATACAGTATTAGTCTCTCAACTCTACTTTACTTACCTCTTCACTTCCTTGCTGTCCTTTATTTTAATGTATTTCGGTCAGAGAAGAGTGACCATCGCAGTAGACTACCACTAGTCTTAATACCTTTTTGTAAGGGAAGGGTGGGGGAGGGAGGGGGGACCTCAGGGTGGTGTAAGGGGCAAGGAAGGGGCACTGGTGAAGGGTGGGGGATGAGAAGTGGGGGGGTGGGGGTTGGGAGAAAAAGGGGAAAAGAAAGAAGAGGATGCTTGCATAAATGAATATAAAATAGTTTGTACTAGAAAACAGTGGCGATTAAAGCAGCGAAAACCCATATAGCAAATGGCTAAAATTACTATTTGTTGGTTAAACGTAGGGGGTCTCAATAATAGACATAAATGCAGAAATGTTGCAGAGATGTTAAGAAGTTGTAATCCTGATATTATATGCCAACAGGAAACACATATCTAATGGGGGAGCCGGGATATATTGGCAATAAGAGGCTATAAACTTCCGATATGCTCTACCCAGACCTCAACTATTAGAGGAACAGCGATCCATATTAAAAGCAGGCTGTGGACACCCATGCGGACACTGGGGGATAAATCAGGAAGGTGGGCAATGGCCCAGCTCTCCATGGGGATTACTATCTGCACCATATACTGGTCAAATGAGGACGATCCCCAAACTTTAAACAATCTAGAAATTGAGGCAGTATCATGGCCAGGCCCGTTTATATTCTGCGGGGTTTCAACATTCATTATGAGAAAAGGTTTGATAGTACGCAAAGATATCAAGGTAGAAAGCCCAGAGTCCATTGTGCTCTCTCTGCTCTGCAAATCAGCTATGATCTATATGATGTCTGGGGTGCTCAACATCCAACAGACCCTGGGAACACATATTATTCAAACCCCCATAAAAAATGTTATGGGCTTTGTGAGAAGTTGGCCTGATATGTCATGTCCACTATTATAGTGGGCACCCTGTATCAGTCCAAACAACCCTTATGGTGATGGTTGTAAAGTCAACCTTATAGACCAGCTATCCTAGTGGTAGCATGGACAAAGCAGTCTTAGGCTAAACTCAAGAGGGCATGTGAAGCCAGCTGTTTTACCATATGTAACCCCTTGAATACCAAATGAAAGGACACCACACAGGTTATATATATGAAATATATATGTATTTATTACTACGTTAATCCTAAGACCTCTTTATGAGATCAGAGGCACAAGCACATAACAAGATACTTAATTATCATACAATAAGTTGCACAAAATACAGTAATGCCCTAGGGGCACTTCAAACCATATACTAAAATAGTGGTATAAGAACCACGTCACGAACAAAGGATAGGCCTAGGGCCTGGAGAACCGCTGGGGCTACACTGTACTACCAAAGGATAGGGAGCAGGAGGCCCACGGGATGTGTGTGCAGTGTCTTTACACACACACGAGTTACCATGGAGTTAGAATGGGAACAAAAGAATTGGAAACTAGTTCTTTTAGGGCACTTCCGGATGGACTAGGAGAAAGCTACTTAAAACTTAGACACTAGGATAGTCAATCCCCACAGGAGCACCGAAGTACTCGCGTTACCTCACCCACAGGAAGCGGGTACATAGGTGTCAAAGTGTGTCGGGTTTCGTCGCAGATTCCTATGAAGCCTTGGAGAAAGATGCTGCAGGCGACCAGGAGAGAAGTGTCCGGGTGGATCCAAGGGCGGATCGAGGACGAAGAGTACCTGAAAGCAGAGGGGACAGTGACCAGGAAGGAACCAGGAAGGAACCAGGCGATGTTGGGATGCAATCAGGTGATGTCGTGAAGCTTGACTCTGCAGCCACGTGGACCAGGAGGCATCGATGACAACCAAGATCTGGATACGGACTGTCCCACAAAGAATCTCGCTGTTGGCGGCGTCGGATTCCGGATTGGAGTCAAAAGGCCTTGGCAAATGCAAACCATGCAGGAATCAAATATTCGCTTCAGGATAGAACAGCAAGGTCTATGGGGCTTCTCCTTTTCAGGGAAGCAGGGGCCCACCTGGAGAAACCAGGCAGGTGGTGTAGATTCAAAGGTTCGTCATCACAGAGGCCACTAGCCAACGGGCAAGTGACCGGACAGATGCGTCAAGCAGGAAAATGCAGAAAGGCCCCACATAGAACTCGTTCAGTGTGGAGGGCTGATCTTCAGTGCAGTTGGTGCTCGGGGCTGGGGCTTCTTAATCCCCAATGCATAACTTCGAGGGTGCCTCAGAAGTTGCACAGAAAGCAATCCGCTGGCTTTCCAAGATGGCCGTTTCCATGTCTCCCGTCGGCTCCACGGGTCTCAGCTCTGCTGTGACTATGGATCGAAATATTGGAAGTCTGGAAGTCTGAGTCTTGTCAGGCTCTGTGCTCGGGCTCCGGCGGGAGCGTTGACAAAGCAACCTGTTGATCGCTTGATGGTGCCTGCTTACATAGGGTGGTCACTCCTTGACCACAAGGGAGACTCTTCAGTCTTCTATCTTCAGGTAGAACGTCGAAGGTCCAGAGTTTCATTTCAAGTTTCAGTCAGGATAAATCTAAAGTCTTGGGACTCAGTTCCTACCTATATACCAAATTTAGGGGCTGGATTACCTGCTAGGTCCCTCTTGTGGGTGGGACCAGGGAAGGGGGTGGTTACACCCCTTTCCCTTTGTCCAGTTTCACACCAGAGCTGGGGCTGGAGTGCCCCAGCACCGGTTTGAACCGGACTATGCATGGGACACCTTGTGTGCCCCAGGCAGTGTCTCATTTTATTCAGCCCTCCCTCCCCCAATACACTATGGCCTGTCTGGGGTGGTGCTAGCACCGCCCAAGACAGGAAACCTATTGTCCAAGCCTCCCTCGCTGGAAGGACTCCCAGCAGCAGGAGGTCAGACTTGTGTCTGTGGCAGCAGCATCCATTTTGTGATGCTGAGGCTCTGGTTAACTTTAACCGGGATTAGTAGGAACAACATGTCTTCTCCCTCTAGAAGGGTGGAATGCTACCCCCGTCACCAGAACTGGCGAGGGGGTAGTATTCCAAAGCGTATGACACCTTACACAACATGTTTTGATAAAGCCAAACCAAAGTTAGCATTCAACCGCGAGGATTATAATGCACTTAAGAGTATATAGTATGGCTATATCCTAGAACAGCTATAAGGACATGGTTCCGAAAGCTGCAGACAGGCTCAGCTCATGCTAGAGCCTCATCTTACATAAAGCCAAGCACTCTGCCTTCAGGATTGTTAAGGCCTGCCATAGGAGTGACTTATAGGTGTATATGTGTCTAGATATAAGGTTAGATATAGGAATACTATACCTAAGCAAGGGGTGATTACACAACCTTGCCCCAGCTGAGTGATCAGCCAGTTGTGTCAGGTTGGATGGCCAGTCAGGGGTGGCAAAAGATATGCTGCAGCCCCTGGTAGGCCTTGGGTGCACCTATGCCCTAGGTACCTATGGTACACTGTAGAGGGACTCATAAGAGTGACCCATTTCCCAATTGGTGATGTACCTAAAGTACATGGTGTGAATTTTAGAGAGAGAACAGCAGGTCTGTGGGTCTGATTAGCAGACCCACAGCCACATTAAGTCGAAAACCAGTGAAGCAAAAAGCAAAAAGTGGTGTGACCATAGGAAAGCAGACCCTACTCTCCTACAGGCTTGACTACTTTTTCGTATCATCCCCCCTTATCTCATGTGTTGAAATAAAAAACTCCTGAAAATACTTTCAGACCATAACCCTTTAACTTTGGGTTTAATACTTCCAAATCTACAATATCCGAATGCGAGATGGACATTTGATAGGTCACTATTGCATAATGAAAGGTATATAGAGCATATTAAAAAATGGACTATCAACTATTATGAAGATAATCAATATAGCTCTTCACGTAATATTGTTTGGGATAGTTTTAAAGCTGGGCTCCGGGGTGGGGGGCAATTAGCTTTGTAGGGAAGACCAGGAAACAAGAAAAGCAGGAAATCAACACATTGATGTCTAAATTGGCACAACTAGAAAACGAATACACTGGGGTAGTCAGGCGTAAACAAGAGAGTGTCGAAAACGCAATCCGTCATAATATCGCAATCACGAAAGCTGAAATTACCAACTATTATATTATGAAGGGAGCAGCTATGTATCAGGCATATAAAGCAGAAGGATATGAGTAAGGGGAATCTATTGGTAAAGTCTTGGCTCTACGGACAAAACAGAAAGCCTCTAAAAATAATATAACAGAAATTAAGAGCAGTGATGGGGCTTCTTACATAGTATGCAAAGATATTATAAAAGTGTTTGAGAAATTTTATCAAGACCTATAGGGGATACAGAGCGTATGTTAGATAATGATACCAAGTGTATCTTCGGTAGCCATTTTAGACTTACCGCAGAAATGCGCGAAGAGTTAGATAAGGAAATAACTGAAGCCGAGGTACTTGGTGCTTTGCAAGCAATGGCTACAGGGAAGGCGACAGGTCCAGATAGGATTCCCCTGGAGCTATATAAAGGGATTCAAAAGGAAATAACCCCTATATTATTAGATCTGTTCTTAGGGATACAATATAATGGGGTTCCCCCAGAGTCCTGGGAAAGGGCAGATATAGTTGTGTTTCTAAAGAAAGGAAAATCTGCCAATAATCCTCCCTCATATAGGCCTATATCGCTAATGAACACGGATACGAAACTGTATTCAAAAATCTTAGCTACCCGCCTAGGGAGGATCATAGATCATCTTGTCTCTCCTTGGCAACACGGTTTTATACCGAAAAAAGCACTACTCATCATATTAGACGTGTGATAGCTTTGTTGGACATCACTGAGGCAGCTGGGGAGAAGATGGCTATGATCCTCCTAGACACGGAGAAAGCTTTCGACCGTGTCGCATGGCAATGTTTATGGACAACCATGGCACAAAGATGCTACGGCCCTGGTATTGTAACAGCTATACAGGCCATGTATGATCGGCCATATGCCAAACTGAATATTATGGGCGAAGAGTCTGCTTCAATAACAATTGCGAGAGGGACGAGGCAGGGGTGTCCCTGCTCGCCAATACACTTTGCTATTTATATTGACATTTTCATCTTTATCTTCATCGAGCAAATTCTCCAGGACCAAACTATTACCCCAGTCCAGCGTAATACCTGTGAGACAAAAATAGATGACCTGGCGATAATAACACCAGAACAAGATAAGGCGATAGTTCTAATCCAGAAATTAGCAGAAGAGTATAGCCGGAAATCAGGCTATCTTTTAAACACAGGCAAAACACAGATTTTTTGTAACATCAACACCGGGTGTAATGATCCTCGAAAATTAGCTGAAGTAACCTATTTAGGTATTAAGATCACTAGAGATATAGATACCATCTAGAAAATAAACATGCAACCTATATGCGATGATTAGCACAGATCTTCAACGGTTGAATAGACTCCACCTATCTCTTATAGGACGATGTAATATCTTTAAAATGATTATGTTGCCGAAAATTCTATATCTGTTCAGATCAATACCAATCGTTATTGAAGAACAATTTTTAAGAAGAATAGAAAGCAAATTTTTAACACTACCGCAGGAACAAGGAGGATGGTCTGCCCCAAATATTAGATACTATGGGGCAGATTTATGAGTTCTGGCGCATCTCTGCAAATCAGCAGAGATGCGCCAGAACTGATGCGTCACGCAATTCCCTCCTTGCGGCACCCCATGGTGCAAGGAAGGGCAGATGCGTGATGCATCTTGTGGTGTACGGGCGGCGCATTGCTGGAGTAGCGTCGCAAGTGCGACACAACTCCTGCAATGTACAGAGACCACCCATACATAACGTGGTGTGTCACTCCTTACGCCTGCATCAAGCAGGCGTAAGGATTTGACCCAGCAGCGTCGTAAAACTGACTCAGTGAAATCTTGTAGATTTCACTGCGTCAGTTTTACGGGGCTTTTCTACGAGGGAACGCGCACCCTGCGACAGAACGCAAACACGAAACCTGACGCAGGTTTCATATGGCGCAGGGCTTTACAACGTGACGCATCTGCCTAGATGCGTCACGTTGTAAATAGGTCGCAGGGATGCGCCACGTTTCCGCGCCGTTGCGTGACGCAATGGCGGCGTAAACGTGGCGCAAGTCCGACATAAATCTGCCCCTATTACTATGCGTGTTTTCTGCAGCAAATGGCATATGTAATTTTGCCAGGCAGCAGTGGCAGGCAATATAACTTAAACGATGATCTACCCTCAATTTATGAATTAGCCTTAGGTAATATCGCTCAAGAGATACTTTCCAGGCAAATTGAGCCCAGCTACTATAAAAAAACAAAATTCAAGATAATGTTTGCAGTTTAAAAAATATTTGGAAAAAGATGCAGATTCTATTTAATACACCTTTATATTCAAACGGAGGAAAGGGGAGTACTCACGGTGGGTGATTTATATACTGCTGAACGAAGACTGTCATTTTTGGTGCTTCAACAAAAATACTGCTTATCCGATAACTCGCTTTTTAAATATAACCAGATTGCAAGTTATCTGAATAAAATCATAAAAAAGGGATTAGTGCTCCATAAGATACCCTTACTCGGAACCATCTCCAATCCACTGACTAGAATTAAGAATATATATACAGTCTTAATGGATACACTCCCAGATGATCTGATAGCGGTTGAGGCTAAATGGGATATCAAGACTGGGGGCCATGATATTGATATATGCAGATCCTTGAATTTATCTAGGGAGACTTTTCTGGTGGCGAATTTAAAAGCCCAACATTATTATACACTATGGGCCAGATGTAGGTAGGGTTTTACCGGTCGGTAACGGCCGAATTCGGCCGTTACCGACCGGTAAAAGGAATTTGAGATGTAGGGGGCAGAATCGGTAATTTTACCGTTCTGTAATTTACCAATCTGTAATTTTACAGAATCTGTAAATATACCGGTCGGTAAATTTACAGAACGGTAAAATTACAGATTCTGTAAAATCGATATGTAGGTGGGACTCTGATGAGTCCCACAAGGCCTAAGAAATCGGTATTTTACCATCAAATTCAATTTGATGGTGAAATACCGATTCAGGTGAGCATGCACATGTGTGCATGCACACCTGTGCCATATGACAGGCAGACCTGCCCTTAGGGCAGGTATGCCTGCCATATGGCCCCCGAACCTTTTTTGGGGGTGCTAGAGGGTGTCAAAGTGACACCCCCTGCACCCTTGCCAAAAATCTGTATTTACCGATCGGTAAATACCGACCTGTAATGCCCCATTCATTCCTATGGGCTTCAAAGCCCATAGGAATGAATGGAGCATTACAGGTCGGTATTTACCGAATCGGTAAATACCGACTTTTAAAGAATCGGTAAATCCACATCTGGATTTACCTACATCTCGGTACATCTATTTTACCGACTCTTAAATACCGAATCGGTAAAATTCGGTATTTAAGTGTCGGTAAAATAGATTTACCTACATCTGGCCCCTATATGATCTTATTTTCCCCTGAAAAATTATATCGTTGGGGTAAAAGAGATGACAATAAGTGTCCTAGATGCAAGCAAGGACCTGCCAATACGATACACATGTTGCGATAAATTGAAAAAAGTGATGAAACAAATGTAATCTTTTTTGACAACAGCAGTAGAGCATCCCATTAAAATACCTGCCACCTTAATGTTATTAGGATGCGATGAAAGTTTACAATGCGGTTATCATGCGAGTAACTTTGTTTTTATCGCAATAGCGGTAATGAGACTCCTAATTTCTACCCATTGGAAAGATGCATATCCCCCACGGTTTCAAGCATGGATTGCCCGTCTACTGGCTATATATCATTTGGAAAAAGAACTCTATAAATGTAAAGGCCGGGCTGTCCGAAAACGGGGTCGAGTAATTTGGGATCCGCCTAAAAGATGGATTGCCGATCCAACCACTGCATAATTAACATTAACATAACATAACATTAACATTATCAAACTGTTTGGGGGATCGGATTAATGAAAATATATGGTCAGCCTGTTTTCTCTCTTTTGTTTTCTTTTCATTTTTCTCTTTGTTTTTTCCATGCTGGGATCATATATATATAACACTGTTTTTTGTGACTTAAGATGTATATTATATTACATATTTGCCTTAATCGCTGCATATGCTGGATATCATAAGATTTACATGTATGAAATAATGATGAAATTGTGTTTGCAAATCCTCTTCAATAATAAAAAAAAAAAATACCCCTGAACTGAGTGACCCATACTTCGCAGGAGGCTAGAGAGTTACGGTCATGCATGGAGTGATCCTTTAAAAAAGGGACATTCACTATATTCCAGAAAAGTGCTGGCATCTTTGTCTCAGATGCCCTACCAGAATAAGCCCATGCCTCTTCTTGTTATGCCCTTTTCCTGGCTGCAGTTGCATGCTTATAAGTCTTGCACCGTAGTTGATTTTTAGACAATCCCCGGAATGACCAAAAAGGGCATCTCTTAAAAGTTTAGATGCTTGGGTGCACGAGTGGTTAAACTACCTTCGTTTTCCTTCACTATCAGATCTAAGGGATCTTAACAGTAATGAGCTGAGGGATCTGGTGACTTGACCAAAGGCATTTAGTAGACCCAAAGAATTTACCTAATTGTGCAAACAATAACCAATTTTCATCGGGGTCATGGTGGATTCGAGATATTGACTATTACTCTTACTAAATGGTTCAATCAATACAAAAGAAAGACCTTTACATGAAACAAATTTGTGCTAAAAAGTGTGTGCAATTGCAAGTAATTTTGCAACCTTTTTCTGGAATTTCACATAAGTACTCCAAATGATATTGCACAAATGTTACATCCCCTTAGTCATTAAATCTTTGCAGCAACCCATGGGTCACAACATGTTTGGGCAATGTCATGCACATTCAAATAACCAAATAATCATAAACTAAGTATTTTTAAGAACAAAAGAATCATATCAGTGGCTGTAAAAATCTTCACCTGTAAAAATATGTGACTCTCTGCTTTGTGGCAGAAAATGCAAAGGCCTAGGAGCCATATCATGATGGGCTTTGCTGGTTCAGCCCAGAGCTGAGAGGATGTTTTTATGCTCCTACAGTTTGAAAAGTGAATTAATTTAACCAAATAATTCTCTGCAAGTGCTTTATTTTCAGACAGTAGAACTCAAAAACATAAAGTGGCGAAACAAGCTAACTGCATCTACAGTATTGCATTATATATTTTAAAAACACTTGAATGCCTTTCTAGTAATGCATAACACAGTTATTTTGTTAGTTAATAAAAAAATCACAATATTAGCAAGTACTTAGATTTCTTAAAACTTTTAAAACTCAATAGATAATATGTTTTTGCTAGTTATGCTAGTAATTTCCTCTTCCACTACTGTTCTTGGATTTATGTTAATATTATTATTTGACAATCAACAGACTAAAATATAAATACTTAAATGAAGCAAATAATCTTTAGTTGTTTAGCATTAAAATGGTCTCTTGAGCCATTATGGAGTAATTAAAGCGCCATTGTGCATATGCATATCAAAATTGAAACATTACTTCGAATTATGCAAAATTCGACAAAACCAGCTATCCACTAGTAATTCTAAAACCACTTGAAAGTTCTTGAAATGCTGAAATTTTATGGTCATCTATTTCTTGATCATTAATGTCATTGTGCCACTAATTTCACCCAGGATATCCCATAGCTTGTGCTATTCCCACTGATTTTGAGTCAATTACGATGTAGCGGCAGAAGAGTTCACAGTTGATCCGGGGGTCGGTGGATTCTAGACTCTTCATTATGACCGCTTAACAGGTTTGAATCACCTGATCATTAAAAATGTGCTTGGGCAATAAAATGCGGGAGTCCCTTAGACCTATGCAAACCAGGTGTATGATGTCTTCCTTTAGGGCACCAAATAGTGTACATGATTTAGATCCTTTATCCTCTCCGATTCACTTGGACTCCATGCGGGTAGTCATCCAGGGTTGGCAACACCCCTTACCGAATGGCCAGCAGCTTCCTCTTTAGGTAAGCTGGATATGTTGTATCGAAATATGAAGCTGACTGTAAAGTTTTATATGTTTGTATTACCATCCATGGAATTCAACAACAGGAGTAAACCTGTAAACCCAGCTGAGACCCGGGTAGAGTTTGTAACCAAAAGACAACGCCTCAACCGAAAATCATTTGAGGGGGCAAGTACTAGGAGAGAAAAATTCACTCACGACAGGGAAAAAAGGAGACCACTTAAAAGATTCATCAGGAAGTAAATAATTTTTGTAAGTAGTTATATTTGCACGACAATACAGTCTTCTATCTTCAGGTAGAACGTCGAAGGTCCAGAGTTTCATTTCAAGTTTCAGTCAGGATAAATCTAAAGTCTTGGGACTCAGTTCCTACCTATATACCAAATTTAGGGGCTGGATTACCTGCTAGGTCCCTCTTGTGGGTGGGACCAGGGAAGGGGGTGGTTACACCCCTTTCCCTTTGTCCAGTTTCACACCAGAGCTGGGG
The DNA here is from genome assembly GCF_964261635.1 of Lissotriton helveticus. NCBI lineage: Eukaryota > Metazoa > Chordata > Amphibia > Caudata > Salamandridae > Lissotriton > Lissotriton helveticus. Next base: position 1,229,638,546 of record NC_136057.1, on the reverse strand, counting down.
CTGGAGTGCCCCAGCACCGGTTTGAACCGGACTATGCATGGGACACCTTGTGTGCCCCAGGCAGTGTCTCATTTCATTCAGCCCTCCCTGCCCCAATACACTATGGCCTGTCTGGGGTGGTGCTAGCACCTCCCAAGACAGGAAACCTATTGTCCAAGCCTCCCTCGCTGGAAGGACTCCCAGCAGCAGGAGGTCAGACTTGTGTCTGTGGCAGCAGCATCCATTTTGTGATGCTGAGGCTCTGGTTAACTTTAACCGGGATTAGTAGGAACAACATGTCTTCTCCCTCTAGAAGGGTGGAATGCTACCCCCGTCACCAGAACTGGCGAGGGGGTAGTATTCCAAAGCGTATGACACCTTACACAACATGTTTTGATAAAGCCAAACCAAAGTTAGCATACAACCGCGAGGATTATAATGCACTTAAGAGTATATAGTATGGCTATATCCTAGAACAGCTATAAGGACATGGTTCCGAAAGCTGCAGACAGGCTCAGCTCATGCTAGAGCCTCCTCTTACATAAGGCCAAGCACTCTGCCTTCAGGATTGTTAAGGCCTGCCATAGGAGTGATTTATAGGTGTATATGTGTCTAGATATAAGGTTAGATATAGGAATACTATACCTAAGCAAGGGGTGATTACACGACCTTGCCCCAGCTGAGTGATCAGCCAGTTGTGTCAGGTTGGATGGCCAGCCAGGGGTGGCAAAAGATATGCTGCAGCCCCTGGTAGGCCTTGGGTGCACCTATGCCCTGGGTACCTATGGTACACTGTAGAGGGACTCATAAGAGTGACCCATTTCCCAATTGGTGATGTACCTAAAGTACATGGTGTGAATTTTAGAGAGAGAACAGCAGGTCTGTGGGTCTGATTAGCAGGCCCACAGCCACATTAAGTCGAAAACCAGTGAAGCAAAAAGCAAAAAGTGGTGTGACCATAGGAAAGCAGACCCTACTCTCCTACAGGCTTGACTACTTTTTCGTATCATCCCCCCTTATCTCATGTGTTGAAATAAAAAACTCCTGAAAATACTTTCAGACCATAACCCTTTAACTTTGGGTTTAATACTTCCAAATCTACAATATCCGAATGCGAGATGGACATTTGACAGGTCACTATTGCATAATAAAAGGTATATAGAGCATATTAAAAAATGGACTATCAACTATTATGAAGATAATCAATATAGCTCTTCACGTAATATTGTTTGGGATAGTTTTAAAGCTGGGCTCCGGGGTGGGGGGCAATTAACTTTGTAGGAAAGACCAGGAAACAAGAAAAGCAGGAAATCAACACATTGATGTCTAAATTGGCACAACTAGAAAACGAATACACTGGGGTAGTCAGGCGTAAACAAGAGAGTGTCGAAAACGCAATCCGTCATAATATCGCAATCACGAAAGCTGAAATTAACAACTATTATATTATGAAGGGAGCAGCTATGTATCAGGCATATAAAGCAGAAGGATATGAATAAGGGGAATCTATTGGTAAAGTCTTGGCTCTACGGACAAAACAGAAAGCCTCTAAAAATAATATAACAGAAATTAAGAGCAGTGATGGGGCTTCTTACATAGTATGCAAAGATATTATAAAAGTGTTTGAGAAATTTTATCAAGACCTATATAAACAAGGGGATACAGAGCGTATGTTAGATAATGATACCAAGTGAATCTTAAGTAGCCATTTTAGACTTACTGCAGAAATGCGCGAAGAGTTAGATAAGGAAATAACTGAAGCCGAGGTACTTGGTGCTTTGCAAGCAATGGCTACAGGGAAGGCGACAGGTCCAGATAGGATTCCCCTGGAGCTATATAAAGGGATTCAAAAGGAAATAACCCCTATATTATTAGATCTGTTCTTAGGGATACAATATAATGGGGTTCCCCCAGAGTCCTGGGAAAGGGCAGATATAGTTGTGTTTCTAAAGAAAGGAAAATCTGCCAATAATCCTCCCTCATATAGGCCTATATCACTAATGAACACGGATACGAAACTGTATTCAAAAATCTTAGCTACCCGCCTAGGGAGGATCATAGATCATCTTGTCTCTCCTTGGCAACACGGTTTTATACCGAAAAAAGCACTACTCATCATATTAGACGTGTGATGCTTTGTTGGACATCACTGAGGCAGCTGGGGAGAAGATGGCTATGATCCTCCTAGACGCGGAGAAAGCTTTCGACCGTGTCGCATGGCAATGTTTATGGACAACCATGGCACAAAGGTGCTATGGCCCTGGTATTGTAACAGCTATACAGGCCATGTATGATCGGCCATATGCCAAACTGAATATTATGGGCGAAGAGTCTGCTTCAATAACAATTGCGAGAGGGACGAGGCAGGGGTGTCCCTGCTCGCCAATACACTTTGCTATTTATATTGACATCTTCATCTTTATCTTCATCGAGCAAATTCTCCAGGACCAAACTATTACCCCAGTCCAGCGTAATACCTGTGAGACAAAAATAGATGACCTGGCGATAATAACAACAGAACCAGATAAGGCGATAGTTCTAATCCAGAAATTAGCAGAAGAGTATGTAGGGTTAAGCAATAACCACGCTGGAGCGGTAAAGTTTGGAATACCTTTATTTCCCGGAGCGCCGGGAGCAACTAACTTGTAGGCAGCGGTCGGCGCCAATAACACAATATGGCCGCCTTCCGCTTCCCGTCATCTACTTCCTGTTCCGGGAACAGAAAGACTAGACCGCCACTACATATCTCCCCCCTTTATGCATTTACCCAAACATGTAACAAAGTCCTTACTTCCAGTTCATGTCATAGTCCTTAAACTTCTCTGGTACCTTCACTCTCCTCCCCACACAGGTCTGCACACCTTCACTGCTTTCTTCTCCTTCCGATTCCTTGTTCTCTGTTCGTCCTCCTAAACCACCTCTATCTCTGTCCGTTGCTTCCTCTTCACTTTCTGCTTTGCGTCCATTCCTCTCTCTCTCACTTGTACCCCTTTCTCCTTCTCCATCTGCCACATGCTGCTCTCCTTCTTCTACATTCTCTCCATACCTTCCCCTACGTTCGCTTTCGCCTTCGTCTTCTACATACTCTGCACCTTCCATCGTCTCTTCGTCCCACTTCAAGATTTTGCTGCATTTCGCCATTCTGTCCAGTGACCATATCTTGCCGTCACTTAGCAAGGCCGAACGGGCGTAGGGTTCTACTACCTTCAAAGGAGGTGAGAACTTGCTCTCTCCCTTTCTCTTCATGATTGCCAGTTTTACCCTAACCCACTCGCCTTTCTCCAAATCCGCTTTCTGAGTGTTCCGTTTCTTGTTGTAGTGAGCGGTGTATACCTCCTGTGCCCTTTCCAGATTTCTTCTGACCACAGCTGGTGACCACTTGCTCTGCACTACTAGCTTCCTCCATGCCGTGTTGTCTTTCGTGAAGGCCTCCCTTCCTCTTAAAACCTTCAACGGGCTGTATCCCGTGCTCCCAGGTGTGATGCGATAAGCACAAATCATCTTCTCCAATTCTTTCTCCCAGTCCAAACCATCATCTATGGCCGCTTGTATGGTACCCATAATCACTCGATTGAAACGCTCCACTTGACCATTGCCTGCGGGGTGATAGATTGGTGTGTGTTTCACTTCAATTCCATTTCTGTTGGTAAAGGCAGTCCACTTCGCTGAAGAGAATTGGGGCCCGTTGTCGCACGTAATTATCCTTGGGATCCCTTCCCTGACAAACGTGGCCCGTAAGAACCGTACCACAGCTTCTGTGTCTGCATGTTCCACAATCTCTATTTCCGGCCATTTTGAGTATTTGTCGATGATTACTACTGCGTATTTCTGAGTTCCTGCTTTGTCGAGGACTGGGCCCATTATGTCCACTGATATCATTTCCCACGGTCCATCCGGAACTGGAAATTTTCCCAAGGGCGGTCTCAGCATGCTCTGTGACTTGTCCGCCTTTGCACACGACTCGCACTTACACACATGACGTTCCACTTGCGCATCGATGGCCGGCCACCAGTACGCTTGTCTGGCAAGGGCTTTTGTTTTCGTTATTCCTTGGTGCCCTTCATGTAGTAGGGACATCAGATGATCCAGAATGTTATGTGGTGGAACCACCTTGTCACCTCGGAGTAAGAATACAGGGTTCTCCGCCAGAGACAGCTCGTCCCTGACCTCCCAGTACCTCCTCAGTTCTTCCTTCAAGTGTCTTTTTTCCGGCCATCCATGGACGACATACCCTTTCACTGCCTCCAGATCAGTGTCCTCTTCGTATGCTTTTTCCCATTCCTGAGCACTTATCACTTCTTCTGTGTCCTGGATAGTGGCCACCACATATCCTTCCCATTCCTGTCTCTCTCCGCTCCTTGCTTCATCCATGGCCGCTGCCCTACTCAGGAAATCCGCAACTTTGTTCTGCGGTCCCGGAATGTGTTCTACTTCATAGACGAAGTCTAACAGTCTGAGAGTCATCTTGGCAATCCGGGGTGTAGCGTGATCATGGCCGCTGGATGTCAGTACACGGACCAGTGGTTTGTGGTCTGTCTTCACTAGGAACTTGGCTCCCCACAAGTATTGCCTAAATTTCTCCATCGCCCATACAACAGCCAGCATTTCTTTCTCCACCACACTGAACTTCTCTTCATTGGAGGCTAGCGAGCGAGAGGCGAAACTGACAGTCGACAGCTCTCCGGATTCTGACTTCTGCATCAGCACTGCCCCAAGGCCGCGTCACTGGCGTCAGTAGTGAGGATGGACTCTGCACTCGGGTCGAATCCCTTGAGGGGTATGGTGGTGCTCATCTCCTGTTTGAGAGCGTGAAATTCCATTTGCTCGTCTTTCCCCCACTGGAACCTATTCTTTTCCTTGAGTAGTTGACGAATAAAGTGCGTTTTCGTGGCGAAATGGGGAATGAATTTGCTGTAATACTCGGCCATTCCCAGAAATGACCGAACATCTTCTTTCTTCCCAGGAGTGGGTGCCTCCAGGATGGCTTTCATGTTTGTTCTCTTGGGAGTAATCCCTTGTCCACTCACCTCGTGACCTAGGTACGTGACGGATTGGACTCCCAAATTGCATTTGGACCACTCAGCCGTAAGCCCATTGTCCTGCAGCCTTTGTAACACTTTGTGGAGTTTCTCATTATGGTCTTGCTTCGACTTCCCCATCACTAGAATGTCGTCCTGAAAGAATAGGACATCCTTTAAGTCTTTTAGAAGTTTGTGCATAATCTTCTGGAAGACTGCTGCGGCGGAAGCCAGGCCGAAGGGCATCCTCACAAATTCGTAGCAACCAAAGGGTGTGATAAACGATGTGAGATGGCTGCACGATGGATGCAGTTTCACTTGATGGTAGGCTGACGACAAGTCCACCGTGGAGAACCATTGGACATCTTTTGTTTTCGCCAGCATTTCATTGATTCGTGGTAGAGGGAATTTGTCTATGACAATGTTTTTGTTCAATTCTCTGAGATCTACGCATAGCCGTACCTTGCCGTTCGGCTTCTGGGCTACCACTGGGGGTGAGAGCCATTCTGCACTCTCAATCGCCCTGATCACTCCTTCTCTTTCCAGTCTGTCCAGTTCCGTTTGCACTGCCTCTCTACTGCGGAACGGGATATTCCTCACTTTGTGCATAACGGGCTCCGCTCCCTCCTTTAGCTTTATGAGGTGCGTGTATTTACCTAGTTCACCGATCTGGCCGTTGAACACCTTGGGGTACGCCTTCTGCCACAACGTCACATCTTCCATGTTCTCCATGTCCATAAGTAAGATTTTTTCGATTCCTCCCGGGTTGAGTTGGATTCCCAACGCTCCCTGGTCCTTCCAGCTCAGCACCGAGGGGCCTTTCTCTGCGACATATAGTTTACAACTTGCGTGGCGGCCCCTGAATTCGAACAGGAGAGGACAGTACCCCAACATGGGAATCTTTTGTCCGGTATATGTGACTGGTCTCACATCCATAGGTAGAAGGTTCTCTTTTATCCTTGGCGCGAATTTGTCTTCCCAAACTTTCCTCTGTACGATGGAAATGGGCGCCCCACTGTCTGCGATCATCTCCAGTGGTATTCCCCCGATGTGCATATCAAGTCTGGGTTTCCCTGAGTTTGACCCTTCCATTTCCAGTACTTGGACATCTATGTAAAGAAACTCCTCTTCTTCCACTGTGTCTTCTTGGTCGCTTGCGTCTTCACGCTGTCCTTGGTCTACGAAACGTACCATTGCGTTCTTAGGTTTTCTGCGACACACCTTCTCGTAGTGTCCGAAAATGTTGCAGTACGAGCATTTGGCCCTGAATGCAGGGCACGCCTTGTCATTTCCCAGATGGGCATTGCTACCACACCTGTAACAGTGGGGTCTACCTCCTTTGTTGGATTTGCTGTTCATCTGGTGTTTGGTGAAGTTGTCGGATCTTCCACCTCCCTGATTCCTCCGCCTCTCGCTCTGCCTTGAACGGTCATTTCTGGTAGGCACCATTATCTTGCATACAGTTTGCGACTCCATGGCTTCTTTCTTTGCGGCTTGAGCGCTTGACCATCGCCCAGATTTCTTTGAGTGGAGCATCTCCATTCACCCACAACTTTTCCTGTATGTGAGAGCTGGAAGTGTGCATGATAATCTGGTCCCTGATTAGTTCATCGTGAAGCGTCCCAAACTTGCACGTGAGGGCCAATTTCCGCAACGTTACGACGTACTCGTCCACCGTCTCTCCACTCTTTTGCTTCCTCTGAAAGAAGTTGAATCTGTCGATCGCGACGCACACCACCGGTCTGTAGTGTGCATCTAGGTCAGCGATGGCGTGATCAAAGACCTCCGTGTCCGTGGCGACTCTCTCACCTTTGACTATGGTGTCGTACACTCTGATCCCTTCTGGACCCAAGTTATGTAGTAGGATCTTCTTTTTCCTCTTGCTCGAGAATGGGGTATCACCTTCTTCCTCTAGTGCCTCCAGGTAGTTAAGGAAATACCGTTTCCAATCTTCCCATTTCATCTCCGGTTCGCCGCCCTTTGTCAGAAATGGTACCAGTTGGGTGAGGGACGTAGTCTGGCTCGCCATTCTGGGCTCTCTCCTCCTGTCTGTCGCAGTCTGGATCACCTAACTGGGTGGGCTTCCCGGCGTGTGCTGCTTTGCCGTGTCCTCTTCACTGCACTCTCCGTCACTCTCCCCCTCTTTGACTCTCCTCGTGGGGCTCGACAGTTCTAGGTGGCTCTCCTCTCTGACGCGGTAGGAGGAGTCAGGCGCCTCAGCCACTCTCCCCCGTTCTGCCAGGGTGCCTGACAGGAGTCACGGCACTGAGGGTGGGTCAATGATATAAGCCCTGACTTAGTGTGCCCAGTGTGCCTCAGGTGAGCTCCGTGGTTCCTGATGCCTGTGTGCACTGTTTATTGCGATGGCAGCACTGGCGGGGTCAATGTGTCCCTCCCCGCTCAGGACGCTGGCTCAGGTGCAGCAGTCTGCACTGAGGGATGCTGCGCAGGTTTTCGCGCCTTTCCACTGGGCGCCCGACGGCTCCTCTGCCGTGCTCCGGGTATGTCGGCTCCCGCACCCGCAAGATGCGTGGTGCACGTCGTCGAGTGCGTGCCGATGGGTTCACAGAAATCAGGCTATCTTTTAAACACCGGCAAAACACAGATTTTTTGTAACATCAACACCGGGTGTAATGATCCTCGAAAATTAGCTGAAGTAACCTATTTAGGTATTAAGATCACTAGAGATATAGATACCATCTGGAAAATAAACATGCAACCTATATGCGATAAGATTAGCACAGATCTTCAACGGTTGAATAGACTCCACCTATCTCTTATAGGACGATGTAATATCTTTAAAATGATTATGTTGCCGAAAATTCTATATCTGTTCAGATCAATACCAATCGTTATTGAAGAACAATTTTTAAGAAGAATAGAAAGCAAATTTTTAACACTACCGCAGGAACAAGGAGGATGGTCTGCCCCAAATATTAGATACTATGGGGCAGATTTATGAGTTCTGGCGCATCTCTGCAAATCAGCAGGGATGCGCCAGAACTGATGCGTCACGCAATTCCCTCCTTGCGGCACCACAGATGCGCCGCATTTACAATGCGGCGCACCATGGTGCAAGGAAGGGCAGATGCGTGACGCATCTTGTGGTGTACGGGTGGCGCATTGCTGGAGTAGCGTCGCAAGTGCGACACAACTCCTGCAATGTACAGAGACCACCCATACATAACGTGGTGCGTCACTCCTTACGCCTGCTTCAAACAGGCATAAGGATTTGACCCAGCAGCGTCGTAAAACTGACTCAGTGAAATCTTGTAGATTTCACTGCGTCAGTTTTACGGGGCTTAACTACGAGGGAACGCGCACCCTGCGACAGAATGCCCACATGAAACCTGACGCAGGTTTCATGTGGCGCAGGGCTTTACAACGTGACGCATCTGCCTAGATGCGTCACGTTGTAAATAGGTCGCAGGGATGCGCCACGTTTCCGCGCCGTTGCGTGATGCAACATCGGCGTAAACGTGGCGCAAGTCCGACATAAATCTGCCCCTATTACTATGCGTGTTTTCTGCAGCAAATGGCATATGTAATTTTGCCAGGCAGCAGGGGCAGGCAATATAACTTAAACGATGATCTACCCTCAATTTATGAATTAGCCTTAGGTAATATCGCTCAAGAGATACTTTCCAGGCAAATTGAGCCCAGCTACTATAAAAAAACAAAATTCAAGATAATGTTTGCAGTTTGGAAGATTTGGAAAAAGATGCAGATTCTATTTAATACACCTTTTATATTCAATGGGAGGAAAGGGGAGTACTCATGGTGGGTGATTTATATACTGCTGAACGAAGACTGTCATTTTTGTTGCTTCAACAAAAATACTGCTTATCCGATAACTCGCTTTTTAAATATAACCAGATTGCAAGTTATCTGAATAAAATCATAAAAAAGGGATTAGTGCTCCATAAGATACCCTTACTCGGAACCATCTCCAATCCACTGACTAGAATTAAGAATATATATACAGTCTTAATGGATACACTCCCAGATGATCTGATAGCGGTTGAGGCTAAATGGGATATCAAGACTGGGGACCATGATATTGATATATGCAAATCCTTGAATTTATCTAGGGAGACTTTTCTGGTGGCGAATTTAAAAGCCCAACATTATTATACACTATATGATCTTTATTTTCCCCTGAAAAATTATATCGTTGGGGTAAAAGAGATGACAATAAGTGTCCTAGATGCAAGCAAGGACCTGCCAATACGATACACATGTTGCGATAAATTGATTAAAGTGATGAAACAAATGTAATCTTTTTTGACAACAGCAGTAGAGCATCCCATTAAAATACCTGCCACCTTAATGTTATTAGGATGCGATGAAAGTTTACAATGCGGTTATCATGCGAGTAACTTTGTTTTTATCGCAATAGCGGTAATGAGACTCCTAATTTCTACCCATTGGAAAGATGCATATCCCCCACGGTTTCAAGCATGGATTGCCCGTCTACTGGCTATATATCATTTGGAAAAAGAACTCTATAAATGTAAAGGCCGGGCTGCCCGAAAACGGGGTCGAGTAATTTGGGATCCGCCTAAAAGATGGATTGCCGATCCAACCACTGCATAATTAACATTAACATAACATAACATTAACATTATCAAACTGTTTGGGGGACCGGATTAATGAAAATATATGGTCAGCCTGTTTTCTCTCTTTTGTTTTCTTTTCATTTTTCTCTTTGTTTTTTCCATGCTTGGATCATATATATATAACACTGTTTTTTGTGACTTAAGATGTATATTATATTACATATTTGCCTTAATCGCTGCATATGCTGGATATCATAAGATTTACATGTATGAAATAATGATGAAATTGTGTTTGCAAATCCTCTTCAATAAAAAATTAAAAAAAATACCCCTGAACTGAGTGACCCATACTTCGCAGGAGGCTAGAGAGTTACGGTCATGCATGGAGTGATCCTTTAAAAAAGGGACATTCACTATATTCCAGAAAAGTGCTGGCATCTTTGTCTCAGATGCCCTACCAGGATAAGCCCATGCCTCTTCTTGTTATGCCCTTTTCCTGGCTGCAGTTACATGCTTATAAGTCTTGCACCGTAGTTGATTTTTAGACAATCCCCGGAATGACCAAAAAGGGCATCTCTTAAAAGTTTAGATGCTTGGGTGCACGAGTGGTTAAACTACTTTCGTTTTCCTTCACTATCAGATCTAAGGGATCTTAACAGTAATGAGCTGAGGGATCTGGTGACTTGACCAAAGGCATTTAGTAGCCCCAAAGAATATACCTCATTGTGCAAACAATAACCAATTTTCATCGGGGTCATGGTGGATTCGAGATATTGACTATTACTCTTACTAAATGGTTCAATCAATACAAAAGAAAGACCTTTACATGAAACAAATTTGTGCTAAAAAGTGTGTGCAATTGCAAGTAATTTTGCAACCTTTTTCTGGAATTTCACATAAGTACTCCAAATGATATTGCACAAATGTTACATCCCCTTAGTCATTAAATCTTTGCAGCAACCCATGGGTCACAACATGTTTGGGCAATGTCATGCACATTCAAATAACCAAATAATCATAAACTAAGTATTTTTAAGAACAAAAGAATCATATCAGTGGCTGTAAAAATCTTCACCTGTAAAAATATGTGACTCTCTGCTTTGTGGCAGAAAATTCAAAGGCCTAGGAGCCATATCATGATGGGCTTTGCTGGTTCAGCCCAGAGCTGAGAGAATGTTTTTATGCTCCTACAGTTTGAAAAGTGAATTAATTTAACCAAATAATTCTCTGCAAGTGCTTTATTTTCAGACAGTAGAACTCAAAAACATAAAGTGGCGAAACAAGCTAACTGCATCTACAGTATTGCATTATATATTTTAAAAACACTTGAATGCCTTTCTAGTAATGCATAACACAGTTATTTTGTTAGTTAAAAAAAATCACAATATTGGCAAGTACTTAGATTTCTTAAAACTTTTAAAACTCAATAGACTATATGTTTTTGCTAGTTATGCTAGTAATTTCCTCTTCCACTACTGTTCTTGGATTTATGTTAATATTATTATTTGACAATCAGCAGACTAAAATATAAATACTTAAATGAAGCAAATAATCTTTAGTTGTTTAGCATTAAAAATGGTCTCTTGAGCCATTATGGAGTAATTAAAGCGCCATTGTGCATATGCATATCAAAATTGAAACATTACTTCGAATTATGCAAAATTCGACAAAACCAGCTATCCACTAGTAATTCTAAAACCACTTGAAAGTTCTTGAAATGCTGAAATTTTATGGTCATCTAGTTCTTGATCATTAATGTCATTGTGCCACTAATTTCACCCAGGATATTCCATAGCTTCTGCTATTCCCACTGATTTTGAGTCAATTACGATGTAGCGGCAGAAGAGTTTACAGTTGATCCGGGGGTCTGTGGATTCTAGACTCTTCATTATGACCGCTTAACAGGTTTGAATCACCTGATCATTAAAAATGTGCTTGGGCAATAAAATGCGGGAGTCCTTTAGACCTATGCAAACCAGGTGTATGATGTCTTCCTTTAGGGCACCAAATAGTGTACATGATTTAGATCCTTTATCCTCTCCGATTCACTTGGACTCCATGCGGGTAGTCATCCAGGGTTGGCAACACCCCTTGCCGAATGGCCAGCAGCTTCCTCTTTAGGTAAGCTGGATATGTTGTATCGAAATATGAAGCTGACTGTAAAGTTTTATATGTTTGTATTACCATCCATGGAATTCAACAACAGGAGTAAACCTGTTAACCCAGCTGAGACCCGGGTAGAGTTTGTAACCAAAAGACAACGCCTCAACCGAAAATCATTTGAGGGGGCAAGTACTAGGAGAGAAAAATTCACTCACGACAGGGAAAAAAGGAGACCACTTAAAAAATTCATCAGGAAGTAAATAATTTTTGAGAGTAGTTATATTTGCACGACAATACAGTTCATGCAAAAGTAACCAGAACACTCAAAGGGGTGAAGAACAGCGTGAGTGGCACAAGAAATATATACAAAGATTGAAAAGGGCTCAACGTAACAATGAGGATTATATACCGAGTCAAGATTTCTTTGTCAGGGCTGTTTAAGTAGACCACAGTGACGCCAAGTATACACTGAATAGTCGACGGCGTTTCGACCTGTTTAATTCCAGGTCTTCATTAGGGCAAGGTTACTTCATTCAAAGTAGTGCTGAGACGGTAGTGGTAAGAGGGGTCCAGAAGGTACTGAGAAATTGGAAAAAGGTGGATTCACGGGGTGCTTGGGTCCCACAGCATCCCCTATTCCCCAGCAAGGGCTGCAGTGCAGTCTCCAGGTTCTCCATCAGCTGGGCAGTTTCAAAGATAGCGCTCCCAGGCGCTGAATTAAGCAACAGTCCTGAGGTAAAGAGCAAATATCCTTGAGAGATTTAGGGGCATAGATGGGCCCAGGGGCCAGCACACAGGGCCCTCCAGCAGGGAGGCAGCCCCCATGGTGGTTCCTCCTGGGCCCCAGCAGCAGCAAGCCCCCCTCTCTGTCAGGAGCAAAAGGAGTGTACATTTTCCTGGGGTCACAGCCCCTATATTTACATGCCCTTTTCCTCTGTGTCACAGCACAGGGCTTGGGGATACCAGTCAGTATTGGTTTAGGGGAGCTTTGGAGCACTTTTATTTGCTCAGCTCCTCTCTCCTTTGTCTGGTGGGGGCTCAGTAATTAGACGCACCACAGGGGGCAGAGACAGCATTGTGGAGGGAAGGCACAGCCCTATTCAGGTCCCAGGTGCAACCCCTCCCTCCCATATGCATGCAGATCTCTCTATTTTCCACTGGGCTGACTCCCCCTGGCTCCTGAAGCCACCCACATCTCCCAGCTCCTGTCAATCACAAGCCAGACATGCAATTCACATCAGGCAGGCAGACACACAGTACACAGAAATGCCAACTTCTAAAAGTGGAATTCCTCCACCAGTCACCATGAATCTGCGCACACCATTGCACAGCATTTATCCTCAAGAGTTCATACATACTAAACTGGCCCCTGCACTACTCTCATACCAGGAATTACCATGGACACACATATCCCCCACACATTTCTATGGGAGGGCAGGCCAATCTCACCACACGCACTTGTGTTTGATTACAAGTATTTCCCTCTCAAATATGTGATATAGATGATATTGCATTCTCACGATTTCTCATCTCGTTTAAAATGTCAGATAAATTGGCTGGTAAAGAGCTTAATTGATCGATGATTGGGCAACATCTGCAGGTTCCGTGTTGATCTGAGTGAGTTGTTGCTTGTACAATTGTAATCCGATGTGTTAATTTTTCAAATTTGGTATTAATGCCGGCAGATTATTCCTCTGATTGATGGTGCCTTCTGTGAATACCAAAATGAGCAAGTGCCTTCTGTGAATACCAAAATGAGTAAGTGTCTTCTGTGAATACCAAAATGGTAGTAAATTTAGGATTTTGTCTTAAGTTAGTTCTGTGACTCGGGTCCTACCTGTGTAGACGGCACAAGCATGCACTTGGATCTTGACCAGTAGTAAAATTGAATTTCCAGGTGTTTTATGATTTCCTGGAGGAAGGCAGTTCCTGTAGATGGGGGTGCATACATCCTGAGTAGGGCCATTGGACCATTGAGTACCTGGCTACACAGAAGAAACAATGTAGGTTTAGGGAAGTGCTAGAAGAAGCCATTTTGGTCTGTGTGTACCAGCTTGGGAACCAGAGGGGCCAGGCACTCCACCAGTATATTTACTAAGATTTTGTAGTCAGTGTTGAGAAGTTTCAATGGTCAGTTAGAGCCTAGCAGTTCAGGGTCTCTGACTGGTTTGGGTGAGGAGACGGACAGGGATTCCTTCAGTGTTAGTAGGAGCAATGATGCCTCTTGCCACGCCTCGTAGAGATCCAATAGATGCGGTGCCAGCTCTGAGGTAAATGCCTTATAGTACTCAGCCAGGAGCACGTCTGGACTGGGAGCTTTCCCGGTGATCAGCGTTCTAATGGCTCCTTGAATTTCAATGATGAGTTTCAGCATTTTAAGCGATTAATGGACAGAGGTAGTAATGGAATCTTTCTTATTTTTTTTATGTAATAAAGTTGATTCATTAAATAAAGAAACTAGTAAAGCGTGGCCCTAAATAAATGATTGGAGTACAAAAAAAAGGGTTGGCCAAACATACAAAAAACATTTTCATTTACATGTTTTGGAACTGATTTTTGTTTAATTTGTCAATGATATTGAAACATTTGTTTATTATGTCACACTTGACAGATGAATACAGTGTTTGCAGTGGCTGCAGAAAGTCAGTCCAAATGTTTTATTTGTGTTTTTACAGTCACTACCCAGACGTTGCCACCATGCCAGATGTTCACACTTTTCTGTTTGTCACGGTGGTTCCTCTCATTTGTTCGTAATTCTGCCTTTTTCTGTATAGCCCCAACCTAGGCCTGGCATTCTCAGTTCTCTCTAACAGTAAAATGACTTTGTATGCCATTGTCACTCTGCATTACTTGCAGGTCAAGGAGTGTGTTAGACTTGGCTTTTTCAGTGGGGTTACCCCCAGACATTCTGCTTTTCGGCCTCCTGTTTTGACACTATTTTTGTTGGTTTTACTCTGCTGCCCTGGTCTCACTGACGACTTTGTTGCCAGCTGACATCACCACCGTGATCTGACCCGTTGTCAAGGGGCACCGCTCGTAAGCTACACAACGCACCGCCCTGTCACACCCCATTGCTGTGGCCCACCAACGCAGCCCCATCGACCGCCGATATTCGATGGACACTGCAGCTTGCACCGTGACCATCAGCACTGTGATGAGCACCGCTCGAACCGCAGACCTGGTTTCCCCAACACTGCCTGGTGACCACCACTGAGCCACTTCCTGGAAATTATATAGATGAGGAATCTGTGCAGAGTGGAGGTTGTTGCATGTTGAGGTCTATGGAACAGATAGTCAAAGACAAAAAGCCAATCTGGGGAAAGGAGTAGGAAGTGTCAGGACTCACAAGGGAGGCTGAGATCAGAAAAAGCTGGATAGTAGGTTGGGGGCAAGGAACAAGGCTGATCAGGATCCTAGTGAAGTGCAGGCGAGCTGACGCTATTTGCTAGGTTTAGGAAGCACGACGTCCATAGTACAGCCTGATCTTTAACTGCAGTGCATGGCTGTCCTGTCTCACTCCTGCTAACTCAGGAAATACACTGCCTTGCACCTGATAATTTCTCCCTCTGCAAATGTCCCTTTCCTATTTTTAAACCTGCATGCTTATTAAACATTTATTTTTCATATATTTATATTTTGTGAGTTTGAATTCTAGCAAACTTAAGTTTTAGTCCTAAGTTAACCCACAAAAAAAAAATATATATATATATGTATTAAATTATTTTTTTTTTCACTGAAAACAGAGATGTTCTACCTAGGCTCAGATTTCCCTCTTAAAAAAACTGTGAGATTCAGCAGTTACAGTTACCTGAGGTAACTTTTACTTCTGCCCGAAAATGTACAGCTGTGACCTCATATATTACATCACTCATGACATGGACAGTGACATCAATCATGACATGTTAAGTGTTTTTAAGAGTTTTTGGGTCAGATATATCAAGAATTGCTTTTGCGATTCTTAAATAGCGACGTATACCAATTCACTATAAATCCAATGTATGTAGGATTTACAATTTTTTTTGGCGAATACTTAACATTCCCTATTAGTGAATTGCAAATTGCGATTTGCTATTAGGGAATGCATTGCCATTCATTTCCATGGGCCCTATAGGAAATGCATTCGCAATTTGCGAGTACCAAATTGGTAATCACAAATTACGAATGCAATTGTGAAGGTGCTATGGGGCCTAAAGGCATCCCTAAGGGCATGTTTGCGTGCCACATGGCACTTTGAAAAATTCGCTTTTGTGCATTTTTCAAAGGAATCGCAAATGACCATTAACTTGAAGGAGGTGGTAATTTGTATTCCTAAATGCAAATTTTCATTTGGCTATTGCTAGATGAATTGCATTTAGGGGATCACAAATTGCGATTCCCTAACTGTATTCGCAATTTAGGTAATCACAAAAAATTTCGATTACCCATATTGCTAATGCCAAGAGTTTGATACATTGCAAAAGGCATTTTAGCATTTGCAAACGGCCGACTCCCAAATGCAAAAAGCTGTGACACATCTGGACCTATGGGTGTTAAACATATATAGTAACCTACTACAAAAGTTTCATTTGTATAGTAGGTGCACTACTACTGAGTGATACTACTTCTAGCATATATTATGTGAGTGGCTGTGGGCCTTTATCCTTGTGTGTATGGGTGTGTAAGTGGATTTTTGAGCAGCTGTGTGGGTGAGTGTGAGTGTGATCTTGTTTAAGCGGCTGTTTTGGTGAGTGAGTGGGTGTGTCAGTGGCTATATGGGTGAGTGAGTGGGTGTCTGAATAGATGCATGAGTGGGTGACTCAGTGTGTATGTTGCTATATTGGTGAGTGAGTGGCTGTTTGGGTGGATGTTGATTAAGTGAATTGGTGATTGAGTGGCTGTACTAAAGAGTAAGTGGCTGTGTGAATGGCTGAGTGAGCAGATGTGTGAGCAGATGTGTGAGTGCTTGTATGGATGTGTGAATGGGTTATGTAAGTGACTGTGTGGGTGTGTGAATGAGTGTGGGAGTGTATGGGTGAGGGAGGGGTTGTGTTAAAATCTAATAGGGGTGCGTGCATGGGTGTGCAAGCGGCTGTGTAGGTAAGTATATGAATGTGTGATTAGCTGTATGGGTGAGTTTGTGGCTATGTGAGTGGCTCTAAAGGTGAGTCACTGGTTGTGTAAGTAACTATATGGGTGAGTGAATGGTTGTTTCAAGTGGCTGCATGAGTGAGTGAGTGAGTGTATGTGTGTGACTCCTCTGTGGAAGAGTATGTAGGTATGTGAGTACTGGTATGGTCTGTGAATGGGTATGTGAGTGGTTGTATGGAGGTGTGAGTGGTCATACGAGAGATTGTATGGGGACATGAGTGGGTGTGTGAGTTATCAGTAATGTCATATAAGAAGTTATAAGCAGTGCATTGCAAGCATGTAAGTTATATTTAGGTCATGTAACTATAGCTGCATAATTTCACTGGTTTTGTATGAGGGAAAACCGAGCCTAACCATAACATCCCTATAACCCTTTTTTTTGTGAATTTCTAAGGATTTTTAATTGAATTTCCTAACTAGAACGTGCCTATAACCTTTGTTTTTTCAGTTAATTGCTAAGGTTTTTCAAAATCTATTTCCTAACAATAATGTCAGTGTAACCTTTGGATTTTTATGTGAATTTCTATGTTTTTTTAACTGGTAGTTCTGTTTCCAGAGTGGTGGAGTAAGGGCGTGGTGTTCTCCGACCAGTTCTCAGGCATTGCCTCCAACAACATCTCAGTAGTCCCACTGTGTGTGACGTACTGGAGGTAAATGGAGTGGTAGTTGGCCCCCAAGTACCGTCAGCAGCCATTGGAACTTTATTACCCACCAGCAGTGAGCCAAGAGGCACATTTTGAAAGTGGTGGAGAAAAGGGGCAGACTTGCTGGTCATTTTTTTACATTTTTTATTTATTTCTGGGCTGTTTTAGACCCAGTAACATAATCCCCTGGGGCAAGCTATTTTCTCAAAGGGGAGGCGGGCCCTGTGGGCCCCCTCCCTGGGCTGATTTCGGCCCCGGGGACCTAATCCCCGTGGCCCATGTGGCTCACCCGTGGTCCATGCTGGCTCCCCGCATAAAGTGGAGGCTAGTATTGCTTTTGGATGGAGGAAACTTCTGAACCTGCAGCTCCCTGTGTCCAAAAGCAATTCTGCTTTGCTTTCAGCGCGTGAGGGCATTTTTAATGCTCTCGCTTGCTGAAAGCGGAACAGCATTTGCTATGACTCTGTGGGAGTGGTAAAGCTTTGCTCCTGCAAAGCCATACCAAATAGCTATGTTCCGGAGGTAGGCACCTCGGGACACAGCAGGAGCTGACCCTGTGGTGGTGGTCCACAGGGCCATCTAAGGTTCCAGGAGGGGGGGCTGCGCGGACCTTCTCCTTTCTTTGAATTTGGCCCAGGGAGGTTGGGATCTGGGACTGCAGGGGAGTCCTCATGGCCCTCCCACATTATTTAAACAAAAAGGCCCTGGGAGATGGCTGTCCCTGGTGCTGGGGGGGCAGGAGGCCCCCATTTAGTAAGGTAGGTGGTGGTCCTCAGGGCGTAGGGGTTCGGTGCGGGCATCCCCTCATAATTTAAATACAAATCTCTGGGGAGGTGGGGGTCCCTGGATTTTGTTTAAAGGCCCTCTCCTATATTTTTCATTTGGTGCTGAGATTTGGCACACCCAGGGGCGTCCTTTAAAAGACGTTTGGGAGCCCCCACTGTTTTTTTTTCAATTTTGCCACAAATCAGCGGATCCACTTGCGAATTTGCTGCAAAATTGACCAAAACAAATCTCTCTTAACCCCTTCCACGCTGATGACGAGCTGGGCTCGTCATGAGGTAGCCTCCTCGCATGCTGATGACGAGCCCAGCTCGTCACGTAAAGTGCGCTTTTAAAAATCTCAGCGTACGAGCGGAATTCCGCCCGCACGCATGCGGTTAAATGCATGGTGTGGTCCCTGTGGGGACCTTCACCATCATATCTGGGGATATCAGGTTATTCCTACATTGCCCCCTTTTCTTTATTTGTCACTTATTTTGTGGGACTCTCTTCAAGCCAAGTCCCAAGATGGCTGCCAATACTTTCAGCCAATGAAACTTCAGTAGGATTTCAGTAGGATTTTTTGCTCCCAGACATCTATACTTTTTAACTTAAATGTCTCTGAAACTGCTGAACATATTTACACCAAATCACAAAAAGTACACTTTTTGGGCAAACGTATATCCTTCTGCCAAAATTTGTGTAATTCCGTTCAGTGGTATGGGCTGTAGTCGTGTTAATAAAATGAAAAATCCCCATAGACATAACATAGGAAAAACATGTTTTGAGACCCCCCTTTTTTCGCAGCCCCTGCAAGACAGATCACCCTGAAACTTTCAACATAGCAGCTGAAACAAAAATGGGAAGTTTTTTGACAATGTCATGAAGATTCGTCAAATAGCACCAAAGTTATTGGAAAAACAAAAACCTATTTTTGTATGGAAACTTTGGTCCTTACTATAACAACTTACTGGCTATAGCTGGTAGGTATATATACTGAAAAATACAAAGGTTAAAGCAAAGTTATAGTATAATTAACTCTATGTCACTTGACTCTGTGTTCCTCCACTGTACAACTCTACAACACTCCAATCTATGTAATTCCACTCTATGACACTGAACTCAGTGCCACCCTATGCCACTCTACACTTTTCCACTCCATGCTACTCCTCTCTACACTGTTCCACTCTATGCGATTCGGCTCTAGGCCACTTGACTCCACCCCACTCCACTCTACACCACTCCACTCTATGTCATTCCACTCGATGCCACTCCACTTTATGCCACTGCACTCTATTCTATGACACACCACTCTACTCTATGCCACTCCATTATGCCACTTTACTCTCTACTCTACACCAATCTACTCTACACCACTCCACTCTGTGCCATACGACTCTATGCCCCTCTACCACATGATACTCCACTCAATTGTATTCTACTGTACGCCACTCCACTCTTTGCTATTCCACTCCATGTCACTCTACTCTATGCCACTCCACTGTACGTATTTACACTCTGTGCTATTCCACTCTGTGCACTCCACTCTACATCACTCCACTCATCGCTATAAGCCACTCCACCCCCCCACTCTATGCCACTCCACTTTTTTCTATGACGCACCAGTCTACTCTACGCCAATCCACTATATACCACTCTACTCTCTGTCAATCTACTGTACTCCCCTCCACTCTGCTCCAGTCTACTTTATGCTATTCTACTCAATGACACTTCCTACGGCACTGAACTCTATGTCCTTCCACTGTACGCCACTCTTCTCTATGCCACTCTGCTTTGCACAACTCTACTGTAAACCACTACACTGTACACCACTTTACTCCTTGCCAGTCCACGCTCTGCTATTCCACTCAATGCCACTTAACTCTATGTCAATCAACTCTTCATCCCTCCACTGTATGCCACTCGGCTCTACACAACTCCACTCTTTCTATGGCGCTCGATTTATGCTATTCCACTCCTTGCCACTACACTCTAAACTACTGCACTCTTCACTATTCGACTCTACCCCACTCCACTCTTGATTACACGCTCTACTCTATGCCACTGCACTCTACACCTCTCCACTCTATGACACTCCACTCTACACAACTGAACTCTGTTACACTAGATTGTATGTCACTTTACTCTATGCCAGTCTACTCTATGCTACTTCACTCAAGGCCACTTGACTCTTGTCACTCAACGGTAGGTCCCCCCACCTTACGGTACTCAACTCTATGCTAGTCCAATCTATAGTATTACACTCTATGAAACTAGACTCAATGGCACTCAAATCCACTCCAGTGTATGCTAGTCAACTCTACACTACTCCACTCTACGTCATTCCACTCTCTGTCACTCCAATCGATTCCACACAACTCTACATCTCGCCACTCTACGACACTCCACTTTATGCCACTCTACGCCACTCCTCTCTACCACACTCCATTCTGCACTACTCCAGTCTAGTCTACTCTACTGTACATGATTTCATTTGACGCTAGTCCACTCTACCCACTGCACTCTATGTTAATCCACTCTACACCATTCCATGGTATGCTATTTCTCTAATGCCACTTGACTCTACATCAATCAACTCTACGTCCCTCCACTTTTTGCAACTCAACTCTACGCAACTCCACTCCATTCATTGTACGCTACTCCACTATATGCCACTCCGCTTTACACAATTCTACTGTAAGCCTCTCTACTATACGCCACTACACTGTAAGCCACTCCACTCTAAACCATTCAACTCTCTGCTATTTCACTGGACACCACTTGGCTCTATGTCATCCAAAGCTACGTCCCTCCACTGTATGCCACTCGACTCTACACCACTCCATGCAAATCCACTCTTTGCTGCTCGACTCTATATAACTCAACAGCATTCCACCCCACTCTATGCCACTCTATTGTATGCCACTCCGCTGTACATCAGTCCACTGTATGCTATTCTACTCAATACCACTTGACGCTGCGTCACTCTATTCTCCAGGTCCCTCCACAAGACACCTTATGACTCTATGCTACTCTACGCTATACTATTCTACTGTATGCCACTCGACTCAACATCACTCTATGCCACTTCACTCTATGCTATTCCACTCTACGCCACTTGACTTACCCCATTCCACTTTACACTGCACCACTCTACGTCATTCCTCTCTATACCACTCCACGGCGACCCACTCATGACTCTCCACTGTACACCACTCCACATTTCTCTACTCCACTCTACCCACTCCATTCTATGTCACTCCACTCTATGTCATTCCATTCTATCCCACTCTACAGTACACAATTCCACTTGACACTATTCCACTCTACACCACTCCACTGTATGCCACTCAAGTCAATGCAACTCCACTGTACATCAGACCACTGTTAGCTACTCCACTCTATGTCACTCCACTCGACACCACTCTACTATATGCTATTCCACAGGCCACCACTCCACTCTATGCAACGCCACTCTACTTCATAGTACTTCCAGCCACAACACTCACAGCACTCTATGCCATGACACTATATGCCACAACAATCTACGATATAACAGTGTATATCACTCCACTCTACACCACTCCACAGTAGACCACTCCACTGTATGCTACTCCACTCTATGTCACTCCACTTTACATAACTCTACTGCACTCCACCCCACTTTATGTCACTACACTGTATGCCACTCCATTCTATGCCAGTACACTCTCTGCTATTCCACTCATTGCTACTTGACTCTATGTCACATGACTATGTCCCTCCACGGTTTGCCTCTTGACTCTACACCACTCCACTCCACTCTATGCTATTACACTCTATGCCACTTCACTATACACTATTGAACTCTTTGCAATTTGACTCTAAGATACTCCACTCTTTACATTTACACTCTAACCCACTCAACTCAACCCCACTCCACTCTACTCCACTCTACATTATCCACTCTATGCCACTCTACTATATGTAACTCCCACCTACTTCTGTCCACTCTACCACCCCACTGTACACCACTCCACTCTATGGGCATGATTCACAGGACTAACTTAAGACAAAATCCTAAACTTACTACCATTTACTCATTTCGGTATTCTCAGAAGGTAGGCACTTACTCATTTTGGTATTCACAGAAGGCACTTACTCATTGATGAGTAAGTGCCTTCTGTGAATAACAGCATGAGTAAGTGCACTTACTCATTTTGGTATTCACGGAAGGCACTTACTCATCAATGAGTAAGTGCCTTCTGTCAATACCAAAATGAGTAAGTGCCTTCTGTGAATACCAACATGGTAGTAAATTTAGGATTTTGTCTTAAGTTAGTTCTGTGAATCGGGTCCAGTGCCACTTCACTCTACACCACTCCACTCTATGCTACTCTACTGTATGCCACTCCACTCTGCACCAGTCTACTGCATGTGGTGGATCTTTGGGGGCATTCCTGTTCTGGCACAGTGTGTAAAGTAGAAAATAATTTTATGAGACAGATCTTGGGCCTCCCCTCTAGTACCCCCTCATTCCCCTGTGGCTGGACTTAGGAATTAGGCCTATCGGGGAGGAGTTGGGCCTCAGACCCCTAACTTTTTGGCACAGATTATGGGTGACCCCGGAACTGGTAACTTACAGAGCAGAATTAAAAGTGAAATTGGGTTTTCCTGAAGTTGCAAAAATCCCCTGGTTTGCACATATAAAAAAAAGAATGCAATAGGGTGGGAAATCCAACACTCCAGAGGAAGCATGAAGCTTAATCTCACCCATTGAAGTGATAAAAGCCTACCAACTGAGCAAGCTAGCCGCTTTACAGGGGTGTTCTTCCACAGGCCAGTTGATGCTCCAATTCTTGCTCTTGAAAGATGACTACAGAATAGAATCCTTCTTGGATGACATCCAACTATTTTTTGCAAGGAAATGTTATGTCCAATTTCGACTGGGCACCTTGCCGCTCCGTGTCGTTTCATTTAAATGGTCAAGCTCTGCTCTGCGAGAGTGCCCCACTTGTAATTGGTAGGAAGAGTCAGAGCATAATGTTTTTTTCTTTTGCCCTGGCTACAAACCAGCAAGGAAGCTTTGGCACCTCCAAATTTGTATTAATCTAGGATTTGCTCAATGTGCAGAGGCATTTAGAGTTCTGAAGTCTCACCCTCGCAAGCCCATTGTTTTTGCTGTTACACAATTTTTATTTCATTGTGGTGTAGGCGCTGGTCCTTTGTAAAATCGTTAGTCTAGCTGTAAGCAGCATATTATCCAAATTCTCTCTAGCGTTCCAACTTTGTTTTTGTACACATTTTCTATTTATTTGTTGTTTGCGATGCAATTCTAACCGAATCACCAATGTATTAGTAATCATAAGATTTCTAATACTGCTCAGAACTAAATTAACTGCTTCTGTATTGACTTTATTGGAACTTTTTACACAGAGTTGTGTCTATTAGCTGCCTTCTGCACAGTATACATATCGCACATGCACTTTATTGAGCCTATTGGATTTGGAACAGTATTGAATTCCAGGGCTGAATGTTATTTTACCATTTTATCTTTTTATTCTTCTATTTTATTGAATTTTATGTTGTCTATTTTGTATACTTTTATGGTCGCTAAAGACCCAAATAATTTTTTTTGACTGACTGGCTATTCCACTAAACTGCCACTTGACTCTATACTACTCCAGTCTAGACTACTCATCTGTACGTCACTCGACTCAATGGCACTCTATAGCTCTCCACCTACGATATTCCACTCTACACCACTCAACTCTACCCCATTCCACTCTACACCACTCCACTCTGTATCATTCTACTCTATGCCATGCCACTCAACGCCATTCCACTGTATGCTCCTCTATTGTATACCATTCCACTTGATGCTAATCCACTCCATGCCACTCCACAGTATGCCACTCAACTCTACGCCACTCTACAGTATGCTACTCCACTCTATGCTACTCCACTGTATGCATTCCACTCTACGCTATCACACAGTACGCCACTCCACTCTACGTAACTCCACTGTCTTAATACTGTATGCCACAGCACTCTGTAAAAACACTCTACACCATGACACTCTATGTCACTCCAGTGTAAGCCGCACCACTCTATGCTATGACAGTGTATGCCTCTCCGCTATATGCCACTCCATATTACACCACCCCATTCTACGATATTCCACTATTCGCCACTCCACTCTACGATACTCCAGTCTAAACTTTTCCACACTACAGCACTCCACTCTACGCCACTCCACTCTATGCTACTTTACTGTACCCCACTTCACACTCCCCCAGTCCACTGTATGCTAATATATTCAAGGCCACTTAACACTATGGCACTCATCTCTACATCCCTCCACAGCACACCACTCAACTCTACGCTACTCCACTGGACACCACTCCACTGTATGCTACTCAACTTTATGCCACTCGAATATTTGCCACTTTACTGTACTTGACTCCACTGTACTTGACTCCACTCTATGCCTGTCTACTCTATTCTATTCCGCTCAATGCCACTTTACTGTACATCACTCAACTCTGCGTCCCTGCATTGTACACTACTCAACTTTACATCATTCCACTCTAAGCTATTTCACTCTATATCACTCAAATCAAAATCACTTTATGCCACTCCAATGTACGCTATTCCACTCTATGCCATTCCACTCTACAGTATTCCACTCAATGGTTCAACTCTACGCCTCTCCACTCTACACTTTTCGATTCTCCACCACTCAACTCTATCACTCCACTCTACTGTATGTCATTCTATTCTATGTCATACCACTCAACTCAACCCCTCTCAACTCTGACACTCGACTCTCTGCCACTCTACTGCATTCCGCTGCACTCAACATAAACCCACTAAATGCTATACCAATCTTCGAAACTTGACTCAAATCAACATCTTTCCTCTGTGCGACACTTGACTCTACACTACTCTATGCCACATGACTCAATGACACTCTATGCCTCTCCACTCTAAGTTATTCCACTCTAAGCCATTCCACTCTAAGCTACTCCATTCTATGCCATTCCACTCTACGTTACTCAACTCTACCCCACTCCACTCTACACCCCTCCGCCGTATGTCCTACCACTCTATGCCAGCCCACTCTACTTTATTCCACTCTTTGCCGCTCAATTCTACCCCATTCTATTATATTCCACTCCAAACCACTCCACTCTATTTCATTCCACTCTATGCCACTCCACTCTACACCACTTCACTCTACACCTCGCCACTCTACAGCACACCACTCTATGCCACTTAACTCTATCCCACTCCCCTGTACACCACTCCAAGCTATGCTACTCCACTGTATGCCACTCTACTGTACACTGAATGCCATTCCACTGTATGCCACTCCACTGTATGCCACTTAACTCTATGACGTTCCACTGTACACCATTCCACTGTACTCTTCTTCACTCTATGCCACTCCACTCTATGTCATTCCACTGTACACTATTCAACTCTACATCCCAACACACTACGCCATGACATTCTATGCAATGACACTCTACGCCACTCCAATCAAAGCTTTTGCACTCTATGCTACTCCACTATACGCAACTTCTCTCTGCGCCACTCCTCAGTACCCCACATCACACTACCCTACTTCAATCTGCCCCACTTCACTCTGTGCCACTCTACTCTACCCTACTCTACTTTACACCATTCTACTTAACGACACTCTGCTGTACGCCACTTTACTCTGAGCCGCTCGAAGCAACTGCATAAAAAGTAAAGCAATGATTAATTTTGTTATTGATATAGTATAAAAAAAAACATTAAATGCAATTTAAAAAGCCATAGCTTAAAACTTAGTTGTAGTTAGGAAAACTTTATCTATTCTTTGTACTGAATACAAACTGAAACTACACAAATATTATAAATTATAAAGTTATGGCGATACCTTCAGTTTATAATTAGCATACCACCTTCAAATTACTATAACTTGTGCACCTGCGTACACAGCATTTTTGACTCGCTAGCCACACTGCAATAACTATAACTCTATCCTGTAAAATACACAGTGTTCTGAAAAATGATATCATTTGAGTTGTCATAAGTGTTGTTACGAATGCTAACATTTGACATGGTATAAGTGATATAATATGATCGGGTATAAGCAGTGGACGATAAAGGTGCAAGCATTTTCTAAATATTACTAAATGACTGGGCGAGTGCCAACAGTGAAGTGTACTACCAGAATATAGTGAGACGTGCCACGTGAGAATAATGAAGTCCTTAATTAAAAAAATTAAATCATCTTTGTCTTACTATATTTTGTGTAATATATTTTCACACTGCAGTCACTTTACTTACCACCCTCCTTTTTAAATGGTGATTTATTTCTCTTTGCTATTCAAATCTTTTTCCACCTTCACTAAATATTTATGTCATTTTTAATGGACAATGAATGTTCTTGAATCATGCATGCATTTTTCCAAGGTTCAATGGTTGATTATGCATTTGCAGTGGCATGTTTGGCCCACGTGACACCAATCTTTTTTAGCCTTCCTGACAGAAGACCGATAACCAACTCAGTTGTCCCTGAAGTCTGTTCCACGTCACAGATTTAATGAATGATGGGCAAAACGCTTCCTTGTACAGACGAAGAGAGATTTTATTTGATCATTTCATAGTCATAAGGAATGATTTTCCTCAAAGAACAGTTTTGTAGTGCCTACTGGTAAGGGTAGCACACTGCACTATACAAATGCATGTTATGCTGAGATCAAAGAACGATAAATACAATTTTGTCAAGGGAGTTTGGCGGAAAAAGGAAAAAAGCAAACACAAGTGCTGAATAAAATGCAAACAATACAGCGCAGATTGATACATTGTTACATCCTTAAGGAGACTGGGGCCATATCATGATCAGTAGTTGACTCAGTTTAAAGCCCAGCCCCCGGTTGTGTACGTTTACAGGGGCAGATTTACAAGGAACCGACGCATCTGCATAGGTGTGTCAGTTTCCTTGCATCAACGCCGATTGTCCTTGATTCACTATTGATGTGCTGTATTTACAATACTGTGCTCCATGGTGCAAGGATTAACAGATGCGTCAGAAATTCTGACGCATCTGTTTGTGCAATAGTGACACATTTGCTGGAGTTGCTCATGAAAGTGATGCAACTCCAGCAATGCACCACAATAGATAGGTGAGTCCCATTAAAAAATCTTTGCGTCATTCTTTACGCCTGGTCAGAGCAGGCGTAGGGGTTTTGAAGCAGTGAAGGCATAGAGTGACGCAGTGAAACCTTGTATATTTCACTGCATCAGTTCTCCATGGCTTTTTCCGTGGGAGAGCCCACCCTGCATACATTATAGCTGACACAGGTATATTGTGACACAGGGCTTTCCAACATTACGCATCTCCCTAGATGCGTCACGTAAATGGGCCGCAACATTTATGCCACAGCTGCATCACAAAAGTGACGCAGCAGTGGCGCAAAAGTCACTCAATGGCCTTGTAAATCTGCCCCACAGGGTCTAAAGCTCATACAGATAACAAGGATATTCGTTGATTTAATAGATGGGCTGCAGACAGCACAACAGAGAAAGGAGGAGCAGTGATTGCCTTTCTCTGTTTCGAGGCGTGCTGTCTACAGGGTATTCGCTAACTAGGAGATATTCTGAGTTTTATGAATGTACTTTAGACACCACAGTGACAATACAAGAATTGCATCTGCCCTTGGCATGCTGCTGCAATTGTTATTTATTTAGTTTTACATTTTGTAATGCAAGTATACCATAAAAAAAAGGAAAGCAACCTCCTCCTAAATGTGGCCACCATATATGTCGCCAATAAAAATGTGCAAATGGAAAAACATTCACTGATGTGGCTATTTTACTAGAGACTTAAAAAAACGCCAATTCTTTCAGTTTTGTAATACAATTTATTATTTTATGTTGTAAAAGTGACAAAAATCACTGACCCAGCTCATGAATTGCAGGCAGCTAAAATGTCACAATGACACTTTAAAATGGAGAAAGGAAATAAATCACCATAGACCATGCCACCTGAAATGCAGGCAAAAACAAATAGCTGTTTTGAAAGGAAACTATACAAAAATGAAACTAAAAAAGCACACTTTAAAGAGATATGCCATTAAAGAAAGGGAAACAATTTTAAGCAGTCATTCAAAATGTGGCTGGAAGCAAAACGTGAACAATACGAATTGAACAGGCAATGAATGAAGGTTGCGGGGGGGGGCAAGACTTCCTTTTTTGTATATTATATATGCCTTTTTTTGTGAAACAATAGCTTTCTGATACAGATTAAGCTGTCTCAAAAGCCAGGCCTAAACACTGGGATGTGCTTTGAGCCTACATACATATTCATGATCTGACGAATGTATAACGAAACAAAAAAGTACTATAGTCTGCATGAAGGTTTCATTAGGATACAGTCAAAATATGGGTAACACAATATATGACAGCTGCAATGCAAAACACTTGAAATCCTCTTTCTTGATTACTTAATTATACAACTTCCATCCACAACATTTCCTTTTTCTTTAATTTCCTTTAAAATCACGTTATAAATCTAAAAACAACTTTTTGTGTGATTTAAAAGAATTATTACATTTACAATCAAAGAGGTATTTAGGGGCAGATTTATGATGGCCTTGCTCTGCCGGTGCGTCATTTTTAACATGGGAAAAAGTGACGCACCGGCGGCGCAAGGCCTTCATAAATCTGCCCCTTAGTCTTTCAACAGTACATCTCAAAATGAGTATTTTTCGCACTTAAAAATCATGCAATTTTATGGCAAGACTGGAGGCTCATATTATACTTTCTAATCTTGCATTTAATTAAATAACAGCCAACATAAGCCCTAAACTACAGTTCCCAGAGGGCACAGGAAAAAACAGGCCAATGGGAACACAAACAAACAAAACCAGATAACCAATTAGTAACAGACCATATGAATAAAGTCATCCCTGACCGCAAGCAGTCCTCTTTTCTTGCTGCTCGCAGTCAGATAAGTGCCTTATCTTTATTGCTCTGCTGTACCTGCTTTAATGTTTATGTTATCTTTGATATTTCATATGCTATTGTGTATTGGTGCTTTATTTTCTATACCGCATTATCGCAAACAGCGATTGCCTTCCCTAACTGCTCAGCTGTGTCGGAACTCGCGCGCTGGGTTTCTCCAGCCTTCTGCGTCATGAGGCTCCGTTCCCCTTTTCCGCTCACACCCGGAGTTTTCCTTCCTGGTTGGGCCTTGCGCACGGGGCTTCTTCAGCCTCCCGCATAGCGAGGCGCACTGAGCATTTACTGCGTCTCCCTGTGGCTTCTAATGTTGCTCTCCCTCGCACGCGAGTGCGTTTAACCTTCGGGTTCATGCGTCGTGCGCTGTGTCTCTGCCGGTTCCTTCCCTGCTTTGCCGCTCACATACCTGGTCTCTGCTGCGTTAGGCTGGGGTTTTTTTCAGGCCCTTCAGGTTCTCGTTTTCAGGGATGTCGCCTCTCCACCGGCTGCATTGAGACGGCATAGTTTCCTGTTTGTTGTGGGGCTGTCTTGTGCTGACTCTACCATTAGGCTGGCCTCCGGCTCCTCCCTGCTCCATGGTTAACCCTTTCTCCCCCTGGTTTTTCATTCAACTCTGCTAATATGGAACTCAAGAGTTCTTCTGAGTCTGAATTCAATAATGAACAAGGCGAAGCCTTTAAAAGTGATTTGAAGACCTTTATTAATACTTCTGGGGAGAATGCGGTTGAAGCATCTATGAAGCGCCTCTCCAAAGGTATGGAGAACTCTATGCTCAGTCTGTTGTCAAAAGCATTGGCCCATTCTGCGGGGGAAAGCAGAAAGAGGAAATTGATTCCCTCTGTACCGTCCAGCACTTCCAGAAATGCGTTACGCTTAGTTTGCGAGGTTTCCTCGCACCAGGATTAGGGCTTGGCTCCTCCCAGGCCTCCTTTTAAGGAGGGATTACTATCCTCTGCTGAGGGTAAAAGAAAATGTAAGTCCAAACATGCTGCAATACCTGAAATATTGGTGATTTCCAGGTTACTGGACACAGACGATGACATGGGTGATGCAGATGATGATTTGTTTGACGTCTTTGACGTTCAGAACCCCTCTTCTCCCCCTACTAAGAAACATAAAGCTGACTAATTGGCTTTATCACCAGTGTTAGATGCGATAGAGTTCCTATGTTTGATCCTTCCTCTATCCGTCATCCCAACTCTACTGAGTGGTTCCCTTCTTCGCATGTGGGAGAGTATATTTCAACTAGACTTCGTCTGCCCCTTGACAAGTCTGTCCACTCCAAACTAAAATCCGAATGTCCCAAACCTTCCTTACCTTCAAACATCACTATGGTTGCTTCCATCGTTCAACCTCTTCTTACCTTTTTCTCGAAATTTGGCAAAGACCCACGTAAAGGAGTAGATAAGGCTTGGTCCACATTCCAGGACAAGCTTTTGGATGTGGTGGGTCCTTTAGGTTGCATTTTTGATTTAGCAGAATCTGCTCTCCTTGAGGGCCAGGATTTGAACGCGGAGGACATTTCTTTGTGTGTCTAACGAGCCTTCTGTCTTTTAGGCAATGCCAACGCGGCTATTACCCACGAACGTAGCAAAGGACTACTGATCAAGCTTGATTCTAAACTTGCCAACATGGCTCCTCTGGATCCCGGCATCAAAGCTGACGGTCTTTTGTTTGGAGATTCCTTAGTGAAGGACCTCAGCAAATTTGTCACTACTTTCACCTCTTTGGACAGAGCCCAACAATCAATTAAAAAAGTTTTTTCCCCTCTGGTTTCTGGGAGGGCCGGCAGAGGCAGTTGTCGCTCTTCCGCCCGGTCCTATCCAAATCAAGTCTCCAGAGGCTCCTACAACTCCGGCTACCAGGAGTGCAAGCCACAATTCTACCCACAACGAGGTCATGGATACAGAGGTCGTGGACAGAAAAGTTTTCGCCACAACAACAAACAACAAGGTAGGTCATCCCCCAGTGGGGGGACGTTTGAAACTTTTTCTCCAAAAATGGCGCACTCTTACTGCAGATCCCTGGGTTCCAAACTCAGTCCAAAGTTATCTTATAGAGTTTTACGTGCCGCCTTTCCAGACCATTTTTCCTCCTCCTCTAGTTTTTTCGGCGGACATGTCTCATCTCATCTCTGTAGAGATCCAAAACCTTCTGCGTAACATGTAAAGGATGCCCAACTTGCAATAAAAATAGGACAAAAGTTCCAAGATACAGAAAAACTCCACCCACAGAACAGCTCAATTAAATTTCATTATTTATTTTTCATCATTCAGTATTTTTGTCATTCTCTTTTTTAGAAAATAGAAAAGATATAAAATAGAACACATAGGTGAATTCATTTAGTAAAAATACAAAGAAAACATCACAATAATCTAACTAGCACATAAAAATTCATGATCCAAAACCTTCTTCAAAAACAGGCTATTCTTATCGCACCCTTAGATCTGACAGGGTTTCTCAGTTCGATTTTCCTAGTCCAAAAGAAAAACAAGAAAAAGCATCCTGTTGTAAACCTGAAGTGGTTCAATCAATTTGTGGTTTATCGCCACTTCAAAATGGAAACCATCCTTCACTTAAGAGACACTCTTCGTCCACGCGACTGGATGGTCAGGCTAGATCTTCAAGATGCTTATCTTACAATTCCCATTCCCGCATATCACACGAAATTCCTGCAATTTCAATGGTCAGCCATCACCTACTGTTCAACTACAAAGAGGGAATCGGTCTGTTCTAATGTGACAGGAAAGCCTCCAATAATAGGACACACCCAGTTCACTAGTTATATATAGCCTGTCCAATACCTGGCTTGAGACAAGTTTCCATCAGCCCACCCATTTGGCGGAACTTTGTCATCTGGAAAACAGAGAGAAAGGTCCCATGTAGCCGATGTTACTCCAAGGCTACCATGCATGGGTACAGGGTCACATACTCTCAGAATTTCTCAGCCATAGTAATTTGTCCAAGAGATATGGAAACTGATGAAGTGCAGTGCAAACAAAAAAAGTGTGTCAATTAAAAATGACTAGGAGGACAAAAAATATGTTTATTAGGGATTGTCCTAGTGTCATAAGATAAAAACCGCCTGATAGAATGAGAAAATAAATCTATCTTTTGGCAATGAGTGGGGTCAACGTGTTTCAGCCGTATAGCTACTTGGCTCGGCTTTCTTCAGGACCTTGAAAACATAATATATGCTACTGCAAAAGAATATTAAAATAGTAGTGCAAAGTTATCTGATTAAATTATCAGTAAGAAGTAGATCTGTGGTATATTACCACCCTCCAGACATGTATCCCAAATATATGTTGATGATAGACTAAATCTTCATTCCTAGAAGAAAAGGGATATATGTCAAAAAAACACAGGGGCATATTATCAAGGACCAGTGATACAATTATCGCCGTTTTATCGGCAGGGAACTGCCAATAAAACGGCGATAATGGGCTTGATAATACGCCCTTGTTAATTCCCATAGAAGCCCACGTTATAGTGTTAACCTGGGCTTCTATGGGAATTAACAAGGGCGTATTATCAAGCCCATTATCGCCATTTTTAAAACGGCGATAATTTTATCACTGGTCCTTGATAATATGCCCCACAGGCTTATACTGGTGAACAGAACTATAGTCCCAAGCATGGAGAAAAACAAGTCACTGTAGCGATAATACACTGTATCCGCTTTATCGCCCATTAGATTCGGGCTGTTTAATGAATATATGGTAACTACTCACCCAGCTTTGTGTGGGAGTAAACCTCACCTCACCCGGCACACTGCTCGGTGGCTGAAGCCCTGCTCTATTGATGGAAGAAAACAGAGGGACAAGGGGTGATCACATCCAACTCATGTACCTTTAAAGTGATTCTCTGATTACAACAATAAAAACCTAAATCCACATTAATCAAAACCGAGTCATTCTAACCTATGTATAGAACTGCAGGTCAGCAACGACTATTGTAAAAAATACCAAATATACATGAAGACAATGGTTAAAACTGTAATCCCTACCACCATGGGCAAAATTGTGGAGGTCAGTTTTCTTCATGTTCAAATATTCATTAAAAAATAGATTCAAGCATCTATTCTCATAAGGCCATGTTGTCTAATTTGACCCTTGAATGGCTGAAATTGTAGCAGGCATCATATTCCTAGAAACCTTAACCAATATTCATAACAGAGCTGCAAGATGATAATCCAGGCTCTATTGGTCACACCTTTGTTAAGGGCAAGAAAAGTGGACAAGCAAATGCAGAAACCAACAAAAACAAAACCAAGCTTAATGTCAGCTTACCTGTCCGTCGGTACCTCCTCGCTGTATGCGAGTGGTGTGGGAGGTGCCGAAGACAGGCAGGGGCTTTCTTTTATACTCGCGCTGATAGGCCAAATTAGTGCCAATCAGGTAATTAGCCAATTGAAATGCCTGTTGCTACATTGATGGCTCGCTCTTTTTAAAGAGGCGCTGTATTATTCGCGCCGGGAAACACTACCTCGGATAACAACACGCGGGCGAGTGTAACGCATGCGTCTGCCTTGTGTTGCTGCTCATCTGGGGAACCGAGCCGCAGACTTCGTGTGTGCTATACTGCCACTGCACACTCGCGCATGCTCATTAGAAGTTTGCCTTGGCTCAAGGAAATAGACAGGCGTTGGAATGGCAGGGACAGAACAAGTCGTTTTGGTGCTGCATTCTCGGACATATAGGTTTAAGAAAGTTGCCGAGTGTGGTAGCGGCAACACAAGTCATCTTTTTTTCTTTTTAGCGCCGAACTTCGTGGGTGTCTGTGTAAGGATGGAGGTTCTATAAATCCTACAGTATTCCTATCTGAAGTAGTCAGTAACATCTTTAATGAGTCTAGTACCAAACTCTGTTGCTATATAAGTTTATGATTCATAGTAGTGCGATGCAGTTTTAAGCAGCAATTCTCTGGTTTATGAAAAATGACACAGCGAAGGAATATAAATCAAGAGCGGTGAAAAAAATTAGAGATGTATCCAGAGATGTAGATCGTCTTATATATGTTATATTCTAAGAAATTTCAAAAACTACAAGGATTAAATACTTGATATAGTATCCCCTACTGTCTATAACCGATATATATGGCTGGGAAATCAGACTTGTGTAGTCTAGTGATAATACATACTGTGCTGACAGTCCATCCCTAGTGTCGGTTTTCTGTCACGAATGCCAAATGCAGCTGCATACTGTATCAAATGGTATTGGAGAGACATGCTAGTACTGTAGATTTTTAAGTCAATGGTATAGCCCAATTCCCATAAGGACAGGCGTCACCTACCACTTCTGTTCTCTTCCTTTCGGTCTTCATCAGCACCATGGTGCTTTACAAAACTGTTGAAACCAGTTGTGGCCTACCTGCAATCCCGAAGGATCAGACTGATTATTTACCTGAACTACATACTGCTCATGAACTCCGCATCAATTCCCAAAAGTCCATGCTCATTCCTTCTCAAATTATTGAGTTCCTGGGTTTTCTTGTGGACTCATCCACGGCGTCCCTCCGGCTTCCTCACTCAAAAGTCTCGGCCATAGATTCGGAGATCCTTCAGGTCCTTCATTCCTCTCTGATCTCTCGCAGGTCTCTTGTGCAGATCGTAGGTCTTCTTTCCGCTTCCATCCAAGCTATCTTTCCAGGACCGCTTCATTACTGCACACTACAACGTCTAAAGATTCAACACCTTCATCAGGGCCTGTCTTATTCCGAGGTCATCACGTTAGATCAAGAGTCTAGTGTGGAACTCCAATTGTGGATAGACCATTTAGATGCCTGGAACGGACGAACTATCTTCACTTCGGCCCCAGATCTTGTATTAGAATCCGATGCAAGCCTATCGGGTTGGGGTGCCCGTTGTGGGCCAATATCGACTGGTGGTACATGGTCTCACGAGGAGTTGAAATTGCACATCAATTGTTTAGAGATGCTGACAGGCTCCTTTGCAATACAAAGCCTTACCAAGAACAGGGTACGCTGCTCCATTCTTCTTTGCATGGACAATGTTTCTGCGGTCCGTTACATAAACCACCTAGATGGCACCAAATCCAAACCCATTGCAGAACTCGCAAAGAGTCTTTGGGAGTATTTCCTTGCAAACAGACTTTTTCTAACAGCGGAATATCTCCCGGGAGATCTCAACTCCATTGCAGACTGGCACTCTCACGATCTACGAGATTACAGCGATTGGAAGCGTCTTCCATCCGTTTTCCAATCCCTCTCTCGAAAATGGGGCCGTTTTCACATCGACCTCTTTGCGTCTCACCTCAATGCCCAATTGCCACATTTCTTCAGTTGGCGTCCAGACCCCCTGGCTCTGGCGACGGACGCGTTTCTGCAGGACTGGTCCCTTCATCTCAATTATGCCTTTCCTCCTTTTATCATGATCAACAAGGTACTTTCTCAGGTTCGTCATCAATCGACCTCCCTGGTCATAGTAGTTCCTTTTTGGCAAGCACAGATTTGGTTTCCGTCCCTTCTGGGGATGTTGGTGGATTTTCTGGTTCTTCTTCCGGCTTGCAATGACCTACTCTTGAACCCCTTAGGCCTTCCTCACAATCTCGTCCTGGACAATTCCCTGATCTTGTCCTCATGGAAGATCTCCAGTCTCTCCCTGCTGACCTCCTCATTTCACAAGAAGCTTCACTTTTTATCAGTAAAGCCTGGGCCCCTGGCACATCCAAAGAATTCAAGTCTGCTTGGAATTTACGGTCTAGCTGGTGTATGGAAAAATGCACAGATCCCTTTTCAGCCCCTCTAAATTTTGTGGTAAATTTCTTAGCTTCCGAAGCTAGTTCAGGTAAGTCCTACAGAACGGTCAATTTGTATAGATCAGCCATCTCCCTCAACCATTGTCCTATTGACGGCAAACCGTTTGGAGTGCACCGGCTCGTTTGCCGTCTCTTACGAGGAGTACAATTTTCCAAACCACCGTTGGCTAAGTATTCTTCTGTATGGGATGTTAATTTAGTACTCAAATTGTTTCCTGACTTGCCTGATGATTCTGATCTTTCCCTCAAAATGCTCTCTGCAAAATTTACAATGTTACTCTGTCTCGTTTCCATCATGCGTGTTTCAGATGTTAAGGCATTAGACATTTCAAGTTCACAAACGTACAAAAACTAACTTGAAATCTGTGTTTTACCCTTATTTCCCTGCCCATCCTAAACTATGTGTAGGTCAATGCCTCAAGGTTTATGAGCATACAAGCTCTGATCTCCGGACGTCCTCTCACTCGCAACTTCTCATTTCCTTCCGCAAACCTCATCACCCTGTTTCCTCGGCTACTCTAGCCCGGTGGGTTATGTCCCTTGCTGGTATTGACGTCTCTGTCTTTGGGGCCCATTCAACCAGGGGAGCCATGGCCTCCAAAGCCTTTTGGGCGGGTTCCCGTTTAGAGGACATTCTGAGATCTGCAGATTAGTCTAATGATAATGTTTTCTGTATGTTCTACTGTAAACCAGTGGTCTCTGCTGTTTCTGTGGTTGTTGATATGCTTTAGACAAGCATAATATGAGCCCCCAGTCTTGCCATAAAATGTAGATTTTGCTAGTTTGTTATGACGGAAAGTCTTAATTTTATTAAAGACACGGAGGTGAGTATTATCCTGCCTCAACACTTCTAATCTATGTGTCCTACTTCCCTACAGCGACTCCAGCATTGCCTCCCGCATCCTCATGATGAGTCACCTAGTCTGCAAGATTGTTCTTCACTGCTTCATGCCGCCTCTCCTTCCGGATTGCCTTCCTCCACGTGGATGCCTCCAGTTCACCTATCCTGGCTAGACGTCGGTGAACAGTTTTGTTCCTGGACTTAAGCTTGTTGTATTGTTCTTTAAATTGTTCCTCTCTTTATTGACTCTATGTGAACTGTTCACCAACTAAAAGAGGACTGCTCGCAGTCAGGGGTGACTTTATTCATATGGTCTGTTACTGATTGGTTATATGGTTTTGTTTGATTGCGTTCCCATTGGCCAGTTATTTCATGGGCCCTCAGGGAACTGTAGTTTAGCGCTTATCTTGCCTGCTCTTTAATTAAATGCAAGATTAGAAAGCGTAATACTCACCTCCGTGTCTTTAATAAAATTAAGACTTTTCATCATAACTAACTAGGAAAATCTACATTGTAATGTACTGAGCAGCTCTCACTCCCCTAGAGGCTAAATCTGTTTACCGCGGCGAAAATTTTGCCGCGGTGCGGGCGTTCGACGGAGTAGGCGGGGCTGCGTCGTCCGTTGGTCGTGCGCAGCACCAGGGAAGTAGAGCACGGAAGGGGTTAATATGTCTTTCGCTTTTGATTGCCACACCCAAATTTCGTATTGCTTAATTTTATGCTCCAATTTGATCAATTCTGCTTGCTTATTCCTCTCCGTATAGTTTTCACTTTATTAGGATATGATGCTCTATGTCCATGCATGTCTTTATCTCACAGCAAATTGGATAGCTTATCTACAAGCCTCTTGCGCTGCCAGTGCGTCACTTTTAATATGGGTTAAAGTGACGTACCTGTAAATAAGCCCCTAAATCCCTCTTTCAAAATACCGATAATGCCCATGTATCACTGGGAGTGTATCTCTGAGTCCCACTGCATCTTAAAAGCATTTCCTATAATTATGCGAACAATCAGGGAGAACCATGCCAGACTGCTCGTTTGGGCCAGGTAGTACCAGCATCAATGCTGCAGAACATGTTGGCATGGCAATGATACTTAATATAACGGAGAAACATGGACAGTGCCTGTTATGGCAACTGTGAAAATCTAAGTATAAATGTGCTAGTTAATTACAAGGTGGCAATGTGGACACCCATAATGTAATCTGTGTTGACACAACTGGCAAAGTTACGATGGCATGAGGTGAAGCAGATTTTGACAAGGCAGGGCATACACTTCATGCAAAGGGCCAAAATGTTGAAATAGGCATGACAATGTTTCCCTAATAAATGGAAAGTCTTAGGCTTTTGTAAAAATATCACATTACACAAGTTAATCTACACTAGGTAAATCAGAATTGCCTGACAACTCTTAAACAACATTCTCTATTTCAATTCACTGATTTTGTAGATAAATCAGTTATTCCTGAAACCAGTAACATGTCACCGTGACATGGACTTCAAGGCAAATGAATAGGTGTCCAGCGATCTGCTCCCTAGTGAATTAATTTCTTGTACTCAGAGTGTGAGCATACAATGTGCATACCTCCAACTTTCTCTTTTTAGGTCCCTCCACCCTTTAATTAAGATCTCCCTGCCCCCATTCCTCAAGCTGAACCACTCTTTCAGGATCACATTTTACAACCTTGCTGACGATGAACAACTACTGGCAAAAAATTAACAGCAATGATTATCATTTCATTTTTATGTAACACATTTTATTAGCAGTTTGCAGGAAAAGAGAGCACGTTTGCATTCAATGAATATAAATGATCAGTACATACAATGCTATCAATCCTATACATGTAAGGTCCTTCTCTGATTTGTTGGAGCATTATTCACACGTATTAAGTGTTTACTTCGCATTGTGCTCCATGTCAGCACAATCAATTACTACAACATAACTAAAGGTATCCATACAACCATGAAACACAATAACATTCCCTCCATCCAACCTCTTGCTTGATACTATTGATGCTCAATGGTGCTGGATGTGACGTATCTTTTGCGCATAGCCAGCCATGTAACGTGAAGTCAAGAAGTGTAGTGAGGGGGAGGTTACTCAGCTTTTTACTCATGTCATGTCCTAGAGTTGATGTAGTCAGTGAATATGTTGGTCTATTTAATATTTTGGCAAATGCGTAAGGTATGCTTTATGTATATAATACAAATTCACTAATTTGAAGCAAAAATTATTTATAGATACTCATGGAATACCTACTAGGAGTCAGTTCCTCAAATGAACGCAGCGTGGCAGCACAATATACAGCACCCACCTTTTCTAAGCCTAATGCTGTCCAATCTAACATTTGAGTCTAGGCATCTTTGTGTAGAAAAGCCCTAACCAATTCAGTGGTAGTTCTGGAGAGTAGGGAGTACCTGTTCTAGTTTTCTTTTGACAGCATAGCCGGCAGTGTTTGGCCAAAGTCTGTAAACCCCAAGGTTCAGGCTTAACTCATTTGGGTTAGCAATGGTTATAATTCCACTCTACTATTTGTAATTACCTTTTTGGTACCTGATAGCTGCGTGCTAAAAAGTAAGATAAAAAGAATGTTGGTACAACTGAAATCTTGGTTTTATGGTTTGCATTTCTATATAAGAAGACAGCAAATATTCTTTCTGTTTTGCTCCCTCAACTCATGTGATACAGGTAAGAGATAGGCATTGTATTTAAAGCAGAATCTGCTCTGAAGATGTTTTCTTTCTTCCACTTGAAATTGCACTGCATTGCTAAATGTGTACCTTTATGATCTTCCAACTCTGAGTCTAGGCAGTACTTCAACTTTGTATCTCTAGGATAGACTGCCTTATCAGCATGCATGTGAGACCTCCAAACTCCTAGTTTGCTGTATCCAGCTGAACCAAGTTTGTTAAGCTCACATGTTTTAGACTCTGAAAGGAAGATGCTAGCTCATCAGGCAATAGAGATAGTGTGAGAGTGTGTGACATAGAGAAAGCAATAGGGAAAGAGAAATAGAGATAGCGCAGTGCGTGCTCGTGTAGCTCATGCATCTATTGATCTGGTTCCGTCTAGGCTACAGAGACCAGGATTTGAAGTGTGAGTTGGGTGTAATATATATTTTTTACTTCAAGCATATTTGCAATTAGTAATCAGCGGGAGGGAGATGTGACACCTACTCTGAAGTAGGGCATGTTTCCAGTTGCACTTCTTCCCCTCATAAGGGGAGATAAACCATCGTAAGTGACCATGGCAGGCCTTACACACACCCCAACCATTAGTATTTGTGGGTACCATGTGACTGCTGCTCCGTCCAGCATCTATGATGTAATACTGCTGTTGCTGCATAAATACATACACAAATCAAATGAGTTGCACAATATTCAAAGAGACCTCACTGGAACCCTTTCGGCAGGGCCCCCCTTTAACCCACGTAAAGTCACCTACCTCGAGCGGCTGTTACAGGCTGGCCAAGCGCAATGACGTCGCTCGAGTGCACGGGATCTCTTCTGATTAGCTCCTACTTTATTGAAGCATCCTCTTGCCCTGCTCACCAGTGCCAGCATCAGTTGTATGAACG
The DNA here is from genome assembly GCF_964261635.1 of Lissotriton helveticus. Classification (NCBI taxonomy): domain Eukaryota; kingdom Metazoa; phylum Chordata; class Amphibia; order Caudata; family Salamandridae; genus Lissotriton; species Lissotriton helveticus. The sequence goes on along the minus strand of NC_136057.1, from coordinate 1,229,598,162 downwards.
ACCTCTAAGACTGCTGTGGGCTCTGGATACAGCCTCTCTTTAAAATCGCGCACGGACCAATAGCAAGTCCCCATGGGTGAAATCCGTCCTTGGTGGGAAAGCGTGAGGTACGGGGGAGCTGCCTTTTTTTTAGCTTGTGATTATTTCCAAATTGACGCTATGCTCAAAGGAGTCTGTTACAGTGTCTGGTGTGGGGGTGGTCTTTGAAACCAAGAGCCAGCACCTGAATAATCTAGTTATTAAATATTTGTTTTGTGTATTTTACTCGCTCTTACGTGAATTCCCCTCTTTTTCAGGTTACTGACTAATTTGAAGAAGGTTCAGTTTAAATTTACAGAAATTGTTTCGACACAAAATATGACTAATACAACATATGTTGGTTATAAAGTTTAAATGAACTATTACTCATTTTAAAATATTTCCAAAAACATTCCCCAAAGGACAGGAAAGGAAAATGAAAACGTACATTAATAAAATAACCTCACTGTATATTTTTATTTGGACCCCTGCTGTCTTTCGTTTTTTTATCAAAACACTCTTTTGTGCTCGCATGCCAAGGGGAGGGGACAGAGGTCCAATGGAGGTCGACAAAAGTCTGCACATATAAAGACTTTGTTAGCAAAGTAGAAAGAAGGGGCATGTGAAAGTGTTATGATGTATTTTCCTTGGTATTCTACATATAGAGTCTCCAAGATGGCGTTTAGCTTGCAGCACCTTATGGTTTAGTATAAATAAAACGAGACGACAAAGTTTAATCCCCCTCCCATGCCGCTAAGAACTAATGTGTGAAGTACAGCGGTTAACTTACAACTGACCTGCCCGCTGTTGGCTTCTCTAGAGGCACGGAGTAGAGACATCCTTGAAGACTCGCAGTGTCAAGAAGTGGATCGGCAGCGCTCCTGCTGCAGCTTTTTTGGGGGTGGACCGCTTGAGATTGCATGAAAGCACATGCGTTGCTGCCTAAATAAAATGAGCATCCACCTGGTTAAGCTTCCACCCATAGGAAGAGAATAAAGTGTTAACCTCCCAAGAATTTGTCTTTTTGCACCTCTCCCGAAGTCAACTTTGAAGAGGGCCCTGGTCACACCTTAGCTCTGTGAGGAGCAATGATTCACCAAACCACCTGTGTGAAGAGAGGGAGGCCTGGCTTTCTCCGAATATTGGGCCAAACCCTTTGCTATGGATTTTGACAGCACGCCCATTGTGCGAGTGAATCTGTGCTGTGGCACCTCAGGTTTCACGTTTAATGGAGCTGGATCCCCTTGGAGAAGGGCAGGTCGCAGCATCCATGTTAAGGAGTACAGGCCATGTGCTAATAGTTAATGTAATCCCATTCACAGCAGGTAACAGAGATTGGCACGGGATAGCGCCTCTGCTCTCATTGCAGCTCTACGCCGGGGCCCTTGCATTGTGAGTCAGGGATATTATAATAGTCACATCATGGCAACAGGACCCCCCACCCCACAACATAAGCATGCATCCCGCAAATAACACACTAGACACCAGTGTTATATTGGGAAGAAACTGCTGCTTGTTTATTACATACAACGTTATATAAACATAGTGGGTTATCTTACGGGCGATCCAAGGGCAGGCCGCATTCTCGCCACCTGCCCGCCTGATGAGCCAGGCAGCACCGTGGCGAACCACCATGTGCTGCCCCTTATGGTAAAGATTATACTCACGCCCCTTGCGGGGCGTAGCTAGGCAAACCCCCGGTTGCACAGGCCCACAACCGCCCGAAGGACTAATGGGGCGCCGACACGTGTTCCCAGAACCTCCCATGAGGCCCCAGGTCTTAGGCTCTGGCACCCCTATGTGCCCGCTGAGGTACAGTGCTGCACCTCTCTTCCTAAGGATCGCCCTGTAACTCCGCCTGCAATGAAAATTAAAACATTAAAACGTTCAAACTGTCCCTCTCAAGCTGACACACAGGGTGAGAGGTCAGGAGGGAAAATGTGTGTCCCCTCAGCGAGGTCATCACGACTCGTCCGGTGCGGCAAAGGGCAGAGAAGATGGCGAGGGGGGCTTAAGTACCCCTCGCCCTACCTGCCGCATCGGAAGTGCCCACACAGCTCCTCCTCGCTCCCCTTGGGACTCCTCCTGCCCGGGGAGGAGAGGGTGCTTGAGAGGGGCGGGGGAAGCCCTCTGTGTCTAGGGGGCCGCCCTCCTGATGTCGGGCAGCTGCAGGAACACAAATGGAACAATGAAATGCGGCAATTTCAGAAGCACTTCCGTCGCTGGTCTCTCAGGATCATGAGTGAACGCAGATTTGGTAGGAAGGTTTAAAATCTCAAGAAAATCAGACATTGGTTTTCAGTATGTTTTGCACATACAAGCTTTCAAGGAGCTTCGAGTGTATATTTGCACCACAATGTACAACTTCAGCAATAGTTTTTGACTTGTTTTCTAACTTCCTAAATCCCTAAACTAGCAAAAGTATCTGAATACAATTGCCTTTTATATGATGACATGTATTGCAGAAAATAGAACACACTTTATTTAAATCCCATTTCTGCACCGGAAAGTATTTTTATTGCGGTCTCTCAGAGCCCTGCATGAGCCGAGCCCTGGAAATGTTACCATCGTTTAAAATATAATACATTCTCTTCAAAATTAAAAAAGTGAATTTCTTTGACATGCGACAGCTTTGACAGTGATAAGTTACATTATTTGTTTATTAAGAGGTAATGAAGAAAAGAAGGGGGTGATTCAAAAATATTTGCCTGATAATACAGTGTGGTTAAGTGGGGAAGCTGGGATTCATCCCAGGCTTTCTAGGTTCCCTTTGAACTATCAACCACTAAAGGGATATCTGTGTTCTTTTTTACCACAACTGTGATTGCTTCGTTTTAGACTTTTTGAGTTACGGCAGAGCAAAGGTGGCAGACGGAACCAGGAGGAAACTTGGCTTGTGTGGGAGCGAGGTTCCACGGGAACTTGGAGTTGACCCAGAGCCCGGCTCGAGCTATACGTGACTCGCCCACCTCTAGGTGTAAGCGCTTCAGTGTGAATCCCATGCCAAGTGCCTGAGTAACAACTGTAAAAAGAGCCCTTCGGCTAGCAGCTTCTGGAGTCTTTTACCAGTTGATTTGGAAGGAGCTCTGGTGTCACTTGTCACTCTGCTTCTTCGTATCTGTTATATTATGGAGCGTTAAAGCGCACAGAAGTGGTCAGCAGCCCGTGCGTAGCTAAATTAATAATTCTATTTGTTCTTTCTTACCTCTCACTCATACCATCCCAGCTTTGTGAGTGTAAATAACAGTGGTGTTGAGGTATTGCATATCCTCATTTGTAATTCGAATCGCTAATTATGAAGCTGCAGCGATTTACAGCGTGCAGGTTTTCTGAGAACACACTTCCATCCATAAATGGGTCAGCAACGGGGAAGGGGGGATAGCCTCAGAATCACACATGCTGGAATGCTTACAATCTGGGCCTCTGTCGGGCAGCTAGCCTGTAAAATTATTGTGTAAGTGTAGGGGCAGGAAATGGGGACAGGTAGACTGTGTGTATAAATATATTTGAAAAAAACACAATCCCCCCCACACACACACCACTTGGGTACACATTAGAATGAGAAAAAAAAATAAACAAACTGAGGACACTGAAGCATAACTACTACTAATCATAATAGATGCACAATCCCCACCGCTAAATAATTTTAGTTTGTGATGATCCAAAAGGGTTACACTTTTTGGGGTAGGATCGCTCATAATGAGACAGTTTTGTCAATAGAGGGTGCGATTTGTTAACATTAATCCCCCACCAAATATAATCTTTACTTTGTTACATTAACCTTGCACATATTTTGTTAAAAAGCATCCATTGCAAGCAAACATTTTTAGCAATCAAAAAGGGCACAAATTTGATCTTCAAGCTCTGTAGGACTCCCTCAACACCCACTAACAAGCGCCAAGAGGCATTCCCATCTGCTATGAGTGGCTCAAGCACTACATTAGTTAGCTTTGCAGCTTCACGACTCCCAGGCCCCAACGCAACCATCCACCCTCAAAGCCGTAAAGAGTAAAAGGGTGGGGTGGGTACAGGAAGAGCCCTCACACCACCAAGCCCTTCCCAGCTGCCGACGCACACTCACCCACTCTGACGTCACTTCGGCCTACCCGCTGGACCCAGCGCTGATGTCACTGCCCACTCCCCTCCAAAGTCCTGGAGTAAATGCCATAAAAAAGTTAGCAAAGTATGTGGAAAGTGTGCCACATACATTTTTGTGTCCAAATTTACAGCTAAACACTTTTGGGATGTGCACGAGAGTTCTCAATGGAGAGGCTGGGAACAACTTTGCCGGATACTTAGAATGAGTCGTTAAGACACCATGTGATTGTGCGCAGCTCTTCATGTCCACTGAGTGGCTCAAGCGCTACATCAGTAAGCTTCAAAGCTTCATGACTCCCAGGCCCCGACCCAACCACCCACCCTCAAAGCAGTAAAAAGGTGGGGCGGGTACAGGAAGAGCCCTCACACCACCAAGCCCTGTCCAGCTGCCGACCCACACTCAACCACTCTGACGTCACTTCGGCCTACCCGCTGGACCCATCTGTGACGTCATTCCCCGCTCCCCCCTGTACTCCTGGTGTTGAGAGAGAAAATTTGGTTTGTTTATAGTTTTAGTGATATAAGGTATCTTTTGTTAGCATGATGTATCTATATAAACACCTATTGACTCTGTTTGTTATGAGTCTAGGCAATTAGTTAAGTTAGTAAAAGGTTTCCATTGCTTGCGTACTCTACCCTCATGAAACGAGCAGAAAACCACACAGACGCCATCTTTGTTTTGTTCACGTCAGACCCGAGCAATGGTCATGTGTTATCCTTCAGTAGTCAGTAGGCCCTTGTTAGATGAGTTATAGATAGCAGCTCAATACACACTATTTTTTCCCCGTCTTGAGAATCAAGGTCGCATCTGGCTTCAGAGATGATAAGCGCATTCCTGAAGGTGCCGTGCCTGTGCTCCCAGGCACCAGGACGAAAGGGAGTTATCCCGCCTGACCTTCCCCAATAATAGTAGAAGCAGAGTTTCAAACTAATCATGTGTGCCATATATGGTCTTTCCTTTGAGCTTCAGAGCCAAGTAGTACTTTTCCATGTACGGTGACTGCACATGAAGGTATATATGTAATGTATTGACTGTAAACTGGCAGTCTTCTCTGCGCCCCGGATGGGTGCGGACAGAGAGGATCCTCTATAGAGTATTTTGTATAATAAACGATTGTCTTTTCTTCACTGCCAACTGACTGATTATTTGGTAATTGGTATTGGGGCTATTGGCTGGTATAGCTCCATATGTTATTTTTATGGTACGTCAGTGTAAATGCCATATTCACATTTTACATACAGTTTGTTACTGCTCACCTCAAACTTCAACTGTAGGAAACAATGGGGAATGGAAGGGGCTGCAATAGCTCATGTGTACAGCAGCTTTCCACTCTAACTATAACAAGCCTAAAACACACAGCAAGCAAACCCCGGGAAAGAGCTGCCATGCTAGAAGTTGAAGCGCGACAGGTGCCGAGTTGATGAAAGATCCTCCTGAAGTGGCCAGCATACTGGGTTTTCCGAAAACAGAAGCAGGGAAGGTCAGAAGAGCATGGTGGATGAGCGAGAGTCGGACACCGTACTGCATGCAGCTGCCATTGCTGAAGGCCAGGGTCCTGCAAGCGGTAGGTGCGGTGGCCGCCATTGCATTCCAACAATGAAAGTGAGAGTGAACATGGTGCGCAGAAAATAACAAGCATTGGCAAAGGTGCAACTTAGCCTCCTGTAACCCACAAGCAGACTATCTAACTCCTATGCGCCGGTTGCCTGGAGATCGTGAAATCTGCCATCTGTCCTCTCCTGCAGCCTCGCGCGCACGCACATGCTTCCACTCATCACACGCTTGCCTCGAGATAAAAAACAGGACGAGAGCATGTCATCACGTGCGCACCGTTGTGATTAGGGTCCGGCTAGAACCAAGAGCGGAGAGTAAAGGGGCCAGTAGCCTTGGAAGGATACAAATGACGACATAATCGTCATGAGGACAAAAACAAGCCTTACATCAATCAGAAGGTAGCATTTACTGACCTAAGTCAATGGAAAACATGGGCGGAGAGTGGGTGGAGCTTCAATGAAGCTTCCACACTAAAGTGTATACTGCTTTTCTAGGGGAGACAGTGCAAGCTCTGTCTAGGCGAGACCTAAAAATGATCACAACGCTAGCCTAAAAATACCTTCCAAAACATGCCTTATAAGCCAAACATACATGTCGTACAATAATAATAAATAAGGTGAGAAATATATTTAAAACAAAACCATGAGTGTAAAATGTAGGTGATGTCTTGTGCTAGTATGATTTACTGTGTTCTGGCTATACAACCATATCAAAGAACATATTTAAGCCATATAGAATGACATCATAAAAATTGGATGGATGGATGCATAGTGTCCAATTTCTTGATACAATAAAATTCTGCTTGAGATAGACTTTTCTGAGGATCCATGTCTGGCCTGGTTATAACTTCTAAAACTTGAAATCGTAGTTGAGCCACATTATTAATAACTTGAGCTTTTGTGGAATATTATAACACATATACCACCGCGTTGGCTTCCTTCTTTGCTGTTTCAATCAACAAATTATTTTGCTCAAACTGTTCAAACTGTTCAACTCAGTTCAGAGATTTTTCAGGGGCGGATAGCACTACTGTTTGAAATCATTTTGAATTTCTCATTCATGATAGCTTGATCTGAGAAGATCCTTTTGTAGTCTGAGGAATTATGAGAAGGGTAAGTGATGTTTTAGAGTAGGTTGGTGAAACCCTTGGTAGTGCAAGGTCTGTGGGTTTGGTGAAAACATTTGTTTTGATGCATGTTAGTGTTACTCAGATTGATACATCCCAATAGGAAATTTCTTGTTTCATTTCTATATGTTCTAAGTATGTTCTTTGATATGGTTGTATAGACAGAACAAAGTAAATCATAGCACAAGAATTGCCCTTCATTTTACACTCAAGATTACTTTTTCAATAGATATCTTCAAGCCTGAAACACTTGTGGAGAAGCGTGGCTCAATGGTTAGAGTGGCAGACCCTGATGCAGAGGTCTGGCCCGGGACCAGGGTTCACTACCCGCATCGGCAGCTCTTGGACTCAATTTCCCCGGACCTGATATTTCTCGCCTCAGTGCCTAGTCTAATCATGGGTCCCACTCTGTGACTCTGGGCATTAGCTTGCTTAATCTCCACAACAGCCCCAGCAGCGCTTGGATGCCTGGCTTCACCTTGGGGGTGCCCAGGAGTGGACATTTCACAGGAAAGCCAGGATGGGTTCCACAGCGGTATGAATACAGCGCTATGTGACCTCTGGGTAGTAGTGCGCTATATAAATACAAACACATTTACATTTACATTTACTTGCATGAAACATTCAGGCACCTTTAAATTTTGAAGCTTGAAGCGCTGGCGTAAAAATGTCCTACGTCACAGGTTTATTTCATAGAGTGCAGCGGCATACTTGGCAGCTTGTTTGCGATAGGGATCTAGAGAATGTGGGCTGTATTCCTTGATCAGGGTATCGAGTCATTATTGCAGTACCAGAAAGTGGAGTACACACAACTTATTGTTTTCATTAACCAGCATATAGTTATCACCAAGCAATTGTTTTCAAGAAAATGGAGCTGTAAAACATGTTTAACCCGGGGAACACAAACACGCCAGCATAACGCCAGGCATTTGTTAGACACAGTAACACCTTTATGTAAGCACATAATGCACACAGATGAGCCAGAATCTAATTATTACAGGACACTTGTTTTCTAGAAAACGAGGTTGTTTAGCATTTTAAAAACGGTGATCTAGGGGGCGTGGCTTGGCGCCGACGGTGATGGCGGTGCCCGTGTAAGGCTCTGCTGAGGCACCGGGGAGCTTGCCGTTCATAGCTCGCCTTTTCCTGCATGGCGGCTACCCTGCATTGGCGGAACACCCATGGACCCTAGTGTGACGGCTGCGGACTCGCGGAGCGGCTTAGAGACGGGGCGCTTCATTGTAGTAAGTTGTTCTGTCTCGGCTGTGGCCGCGACCGCCATTTTATGACGCCGCACAGGCGCCTCTTCATGTGCCGGCTCACTGAGCTCTCCTCGCAATGAAGTGCTTTATTTTACTGCACAGTTTGTCTTCTCCTAAGACTCCTCACATGGCATTATTGCTGCTTTAAAGCTTTGCTCCTCATCTTAGAAGGCTGTACACGGTGGCCATCTCATATTCTCTCCTGACCACCATTTTGTGTGACCTCAACACCTTCACACGATCCCCTGTTATGGTATGGGAGTGCTTTCTCAATTACAGATGGCCGCCTTCTTTTCACATTAATCTACTCCGCGCTGGTTATGGATATGCATTTGTGGACAATTTGGTGATTTAATACCACGTTATCCAGCAAGATAGAGCATTGCTATTTTTCTTTTTCACTTACTCTGCTTGGTGACAGAGCCTCAGATTTTCACAGTTCTTCTACCCATGCAGAACTTTGTTCTACAATTGATTGTGCTTTATGTGATTCACTCACTCCAGCTGGGTGAAGTGCGTCTCATCTTTTACAAACGTCTGGCTCCTTATTCGCATTTGTGCTTAAATTCAACATCTCTATTCCAGTGACTCTTTTTTAATGCTGTTGAAGCCTTCTTCTCTGCCATAGATCTTCTGGAACTTTGTTGTGGTCCTCTCCTGGCTATCTGCCACCCCTCACCACGGGGTTGTCATACCTTGCCTTCACTATCTGGGCAGCCTCCGGATGATGTCACACCTATCTCGCACTACCACAAAGTCTACATTTTTGAAAAATTCCAAAGTTTTCTCTGCCTTATCTAAGCTGGACGTGTCTCCTGCTTCCTGTGGTTCAGATGCAAATATGGATCCTTCTCAGTCTACACCAGGGAAAACCAACACTAAGAGACACAGGAAAGATCCTCCTTCTCCTCCCAACCAATCGGCGCCTGTTTCAATGGAGCTTTTGTTAGAGGAAATAAGGTCCTTTCGCCCATTTCTGGAGGAAATCAGAGCTCTACGTCCCTTCGTGGAGGAGACTAATGTCAAACTTCAAACCCTCACAGATAATTGGACACATATTGACGCAAATGTTTCCTCTGTTGAGCAAGCAGTTTCGTCCTTTCAGGAAACTTGCTCAAAGGTGCAACATTTGGCCTCGCAAATATCCACTCTTCAGACACAGGTGGAGGAGTTGGAGAACAGGAATAGACGGAACAATCTACGTATTTACGGCCTGGCGGAGGGACTTGAGGGATCAGATCCGCTTGCCTTTTTCAGGTCTTTTCTTCCTAAGCTGCTCCGTTTACCTGAAGGCACTGCTCTTAACATCCAGCGTGCTCATTGGCTTGGCCACCCATCTACTTCGTCATCTTCTTCACAGAGGCCCCGCGGTGTCATTCTTTACTTTCTGGAATATACTGACCTTCTTAAGGTCCTAACAGCTGCCAAATCTTCCTCCAACTTGTCATGGTCTGGTTCTTCTCTATTCTTTGCCCAGGATTATGCAAAAGCAACGGCAAATGGACGAAAAGCCTTCCTAAATATGAGAGAGGACCTCCGCTCAATTGGTGCCAGATATGGTTTATATCATCCTTGTCTATTCAAAGTCACCTATAATAACAAAACTACCACTTACAAGGATCCAGTCCGACTGCAGAGCTTTATTAATGCGCATAAGACCTCAGCTATGGATTCTTCATCTTCTGCTCCTGGTTGAGATGTTGTTTTTCGTTTCCTGCTCTGTCATTATTTTTAGCTCTCTTTAGTCTCATATTCCTTGTCATTGTTCACTTTTAATTGCATTACTGTTTATTGTTCTTTGTACTCTTGTTCCGTCTTTTATTCATAATTTAATCATTCATTTTTCCCCCCGCCTTTATAGGAACTCTACCCTGTCTGATGATGTCTCCCCGGTTCCTTGCCTCGCCGACCCTTGTTGCGCCGACTCACCTGTATGGTTTCACCCTCCCTCATCTCCTTCTCGTTTTCTTCCTATGTAGGTATGTTTTCCCCTTATCTTCTCCCCTTGTCCCTCTTTCTGTTTTGCATTTCTCATCCAAGTATTCAATTTTCTTGTTTTCTCTTTTCGCTTTCTATTTCACTCCTTTCTCCTTCACACCATCTCATTCTCGTGTATTTTCTCCTTTTTTCTTTCTTCTTAATTTTTATTGCAAATTCCTCTTCCTTCTTTTTCTTCTTATTCATGGGTTTCTCTTTTTGTTCTATCTACTCTGTATTTATTGATTTATTGTACATGCTATGTCTCTGAATATCAAATCAAATCAAAGACTTTATTCGGCTATATTTCATAACCAGAAAAGTACATAAAATCACAATAAAAATTTACAAGCATCAAGCAATGATATAAAAGGGAAAAAACAATTCATAATGATACAGTATCAATGCGTAGTGCAAAGCTTTCAATTATAAATATGGATTAAATTTAAACAAACATGGGGACCCCTTCCCAACAGATGGATATAGTCCGCCTTTAACTTTGTTAACAGGATATGTGGGGTACTTTGGATAGAAATCATGTAGGTCCCATACAGATATGGGGCCGTCTCCTATTTGGGGCGGATTGGATCGTAGATAGGGGACAATGTTTCTATTTCTAAATTTCACAAGTATCAGGTCCCCACTAATGTCTTTGGTTAAAGACCCTAGCCAGCCCACCCTTCTAACACACAGGATTCCGCCGTCGTGATAGGGTGCAAGTGGTCTATTTTTAGATAGCCAAAATATGACCTTGTTTAAAAGCCCCTGGCGACATTCGGGTTTCCCGTGGGAGGGTGCCGGTATTCCCGAAAGGACAAGAACGAATGGGGCGGCTTCTGGGGGTAGGTGTATGGATGCTACTCTTTTAGGATCCACTCTAACAGCAGCATATTTAGTAAACCCAAGTTTAGGGGCAACTTTAGGGAGAGTTGTAGCATTTTTATTAGGAGGCTGCGAGGAAGTTTTGGGATGTTTGCTTATATTCATAGGCAAAGAAGCATTGGGGGAAGTAAGTGGATCAAAACCTTTCAAGATTGCCTTATTCAAAGTGGGTGGAGAGTTGGCTTTAGTAATTAACTCGTTTGTTGTATTAATGGCCGACGGGGCTCTTCCCCCATTAGAAGAATCTGTAGTAGGTGAAGAAGAGTTAGCTAAGATGATTTTCTCAATACCTGTTAATCTATCACCCAGTGCATTTATTTTTTCTACCAGTGGTAGTACGATAGAATTTAACAGTAGCTCTAACTGAGACAGTAGGGGGAAATAGGAAGAAGGTGCCTCCACCGTAGTCGAGGTGGGGTTAGGGACAGGCGAAGTAGGACCAATGCACAGTTTAGAAGTTTTAAGATAATTTCCACTCTCATTTGTCCTGTCATGCTTCCTTTTAGTATTTGGTTCCTGGGATGAAGCGATACCTTGGGTGTTATTTATTAAAGATGGTATAATTGAGTCACTGGGTTTGCTAGTTGGAATGATAGTACTGATGTTTTTTATAGGGAATGGGGAAGCCACTGGGGCGTACTTAGTTCCGCATTAGGCGTTTATTTCCTCCCAGAAAGGCATAATCTGCGTGTTATCAGAAGTCGCTAGGGGAGATAGTATAGTTACTAACGATTGGCGCGACTCCTTCGCCGCCTCGCTGGAAGTGGGCGGTGTTCTACTGGTCACAGCAAAATTTAAGACCCCCTGTCCTAAATCGCGTAAAAAGGGAGTTTTCTTGTTGGCCCCCTTGCATGACATAGTTCAGGAAAATGGTATGTACACGGGGCAAATGGTTTTCACAAGGAAATGCACTGACCAAGAAGTGTCCATATATGGCTATAACAAAAGTACCTCCTCTTTTCGCGGAGCCAAAGGGGGTGCCCCGTTCCGTCCTTCTCGGTCCTCTGAGGGCCACAGAGGGCCCGCCCTTTGCCCGGGCTTAGCCCCGCGCTATGACCCGCGCGCGTCCCGCGGGACAGAAACAAGGAGTGTATGAAAAGGTCAGGTAGGCGGGGCCGGCTGGGGAAGAGTACCAGCTGTTGGTAATCACAGGGAATGCTGGTACTCGCAGTCCCCGGCCGCCGCACCCGCCGATTCCCCAGAGGCAGCAAACAGCAGCAGGCAGCAGAAAACAGTCCCCAGATGGCCAGGAGATTCCTCCGGTCTCCCACAGGGTCACAGGGCCAAAATCCCGGCAGACCTCGAGCCGCGAGTCGCACCCGCGAAGCGGGGGAGGCAAGAGGTAATAGCAGCAGCAGGCAGAAGGCGGGGTCGGCTGGGGAAGAGTACCAGCTGTTGGTAATCACAGGGAATGCTGGTACTCGCAGTCCCCGGCCGCCGCACCCGCCGATTCCCCAGAGGCAGCAAACAGCAGCAGGCAGCAGAAAACAGTCCCCAGATGGCCAGGAGATTCCTCCGGTCTCCCACAGGGTCACAGGGCCAAAATCCCGGCAGACCTCGAGCCGTGAGTCGCACCCGCGAAGCGGGGGCGGCAAGAGGTAATAGCAGCAGCAGGCAGGAGGCGGGGCCGGCTGGGGAAGAGTACCAGCTGTTGGTAATCACAGAGAATGCTGGTACTCGCAGTCCCCGGCCGCCGCACCCGCCGATTCCCCAGAGGCAGCAAACAGCAGCAGGCAGCAGAAAACAGTCCCCAGATGGCCAGGAGATTCCTCCGGTCTCCCACAGGGTCACAGGGCCAAAATCCCGGCAGACCTCGAGCCGTGAGTCGCGGGGGCGGCAAGAGGTAATAGCAGCAGCAGGCAGGAGGCGGGGCCGGCTGGGGAAGAGTACCAGCTGTTGGTAATCACGGGGAATGCTGGTACTCGCAGTCCTCGGCCGCCGCACCCGCCGATTCCCCAGAGGCAGCAAACAGCAGCAGGCAGCAGAAAACAGTCCCCAGATGGCCAGGAGATTCCTCCGGTCTCCCACAGGGTCACAGGGCCAAAATCCCGGCAGACCTCGAGCCGCGAGTCGCACCCTCTCTGAATATAATTTCATGGAATGTCAAGGGTATAAATTCCCCAATTAAGCGTCAGCGCATTTTATCAGACCTTGCCAAATTGAATGTTGATATTGCGTTTCTCCAGGAAACCCATCTTTCTGATGTAGAGTCTGTTAAGCTTCGTAGAGGTTGGGTGGGTGAGGTTTTCTATTCGCAAGGTGATGGTAAGCGCAATGGGGTTGCGATTCTATGCCGCAGATCACTCCCTTTCACAGTCATTTCCCAAGAGTCCGATACTAATGACAGATGGACACATGTCAGACTATCGCTTAGAGGTGTTCCAATCTCTCTTCTTAATGTCTATGGTCCCACCAATGGTGAACCCCTTTTTTGGGTTGAATTTTCCCCACGTATAACACAATTCATGGATGATAATTTCTTCCTTGCTGGGGATTGTAACCAACCCCTGGACCCGTTTATCGATAGAAACTCTGACGTCACCTATGTTCCTACCAAGCCCCACAAACTTTTCTCACAAGCCATATCCCAACACAAACTTGTTGATTCTTGGCGCCTTTGTAATCCAACCCTACGGGAGTTTACCTTTTACTCTCCGTTTCATAAATCTCAATCGCGGATTGATTATATTTTTGTCTCCCATAACCTTGCTCAAACACTCACTGCAGCTGAAATTGGTCAAATTTTACTCTCCGATCATGCCCCGGTTGTAGTTAGCCTTGACGTAATCCCTAAGGCTGAAGGGCCTAAGAGATGGCGTTTTAACAATACCCTCCTCTTGGATCCCAAGTTCTCCACCTCCTTCACTGCTTTTTTTAATGAATTTTTTTGTTTAATGATATTCCGCCCATTTCGAAACACACTGTTTGGGACGCTTTCAAGGTGGCCGCACGCAATTTCATTATTGGATATGTCGCAAAAAAACGCAGGGCTGCTCGCCAATTTACTAACACTCTCCTCCATGACATTAAGCGATTGGAACACGCCTATTTCACTTCACTTTCCCAAGATAGTCTGACAGCTTTGGTCGCTGCTAAGATTAAATTTAATGAAAAATCTACTGAAGATGCTTCCTTATATTTGCTAAAGTCAAGTGCTAAGTTTTATGGTGGTAGGAACAAGGCTGGCAGAATCCTTGCCAATTACTTAAAGGTCAAGCACAACAAGATGACTATTGAATCTGTTTTTGATGCCAACGCTCACTTACACCACAGAGATGCCGATATCCTTTCTACATTTTCCCGCTTTTATGAGACTCTCTATACCTCTGACACCCAACCCTCTCTTTCTTCTCTCACACATTTCTTCTCGACCATCCAAAAGCCTGGCCATTTCCCTCTCGATCTCTCCCTTTTGAAAACTGACATTTCACAGAAAGAATTGCTTACCGCGCTCCAGCGTCTCAAACTTAATAAAGCTCCTGGCCCAGACGGTTTTACAGTTGAATTCTATCTTCATTTCTCCAAGCTATTGATTCCCAAATTGCACTCCCTTCTCAATACCTTTGTTGAAATAGGTGCTTCTTCAGGGACCTTTTCCGACGCACACATTTGTTTAATACCCAAGCCTGGAAAAGATGTACAGCACTGTAAGAACTACAGGCCCATCTCCCTTGTCAATATTGATTATAAACTCTTCGCTAAGACATTGGCAATCAGGTTAGATCATTTACTTCCTGATCTCTTAGGTGAAGAGCAATCTGGTTTTGTTAAAGGTCGTTATATCACTGAAAATACCAGACTTTTGTTCAATATACTGTCAAAATCCTCCCATCTTCTACATTCCCTTGCAGCGATAGCCCTAGATGCCGAGAAGGCATTTGACAGGGTGGAATGGCCCTACCTTTTCCACACCCTTGGATGGTTTGGCTTTGGCCCTAAATTTATTTCCTTAGTCTCCTTGTTGTATTCTCATCCACGGGCTGCTGTTTATGCGAATGGTCAAATCTCCCCCTACTTTGACCTAAGCAGAGGAGTTCGCCAGGGCTGCCCCCTTTCACCTTTCCTCTTCAATCTTGCTTTAGAACCTTTCCTGTCCAAACTTCGCCAGAACCCCAATATTCATGGCTTTCAGAGTCTTCTATTAAACTTGCTGCCTACGCCGATGATATTTTACTCTTCATTTCAAATCCCACGATCTCCATTCCGGCTTTCTTAGAGGAAGTGCGGAATTACTCCTCAATGTCTGGCTATAATAACGATAAGTGTGAGATTTTACCTCTGACAAAATTCACCTTTAAACCTGATTTCAATGCTTCCAATTTTACTTGGAGTCCCTCCCACATTAAGTATTTAGGATTGCACATCACTCCCTCCATCCCTGACACTGTCTCTCTATGCTTGACTAAATGTACTCAGAAAATCTCCGATCTTACAGCTAGGTGGCACCCTCTCTACCTGTCCTGGTGGGGTCATTTGGACACTATTAAAATGATGTTATCCCCCATTATTTTATACACGATTTCTAATATCCCTGTCCCTATTTCAGCCAAATTCTTTAAGAAAATTAAATCGGTCTTGTCCTCCTTTTTATGGCATAATGAAAAACCCAGAATGTCCCTTGCTAGGCTCATTCGCCCCGCTTCTGAAGGTGGAGTTAACTTTCCGGACTTCCCAGCCTATCAGAAGGCCTTTTTGTTACATCAAGCTTCCTTTTGGCTGCAAGACCCTGCCTCCCCATGCCCTCTATGGACTAAGATTGAATGCCTTTTTCTCTCCCCTTTCTCCTTCGCTGAATATATCTCTTTTTCACGTAAACCTTCCTCGATTCCCACTCCCATTCATAAATTTACTGTCAAACTCCTCTTATCCTCCAATCCTCCTCCCCCTACGTCTGTTGCCAATTTCCTTTCATCTACTATTTGGCATAACAAATACCTTTTAATTCATCGTAAGCCCTTTTACTGGAAATCCTGGAGGTCCAAGGGACTGCTCTGGATTTTGCAACTCTTTTCACATTCCACCTTCTTCCCTTTCCACACCCTATCTTCCACCTTTGACCTACCCTCATCTTTTGCTCCCAAATACCTTCAACTCAAAGCAGCGGTTATGGAGGTCTACACACAACTCTGGCAGAGATCCCCATCTCCTCTTTCTCCTGACCCTACTTCCCAACTTCATTTTATCCTGCGAGCTGCTCCTAAAGCTTCCACTCTCTACAGGTACCTTCATGTGCATGCACTCACCAGGCCTAAGTCTAGGGTGGAAGAGCAGTGGGAACATGACCTTTCCTCCTCATGGCCAGTTTCCTTTTGGGACAAGATTTGGACTAAGGTTCGTAAAACATCAAGAGCAGCGTCCTTGACACAATCCATGTTTTTCATTTATAATCGACTGCTCCACACTCCTTCTGCTCTTCACAAACGCTTCTCTACCACTCCAGATGTTTGTTGGTCTTGCTCATCGCCTAATGCTACCTTATTTCATATGTTATTTTTATGTAAGCATGTTCATGATTTTTGGTTACAGGTTTGGGCTCAAATTAATGTTATTTTTTACACTTCTATTCCCTTATCTCCGACCCACCTCTTTTTGGGAAGTCTTTCTTCATGTTCACATTGTTGGTTTGTTACTGGCTGTTGCTTTTCAACAGATTACTATTAATTGGAAAAGTTCCTCTACTATTTCTTTCAAAGCATGGTGGTATATTGTATGTCATAACCACATACTTGATGCTGCTTTTGTTTTTCCTGCTCAGTTGGCAGCCAAACGTGCAGATCTCTGGCTTCCTGTCACAATGTATTTAGATAGTTGTACCACTCGTTCATTCTGTCCACGACCTGCTCAGCAGGAAGTTTCCAAACCCCCCTGATGTCCTTGTCATTTCATTTCTTGTTCATCATTATTATCTGCATATCCTTGTTTGCATTTCCTTAGTTGTTGAATCACTATGCACTCTCTTTTTGCTTACTACTGCCCATGATAAGTTTGTTGTTGTTTCCTCAATTATAAATTGTACTCTGATTTTCCCCCCTTTGTTTCCCTTTCCCTTTCCCTCCCCATCCCTTACATAATTACTTTGCTGTACCATATATTGTTACCTTATATATTATGCTTAATAAACTTTTAAACTCAAAAACGGTGATCTAAAACACGTACATTTCCCCGGTCTCTGAAATAATGCAACCCATTGTTTTTATAAGTTTTTCCATTGTGGAGTACCTGCTATGGTTTTGTACATAATTTGTTTGCACTGGGTCGGTTTGAAGTTTTGCACACATATTTTTGGGACTGGTTCTGAATTGTTTTGAGCACAAAATCATCCTCTGAGATTTATAGGATCACTTCACACTCAATATTTTAATTGACATAAATAAGAGACCAACTTCGATGCAGATCAGGTTTTCACATTTTCATTTCTCAGAGACCCCTGAAGAAGGGTCATCAGACCCGAAGTACATTTGGTAACAGGTACTCATGCAAAACTGGAGAAATAGCCCACTCCTGGTCAGCACAGGTGTACGATTGGAATAAATATTGCATAATTTAAAAACCACAGAAGTGTGAGTTTGCAGCATAATCCATTAATGTGGCTACTGTCATGTCTACATATTATTCAGGGAGAGCAGTGGTAAAGCTGGCAATATATTATGCTCACAGTCATGTCATTTTGCTGTATAGGGTGCAATGAGTCCTTGGTCAGTTTAAATTAAATGAATTAACACTATTAAACTTAGACTACATTCTAAACAAAGTTGCCCAAGGAAGGTTTGTAATAATATATAGCCGAGAACGAGTTCCAGTTGGAGGAACGTAGTGCGCTGACTGTTGTTGGATGTGTTTGTAATAGAAAGTACTTCAACAAATTGAATAAAGAATTGCTTTTAAAGTAAATCACAGGTTTCTGAAGAGGCATACCATGGTCAGTATGATTGGGGGGCTTAAGGGGCAGTGGAAAGTGACATGAATGTGGATTGGTAGAGGTGCTAAGAGAGAGAAAACACAACACTTTGTAAAATAATCATACTTTTTGAATATTTTTAAAATGTAGAGAGGGAGACCGTGTGTGTTCATTTTTGTCCATAGGTATGTAAAAATGCATTGTGAAATCCGACAGACACCTCACCATACCCGACTGAAACCACCCTGTACCCAACTATTTACCAGAAACTACATTTATTAGGGGGTTGTAACTCCCCAAACACCCCTCTGAAGCTACACCCTCAAATTACCAATGCCATGTTAATAATCTTTCCTTGAGAAGAAAATGAACGTATTTAACTGTTCACTGTGGGTGCCACTGCCTCTACCGGTGCAGTTTCATGGCAATATCTGTGTTCATTTACTAGGGGCAATTTGCATACTAGCATAGAAAACTGTGATTTAAGTACCATTCTATGCAGTCTATCTTACAGTCTAAAATTCATATGTTTTATGAAACTGGAAGCATAATTTGACTACTACGGTTATCTTTTCGTTTCACTGTACTCAAGAGGTTCAATCTGTTCTGAATTATCTACAAGCAAAACACAGCCCTAAAACCTTTAAATGTAGGACCCCAACATCTCAGGGGTTGTTGCAGTGAAATAGAACTCATTAATCGCAGCAAACCTGATTACATTATTGTAGAAATTAAAACAGGTGCATATCTCGTCAATTAATTACATATGTATCTATTTGATGAATTTGTATAGTGCTTTCACCTAAGCAATTAACAAAATCTTATGAAATCAAATAACTAAGGGCTAGATGTAGGTGGGCTAATACCGGTGGGTAACGGCTGAAAATCGGTAAATTTCCCATTACCGACCGGTATTTAGTCCTTTGCAATGTAGGAGGCTGGATTTAAGGATTCGGTAATTCACCGATTCGTTAGTTTAAGGAATCGGTAAAATAAATAAAAAAGGCATCAGTTAATTACCGAATTCTTAAATCCTATGTAGGGAGCACTTAAGTGAGTGCATTTTTGGTTTAAGGATTCGTTTTTTACCACCAATTACAAGTTGGTGGTAAATAACGAATACCATTAAAATAGCAATTTTCTGCTTTTTTAGAAGTGCCATGTGGCAGACATACATGCCCTTAGGGCATGTATGTGCGCCATATGTTCACACATGCACGATTCAGGGTGTCAATGTGACACCCTGCCACCCTTGAATATGCTCCCCCTATTACCGAATCAGTATTTACCAAATCGGTTATAGTAAATGGCTTCCCATTCATTCCTATGGGCTTCCAGGCCCATGGGAATGAATGGGAAGGTATTCCTTATTACCGATTCGGTAAATACCGAATCGGTAATAACGAATATTACTGAATCGGTAAAACTTACCAATTTTTTACCTACATTCTATTTACCGATTCTTAAATACCGAATCGGTAAAATTCGGTATTTAGGGATCGGTAAATAGAAATTACCTACATCTAGCCCCTAATGATGCAAACCGAAAAAGTATACATGAGGGCAGGAAAAAAGAAAGACAATATGAGCAAATAACTAATAACTTGGATGAAAGAAAGTGGAAATATGCAGGATTGCAGAGCTAGCTAAAATTGCACATCATGTATGAAATGTGAGAAATAAAATATAATTTCCAGTATATACCACACTTTCCAAATGAGGAAGAGAAGACATGACCAGTAACTCTGCTAGAAGTTGATTTGAGCACCAGTATCATGCAGCAAATCCAAAGGCCAAGATTGTTGATAACCAGTTCCTTGGTGATCAGTGGGAGAAAACAAACAGGACCACTTGATGACACAGGCCAAGGAAACCGAAGGTAAGTGAAAAATCTAGGGGCAGATTTATCATTCTATCAAGCAGTGCCACACAATGCAATGCAACACAAACTCAACAATCCTCCTTGTTCTGCTGTGCTGAGTGAAAGGGTAGGAATGCACAATATTTACAAGTATAATGCACATTCATGTTCTGTATTAGCACTGGTGCACTTTTGGCTGCCAAGCACCTTCATAGTCACCCTTGTTCCTTTGTGCAAAGGTACCTGTGTTGTAGGCATGTTTTTGTTTCTGCACAAAAATAGTCCTGAGAGGCAATTTCCTCTTCCTATCTGTGCTGCAAAATGCAGCACAGGGAGAAAGAGGAAAAAACAAGGAGAAATACAGATGTTTCTTCTCATTGTGCCTCCCCTGAGGAGGTGTAGCATTTTGACACTCTCCCAGGTCTACCACTACTGGTAAATCCGGGACCACACCAAAATCAATGGGTGGTTGCATAGGGGTGCCTCTGCCTCTGTACCTCAGAGTAACACAATGCAGCGATTTGCGCTGCATTACTCTAGAATCATCAAACCATGCAGGGCCATACAAGGCCGTCTTGCATGGCTTGATATATCTAATTGAGATTTGCATCACCCTTGCACCCCTTGTGTGGGGCAAGGGCAATGCAAAATATGGCTCTTAGTGACAGGAGCCTGCAAGGCTGACTAGCCCCAGAACAGCACCCCAATGGTCTACCTAAAAGCAAGACCCAGGAGGGCAGAATTAAACATTATCTGGTAGGAAGTGGTTTCAGCAGCATGGGCCTTCACAGGGAGAAAAATTCACAAGAATCGTTAAGGACCCAACGCAAAACACCCAACCTCAGTACCCACAAGTATTGCAAACCAGACGTTGCCTTCTGCTGCCAGCAACTGGCAGAATAAAAACAGTATGCTTCACTAAAGTTCACAATATCCGTCCATACTGTCAGTCATGCACAATTCAGCACAGTTTTCACACCTTAAAACAATCTGCATAATGAATCTTCAGAATGTCTTACTCTACAAACCTTTCCCTAAATGATAAACTGCTTCAAACATTTCTCTCACAGAAACCAGCGTGCTTTCATTACATATCTCACTCATATATGTGCAGTTCATTCATAGACAATAACAAAGCTGAAGCTGGTAATTCTTGTATGAATGTCGGCTTCACCCTCAATAATAGTTATAAACAGTCTATGCACAATTCATATTAAACTAATATCATAAATAGATAATACTGTTATTCAAGTTTTATAATAATATCAATGTGTTACTATTGTAGTTAATTTACATACATCAAATCGCCAGCTTAATCACTACGATGCATTCCATTGTTACAGCACAAAATATTACAACGCTGGCAATAATTGCATAGCAGCCAGGTTGTACCAGCTATTAAAAAATCTCTTAACTTATTAATATTCATATTTGCTATACTGCACACAGGTATAAATATATCACTCTATAAAAACTACTTAATATAGATAGAACATAGTAACATAACAATTTCCCAAGTTCATAGCATGTCTATCGTTTACACTCTTCTAGCTTCTACTGTTGAAATGCATTTTCAAGGTTGGTCATAACGTGAATATTAAGATCGCTTAAAATTCTTCTGGGGGAATGATTTGAAGTAGTCTTCAAAGGCAGAATGCTAAACAAACACCACAATAAATCTCCTGGGCTCATCATGTTTAACTTGCTCCTTTCAACACCTCCCACGTTTCAATGAAGAGGGACCTGGCAGAATAAAAATCTCATTATAAGACATTTTATTGAAGAAGTTAGTGTATCTCAGAGGTGTAGCTCATAAGGGAATACAGGCATTTATCAGAAACAATCTATAACCACGTTTCTAATATATACCTTTGTAATCATCTAGTCAAAGCAGTTTCCTCCCCAAAATGTCTTTTATTTTAGTGGTTGTATGACAAATTTGTTACCACAAACATATTATGATACAAAAATATCAACTACAAAATTGCTGAGTTCATGCACAAATATTGTCTAAAAATATTGACTACCAAAGTATTGTGGTCCAAAATATTGACATTTCATTGATTTTCTTTATTCATGAATCCATGTATTTAATGGTAGTTAACAAAATGTAATATACTTATATATTAGGCAAAATACAAAACATACAAATAATAATTTAATAACTTAAAATAAGGTTAATAATACATATGCATTTAAGATAATTTTATTAATAAAAACATGCACTATTAAATGACAAGATCCAATAATTGATTTAAACAAGAAATAAAATGTTAAATACAAAGAATACAATGAATATATATTGTAAAGTGAAGCTCAATAAATATCTATATTGATGGTTTTAGAAGTATAAAAATAGAATTATAAATTATTAAAATATTATAAATATTTTTTTAAATAAGAAATAACATGTTTAAAATGAAAAACATATATATATATATATTTGAAAACGATATACAATTAATGGCAAATAAAAAATTTAATTTTTAAAAAAAAATTACATCTTTGAATTCAATATTCTCAAAATGTCTATAAAGAATTCAGGATAAAGTCATTTAAAGTACCTGCCGAAATTGTACAGGTTTTTCAGGGGGTACGGGATGAGATCAGATTTACTATTTTAACTCCACTCTAACAAACACTGAGGAGAGTGAGGTTTGATTTACTATTCTAACTCCAGTCTAACAAAAATTAGAAAAATAATATAAATTAAGGTGGACATGTTAACTCTTATACTCTAGCCCATCAAACATTGGGGAAAGTGCACACATTGGGATAGAAGAATTAGATTTACTATCTTAACTCCAGCCCAACAAACATTGGAGTTTTACTATTGTAGCACCAGACCAACAAGTATTGGGAAGCTACATATATTTGGTGTTGGAGTAACTCTTCTAACTACAGTCTAACAAACATTGAGGTATTCTTATATTTGGGGGATGGAAGAGGTAAAATCTACTATTCTAACTCCAGGCTTACAAATATGGGAAAAGTATATACATGCTGACAGGGGTCAGAATTACGAATCTAACTCTGGTCTTACAACCCCTGGGCAACTACGTACAATGAGGAGGTCTGCATTACTATTTTATCTCCAGTCTATTGGTGAATGTCCATTCAATGGGGGGCTGATTTACTACTCTAAATCTAGTCAAACGAAAAAGAGAGCTGCTGATGGCAAGATGGCCGCTGTGTAGGTGCTGCAAGGGCCACCCACCTACCGCTCCCTAAATATGTTGATGTTATGAGGAGTTTCTTGTAGTCATAAAAACCATATCAATGACCCTCGTGGTAAACCCATCTACCTTGAGATACGACTGTGGGGGAATTCAAACTGGCTTTGGTAAACGGACTTACTTGGTGGTGCGTGCTGTTTGGAATATTCTGGCTGGCTGGATTAGCGGCAGAGATCGGCTTTGGTGTAGTGGCATGCTGCCAAAACTCTCTAAACCTCTGAAGGACCGCCTGGAGAATGGCACTTTGGCTACTGCCGGGAACTTACTCAGCCCTCTTGCTGCTAAGAAAACTCCAGCTGCTGCAAAGTCGGGAGACGCTACTCCCTTAGTCAGATGCTAAGAACTGGAGGCGGGGAAACAAAGCTCCAAGGAGCACCGTCCCGATGGGGAGGTGGAGACCTACACAAAGAGGCAAGTTGTTCCAGGGTTGTTCTCCAGTCGTAGCAGGGCTGCGGCAAAAAGGGAGACTGTGGCTGGGGGGACTCTTTTGCAGTCAGCAACAGCAGTGAACATCGATCTTCCCTCCAAAGATGCTGCAAGTACGGGACTTTCCATGAGTAATGCAGTAGTGGAGGGGGCTGACAGGGGAAACCTGAATAATGCTAACACTAATGACTTGAGGAATAACAAAAATAATACAGATAAGGAGGAGGAGGCGGAGGAGAAGGGAAAAGAAAAGAAGGCACCGGAGGGGGCCACAGCAATTAGTCCCAAGCTGACCCAGACTCTATGCAAGGTTGGAGGAACCCCAGAGGGGGGGTTCTTTTCTCTAAATGAGGACTTTGCACTGTCTGATATCAGTGAGAATAATATATCGACAAACGCGGACTCTGACAGCTCACTCTCCAATCCTAGCACCGATAAGCGTCTATCAGCCCAGAGAAGGAGAAGGAAGGATAAAGATCGGAAAGAAACTTAAGAAGTACAATCCAATTCAGATCATAGTCAACTGAAATGGGACTACTCTTCTTCGCATTTTCTGATAGATGATGAGGGACCTGCTGGTGAAGATGGTAAATATTGTTCACACGGGTCAAAGCAAAGTATGTCTGAGGTGAAGAAAGGAGCAGAGTCATTTCCCTCAATAGGGCTGATCTATTCGACCCTCAAGCAAATGTAAGTGGAAGCAAGGCAAGAGCATAAAAGGGCTCGTTTGAAAACAAAAAGCTTCAAGGTGCTATTATGAAGTTTAATAAGACATGCACAGAATTTACAGAGTGGACACCTGCACTGGAGGACACAGTGGTGGCATTCGAGGCGGGAGTCGAGGCTACTGTACAAAACGTCACTACCAAGGAGACCAGGATGGTGGATGTCATATGGAAGTTAGAAGACTTTTAAAATCGCCAGCGGCGTAACAATCTCAGGTTTTAGGGCACACCAGAAAATGCAGGAGGAGAGGCTATCAGAGGGTTCGTGCTATGCCTGCTAAAAGGGGGCCTTCCAGGACTAGCGCACTGGGACTGGGAGATGGAGGTGCAAAGAGTACACCATTTTCCACTCAAGCTGAAAAAGAAGAAGGGACTAGAACGCAATGAAAGGTCTAGAGCTATTTTTTAATATTTTTTAGTAACTTTCTTCTTAGACAAGCAGTCTTCGATAAAGCAAGACTGGTAGCAAGATCCTCAGCTGAAGGGTATACCATCTTTGTTAGGCCAGACGTTTTCCACATTACTGTGGGTAGAAAGTGTAGACTTCGACAACTAATATTGCCTTTTCAAAAGATTGGGTGTGAGGTCTATCCCTTTAGCCCAGCACATCTCAAGGTCATTCACAAGGGGGTCATAAAAGTGTTCCCCTCAGAAATACAGGCACAAAGTTGCCTTCATGAGATTTCTGAGACAGGGAGATAGAAGGAATTTAGAGAGAGGGGATATTATACTTGTTTAGGTTGGCTGGTATTTTTTTTCTTTTTTTTCTGTCTGATGTTTCCCTTTTCAGTCGCCTGCTGTGTTTTTATTTTTTCTCTCTTCTTTTTTTCAGATATATTTTAAGTTATTGATTATAATTGAAGATTTTCCTTTCTCACCGCGGTCTTTGCGGAGCGATAGTGGGTGGTGGTGGGAAGCAGCACTTTACAGGAGGCATCACAAGGGTCCCTGGACATATTTTGCCTAATGTCAGGGATGAGGGTGGGAGAAGGGAGGGGTGGAGAAGTGGTTGGTCCAGATGTCTGTTCAGGATGAGATGATATTACTAAATTTAAAAATGTTGCGGGGACTTTTTAAATACCAAGGGAAGAAATGGGTAAGCTGAGAATAGCATCTATCAATATTTGCAGATTGAATAGTCCCCTTAAAAAATGTACGATTGATGAGGACATCTCAGGGCAGACATAGTGTGTCTACAGGAAACACTTGTTGAACCTGGCATACAAAAAGTGGCAGAACTTGCAGGCAATCAGCTAGTTTCTAGTACAACACAGGGAATACGGACAAGAGGGGCTGCTATTATGGCTCATAAGAATTTAGCTGGAATTACATGTTCAAAATCCGATCAGATGGACAGGTGGGTGATTACTCAATATTGAGTAATAACCTGTTCACATTATGCTCAGTATGCGGCTCCATATTAGATGATCCTTCCTTGCTGGACTGGCTAAATATAGAACTGGTAAGCTGGCCACTTCCACTAATTTTATGTGGGCACTTCAATATTAATTTGAATTCCAGCTCTATCAAGCTGGGAAAAAGGTCATACTCGGCCGTATGCCAAAAGTGTTTCAGTCTTTAGCTAGTCTATGTATGACACATGGCTTAACAGATGCCTGGGCAGCACAGGAACTTCAGGACACAGATACACTTTTTTTAGCCCCACATCAATCGTATGCCAGACTTGGCTACTTCTTTGTATCCCATCGGCTTTTGTCAAAGTGTCAGATATTTAATTTCCCCCGTATTATGTCAGATCACAACCCGCTGGTTTTAGAATTTTCAATACAAATGCAGAACCCTCCAACATCACGCTGGACTTTTGACAGAGCTCTACTCTATGATCTGGAATATATAGACCACATGAAGAGTTGAATTCCAAGATTGATAGCTGAACCATCATCACTGGACGAATCAGAATTATTATTTGCTACATTTCCACCTTCATCAATACACCCAACTGTCTTTTTTTGACGTGACGTGATCAAGCATACTACGTCAAATCCAAGAAGAAGAATCCTTGTGTGGAGCGCGCAACAGGAAGGTCGCATGGAAGAATGGCTCACACATAGAATGGCGCAGCCACTCGAACAATGCGGCCGAGAAGCACCTTTGTACAGAAGTACCGTTGGCTCAACTGTCAGTAGTAAAGAGATTGAGCTACAGTTAGAGAGAGTACAAGGCTAGATTTTGTAAAGGTTTCTCTGAAAGCATGAATAAGAGGGGAAACTATAAGATGTAGGAGGACAGCTCAGAAGAAAAAAAAGCAACATATCCAGGAACTATATATAAAACTACTGTAAGCGGAAACTCAATTGGTCGGGGTAATTAGAGAGGGGGAAGATATAGGACAAGTGCAGGTAAATGTGGCATTATTGAAGTCATCAATTCTTGATATCTCGGCCAAAAAAGCAGCAGGCAAATAGACAGCTTGGTGGACTAGAATGTACGAATGCAGTGAAAGAGTTGGGTGCCTGCGCACTAGACATGGTATGATTCAAGCGATAATTGCGGAAATTGAAGATCCTTTGGTTGTCTCAGTCATGGAGCCCTCGGACATACGGAGCTCTAAATGTAGTCAAACATGGTAGAACAGGATTGCTTTGGATTCAATACACTGAAACATTATGAGTACCTGTTAAACATATTACAGAAATATCAGTAAAGATCATTGAGCTTATAAGTATTCATCAAATTCGCCATAAAGCACACAAACCTAAAAGAAAAGTAACATACTGCACAAATATCAGTAAAAATCATTAAAATAATAAGTATTCATCAAACTCTCTATAAAGCACACAAACCTAAAAGAAAAATAATACATTATTTTATGATAGTGAAAAGAATTGTACCACAAAAAGATAATTTACAGTTGTAACATTTTACAAATTTACCATATTAACAATTATCACAAAAAAAGTTTAAAAATAACGCAACTCACCTAAATATCAACATCATACAACCTATAAAAACTGTTTACAATTATTTAACATATAAAAATAATTACCAATTTAAAAATGCAAAATTATTCAATTCATAACAATTTATAAACATTTATGTCAAACACTACAAACAAAACATGCGGTAAAGACTCTTCCTACCCAGGGCAAAAATGACATCTTGAATCTTGTACTGTCCCCCATTTTTTAGTAAAGGAACTTAAGGGGAGGGTACCCACTCTAAATTGGTGGTAGAGCTTCCTATCACCAGGGCTCATAATGATATCCCAATAGGTTTCCAGCCTATAGTCGATTTTGGGTTCCAGAAAGAGAACAGTTAAGGAAGCGCCATTTACCTGAGAGAAGGACTTCAAACGGACCATGTCCCTATAGAAAACTTTAAAATCAATATTGCTGTATTCACTACCAGGCCAGAGGTGGCAATTGCTGCAATTACACAAGAGGCGCAACATTTTGGTTCCCTCTCTGGCTATAAGCTTAATTTAAATAAAACACAGTCTATTCTTAATTATGTCCTTCCATCTCCTCTACCCCAGCTTGGTGTTACTACCACAGCTACTTACCTGGGAATCTGTCTCAGCAGCTGTACTAATGATTTTATGTCCTAGAATTATGAACCCTTGCTCAAACAAATTACTGCTGATCTGCGTCGATGGCACAGGCTGCCTTTGACTATCATTGGGAGATGCAATATAGTGAAAATGAATGTTCTGCCCAAATTAATTTATTTATTCCATTCAATACCCTTAAGGGTCCCAATTTCTTTTTTTAAGAGGTTTGATTCTGTCATGGGGTTATCGTAGAGCTAGGAGAGCTCTTAGATATATTAAGCTGATGTATGAGCAAGGCGGCTTCCAACTCCCCGACTTTAAAACTTACTTTTGGGCTGCTTTCCTCAACCGTATTCAGAGTTTACTTTCTGGACCAAATGTGGTTTAAACTTGCTTAGCGTATCAGCTTACATCTGGTCCTAATAGTGGGTTTCTATTACACTATATGTCGGACCCAAACTATTTCAAGAGACTTCGCTTCAAGGTAGTTAGGCACATTTGTCGTATCTGGCAGGATATCTGTAAATCTTTTGCTCTGCCAGATCTACATGAATTTACTTACTTGTGGGATGACCCCAGGTTCCCAGGCATCTTTTCGGATTCCGTCTGTAGAAGGTGGCAACAGGGTGGAATAATACGGCTAGGGCAGATGTAGGATGAAGGGGGCTTTAGGTCAATTTCTTCTCTAAAAAACGAGTTTGGGATACCACAGACCTCATTTTTTAAGTATTTGCAAATTAAGGAACTACTTTTTACAAGGGAAGGGATTGTTTGCTCTCCCCCATACTTCTGATGCACTGCGGGCTATCTTCTTTACCCCTGCTCAGGGTCAGAATGGTAAAGCTTACCAGAGCTTTATGCGTGCAACAGCGGATGATGTTTTGATGATGGTAGCCAAGATTAATCATATGTTTGCAACTGGAATTAGTATTGAAGAATATCTTGACTCCTTGGCTATAATCAATTCTGCTGTCTCTTCGATTAATTTAGTGCTGCATCAACACTGTATTATGTTCATGCTGTATTACACACCGCAGATAATTTCTAAATGGGTAACAACCCAGAGTTCTTCCAAGTCTCATTGCCCTAAGTGTAACCAGTATGCGGCTGATCTCAGACGTATGTTCGTTGTATGTCCCTCCCTAACTACATTCTGGGTTGAGATCGCTTCGGTGCTGAGCAGGTTATCAGGTACGTTGATTCATTTAACGGAGAAAGAAATAGTTTTGGGCTTGGTCATCCAGTCAGGCTGTTTATCTAAATCTCTAGCCTCAATTATCATTGTTTCTGCATGGCTCTGCATTGTCAGGGCCTGGATTGAGGTAGCTAGTCCCAAGATCACTGATTTTTGGCTTTTACTTAGGGGAGTTTTGAAATGGAACTGGCATTAGCGAAAGCTTGGGGTTTACGGTCAAGGGTGAAATTCGGGAAGGTATGGTCAAGTTTGCAATGGGAATAATTGCTCCTGTTTGCTCAAAGGCTTTAGTAATACTTTGGTTGTCTAACTATTTTTTGGTCTTTTTCTTTTTTTCTCTTTCTTTCCATTTCACCTGGCCTAGATTAAAATTATTAGGTACTAGACTGCCTTTTTTGACTCATGCTGATTTTCTAATGCTCGATAATTTTGTTCGTTTTTGCTGTTATTAACGATTTCTGTGCTATATATGTTTTGTTGTTTTTGCTTTGCTTGTGACATAAAAATAAAAAAAAGAATGAAAAAAAAACCTTTAGAGGGGAATAAATTTCCTTCGGGGTCCTGCCACAAATGAATAAGGCCAGTATCCAAAAGGGTAGCCTTAATCATTTGTAACCATTACATTTTGTTAGTTTCGTCAGCTTCTGTTATATGCTTTACAGCTTGCGCATAAGGATCTAATTCCGGGGTAGTCCAAAGCCTTCGCCAATAGGCAAGAGGTCAAAAAACCAGCAGCTTCCTCAAACGGAGTACACCAGAAATCTAGATATAAAGGTCTAAGTGGGGTAGACTGGGGAAGGCCGGTCAGTGCCCTCAGAAATGTATTCTGCGCTTGGACTAAAGAAGATAAACTTTCGAAGCCCCAGAGTTCAGCTCCATAAATTATTGAGGCTCTAACCTTCCCTTGGTATATAGTTAAAACGGGAGCAACTGGTTTGGTTTGGGATTGACAATGTTCTTTTAGGAGGGCCATTACCATAATCATTACCATAATCATTTAAACTAAGCTTAAAAACATTTAACATCATATATAATGACAAAGAAACATCATAGACTACAATAAAACAACCTAAAAACAATTTTATGACAACTTTTTTTTTTTAATATTCAGGTGGACTAGCCATTTTGATACATCTTTCTTTATTATCAACATTGCCCTAATGCCAATTGAAGATATTCTCAAGATTCACAAAGATTTGAAAACTTACCAATTTACAACCAAATGTGATGGACATTTTCTCATACTATCCCATTTTCATAGTCTGGTGTAGGCAGCAAATTCTATACTTCACAAAGTCAGCAGAAATTTCCCAAATTTGTGTGTGTTGTGGCCAAAATACTGTACATGTACTGAAATATCTTACATGTACAGTATTTTCTCCAATTAAATTTGCTCTAATTAATTTTGAAGTTGGTTACAGAAGCTGGTAGACCTAAGTGGTTGTTAGCGCTGGTTAAGTAAGTCCTACACAAAACGTGTTGTTATTTTGTTTGATGGTAAAATAAGAGGCAAGTAGGTAGGTCAAAACTCTGGCCAAGTTTATTTCAAGATTAAATGAAGACACAAAGCCAACACTGTAGTCTCTGCCGGATGCACTCCAACTGGCTTTCAGTGGAACGCTTCCTGAGCTAGCCACATCAATTAAACCCTTCAATAACACTGCAAGCAACAAAGCATTCTACATGACACAAACCTCGATGTGGGACATAACACTGTTATTCACTGTGAAGCATAGCATAATAACTTGTCCATTGCCCTTTCATGATATACATGGGTGAAATATGTGTTGGAGGAGCTCCAGGGGACAATGCAGGATGCCGAACCTCTTTAGGTGTGAGCTGCACCTCAGAGTTTGGTTGGTGTGCCATACCTCATGACTGCAATAGTGCACTGCCACCCTGTACATCCTTGTGAGGGATGCAGTGGAAAAGAAGGCAGGAGAGGTTTCAGAGCAGGGTTGGGGGGACACCTGCCTAGCATTATCACACCACCGACTGTCCTGCAAAGCCATTTGCAGCAGTAGGAATCGTTTTTAGTTGCAGAGGGCTGCTTACATTGACCTTCTTCATTTAAAAAAAAAAGAAAAAACTAACAAGATTCACACTATGTAAGGACCAGAGGATTTTAAAAAATACGCTATGACTTTGCACTTCTGCATACCCTTTATATCACATACCTAGACATAATGTGCTCTCTATGGATTTGACAAAAGCCAACTGGAAGAATTACAAAACTGTGGGCCCTGACCTTCACATCTCCTCAGATGGTGTGTATAAGCAGGTTCAAGTAGCGGTGCATATTTTAAAATACTTTTTGGTGCCATTTGCATGAAGTCCTACACTTAGAACCTGCATGCAGCACCACTATACAGGCATGTTTACATGAAACTCATTGAGCTCCTGGGGAGGGGTCTTAATTGTAAGTTCTAGCCAAAGGCCAGGCTCTCTTAAGGGATGAAGGGACATGGATTACAGGTGGGCAAGCCAAGAAATTAACAGGGCGAGCCGAGCTAAGTGTCAAATAAGCCCTGAAAACATTTGCTATGCAAATCATCTTACAAACAACATAACGTATCTTCATGAGAAAACTTCAATACATTAAATGATAGCACTGCATTGAGAAGTACTTATAAAAATGGATAATTTTTAAATATGAACTTAAAACATTCCTGCCCCATCCCCACACTGAGGACAGTGGGATTAGTGAACCAAAAGGCAAGACAATTGTCATTTGAACTCTTTATGTGGCCTAGATTATCATAGAGTAAAATTATAATCTTTTAAATCAATCACAATAGGTTTTTTGTACAGCTGGTTTTCTGAACTCAAGAATTAGAAAGTGCTTTCATACGCAAATATGAAATAAGGGAGTTTTGGTGCAATAAGATATTTGCCTATGATAATCAATTAATCTGCATTTGAATAGAGCAGCACTGGGAACCCCGGAGCATCTGAGTGGTGTGGGTGCGACGTGTAAGGAAGGCGGAGATCCACTTCAAAGAGCTTTGCTTCATGCCGATGTTGTAGAATCTGTTCATGAGGGTGCAGTGGGATACGGTGTTGAAAGCAGCGGAGAGGTGAAGGAGTGTTGGACCTGGCTGTTTTTTCAGGGTGATCCCCAAACATTTCACCTTCTTCCAATTTGTTCTGACCTATTTTTATTTTTTTGTATATATTTTTATTGATTATAACACAAGAGTAAAAATGTACATATCGGGTGTCATTTGGTGGTACATATTACAGCGGTGAACGGGCGAATGAATTGAGGAAATGCAGTGCAATTATAGGCATCCGAAAAATACCAATACCAGCTTAGAGCTGAGGCAAAACAATACGATACAGATAACCATAAGCAAACCTCATCAGAACCCACCCACCAGGGATACAGGATATGCAGATTGGACATACGACACCCGGATATGAGAGACAAAAAGATCAGGAGAAGATGCCGCATCTCTTGTGAAGAAGGGAAAAGGGAAATAGAAGGTCATAGAACAAAATAAAGGAAAAAAAAACAAAAAACCTCAACCCCCCACCCTGCACCCCTGCGGATGGCTACGACCTAACCCCACTAGCTGCGTGCCTGTCGCCCCCTAAACTACACCCCAGGGAAGGGAAAAGATGGAGGAGGAGATGTATTACAAAACGATACGGGCTCCCAGACTCCCCTCCCCCCCGTCGAAAGCAGACATTCCCTACCGCGGTATTAAGCAAGTAATAACAGACTAATAAGCAAACCAATAGGGGAGCCACCGACAGAGAAAAGACCGTCCCGCCCAGCCCCCGGCACCACAGAGACAGCAAATCCCTTTTCGATCATAGCAGTCACACCAAACCCAGACAATAAGAATTCCATCTGGCCCTCACTCCCACAGATATAACCCAGCTGAGCCAAAAGAAAGTCATCGTACCGAATTCAAGTCAAATTCAGCCCTGGCCCTTACGATCCATTGCACAAACCCCATCCGGTAGAACCAACATAGTAGCAAAAGAGTCAAAGTGTTGTTGAAAAAGGAGATCAATATAGCCAGAAAGAGTCAAAAAGGTTAAGTCTCGAAGTCTATCAGAGACACGGAGACACGAAAGTCAATCCAAAAAATAGCAGTGGTGGTCTGCAGAAGAGAAGGAAGAAGTGAGTCCTGTGCGGGCGATGACTTTGCCGATCTTGCTAGGTGTTCAGGGGCTCCAGTAACGTCGCACTGTAATCGTGCGGGCACAATCGGCACCAGGTTCAGATCATAGTCGGGGTTCTCCTCTCGAGGTAGATCAAGCGTCGCGGGGGAAAGCGTATGTTGCAGGTCTAACACAAGGCTGGAGTCCGGGCTCAAACAAACAGTCTCAAGGCGTGCAGTCAAATTGGGGAGAGCAGCCTCCATTTGCAGGCGAAGAGCCCCGATGGCGGCCATTACGGTCCCCAGGGTCGGTCCACACATCGTCCGATCCATCTCCGCGTTGGCGATAGAAAAGCAGATCTTCAGCCCCGCAGGCCGGCTACTCCGGGGAAACCAACAGGTGCGGAGTGGATGGAAGCGACTGGCGACTCACAGGCTTGGCAACCTTTACACCACTGCCGAGAGCGGGGGCCCCACCCCCGGACCCCGAGGGCTGCAGCAGGGTCCCGGGACCTGGCCCCCCACCCACCGCAGCAACACGTCTCGTCGCTGTTCATCCAGTATTCGCAGGGACCGAAAACCACCACCGGGATAGAGAATTTGTTCCACGCCGATGAGACCGGACTCTGCCGGGCACCCGCGGCCGATGTTGTTCAACTGAAACCCGGCTGGGTCAGTACTCGAGGTCCCGGCTTACACACTGGAGGAGGCCCAAAAATGAAAGACGGTGTAACTTCGTCAATAAAGGCGATAAAATCTCCGGGATTGCCCCTCTGGGCTCAGCAACCATTCAGACACACGGGAGTCTGGCGGGAGGTCAGGATGAAGGTCAGGATAAGTCCGCCAGCGACGGAGGTCGACGGAGCCGGGAGCTTATGCGGCCATCTTGGATGCTTGCGTAGCTCCTCCTCTGTTCTGACCTATTTTGTTGGCAGGACATTTGCGCCAAAAATATCGCCAAAACTGATTATAGATTCGTCGACTCTGCTCCTTACCTAGGGGTGAAAATCAATGCCAATGTGGAGAAAATTATAAGCGAGAACTATCTGCCGCTCATTAAGAATATTGAGACAGAATTAAAAAGAATAGATGTGCTACACCTCTCATTAATAGGAAGGGTGAATGCAGTCAAAATGTCCATGTTCCCCAGAGTTCTTTACTTATTCCGGGCCATCCCTTTACTAATAGAGGACAGGATCATGAAACAACTTGAATCTATGTTTATCAGATTTGTATGGCAATATGGAAGGGTAAGGCGATCCACAAACTTAATGGTGCTACCTAGAGAAAGGGGCGGGATGGGATTACCGAATTTAAAGTTATATCACTGGTCCTGTCTGTTAACCCAAATGACTATTTTATTTCAATCTACATCTTTATCTGATATAGCATTTGGGTCTGTAGATCAACATTGTCCTCCCCAGATATATAGGATGTTATTGGGTGAAAAGGCTATAAACTTATTTCAGTGTGAATTTGAACGAAGCTTTGATAAAAAAAACAGGATTGAAGACACTGCTCGGAGCATCGCAGGCTTGGAAAGCAATTATGAAAATCTTCAATATCCCGAAAGTTAATTCTTATTTGCAATTGTACAACTCGTCTCTCTTTCCCCAACTAAAAAATTATAGTAATTTGCTGATGTGGAAAAGGTTGGGGCTTAGATCTCTGGGAGATGTGATGGAAGGAAGTGAAATCCTGGGGTTTGAAATCTTGCAGGAAAGATTTGGTATTCCAGATAGTCAATGGCTGGTATATGGTCAAGTTACCAGGGCAATTAAGGCAGCTAGGCCTCGGATTCCATGTAAAGCAGATTTCCCAATGATTGAGCTATTAAATAGAGGTTGTAGGAAGATTAAGATTTTATACAATTGTTTATTGGATCAAATCCCGGATGACATTGAGAAGGTTGAGTCCAATTGGGCGACAAAATTGGGAGATTCTGATGTCGATATGGATCTTGCTCTCTTATTGAATAAAAAAATATTCCGGGCATCAAATCTTCGCGCACAACATTACAAGACTATTTTTAATCTGTATCATACACCTGCGAAGATATTTGCCTGGGGTATAAGCGAAAATGATAATTGTCCTAGATGTAATGAAAGTCAGGCTGACATTATACATATGTTTTCTTCCTGCAAACAGTTAGATAGTGTTAAAAAAGAGATAACGAAATTTATGAAGGGGCTGCTAGGTCAGTCCATCGACCTATCCCCTACCTTCATTTTACTTGGTATAGATTCCAAGTTGGGTCTGGGGGACGCTGAAAGAGATCTAATGTTTTTATCTGTTGCTGTACTTAGAATTCTAATTTCTGCGGCGTGGAAAGATACGAACCCTCCATCCTTTCAGATGTGACTTTCAAGATTTTTAGGAATTCATAACATTGTAGTGTGTTTTATCTGGGTACCTGAATCAATATCCTATTCTTTGCCCTTGTCCGGTTATAAATCAATAATATCCCTGCAACGGCACAGAAACCCTTTTTCATAATTCGGTCATAGCGCATGCTGTCATATTAAGCAAGCCTATTCCTCCAGCCCCCTAGAAAGCACACCGAGTTCTTAAACAAATCCAAGCCTCCAGCAACCTGGGAAATCCCCGCTGCTATTGTTTTGATTTAGTCCGAGAACTCCTGTAAAGCACTGTAAGAACGACCAGTCCCTAGTGACATCTTTATTGACGTCTTATGTCCAACCTTACGTCAAACCCGGCACCTTTCAGGTATAAATATACCAACGTTGCCTTAAGCAGACACACGGTGGTGGTGAATCTGGAGCAGCGACTAATTGCCCGAGAGCCCAGCTGATGCGAGAGCCCACGGATGCTGCCCCTCCCTTTTGACGCGCTGAGAAAGACACTGTCTTTTCTCTTGCCGAGAAATCCAGCCTCCGGCGTTTCCAGCCTACCCTTGCGGGTGACTGGGATACCGAGTCCTGAGAGAGAGATACCAGCCCTCCTGCCTTCTAATACCCAGGTACTGAACTGACTAAACCCTTACAGAGAATTCTTGAGTCAGATTCTTGGCAAACCAAACTTAACTTAAACTGCTACTTACTTACTCCCTCCCACGTATTAGACTTAGGTCAGGTACACCGGGGTAGGCGTAGTTAGAAGCACCAGTTGAGTACGATTAGTCAATGTATATATGTATGTATCTATTTTATCCATTTTAAAGTATCATATGGCTAAGAAACCATATCAATGCTTTTACAGTATTATTTCATAATCCTGCTTTTACTGTATGCACTTTACTTAACTATAAGTATTGCAATTGTAGCAATTAATTTCTCTTGTATGAGGAAAGAGACTGCTCAATAAATAACACCTTTTATTGAAAACGCCCGTCTCTCTTTTTCTCTGCAAACTGGTGAAACTAAGTACGCACTTATTGACTGAGTGAAATAACTGTCTTTTGTTTTCACACGACTCTAGAGATATACTCTTATTCAGGGAGAGCAAAGTTGTCATGTTTTATGGTTGTCAGAAACTAAATCCCTTCTTGTTTATCCAGGGAGGTTAAACTCCTCCTCGCTTATTCGAGAAAGTTTCTAGTGAACTCTGAGCTAGCTGGCAAAAAACGTAAGTCTAATATAGTCAGTAGAGATCTAGTTAACCTCAGTCCTACGTCTAAACTACTGAATATGTTATTCCAATGCGCAGAGCCTATTGGGACTATAGGAACTACACTACATGGCGCCCAACGTTTGGTAAGGCGATAAATCTAACGCAAGACGTTAGAGTAACTCAGTCGTGCTTTTTCACACAAACCCTTTCTCCCGTAAATACTCCAAAGACGTCTGGAGTGGGTCAAAGGTTAAAATCCGCCGGAACTTAGTAGAAAGAGATTTCTATGTATAGTTTTTGGTTTATTAAACGTTGAAGGATACAGTGTTCCAAAATATTGTGCACCTAATCTTTGTTTCCTTGAAAACTTGATCTGCAACAAAACAAAAACCTTCTTGTCAGAAAAATGTCCGACAATGAAGAAGAAAGGGAGGCAGCTAGAATAGCAGCCCAACTCCTAGCGGAAGACACAAGTCTCCTACAGCAAGACCCGGGTGCAATACTCATCCCGGTCAGCATAAGAAAAACTATAACTCTTAAACTAATAGAAAATGGACTGACATCGAGAGGTGGTACAGTCATATTCGTAATTGAGGCACATGAATATCGGCAGACAGAGGTATTCTATTCATGGATAAACTTTCCAGCAGCAAACGCTGTCACACATGAGTTCCACTATTACAAAATAGAGGAACCACCGGATGAGTACACTCCTTTCAAAGAGGTGGAAATCCCATTAAAATACCAAGAGCACCTGCTCTGGTTTAAAGGCGCCCTAAAACATAATAATCACATCACCAGGCTCGGTCCACTAGGTAGACCAGGAGCAACGTGGCCGGTTCTAGCCAGCTACACACCACATCCCGACATCGAAAAAATGTCAATACCAGAACTTTTGGTACAGTTAAAACAACTGATTAAAATACATAGACAATTATTCCAATATGTAATGCGGACTTCAACAGTCCAACCAGCTATTAACATTCCACAGCTGACCCCTCATCAGGGGAACACAAACAAAATAACACCACAGAACATACAGTCATGTCTGGGTAAAGTACCCGCAAAACGGGAACAAATTCCATTCTGGTTAGCACAAAAAATCACTCAAATAGAGGCAGTATTTCCGGATACTACCCCTACTGAGAAACACAGAATTCTGACTATCTGCATTCCAATGGAGATTGCACCACATGTGGAGGACTGTGACACTTGGGGCACAGTCTTTGCTTCCATTTACACAAAAACACATGGTGTTCCGCCAATGGCGGTAATACCAGATGTGCTAAGACAAATTCAAAACGAATACGGTCCAGAACCTGCTTTAACTCTGGGTA
The DNA here is from genome assembly GCF_964261635.1 of Lissotriton helveticus. Classification (NCBI taxonomy): domain Eukaryota; kingdom Metazoa; phylum Chordata; class Amphibia; order Caudata; family Salamandridae; genus Lissotriton; species Lissotriton helveticus. The sequence goes on along the minus strand of NC_136057.1, from coordinate 1,229,560,373 downwards.
TGAAATTACTAAAAGACTTCAAGCAGGTCTCAGCTTTATTATTATCTAACATAAAAGGAGAAGCAACATCTGTGGCGATCCGTCAGAAACTGAAAGAAACAGATATAGCAGAACAGCCATTTGAACTTGCCAGAATCATAGAAAAATCCTATGAAGAGCTAGGAAGAGATATTTTGGGTGGGAAACCAGTAAAACCCCAACTAACTGAAAATCCTGAAAAGATATTTATTAAAAATAATCTAAACACTCCAAAAAAGAGCTGGGATGGAAATAAACAATCCACTCCCAAAGAAAAAAGATTCCAGTCCAGAGGAAAGTCTCCTCGGCGGAGAGAAAGATCTCCGGACTAAGGACACAAGTCTCCCCAGAGGGAGCCCTCTGAGAAAATATACAAACTTAGAAATAGGGATAATTTGAAAAAACCTGATAGATATAAAGATATTGATACACGTCCCTCTCGATCTTTTCAGACTTCCTCGCAGAAATCGGAAAGAAGAGGACGGTCAGAACACAGGGAAGAGCACGTCAAGTCCAAAGACAATGAACCTGCTCATCAAAGTAAAAAACTACAATTTCCAAAAAAGAAGGTAGCCAGCATTAAAATAGTCAAACATGCCGAGGATCCTGAGGACACAGCTGAAAAACGGAGAGTGGGCTCAGACAATGCTAGACAGCGCAGCAGAAGTGAGCATAGCTCGCAAGATCCTGATGAATCATCTGGAGACAGTGGACACGAATGAATACATTCAGGTGGAAACTGCAGACACCAGAGTTAGCAAACCTCATAAAATATACGAAATAACATTACGTATAGAGGGAGATAAGACTAGAAAAATAAGGGGTCTATTTTGGGATAACCTCTCCAAAGGCTATGACATCCTTTTAGCTGAAAAAGACTGGCCACCGGAGTTTGTCAGGGAGTGCCCTCATGGTGAAGAAATGATTATGCCTGCCTTCTCAAATCACATTCCAATTCATAAAAAATATACACTTGCAAGAAAGTGGGCAGTAGCCCAAGCTCCTGCATTATATAAAAACCATGTTGGATGGGATGAGGACTCTCCTCCTCACACAATCCAGTTAAAAAATCAACCAACTGCACAAAGGCAGTACCCAATTAAGCAAGAAGCTAAAAAACAGGTCAGGGAGATCTTAGATCAACTTGAATACCAGGGGGTGATTGAAACATGCACCTCTCAAATGAATAACCATTTGTTTCCTGTCTCCAAGCCAGACGATTTATATCGTCTAGTTTTGGACTACAGACACCTTAACTCATGTTGCAAAACCTTTGCAGTACAAAACTCACATAGTGCAGCACTAATGAATAACATCGTGCGCAAAAAGTACAAAACAACATTAGACATCTCTAATGGATTCTTTTGTCAAAATATTGCACCTGAAAGCAGGTATTTGACCGCTTTCTCAATAATGGTCTCGCAGAAATTCTGTCGACTCCCCCAGGGGTTCAAGAACAGCCCAGGATTATTCTCAGCAAGAGTAACAGAGTTACTACAAATGTATGATGATGAGGCATTATCTTATGTCGATGACATCTATCTAACAGATGATGACTTGGATACTCACTTGAAAAGAGTGAACACCATAATATTTGGGTTTGCAGCAGAGGGTTACAAATTCAACTTTAAAAAGTCACGAATTGCCCATCTAACTGTCCTGTTTTTAGGATATGAATTATCAAGTGAAGGCAAAAGCCTGGCAGACAACTTCTTGGAGAAATGTGCTGTAATCCAAGCACCAAGAACGCTGAAAAACTTACAATCAATTCTAGGTTTCCTGAATTTCGGAAGAACTTACATTCTAAATTATGCAGAGAGGGTAAAATCCCTCTATGAACTAATAAAACCACATTTTAAAACAATCAATTGGACTCAAAAACGCACAGAAATTTCGAGATCATTGCAAACAGACATGTTAGCTAAAACAAAATTGCAAACACGCGATAACACACGCAACCTTGTGATCCGGGTCATCCCAGGAAGATGCGGATTCACATACCTAACCTCTAATGAGGGAGAAACGGTACCAATAGCATACACATCACATTTGTACACAGAAGCTGAAAAAACATTCAGCATTAAGGAAAACATTGTTCATGCGGTTCAAACAGCTATAGCAAAAGAAAAAGACCTAGCTGACGGCAGACAGATTACTGTCAGAACAGCAGAATCAGCCTTTGAGGCATTAACAAGCCCATGTAATTTACCTACTGTGGCATTAAATCCAAAATGGATACAATGGGAAAATTCTCTTGCTACAGACAAAGTGAAATACTATTTTGACCCGGAAATGAAAAAATTAAAAAATCGAGAATATGAAAGAGAATATCCTCTGCCAATCGACATTCGGCCAATACAACAGTACGCCTGTGTAATATACACAGACGGACATGCACAACCCTCGGTTCGGGGAAAACAAGCCTATAACGCCACGTGCGAGATTGTTAAATATGTGTGGCTCGGAGGTAAATTAAGACCTCTGGTAACAAAATCACACTCTGTAGAAAATAATTCAGATAAACAAACTGAAATAATAGCGTTAAAAATGGCGCTAGATAATGCGGATCGCGAATTCCCGACACTAATAGTGTGCGATACATATTACTGCGTCAAATCGTATAATAAGGATTTGCAGAAATGGGTTCAAAACGGTTACAAAGATGACACAGGTGCCACAATAAAGCAAAAATCACTTTGGGAACAAGTAGTTCTTTTACAGAAAGAACTACCAAAGACTCACGTGATACATTCATTGAGTCATGAACGTGATGGCGTTCACGTTTCAGGGAATTCATTGGCTGAGACAGCCAAAGCGGAAGCAAGTAAGCCGGCTTCCATAGCTACAAAAAAGCGTTCAGGAAAATACGTAGACGGGGTAACGATGCTGGCGGTAAAAACGTCATCAAAAGGCGACTGTTCAGCGCTACCTGTCAACTATCCACTCAATTATACATACGTAATCGATGCAAACTCCGTTCCTTTTGCTCAAATCTCTGGAGTGGGGGATAGAGTGATTCCAAACACGAACAGGAGAAACTTATAAGTGGCAGACGCACATATGGGTGAGGGTCTAAGACACCTTAAGATTAAGGAATCTCTGAAAGAATTACAATCAATATACTGGTGGCCAGGAATGAGCCTACAGCATCACAAATTCGCAATAAACTGCCCAGACTGCAACAGAGATCGCAGTGGCGAACCAGCCGGTGTATTGCCATGGCCCTTCGCCTAGAGAGAACAATGCCATCCATATGCAAAAACCCAATAATAATGTGTCCCATTAATATTATTTAAGACTAAATTCACTTAAAAATGTAGACCCCAGCTCTCGGCTGACGTTTGAACTGTTATAACAAGATTTGCGAGTCTATAGCGGCATATACGCAATTGGAATGCTACATTCTGACCAGGGTCCTGTTTTTAGCTCCCGAGCTTATAAGGAGGCCATGACCAGCATGGGAATTGCATTGCGGTATTCTTATCCCTTCCATCCTGAGGGAAACGGGCTTGTGGAAAGAAAAAACCGAGACATAAAGCAATCTATAACGGCAAAGGTATTAGGTTCGGGTGTTGGGTGGGTCAAACATTTAATAAGTGTCCAACGTAGTCTTAATAATCTGCCAAGAAATTCTCTAAAAGGTTTCAGTCCGTACGAACTATTGTTCGGGACTAGAATGCATATCCAGGACCTCGATAGTCAAACTTCAGTGGTAGAAAGAAAATGCTTTGATATCAAAGATCGTTTGGCTATTTTACAGGACTTAAATGAAACAAGAAAAGACCTGAGCAACATAAAGTTGAAACAACAGCCAACAGCCACTGAAGAGAAACCACCTGTCCCAGCAAGGCCTGTCTGGATTCCAAAGATTGGGGATCTGGTCAGAGAGAAAATCGCGGTGAAGAAGGAATTTGGGCCTTCTTACAGAAAAGCAGTACCTGTCTTAGCTGTCAACGGAACAAGATCAGTTGTACTACCGCCCCTTGCTGGTAAAAAGGAGAGCCGAGTTGTATCCATCGACCTGGTTAAACTGCAATCATGTGGCCAATAATAAGTAGTAGGCCCAGTGGACTCCCAAGAAGTAGCAGAACACCAAAGTTTGCTACAAATCAAGAGGTTCAAACTGAGAGACTAATCACATTTGATAAACCTACAGTGAATCAACAAGGACTATGCAACAAAGCCATGGAACTTATGCCTCTTGAAACCCAAATTACAACAATTCGTCAACAAACACCTGTCTACAACGATGTAGCCACAGACTATACTAATAAAACAAGGAAAAATCCAGAAGCAATTCCAATAATTGACAGAACTGCGTCAGGCTACTTCATCAACTTCGATGACTTTTCTGAGGATCTGAGCGAACCTGAGGAACAGCCAACATCAACAACAACTTTTAAAGACAAGGCAAAAAAACTCTTTCATCAACTAAAGGAGACCTATCTGATTTCCCCATGGATTGAATTTTGGGTGGTGCTAGGTGTACTTTTCCTCCTGCTTTGGCTCATCATGGTGCTATGCTTGGGACACTTCATTGAGGGAAAATATGTTACAATGGACACAGCAAGCCAGAACATCAACCTGGTCCTAAAGCCACACAAGTCTTCACACATCGAGAAAAGAGAACATTCCTCAGTAAACTTCACAGCCAATCCATTACCCGGTGGGGTAGCATGGGACAAAACAGATTCCGATATATATGGCCCGGTCGAACTCTTGAAGTATCCTCATCAATTTAAGGTTTCATTAAGTGACTTTGTAAAACCGAGCACATTCTCTGATGATTGGGACTTTGAAAGTATTAATGATATGATGTCAGACTTAGTTATGTCAGCAAAATTTACAGAACATGATTATTTACAGGGTTCATCAAATTATGATCAGATGTACTGCTACAACCACTATGGTAACCATTATTTGCATAAATCTGCTCAGCCTAGAAATGTTTTAAATTATAATCAATGGGAACATTGTGCAACTCCACCAAAAGGTAGTTCAAAAACATTCTATGTGAAATTCCCATACTTCTCAGGGTTTAACACAAGTGACGCAGAAACATTTTATTTCAAACTGTTAAATAAGACAGGAATGAAAACCATGCTAACAAATACAAAATTAATCTATTCAGAATCATTTTATGAAAAAATTAATACATTTGGTTTTGATTTCTGGAATAATAACATTGAAAAAAAAACAATCTGGGGTACTAAAGACTGGCAAGTCCAAGGTATAGAATCGTTATTCAGAGCCTGCATGATCCCAGAACAAATTATATTTTTGAATGACACAATTCAACAAACAACTTGTCTTGGCCTAGCCAAAATTAAAGACTTAAACAAACCGTCTATTCCAAAGCCAACACCTGACAGTAATAGCACTACAGACGTTGAGATAGACGTAGCCCATATTTTATACCAAAACAGAACACATCCTGATTGGAAGAAATGGTTGATCTGGCCCACAGACACAAATAACTGTCAAGATAGGTTCCTGAACAAAATACAGGGGTTCAAATTGACCAGGCCAGACCCTAGATACTCCCAGCGACAACTTCCAGGGATTGTAACAACATACAGTGTGGGTAAACTCTGCCTCGAATGGCTACATACATCCACACTGGCAGAAATTAAGCAACACTTAACTTTACGTAAAGAAGGTGCTGACTTGCGTGATTTCATTATGGGACCACGCAAACAGCGTCAAAAACGTTTCATAGCGGCCTCTATATATGCAGCTTATAACGAAGCTTGGAAAGTAACTCAAATTAAAACAGCAGAGAAAATACGGGAAATTGAACGTATTAATTTGGAAAAATCACTTTCTGTTGTGGACAATGGGTTAATGACTCTGTCCTCCAGAATATATTCACTGGACAGTATTGTATCATCTGCAATCGATATAATAGAACAGGACATGCTAATGTTACAACATGGTCAGTCCCAATTGCGTTCTATTGTACAGCTTGGCTGGACGTTACAAAATCTGCGTTCAGGCTACGTGCCTTGGCGTTTAATCAACACAACGTCATTATTCTCCATCTTTAACCTTACTGATATACAAATCAGCTTGGCACAAAAGGGAGCAGAATATGCAATTCTGAGCATTGAAAAACTTGAGAGATTACCATTGACAATGTCAGAACGACCTGTCATTGAATGGATAATACACGGGATAATAACTATTCCGATAACGACTTTCCAATTTCGATACTGCCAACAGTATATACAGGCAGGCCAGTATGAAAGGTTGGGTAAAGGATACATCAAGTCATCATGGAAATTACCTTACACACACATGTTATAGTGAAAAAGGACAGAATGTATTTCTTAGTGGTGATAACTGTGAAAAATCACTAAGTGGTATACTTCTGTGTCAGGGCATAAATTTGCATAGGGCCTGTGAGGGGACTTCAAATAACCTTTCATGTCACCAGCTTGGCACACCTGCAACTCGAATAGAGCCATTCTTTAGACGGCTTTCTAACGGGAGCTACATTCTAATTGTGGACCACAGATGTTGTGGCCTGGTGCCAGGAAAAGCTTATCTCGTAAGTGTAACATCCAGGGTCACTTGCTGTGAGCAAGTATTGTATCCCAACGACACTCCAGACAGGGAGGAAAAAATTTGGCCCAGTCTGAAAATCTCTTCTATTCGAATTGATACTTTAAGCAGAATGAAGTCTGTTCTTCTACAGACGCCAGTGCACTTGACGTCATCAAAAGAAACGTATGTTCTCCAAGTTGCAAGGACAACGGCAGAGATTCATAACCTTTTATCAACAAATTGCCCCCTACACTTCGCAGAAATGCTGAATGAAATCTTAAACATTTCTGATACGAATGGTATCGCGAGTGTATTTAAGACAATTTTTTCGGGACTGTTGACACCTTTCAAAGCAGTCCTGGGCATTTTTCCTAATTTTGTCCATTCACTCTTTGGCGGCCTTCCACTCCTGTTGGGACTCGTAGCAGGCATTTTATTTTTGACTCTCCTGCTTCGTTATGACAAGCCATGTCACAGACAAGACTCCAGCAACAATGGAAGAAACGATCCTAGCTATACGCTATCGGGACCGCATAACTAAAGTCCTTGGATTAGCCCGGCTAAGAGATCTGAATATGACCTGGTTTCTTTCATTCAGACCCATCTGGCAAAACTGTATCTTACCTGTGTTAAGATGTATGCTGTGCGGAGAAGAATGCGTGTTAGACGTCTGTCTTACACTACAATCAGAAGTACCATTGGATACAGATACTTTGCTGAACCCAGTAAAGGCTCATGCATCGTGTTGTCCCCAGCGGTTACCTATCCTGATGACGGCATTCGTTGAGACTTCACCACTGCGATTGAAGGGTAGTGAAGTGCAAGATGAGAGCAGCATCAACCAGGTACGACCCTCTGTGAGCACTGCTGATCCTGTCATCGATGATAGCAATCATGCTCACGATTGCACAGTTGCGGCATTTTCTAACTTGGTCGAACTTTCACCTGAAGCGGTAAACTGCTTTTTTGAAAGTCTGTCTGAAATTATGTTCTCGCCTGAACAGAAAGAATAAACTTTTAAGCAATTGAGAACTCAGCGTTCCCTGAATTCTGAATTTGGCCTTCAGCTTTGAAAAACAAAAGCTTCTGAAAATATTTAGAACTGTTTTGACTTCTTCCCCTTGAAAAACAAAACTATTTTTCCCCCGATTCCAAAATATTTACCTTTTTTTTGGCACTCATCCTCTGTAAGTATGGGCGTAAAATCCGCTCCGCTCGCGGATTTTTCGGATTTTCGGCAAATTCGCAATCCGCGAACGCTCGCGAATTTGTCGAAAATCCGTGAATCCGCTCGCGGCGGATTTTTTGCTTGGTTGCGGCGCGCGGCGTGGTGCACGGCGTTCACTTTCCGTCATTTAGCGTTTGCCGAGTTGTTTTTCTCGATCATATTTTGAGAGTGCTGCGCCATTTTGGATCTTGCTGCGTGTTCCCGCGGGAGTTTGGCTCCCGCGAATACGTAATCGCGGCTTGCCACCTTGCACAGCACATCTCGCGAGAGTTCGCAATTGCGAACACGTAGTTGCGGCGGAAAGGAACAATCTCGCACTTGCGAAGTAGAGATTTTGCAATTTCGCACAAGAAAATCACCAGCAAACAGGATAAACCTTCAGAAAATGATGATTTTTATCAGAATCACTCCTCAGGTTGACATTTGCATGGCCTTTCTTTTTGCAAGGAGTCCATTTTGGGGTGGGGGGGAGGAAGGAAGTGCCCCACAGTCTCCAACTTCCTGTTCCTGTCCAGCAGGCTCCTCCCAGTGCTTTGTCCATCTCCTGGTCACTTTCATTTGGATCTGGAGCTGGAAGGATTACTTTTTGTGGGTGCTGCTGGATATTTGGATTTGAGGCCTTTTTGACTGTCTTTGGATCACTTTTGGATTAGAAATCAACTTTCACAAGTAAGTTTGTTTGGGGCATTACAGTTGCTGCAAGTACAATTTTGGAACTTTTTCAGAAAATTAAATAAATTATATTGTGGGTAGCCACAGTATCCAGTAGGACCAGGGTTGGTTATGGGTGCATGATACAACTGTTTTGTTGAATTTAAACACCATTGAGGCCATGGATGGGCTGGGATTGTGCTGATTTTTGTCGTTTTTTTGGGCCTGCTGGTGGGGCCCTTTGCCCAGGGGTGGTGAGTGTTGCATGGGCCTAGTCTTTCTGTGGGGTGTCTTCTTGAATTTAAACATAATTGAGGGCATGGTTGGGCTGGGATTGTGCTTATTTTATTGTTTTTTGTCGTTTTTGGGGGGCTGCTGGTGTGGCCTTTTGCTTGCCCAGGGGTGGTGGTGGTGCATGGACTGAGTGTGCCTGTGGTGTGGTCTCACTCTCTTTGATGTAAACATCATGGATGGCATTGGATTGTGGTGATTTCTGGCTGTTTTTCTGTTTTTTGGGGGTGTACTGTTGATGTGGACTGGCCATGTGGGTGGTGGTGGTGGCCATCTTGAGTGCTGGCTGGTACAGGCAACATGTGCTTGGGGTGTAAGGGGGCCATTTTGAGGAGAGGCAGTGTCTGAGGCCTGCACTTATTTTGCCTACTTTTCATCCCTTATGCCCAGGGGTAGTGAGTGTTGCATGGGCCTAGTGTTTCTGAGGGGTGTCTTCTTGAATTTAAACACCATTGAGGCCATGGATGGGCTGGGATTGTGCAGATTTTATTGTTTTTTGTCGTTTTTTTGGGCCTGCTGGTGTGGCCCTTTGCCCAGGGGTGGTGAGTGTTGCATGGGCCTAGCCTTTCTGTGGGGTGTCTTCTTGAATTTAAACATAATTGAGGCCATGGATGGGCTGGGATTGTGCTTATTTTAGTGTTTTTTGTCGTTTTTGGGGGGCTGCTGGTGTGGCCTTTTGCTTGCCCAGGGGTGGTGGTGGTGCATGGACTGAGTGTGCCTGTGGTGTGGTCTCACTCTCTTTGATGTAAACATCATGGATGGCATTGGATTGTGGTGATTTCTGGCTGTTTTTCTGTTTTTTGGGGGTGTACTGTTGATGTGGACTGGCCATGTGGGTGGTGGTGGTGGCCATCTTGAGTGCTGGCTGGTACAGGCAACATGTGCTTGGGGTGTAAGGGGGCCATTTTGAGGAGAGGCAGTGTCTGAGGCCTGCACTTATTTTGCCTACTTTTCATCCCTTATGCCCAGGGGTAGTGAGTGTTTCATGGGCCTAGTGTTTCTGAGGGGTGTCTTCTTGAATTTAAACACCATTGAGGCCATGGATGGGCTGGGATTGTGCAGATTTTATTGTTTTTTGTCGTTTTTTTGGGCCTGCTGGTGTGGCCCTTTGCCCAGGGGTGGTGAGTGTTGCATGGGCCTAGTCTTTCTGTGGGTGTCTTCTTGAATTTAAACATAATTGAGGCCATGGATGGGCTGGGATTGTGCTTATTTTAGTGTTTTTTGTCGTTTTTGGGGGGCTGCTGGTGTGGCCTTTTGCTTGCCATGGGGTGGTGGTGGTGCATGGACTGAGTGTGCCTGTGGTGTGGTCTCACTCTCTTTGATGTAAACATCATGGATGGCATTGGATTGTGGTGATTTCTGGCTGTTTTTCTGTTTTTTGGGGGTGTACTGTTGATGTGGACTGGCCATGTGGGTGGTGGTGGTGGCCATCTTGAGTGCTGGCTGGTACAGGCAACATGTGCTTGGGGTGTAAGGGGGCCATTTTGAGGAGAGGCAGTGTCTGAGGCCTGCACTTATTTTGCCTACTTTTCATCCCTTATGCCCAGGGGTAGTGAGTGTTGCATGGGCCTAGTGTTTCTGAGGGGTGTCTTCTTGAATGTAAACTCTATTGAGGCCATGGATGGGCTGGGATTGTGCAGATTTTATTGTTTTTTGTCGTTTTTTTGGGCCTGCTGGTGTGGCCCTTTGCCCAGGGGTGGTGAGTGTTGCATGGGCCTAGTCTTTCTGTGGGGTGTCTTCTTGAATTTAAACATAATTGAGGCCATGGATGGGCTGGGATTGTGCTTATTTTATTGTTTTTTGTCGTTTTTGGGGGGCTGCTGGTGTGGCCTTTTGCTTGCCCAGGGGTGGTGGTGGTGCATGGACTGAGTGTGCCTGTGGTGTGGTCTCACTCTCTTTGATGTAAACATCATGGATGGCATTGGATTGTGGTGATTTCTGGCTGTTTTTCTGTTTTTTGGGGGTGTACTGTTGATGTGGACTGGCCATGTGGGTGGTGGTGGTGGCCATCTTGAGTGCTGGCTGGTACAGGCAACATGTGCTTGGGGTGTAAGGGGGCCATTTTGAGGAGAGGCAGTGTCTGAGGCCTGCACGTATTTTGCCTACTTTTCATCCATTATGCCCAGGGGTAGTGAGTGTTGCATACTTGCATGTCCCTAGTCTTTCTGTGGGGTGTCTTCAATGTAAACATCATGGATGGCATGGGATTGTGCTCATTTTTCTGTGTTTTGTCGATTTTTTGGGGTGTATAACTGAACTGATGTTCCTCTGTCTTCCATTGCTTTTAGGTGCACAAGAAGACTCAAGAGAACCACCAGTGCCAGGAAGAAGTCCTGCAGCGGTGTGTGCAGCATAACGTCACGCGACGTCACGTCTGGACACAGAACCCTCTGCAACTCGTGCAACTGCTGCCTGCTGACCTGCTCTGAAGAAGATGGCCCCAAAAAAAGTAACCCGTAGCTCCTCTAGCAAGAAAGGTGCCAGTAAGGAGCAGAAGAAGCAAGTTACCAAGGACACTGGTGTGCCGCCCGCCCCTTTTTTTGGGAGTAAAAAAAAAAGTATGCCTGCAGCAGCAGCAGCGGGATCTGCTGGGGACCAAGCTGGCAGCAGCACCCCCGCTCCATTGGGCTCAGTGCCACCACCACCACCACGCCAACTTAAGTCCAAGCCCTTGAGTGCTGCAGAGGCAGCCAGTAGAGTTCTTCAATCACCATCGACCAGTGATGTTGGCTCATCGCAAGAAAGCAGCAGCAATGTCCCTCAATCAACACAGGTTGTTGTAGCTCATCTGACGAGTGTTGAACAACCACAGCCGCAACAACAATCACATGTGCAAGTACAAGCCCAAGTACATGTGGAAGGAGAGGCAGCGCAAGGAGATGCGCAAGCAGAGGTGCATGGAGGGTCACAACAAGTGCCCACAATAGTTGTTCCTCCTGAAGTAGGGGCACATCAGGAAATCGACAATCAAGGCGAGGTATCATTTGAGGAAGCCACTCCTCCTGATGATCCTTCATTGTCTTCCACACCCCTAGCAAGGAAGAGATCAAGGGTGGTGTCTACATCCTCTTCAAGCACACCTCCTTCTGATGATACGGATCAAACTTGGGAACCAGCACCACAGCCGTCTGAGAGTGAGGCACACCATGATCCAACAAAGGTAGTTAAGCGTAAAAGGAAGCTCGTCCAAAGTCTCAGAGTTATGGAGTGTGATGAGTCTCAACAAGAAGTGGCGGATACTGCTGCTGATGAAGACTCTGCCAACGACGACCCAGTCATCATAAAGGTCACTGCAGCCCCAGCGGGCATGCAGCAAACAGACATTTTGACCCTAGCCCGAAGAGCTGCTGAGTGTGATGATGATGATGATGATGTTATCGATGAGGAGGCAGTGGAAACACCACAATCATTGGAGTTAAGTAGTACACCAACTCGTCCCGCTTCCATATTTCTTTCTGGCAAGAAGAGACCTCCGTCAACCTCGACCTTAATTAGTGGCGGTGAAAGTGCGAAACGTACAAAAGTTGGGCAATCCAGATCCTCCACTTCATCTGGCATTAGCTTCATGACCACCACCACCAGTATCGCCGCCTCCTCCATGTCCCACAGACACTTCAAGTACCCAGTTTGGGACTTCTTTACTGTTTGTCCAAAAAATCCAAAGTTTGCCATTTGTACCATTTGTAAGCAAGCAGTTAGTCGTGGTAAGCCAGGTACCAACTATGGTACCGGAGGCCAGAGAGGTCATCTTAGGAGACAGCACACTGTCAAATGGTTTGCGCACCTAGATGCGATCAAGAAAGGCCAAATTCAAGGAAACGTTGATGTTTCATCTGATGATGACGAGCAGGAAGAAGACGTGTCAAACACTTCCCTTACACCCAGTACCCCTGTCAGCAGCACACCCAATGTGAGGCACACTAAGAGTGTTGGAGCGAGTGAGACACCAACGCACAAAAGTTCGCCAGCGAGCAAAATTGGGTCAACGAAGTCATTATCAGCCCGTAAATGCTTGGTCCAGGGCAACATTAGAACAATGCTTACTTCAGACGTGCCATATGAACGCAACCACCCACTGACGCGTCTGTATAACACTAAGCTGGCTAAAATGCTAGCTGTGGACCTTCTACCTTTTTCTTTTGTAGAAGCGGTAGGTTTTCTTGAATTAGTGGCAACGCTCTGCCCTAAATGGAAGGTTCCGAGCCGGTTCTATTTTGCCAGAGTTGCGGTTCCAGCACTACATGAAGATGTACTGGAGGCGATTGGGGCAGCTTTGCAGAAGAGTGCTGTTCACACAATACATCTGACAACAGACATGTGGACCAGTGGCGCAGGCGCTGATTACATGTGCATCACTGCACACTGGGTCTCTTTTTCAGGTGTTAAAGCAAAGCTAAACGCAGGTGTTGACCCGGACAAAGTTTTCAAAGCTGCTCGGAAACATGCAACACTAGCCATGTTTGGCTTGGAGAAAAGTCACACAGCAGAAAACCTTTTGGAAGAGTTTGACAAAAAGGTCTTGAACATGCTATCCCCCCTAAAACGCAAGATTGGTTATGTTTCCACGGATAATGGCGCCAATGTAGTTAAGGCCATGTTGCAGGGTCACTATTTTAGAGTGCCGTGTTTGGCGCACTGTATCAACCTGGTAGTTCAAAAATTCTTGAGTGATAAAGACAGTACAGCGTTCGAGGTAATGGCCACCTGCCGCAAAATGTGCAACCATTTCAGCCATTCTTTTAAGGCCCGGAAGCATCTGAGGAGACTGCTACTTCAACGTGGAATGCCAGTGAAAGCACTCATCCAGGAGGTGGCAACACGTTGGAACTCAACCTTCTACATGCTTGAGCGTCTGTATGAGCAGTATACGGTACTCGATCACTATTTCTTCACAGAGGGTACATCTCAGAAGGAGGACCTGCGGATGAGTGCGGCGCAATGGGACATAGTTAAAAGCCTGACAGACATGCTTCGTCCTTTTGAGTTCTTCACGCGTGCAGTCAGCCAGGAGGACTGTAATTTGGGAAAAGCTATCCCATTGTTGTGCATGCTGGAGCACCAACTGATGGCGGTGTCTTCTGAGTTTGAAAAAGATGAAAAAAAAAAAGACCATTTTATTTTGTCTCAGAAATTATTAGAGCGCCTACGTGGTGATGAACGTCTTAAAATGATCAACTCAGAACAGCATTACATTTGTGCTACTATTCTGGATCCACGCTACAAAAAGGCGCTGGCAGACGAAGCATTCTTTCCTTTTGCTGATGCAGATGTTCAAAAGTACAAACATTGGTTAGCCTGGTCAGCCAAGAGGTTTGAAAAAGAACGGCAGGTTATTGAAGGAGAAGCCAGTACATCAGCATCAGCATCAGCAGGCCATCCCCAGTCACAAGAATCCACTTCTGCACCTGTGGCTGGGGCACAAGTGACCTCTCAGCCGTTAAAGACACCGGCAACTGGATCATCTGCACCACACACAATGACAACACTAACAGTGGCTGCGGAGGAGGATTGGCTAAGTTTGATGGGGTATGGTTCTCGAAAAAATGTCACAGGCACAGCAAAAAGTAAGCAAAGTGGAGGAACAGTTGATGACCTTGAGTCGATGGTGCAGGACTATCTGAATGACTCAACAGAGGTCTTTCTTAATGAGGAGCCATTGCAGTATTGGCATGGCAAAAAACAATTGTGGCCACAGCTCTCCAACCTGGCTATAAACTATTTGTCTTGCCCACTCGCAAGTGTGTCTTCTGAACGTGTTTTCAGTGCTGCTGGTGGCATTGTAACTCCCAAACGGAGCCGCCTCTCGCCCAAAAATGTGGAGCGGCTGACAATGATCAAGATGAATCAGCACCTCATACCACCAGATTACAAAGTACGAGAAAGCACGCCGCATGAAGACGAGGAGGACGGCAACGTAGATGAGGGGATTTTTTCTCTGTTCGGTGGCACTGACCTCATCCAGCCTGAATTCGCAGAGTATGATGACGAAATCTTGTTCTTATTCCCTGACACCGAGCCCTGAAAATGAGACAATCAATCAAGAACTTTCTTTTTCGTCCTTATTCACTTTTATTCCTGTGTGCTTTGTGTCTCTCTTTCTTTGTTTTGCACAGTTAATTTAATTCAAACTTTAATCACCTAATCCCAAAAACAAGACCATCATCAGAACTGTCTTCACTTGTTTGCTTATTGATTTGAAGGTGCCGCAGTCTACATTCCTCAGGTTCACAAGTTCTGAAGAACATGCTCCTCTATCCTCCTCCTCCAGACTGCGATTTCCCTCCAAGCAGAGTGCTGGATTACGCCCAATGAAGAAAGACTAAGCACTTGTGGGGGTGTTGTACTTCTTTGCGGGTGAGTTGACGGATTTGGGCCCATTGCTGTGAAGCTCTAATAATGGACAAAAGTGTTTTGGACCAAATATGAGGTGGAAATTTCTTGCCGTTTTTGCTGACTTGCTTGCCTTTGAGGTGCTCTTTGGCGGGGTTCCGGGTGTTTGTGGGTAATTTTTGTTGTCTGTCGAAGCACTGCTGCGAGCCTGCGACAGTCTAATCTTGATTGCATTTGCTTTTCAGTAAATCCGTGGTGGAAAACAGGAGTTATGATGATTGATGATGATGATGATGACCTAGCTGCACAGCGCCGCGTTTGGACCGAAGGCCGAGAGACATTGTAAGTATGAGATTTAGCTTTTTCGCTGTTTGGGGGTGTTGTCGGGTGTTTTTTTGCGGGTGGGTTGGCGGGTCTTGCCTGGGGCATTCCTGGGAAGGTCTAATACCGGATAGAAGTGTTTTGGACAAAATCCATAAGGAACAGCCTTTTTTTTGCTATTTCTTCTGACATCTTGCTCAATGTAGCGTTTTGGGGGGCTTCCTGCTGTTCGTGGGTGGGTTGCGGCCGGGGTCTCTGTCGAAGCACTGCTGCGACAGTCTAATCTTGATTGCATTTGCTTTTCAGGAAATCCGTGGTGGAAAACAGGAGTTATGATGATTGATGATGATGATGATGACCTAGCTGCACAGCGCCGCGTTTGGACCGAAGGCCGAGAGACATTGTAAGTATGAGATTTAGCTTTTTCGCTGTTTGGGGGTGTTGTCGGGTGTTTTTTTGCGGGTGGTTGGCGGGTCTTGCCTGGGGCATTCCTGGGAAGGTCTAATACCGGATAGAAGTGTTTTGGACAAAATCCATAAGGAACAGCCTTTTTTTTGCTATTTCTTCTGACATCTTGCTCAATGTAGCGTTTTGGGGGGCTTCCTGCTGTTCGTGGGTGGGTTGCGGCCGGGGTCTCTGTCGAAGCACTGCTGCGACAGTCTAATCTTGATTGCATTTGCTTTTCAGGAAATCCGTGGTGGAAAACAGGAGTTATGATGATTGATGATGATGATGATGACCTAGCTGCACAGCGCCGCGTTTGGACCGAAGGCCGAGAGACATTGTAAGTATGAGATTTAGCTTTTTCGCTGTTTGGGGGTGTTGTCGGGTGTTTTTTTGCGGGTGGTTGGCGGGTCTTGCCTGGGGCATTCCTGGGAAGGTCTAATACCGGATAGAAGTGTTTTGGACAAAATCCATAAGGAACAGCCTTTTTTTTGCTATTTCTTCTGACATCTTGCTCAATGTAGCGTTTTGGGGGGCTTCCTGCTGTTCGTGGGTGGGTTGCGGCCGGGGTCTCTGTCGAAGCACTGCTGCGACAGTCTAATCTTGATTGCATTTGCTTTTTAGGAAATCCGTGGTGGAAAACAGGAGTTATGATGATTGATGATGATGATGATGACCTAGCTGCACAGCGCCGCGTTTGGACCGAAGGCCGAGAGACATTGTAAGTATGAGATTTAGCTTTTTCGCTGTTTGGGGGTGTTGTCGGGTGTTTTTTTGCGGGTGGGTTGGCGGGTCTTGCCTGGGGCATTCCTGGGAAGGTCTAATACCGGATAGAAGTTTGTTGGACAAAATCCATAAGGAAACACCAGTTTTGGCACTTTTTGTAAGTTAGGGTTCGTTAGGGTTAGCCCTAGCAGCAGGATTGCATGTGTTTCGGGGGGTTCTATTGCAACGCAGTTCTGTTGTTGTAGAGCACTGTTGGAGCGATGCTGGCTATGGATACTTTTGCTTGCTTGCAAGTGGTTTGAATACAATCCACGGTCTGTATTTGGGCCTACTGTTACTTTCAAAGTACGTTTTGTAACCATTTTTCTGCTAGGCATCGTTTTTGGAGCTCTGATTGGGGTTCTTCTACATTTTTGCGACTGGCTTTAGTAAGGGTCTTGGTGGGAGCATTGCTGGGAAGGTCAAATTTTGTTCTAAAACACAGTTTACAGTACACCTACCTTGAGGGGAAAGATCCGCTATAATATTTTGGCCATACTTATTGATCCTTAAAAAGGTGACTCAGACAGAGCACGCAATTTCAAAAATATTGTACTGTCTATTAGGGAAATCAAAGTGTCACTTTTTGAACCACACAGCGTACATACCTTTTATTTATTTATCAGTGGTATTGTAATAGCACTTCCTGTTTTCCGTTCAATAATTACAGGCCGGGTTTCAGTCAACATCCGCCAGGCAGGCAGTGGACAGGGTGTCTTCTGTCAGTGGTCACCACATTGATGGACGAAGCGTCAGCTGGAATGGAGGAGTGCCGCCAATAAGAGGAATTGTTTGCTGCATGCAACTTACTTACCAAATTCAACAGGACAACTCCAACAACATACGCAATACAGATACAGTATCCATTGTTGTCTTTTATTCTATGAGTGTGACTGCATGTGCTTACCTTTAGTTTGTAACCAAAGATTGTCTGTATCTTCAATTATTGTTTGTCCATGCTCTGCTTTTTTTTTCTTCTCTCAACAAAACCTACCCAAAAAGAAACCCCCATTCCCATCCATTTTACAAACCCTAACCCTCTTCCCCCGGGCTGTGTTGTTTTGCTTGATGTCTGACTAAAATGACATCAATAATTCCACACACTTGCTGGGGAGGATAAGGTCATAGCAACAGGCTGGTGAAGGAATACGAGGATATCTTCTAGACTTACTCAGCTTCAGTACTATATCTTCTAGTAGTAGTAGCCAATGTCAAATAAATTCAACGCAAGTACTAGTTATACTTGCAAGCAAATACTTTACCATTTGTTAGGCTACATTATGGCACTGTTCTAGTGTACTGTCACCTGCTATTTTCTCGATCGTACCGTAACTGTTGTAATGCTACAGTAAGGAGGACAAACAAGGTTTCGTTTTCTTTTTTTCCATAGGCATGCAACTGCCACTGTGTCACACCACTAGTACCACCGCAATGAGGAAATGTCACCCGCCCAGGATTGACAACGTTAATCCCCATTTCACCTGGAGCCAGCCCTGGGCCTAGCCCTAATTTCTAACACAAATTACAGGTAAGATAAGCGTTTGGTGGGAGGTAGTATAATGGAGTATTATTTCGGAGTAGACAAGAGATTGACGGTTGTACTACTAAAGTCCTACGACTGTTCAGGAAAACAAAGTTACTGTTACACCCCCGCCCCCCACCCACCAGACTGAAAAGCAGTAAAAAACAGGTATGGTCAGATAAAGTTTAAAAATATATTTATTTAGCCCTAACAAAATAATCTCCCTCACCCACCCTAACCCCAACGATTGTCTCTGAAACGTCCCAAAACGATCCCAACTCCCAAATCCCACCCCCCAAAAGTCTATAAAAAAAGGGCAAGGGACACTCCACTACTGGAGGGTGCTGGTGCTGGTGCATGATGCGGCATGGGCATCATACTCCTTGCGGAGGGTGGCAAGCTCGGAGCGGAGGCCCTTAACCAAGTTCTTATACTTCAGGACCTCCTGCTCCAGGTTGGACATGCGGACTCGTAGGCGGCGTTGGCGGTCCTTGCAGCTCCTGTGGGGGGCAGCTGGTATTTCGGTTGCTTGGCGGTGGCGGTCATCTTTCTTAGCCCGGCTCGGTCCTGCTGGCTTAGTCACGGAGGAGGATGCAGTGGTCACAGTCGAGGATGTCGTTGTTGCCCCGCTCGACTGCGTGTCCTCCTCCTCCTCCAGGGCCACCAGCCGCCGATATTCGGCGACAGTGGCCTCCAGCCTCCGTTGCCGGGCCAATCTAGCCTGCTCCCTCCTTGTTGTTGATTTGGAAGGAGCAACTATATGAAGAAAGAAAGACATAGTCTGTAACCAATGCTCCTTATTAATAACACAAAGTGATTGAGCCGAAAGTTGGGTCACAGAGTACAAGTAGCAAATTGAAAGCACAGTACATAACTATTGAGGACATTATCTATGTAACCTCCCACTTCTGCATCCTTGCTCTAACATTAGTGGTAGTTTAATGAACAAATTCTACGACCACTATGGACTTCCATTACAGTCGACTATGACAGTACACCAGTCTTATTCTTCTTCTTCTCTCTTGTTTAGGGAAATTGTTACGTTATCTTATGCAAGCCGGCAGAATGACATGGACAGCACAGTGAACTTGCACCCGAGAAAAAAAGTTGCACACCATGATGAGTGAGACAGACTTGCGTTACTGTACCGGTCCAGTACATGCAGGTGGTGAAGCTATTACTTTTCTATTACGGGTGGCACTGAGAATACTCTATTACAAGGGCTACTGCTTAATTAATTTACCTTTCACCCTACAGTGCAAATGAGTACTAGAAAAGGAAAATGAAGAAGCTAACTAATTTGATTATCTATCACTTCACATGGGACGAATTTGATGACATATGAGATGACTTTAGGTGCTTTGCTTAATATTGAGTGAACAGTGATACACCCACACATGAATGACGTACTACAAGTAAACTAAAGTTATTAAGAGAGGTACGGAGTGTCCACCGTAATAACCAGATATATGCTGTGATTGCAAACGCAATACAAAGTACTGCTACTATTCATGGTAGTATTGGACACATTTACAATTTCTTTTTCTTGCCTTCCCTGCACTGGAACGGACGTGCGGGTGCGGTGGTACATGCTCTTCAAGGTAACACTTACTTCACCTGGCGACCATCTACTCTCTCTAGATACACATGTGCTATCTAAGAGTCAGAGAATACCATGCTCCGGGCATCCATTCAGTCAAAGTATACGCACACATACAGTTTCTGTTTCACCCACCCAGGCTGCTGTCCTTCCACCCATCCTTGCTTCATCATTGACCCAGCCATGCACCATACCATATTCTTTCCTTCCCAGCCACCTCGGGGGCCAAGCAAACACATATCGTTCTTCTTTGCCAGCCATCATACAAGTTCGCGTCCCACTTACTTACACCCTTCTTTCGCTTTTCGTTCATCCCATCCATCACGTTCGTCTAAGAACTTATTGGGATTCTTCTCACCAAAAACTTCACAGCTAAGTCGAAGTACATTTCGAGGAGGCTACTACCTGGTTGATTTGTAATTGTAATACACCCGTGCAGAAAGCACACTATGCAGTCTTCAATCTCAATAAGTAAGGAATATATAGCTTACCTGTTTCCGCCACCACCGTTTGAACCCCCACAGGACCGTCCGCCGGCTCTTGCACTGCCTCCTCCCCAGAGTCCTCCGAGTCCTCGCCCAACACAGCCACCTCCGCGCTGGCCCCGTCACCAGATGTTACACCTACGAAGTACATTTAAGAATGTTAGAATACACCACTCACTACTATATAATATTTGGTCTAGGAGAAATGTTAAAAAAACAGAATACAATGTAATAATTTCTGACTGTCTACTCCATAGTAAAAATGTCCCATTTTCCAGGGAAGGCTGTTGTCTTGCTGCACTTTTATGCACAACTGATGAATGCTTGCTTTTGATTTTTAACACGCACCACTTTTTCTCCTAACAGACAGAAGCTTGACTCCTAAGAACACGACCAGGATCAAGTTCAAACCAGGTGAGAGCTCGGCTCGACCACAAGAAATGTGTCCAATTTATCGTAAGCACTAACCACTTTTCCATTTTCAGTTAAATAGTTTTATGACAAAGTAGATTTTAATAAATGTGTTTACTTTTAATAAAGCTTTTAAACTTAAATAGACTCTGTGGTTTTTGTTCCTCCAGACTAGAGTGGATGAGCTAAAGGTTTTGGAATTTTTGCAAGCATGAGTGCCTCTGACACTTCTTGACTGTGCTGTGACTCCGTACTACTCTCTTGTCCTGCGTACGATAATCTAGAGATCATTGGGGATCTATAATCGGTGACTTCGGGAGCTGAATGACTCTGCCACACTATCTAGTCAGTAAGGAGACAGTGCATAGAGGTATTGCTGAATATAATGGGAGTCCAATGGAATTGCCAAATGTCCAATCTTAGTTAGCTACACAGACAGACTAATAAGAATAGTCTAGTAATACCACAGGGAGTCATATTCGAGGCAGGATAAGAATTTATATCCAGTCTACAAGAAGATCAAAGACGATTTAGAAAAAATCGAATGAGGAACGCTAGGAAAAAATAGGTACTGTTTATTAAAATGTAAACTTACTGGGGCCAGCAAAGGAGCCCTCGCCTGCCCGATCCTGGCCTGCATCCTCAGCACCCTCCTCCTGTGTCCTCTTGCCCTTGGGGGGAGCTGATGTACAACATGAAAGAAAGAAAAACCAGAAAACATGGATGAGATTTTTCAACCAAATCAAACATTTCAAAAGAACAATAACAAAATATTTTGGAAAAATAGCAAATAGATAGACAACTATTCCACGGATCTATCTCATGTGGTATACTACGTTATTCGTATTGCCTGATTTGCGGAACGTTGACTTAGAAAGTTCCTATGTAACTCAATAAACAGACTACTAAAGAGGTTTGCCTAGGCCTGGCACTGCAGGCAGCAGTGCGCAGCACGCGAAGTGACAGACAAAGTCCATCCTGCTTGCAGATCAGTGAATACTCAAACTATCAATCCACCCGGCACCACCGCCACTATTTCTTCTTATAGCCATGTGTCTAAAGGAAGGACTGGACTTCAGTCTGTTGGGGCTGATTTAGAAGTCCCTTGCGGAAGTTGCGGCTCATTTTCCTCCATTGTTGCGTGCCTTTTGTGACGCAGCGGCAGAACAAAAGACTCGCCATGGTGTTGGTGCGGCGTATATATTAAAAAAAAACACATATGGGCATATGGGCGATGCATCACGTTGTAAAGCCCTGCGCCATCAGGGGGCGTTCCGGCGCAAGGGAGGGCGTACCTGCGCAGGAACGAATCCTAAAAGTGGCTGAGGGAAATCGACAAGATGTCAATCAGTCACTTTTAGGACAATGATGCATGACTCAAACCCTGCGCGCTTGAAGCCGACGTACGGCTTGATGCAGCATTGGGGAGATAGGGTACCCCAGAGCATTGCTGGAGCTGCGCCATCGTTGGCACGCAACTCCAGCAATGCGCTGCCTTTACGGCACAGATGCGTAAGGCTTCTGTGACGTTTTGGGCCAATGGGTGGTGGTGGCATGGCACACAATTACTGCCGCATCCCTGCTACTTTGCAGGGATGCGCCGGTAATTGAAAATATGACCCTTACTGTCTAGCATTACGCAGTTCTTATCTTTACACTACACTCATACATAATTTCTCAGGCCAATGAAATGCTTCTGAACACAACATACAAAACAAAGAAGCATAGTAGCAAGCAAGGCTACTGAGAAGGAGAGCAGTGCACCTGAAATGCATAGAAGATTTTGAAATATAATTTACCTCAATGTAATCGGCAGCATTATTGCTCTTGGTAAAGAACAAAGATTTGCAAATAACAGAACAGGATAAAACAGAGTAGTAAATGTACTACTACTACTACTCACCAAGCCCGGGGACCTCTACGCCGAGCGCTTCCAGCAAGTCCCGCTCCCGGTCCATGACATCGGTCCAGCAGTGGGTGGCCTGGTTATATGTGCGCCGGACCCCAGAGATCTTGTACATGGCCCGGCACACCTTCTCCCACCGCTTGCGACGCTCCCGGATGCCATTACCAGTCGCGATCTTGCCGCCTCCCAGGATCGTCTTGGGGAGGCGGCGCTGGACGTGGAAGATCAGTGCCGCCACTTCCTCCGCGCTGAAGATCTCCCTCGGGACCACTTGCTCCCCCCTTAAACGCCCGCACGGGAGCCGGGCACGGGGTGCGGGACCCTTCCCCTTCTCAGGGTGCTTCCCGGCTCCCTTTACCATGGTCTGGGCAGAAATAGAGTTAAATGATAAACAAGAAATAGAATAGTGAAGAAGAAAAGAAAAGAGTTTAAAAAAGTAGTTTAAAAGTAACTAAAAGCTGCAGAAAACACAAAAATATAGAGCTAGAAAAATAGAGGGATAGATAATAAGTAAAATTAGATCAAAAAAACTTCAAACAAGCAAAGGATGGCAGAGATTGAGAGAGGATAGAGAAAGCATGCCCAGAACCATAGCAATGAATGAGAAACAAGATGGCCGCGCCCGTTCACGACCGCGTGGGTAAGTTCGCGCGAGATTTTCCTTGCGAGTACGCGCGAAATTGTACTAGCGAGCAGCACACTTTGCGAGATTACACATAGCGGCCGGAAACGGAATTACGTCACGCCAACAAGATGGCCGCGCCCGTGTACGACCGATAGGGTAACTTGGCAAACGTATAGCTAGAAGCGCCTCGCGAACACGCGCAAGATCACGCGAACATACACGTCGCAAAAAAAACACTTTTGTATTCGCACGTATTCGCGGCTTCCGAAATCGATCTCGCACGGATTCGCGCCCCAAAAAACGAGCGAAATTGCAGAAAAAAAAACGATTTTAGCTAAACTGAAAGCAATGAGCAGGTGCAAAAGTTCAAACTTAACATTAGTAACATTCAAGGTAGTGCTTCCTGATGGGCCCCTCCAGAGTTTGCAACTATTCTATGACCCTGCTATGACCCAAACAGCAGGCTCATAGAATAGCTACAAGTAGACCATAAAGGTCCTGTGAAAAAATGTTTTCACTGCAACAAAAAGCAAATTACAGATAAGGAAGGAAGCAGGTGCCAGCCAGACTGGAACTTTCAAAATTACTGACACATTAATGAAACACAAATTAATTGATGGCAGTTGAAGAAGGGCAGGTGTGCTTGCTTTTTTCAACCACCATAATCTACAGTGATAAATAAACCTAATGGGTGGCAGTGAGGATGTACCAGAGGGTGGCATGGGTGTCCCAGAGGGTGGCAGTGGTGAAACAGAGGGTGCTGTGAACCTGTGATGATAAACCAGACGTAGAAACAACATAGTCGCGGCCGTTGCGAGCCGAAAAGTAAGTTCGCAATTGCGAACTTGTCCCAAAATCGGCGCGAACGCGCGCCAACACAAAAAACGGGAAAATCCGCAAATCCGCTAGAGTTCGCGGATCTTCGCAGATTGCGAATCCGTAAATCCGCAAGTTCGCGTACGCGAGATCCGCTAGATCCGCCCATGCTTAATCCTCTGCTTAAAGTAGAACTATTCTTAGAGAACAGAGCTTCGATTTTTAGGAACTCTAGAGACAATATATTACCTCAGCCTCTAGCATATTTACAAAAGATTGTATTTATATGTGATGGAATGGTCTCGCACTTTTCTTTTCTGTATTAAGAGCCATTTCATGTGTAATTTTCGCAAATCATTCATGCTGATATATATGTGCATCCTTTTTTCAATGATTGCACTGCTTGAAAGCATACAGTACCTATACTCATTTTCGTGTATTTCGCATATGCCATTTCAGATGCAAAATAATGTATTTTGGGGTGGATCGGTATACACATGCACCGTTAAATATGTTTACTATTGCTTTGTTTAGTAATTATGGACATGAATTCGTGGAGTGGGTGTAGTGTGTTTTATCTAGGTACCTGAATCAATATCCTATTCTTTGCCCTTGTCCTGTTATAAATCAATAATATCCCTGCAACGGCACAGAAACCCTTTTTCATAATTCGGTCATAGCGCATGCTGTCACATTAAGCAAGCCTATTCCTCCAGCCCCCTAGAAAGCACACCGAGTTCTAAAACAAATCCAAGCCTCCAGCAACCTGGGAAATCCCCGCTGCTATTGTTTTGATTTCGTCCGAGAACTCCTGTAAAGCACTGTAAGAACGACCAGTCCTTATTGACATCTTTATTGACGTCTTATGTCCAACCTTACGTCAAACCCGGCACCTTTCAGGTATAAATATACCAAAGTTGCCTTAAGCAGACACACGGTGGTGGTGAATCTGGAGCAGCGACTACTTGCCCGAGAGCCCAGCTGATGCGAGAGCCCATGGACGCTGCCCCTCCCTTTTGACGCGCTGAGAAAGACGCTGTCTTTTCTCTTGCCGAGAAATCCAGCCTCCGGCGTTTCCAGCCTACCCTTGCGGGTGACTGGGATACCGAGTCCTGAGAGAGAGATACCAGCCCTCCTACCTTCTAATACCCAGGTACTGAACTGACTAAACCCTTACAGAGAATTCTTGAAACAGATTCTTGGCAAACCAAACTTAACTTAAACTGCTACTTACTTACTCCCTCCCACGTATTAGGCTTAGGTCAGGTACACCGGGGTAGGCGTAGTTAGAAGCAGCAGTTGAGTACGATTAGTCAATGTATATATGTATGTATCTATTTTATCCATTTTAAAGTATCATATGGCTAAGAAACCATATCAATGCTTTTACAGTATTATTTCATAATCCTGCTTTTACTGTATGCACTTTACTTAACTATAAGTATTGCAATTGTAGCAATTCATTTCTCTTGTATGAGGAAAGAGACTGCTCAATAAATAACACCTTTTATTGAAAACGCCCGTCTCTCTTTTTCTCTGCAAACTGGTGAAACTAAGTACGCACTTATTGACTGAGTGAAATAACTGTCTTTTGTTTTCACACGACTCTAGAGATATACTCTTATTCAGGGAGAGCAAAGTTGTCATGTTTTATGGTTGTCAGAAACTAAATCCCTTCTTGTCTATCCAGGGAGGTTAAACTCCTCCTCGCTTATTCGAGAAAGTTTCTAGTGAACTCTGAGCTAGCTGGCAAAAAACTTAAGTCTAATATAGTCAGTAGAGACCTAGTTAACCTCAGTCCTACGTCTAAACTACTGAATATATTATTCCAATGCGCAGAGCCTATTGGGACTATAGGAACTACACTACAACATAGAATCTTGCCTCTATGAATATATAGGCAAGAGGGAGCGTAAGAAGGGTATACGCCTGTGGGCTCCTGTAACTAATTGGAGAAGAGATAGAAATGGTTAAAAGAGGCTCGCCTTTAATTAATTGAAACTGTTTTCTATTCCTATATATATATTTATTCTCCTCGCTCCCGCTAATAAACTTCTTTTAGAAAATGCATGTAAATATATCAAATGTATATCAATGTTCTAATCATGTATGTAATAATTTATGAAATTTGTCCTTGTATGTACCATCTTTCTCAAATAAAAATAATTTTAAAAAAAAAGGGGTTTTGTACAGCTGGTTTTCTGAACTCAAGAATTAGAAAGTGCTTTCATACGCAAATATGAAATAAGGGAGTTTTGGTGAAATAAGATATTTGCCTATGATAATCAATTAATCTGCATTTGAATAGAGCAGCACTGGGAACCCCGGAGCATCTGAGTGGTGTGGGTGCGACGTGTAAGGAAGGCGGAGATCCACTTCAAAGAGCTTTGCTTCATGCCGATGTTGTAGAATCTGTTCATGAGGGTGCAGTGGGATACGGTGTTGAAAGCAGCGGAGAGGTGAAGGAGTGCTGGACCTGGCTGTTTTTTCAGGGGGATCCCCAAACATTTCACCTTCTTCCAATTTGTTCTGACCGATTTTGTTGGCTTTGGACTCTGAGCACTTTACCATTGCTAACCAGTGCTGAAGGGCATACGCTTCCTGTGCAAGTTGTATTGGTGATTGGTTTACCCATGATTGGCATATTTGATGTGTATTCGTGGTTCAAATAACACGTCTAATTGAATAGTGTGAATTACGCCCGCATGCAGTCTTTCTTCTTTTTTTAAATTCCACAAAGTAACCAAGTGGGAGCGTTCCTTGTCACAATATCCATAGAGTCAAAGCTTAGAACGTAACAGCTGCCAATTAAACGCTCTCATAAGCAGAACTAGTCATAATCGACATCCGACAAATAACGTCCGACAGCAAGGCATCAGTAAAGCCAACAGGCTAAAAACGCATATAGTGTCCTGACTCCAAGAAATGTAGCAGAAAAGGGGGTGGTGATGAACAGAGTGTCTGAATTAAGCAGACCACTCTTACCCAGTCCAAAGATCAGGGCTTGATCCATCACCGTTATTTAGCTCACTGCCCCATCCCAGCTCAGAACCTGGCTATATGCAAATTAGTCTGTCCCTGGCCCAGTGCATCATGGGAACAGGGCAGACCAAAATACCAAGCCAATTCTTCACCAGAAAGGAGACAAGCTTCCGGGGACCGGTTTCTGCCATTTCAGGCGTCGTCGGCCCGGCTTGCTTGAATCCTGATGGAGCAGTGAGCAAGGGACTCATGTCTGAGTATACCCTTCCACGCTTATGGTGGATAAAATGATTCAGAAAAGGGGGTGGTGATGAACAGAGTGTCTGAATTAAGCAGACCACTCTTACCCAGTCCAAAGATCAGGGCTTGATCCATCACCGTTATTTAGCTCACTGCCCCATCCCAGCTCAGAACCTGGCTATATGCAAATTAGTCTGTCCCTGGCCCAGTGCATTATGGGAACAGGGCAGACCAAACTACCAAGCCAATTCTTCACCAGAAAGGAGACAAGCTTCCGGGGACCGGTTTCTGCCATTTCAGGCGTCGTCGGCCCGGCTTGCTTGAATCCTGATGGAGCAGTGAGCAAGGGACTCATGTCTGAGTATACCCTTCCAAGAAATGTAGACTCTGGTCCCCACCGGCAATATGGTGTGTGTATAGTCTCCCGCTGTGTGGCAGAAAGACTGTGCGGGAGACTATATATATTGTGACAAGGAACGCTCCCACTTGGTTACTTTGTGGAATTTAAAAAACAAAGAAATACTGCATGCGGGCGTAATTCATATTACCAGGCCATATTTTTCTCGTGTTCTGGACCACTGTATCCGGATTCCCGGTGTTTTGATCTATTCAATTAGACGTGTAATTTGAACCGCGAATACACATCATTAGAAGCCTTGAAAAAGTCGTGAATGGTGACGAAACACGTGTCGGCTGTAGCTGTACCAATATTGTAACTACAGAAACAACTGTAATGAAGATTGTTGGCTGAACAGAATTTACCTCTTTGAACTTTGTATTAAAATAATTCTGCTGATTGGGATCAATCAGCTGTATACATACTTGGTGCTGTGCTCTGTCTATGTTTCGATGGTGGTATTGTCTGTCTACTGGGATACATCTGTGAGCAAAATGAGGTTAGGTGCTGCATATATTGGGATGCACAGGTGAGGAGAATCACCCATGGGTTTTCTTAGTGGACCCTGATAGTATGGACCAACTGGGTTCAGAGAGGCGTAGAAGTGGAATGTGCCAATGCTGTTACGGGCCAGGGTCCATGTTCAATCTCCTGAAGCAGGGAAGACCATCAAGGTATTGATTAGTCTCTTACCCTGACTTTAGGTTGGAAGGGAGTTGTGTTGGACCTGGCCCTTTTTGCAGGGTTAGCCCCAACAATTTTGCCTTCTTTCTCCTATATTTTCTGACCTGTTTTTGTTGGCTTTAGGACTCTGGGCACTTCACCACTGCTAAGCAGTGCTGAATTGCATATTCTCCTTGTGTACATTGTATTGATGATTGGTTTATCCATCATTGGCATATTTGATTTACTAGAAAGTCCCTAGTGAAGGATGCCAGGTGTGCCCAGGGCATGTGTCTCAAATGCTACTAATGGGCCTGCAGCACTGATTGTGCCACCCACATGAGTAGCTTGTCAGACATATCTCAGGCCTGCCACTGCTGTGTCTGTGAGGGCAGTAGTTTGAAACTGCCATTTCAACATCACAAGTTCACCCACTTGCCAGGCCCAAATCTTCCCTTTTATTACATGTCAGGCTCAACTAAAGTATGCCCAAGGTAGCCCTATGGGCAGGGTGCAGTGCATTTAAAATAGGGAATGTACTGGTTTGTTTTACATGTCCTAGATGTGAAATACAGCCAATTTCATCTTTCACTATTGCAAGAACTATCTCTCCCATAAGGTAACATGGGGATAGCCTTGAAATATCTTTTATAAAGCGGATTTTTTTTTGCTTAACCATTCGGTGCCTCTGCCTGTCTGGGCTGGCTGACAGTTGAGCTCTTGTGCATTCACTCTAAACAGTCACACAAAGGGAGCTGAGGTGTTCCTTTCATATCCTGATCAAAACCAAAGGAAATGTTTTGCATTCTGTCCATCACCTGTTGTTTTTGCATTTGTCACCCCGAGTGGGACGGGTATGCTCAGACATGAGTCCCGTGCTCTCCATGCCACTGGAATCAAGCTATCCAGGCTGATGAGGGCTGAAAGCCCGAAACCGGTCCTTGGATGCTTGTTTCCAGTCCAGGGAGGACCTGGCTTGGCAGTTCGGGCTGGACTGTTCCCATGGGGCACAGGGTCAAGACTGATTTGCCTATGGCTGGGTCTAAACTGGAATGGCATGGTGAGCAAACAAAACTATGGATTTAGGCCCAGATCTCTGTACTGGGGTGAATGTATGACATTGTTCTGCATTCTGTCCATCACCTGTTGTTTTTGCATTTGTCACCCCGAGTGGGACGGGTATGCTCAGACGTGAGTCCCGTGCTCTCCGTGCCACTGGAATCAAGCTATCCAGGCTGATGAGGGCTGAAAGCCCGAAACTGGTCCTTGGATGCTTGTTTCCAGTCCAGGGAGGACCTGGCTTGGCAGTTCGGGCTGGACTGTTCCCAAGGGGCACAGGGTCAAGACTGATTTCCATATGGCTGGGTCCAAACTGGAATGGCATGGTGAGCAATAAAACGGTGGATTAAGGCCCAGATCTCTGTACTGGGGTGAACGTATGACACTGTTCTGCATTCTGTCCATCTCCTGTTGTTTTTGCAATTGTCACCCCGAGTGGGGCGGGTATGTTCAGACGTGAGTCCCGTGGTCTGCATGCCACTGGAATCAAGCTATCCAGGCTGATGGGGGCTGAAAGCCCAAAACCGTTCCTTGGATGCTTGTTTCCAGTCCAGGGAGGACCTGGCTGGGCAGTTCTGGCTGGACTGTTCCCATGGGGCACAGGGTCAAGACTAATTTGCATATGGCTGGGTCCAAACTGGAATGGCATGGTGAGCAAAAAAACGATGGATTTAGGCCCAGATCTCTGTACCTGGGTGAATGTATGACATTGTTCTGCATTCTGTCCATCACCTGTTGGTTTTGCATTTTTCATATCCTGATGGCCCACCACTAGACTGATGTCCTGATGGCCCACCACTAGACTGATGGGCCTTCCTGAGCAACAGTGGTAAGAGGAGCTGTCACTGACACCTGAATAGGGCTGTGCCTGTCCTCACACAAAGCTGTCTCCACCCCCTGTAGGGTGTCTGGAGCCATGTCAGAGAAAGGCAGTGTCTTGTGTACTACAAGGGCTTCCTGTAAAGTTTTCATACTTCAAAGGCAGAAAGGGGTATAGGTATTGGATCTCTGTAACTCCAAAATCAGTTTATTTTGCGGGTATTGAGGAGACTCTGCAACTACGAAGGGCTGAGCTACCAGGAGGAACTGTCACTCTGCCACTGCTCTGCTGTTGTCTTGCTACAAGTTGATTGCTGTGTGACCAGGAGGAACTGCCACTTTGTACTGCACATCACTGTGTTGGCCTGTTGTCTCTGCAGAGAGGAAGGAAGTAGTCCTGCCCTCTGCACCCAATTGTATCTAAAGGACCTCCAAAGGTTTGTCAGGTTTGAGTCCTGTTAAAACATCTAAGGGCTACAAAAGACGTCTCTGTGATCACCCTGAGGACCCCGTGCAAGCCAGCCTTGGTGATCGTACTACTGAACATAGTTTTCCCCTAGCTGCACTCTCTGCAAAGAGATCACCACTCTGCCTACTGTGAGCCTGCAGTAACTAGCCTCTGCTTGTCCAAGTCCCCCCTGCTCTCCGAAGTACCATGTAGGAGCACCTCTGTCTAGGCCAAGCACTGAGGATTTGAGCCTCTGCCATAGTCAAGCACTGAGAGATTTGAGTGGTTGCCTAACAACCTCAATGTGTGGGCATACCTTCACGAGGTTTCCCTGGCCAAAGATTTGCAGAGATTCCACTAACCATGACGGTGCCCAAGCTCCGTCTAAACATGTGAGAGATTCTCCAATATTCCCGTGGGCCCCATGTGTAAGGCCTGATTGCTGACCAGTCATGTACCTGGGGCTGTGCCTGAGCCGACTCTACAATCTATAATGCAGGCCCTGTGTGCAGGGCATGCCTACACCTAGAGCAGTAACATCCCACTTCAGGTGCCGTATCAGCAGAATTGCGCATGGCCTGCCCTTGTGGACAGTTAGGGGGGTTACCTGGTGGCATTCCGGGCCCTGTGAGGCTGATCCAAAGCTCCCTTACTCCCTGAGGAAGAGAGAAATGACCTTAACTCCCTTAAAGGGAGTGCCCGCAATTTGTGTTCTGAGCTACGTTCTTTGGGGCACATTGACTGCTTTTGAAGTGTGCTAGCACTGCTGGCTGAGATTATTGCAATACTTAAGGACAGACTGATTTTTTTTACTTTAAAATGGAGTGGTTCCAACGTCCTCTTTTGAGTTCCTTGCACTAATTTCAAAGATACCATAATTTCTTTACTGGAAGCTCACTAACTTCGAGAGTCATCATTATTCATGCAGTTCTGAGTACTTAAGTATTCTAAAGGAGAATTAAGGTATTCCTGCTTGAAATAAGTGTTTTTTTGCAAAGTATTGATTAGATGTTTGTAGTTTTGTTCTTGTTTTATTCAGAAAAATATTGGCTATTTTTCCAAATTGCTGTGGACTTCCTTTGTAGTGTTTTGACTGTGCTACTGTGTGTGTGTATGTACAGATGCTTTACACATTGCCTTTCAGATAAGTCTGACTGCTCCTGCCATGCTACCAAAGGGGTGAGTAGGGGTTATCTTAGCTGTGTGACTCCCTTACCCTGACTAGAGTGAAGGTCCCTACTTGAACAGGGTACAAACTACTGCCAACTAGTTTATTTTATTTATTTATTTATTTTATTTATGACATTTATTGAGCGCGACGAATACCCTAAGGCGTCTCGGCGCTAGACCATTCAGATTGTTTCCTTGTTGTGCAGATAATTTCATTGATTGAATAGCCATGTCTTTACTTGTTTCCTGAACTGGAGGAGAGAGGAACTCGTCTTAATGTGATGAGGAAGTGCATTCCATAGCCTGGATGCTGCTACAAGAAAACGTCGATCTCCCCATGACACCGTCTTTGAACGTGGAACAACCAGTTGATGCTGCTCCGATGATCGCAGGTGTCTGCTGGGATTGTAAGGTTTTAATTGTTCCTTAAGGGTATGAGGTCCTTGGTTGTTAAGGGTTTTGTAGACAATGCATAAGGACTTGAACTTTATTCGATTTTTAATGGTGAGCCAATGATATTGCCTTATTGTTTCAGCGATAGGGTGAAACTTGGCAGTCCCAGAAAGCAGGCGTGCTGCCGCATTCTGTATAGACTGAAGCTTGTTTATGACTCTAACCTCAAGAAAGAGTCCGTTGCAATAGTCCAATGAGGACAGGACCAATGAACAAACCAGTGTTTTAATTAGTGCTTCTGGTAGGAAAGGTCTGATCTTCCTTATCATTTTTAATTTAAAATGAGCCGTTGTTGCAACTTTATTTGCATGGTCCATAAAGCTGAGCCCATTATCAAAAATGACTCCCAGGTTCCTGACCTTTGTAATTGGGATGGGGGGGTGATCCATGGTCCGTAGGCCACCAGCAGGATGGCCATTCTGGGAGAAGGGAACCGAAGATGACTACCTCGGTCTTCTCCGAGTTGAGTTTTAAGCAATTTGTGGCCATCCATGCACTTATTGCTGTCATTCCATTTTTAAAATTGTGGGCTACCTGTTTTCCATCCCCCTTGATGGCCAGGACCAGTTGCGTGTCATCCGCGTATGATGTTAGGCCCATCCCGTATGCTCTGATGACATTTGCAAGGTCCGACACGTAGATATTGAAAAGTGTCGGACTAAGGGATGAGCCTTGGGGGACACCACATGGCAACGTGAATTGAGTAGACTGAAATGGTCCAAGGGAGACTGCTTGAGTTCTCTCCGCGAGAAAGGAGGCAAGCAGGTCTCTAGCAGCATGCCCAATGCCTAGCCTTTCGACACGATCGATCAAGGTGTTGTGATCGACCGTGTCGAAAGCTGCTGACAGATCAAGTAGGACTAGGATCGCAGTCCCACCTTGATCTCTTATAGCTCTAACGTCGTCAGCAGCCTTAATAAGGGCAGTCTCCGTCCCATGAAATCTCCTGAAGCCGTATTGCGAGTCATCCAGCAGACGATGCTTCTCAATGTAATCTGTGAGTTGGATATTCATCGCCTTTTCGGTCAGTTTGGCCAAAAATGGTAGGCTCGCTATAGGTCTGTAATTTTTAAGTTCGTTTTTATCGAGGCCAGGTTTTTTTAATAGGGGCTTTAGTAGAGTTTTCTTTAATAACTTGGGATAGATTCCTGAGGATAGAATGGTATTGCAAACTTGTGTCAGCGTTGGTATAATCGAGTCCCAGACAGGTGGTAGCACTAGTGACCCCATTTCTATCAAGGAGGATCTCCGCAGTGGAGGAGTATTCTGATGTCATTTGTGACAACAATCAGTGCAGTCTCAGTGTTTTGGTTGGCCCAGAATTCTGATTAGGACACGTCAAGTAGGAGGTTGTGTTCTAGGTATTCAGTGAGCTGTAGTTTGATGGCCTTCTCAAGTGCTTTGGGTGGGAGCAAGGAGATTGGTTGATAATCTTTTAGTTCACTGTGGTCGGCAGAGGTTTTTTTTAAGTAGTCTGACCTCTGCATGTTAACATCTGTCCAGGAAAGCTCCTGTGGTGATGGTGGTGTTGTTGATGCTGGTGAGTTCTGTGCTAATTTGGTTCTTTCCAAGGATTTAAAGACGGTGGGGGCAGGGGTCAGTGAGTGCCCTGGAGTGAATGGATAACATGATGGCCTTGCTGGTCTGAGAGTTGAACGGAGCCCATGTGGTGATCATTCAACTAGTTTCACCAGATTGGTCAAGGCTGCAGAGTGTGGTAGGTTGGGGGTCGAGGTTTTTGAAGATTGTGGCAATCTTGCTGTGGACGTAGTCCGAGAGAGTATCTCAAAGTTCATTGAAGGGGTGGATTGTGCTTTCTGTGGTTGCCGGGTTGAAGAATTCCTAGACTATTTTGAAGTATTTTTGTGTGTTTGGCCACTGTATCATTGCTGGCCTTGAAGGCTGCCCTTTGGCCTCCTTGATGTGCAGGTGCTAGTTGCTGAGGGCTGTTTGTGGGCAGTACTGTCAGAAGGGATCCATTGCTTCTTAATAACACAACTTAAACGTGGAAGCCATGCATATTCAGTTTTCTGGTTCCACTTTGCACAAAGCAGCTACCATATGCAGATCTATTTCTCTCTCTTTTTCATTTTAGGCTTTATTTTTACCTCTTTGTGTTTTTTTCTGCAGTTTTTATATAGTGCAAACTCAACCCGGAAGTTTTGGAGCACTAGTTATATTAGACATGGTCACATTCTTTCTAATTTAAGCATCGTAAGATTTAAGTACTTTGACCAGAATCACAGGATGTTGAGCTGATGCCGCCACTCCGATGTTGACGCTCTGGCTCTCCAACTACATCCTAGGTAGAGCCAAGATGGCAGAAAGAAGCTACACGAAAGCTCAACTCGTTAATGGGCTTCAGGTTCCAACAGGACCTCGAGCTGAGTCAGGCTTGAGCCTTAATTTGGGCTCTGGGTAGTGGTGCTGCGTGCAAGTTCTGATTGGAGGTTTGGTTCCAAATGCAAAGAACTAAACCAAAGGTTGTGTTCAATATATACAAATTTCATTAATTTTTGATCTATACGCATAGGGTTTCTAATCATACTTAAATTCACAAGTAATGTTGCATTGGTTTATCATAGGCTCTCTGAATGTTAACCTGTTCTGGGTTTTATGAAGTGCTGTGACAGTCTTTTTTGATGAACATTAATGAAAATAAATGGAAATGTTTCTAACAGAAAATTGAACTGATTAAAAATAAAAATGTCTGCAATTATTCAATGCAATTTAGGAAAACAACAAACACTACTGAGAAATTTGACTTATTATTGGAGGCAACAATCCACAAATCCCTAAGTTTATAAATAAATTATGCAAATCGACTGTTAAATAATGAAATGGAGCAATATGATGCTAAATATGTTTGCACAAGGTCATACCAACCGCTGGGAGCTCATCAGCTACTCCCACAAAATATTAGAGCATTCCAAATTTCACAGATGTTTTTTAACTGCCTCCAGTTATCTTCTCTTCACATAAATATTTTGAAGGGGTATAAAGTATGAAAATGTGCAGAAATACAAATATATAATCTGAGCTTTTCTTTTCCTTAATGGGATCTACTCTCCTGAGTCAACCCACTGGGCATTGCCTTCAGCTTTTGTGGCACCGAGGTGATCACATTTACTATTGCATCTGTTGGTAACCAAATGCCCGTCATGTCTTGCTGCCTAATTATTATTGTTCAGCTCAGCTGGCATTCACTGAATAGAGTGATAGCACGTTTCCACGTGATCATTCCTGAAACTCTGCCCAAGGAGAAGATGAAACACGAAATGTAGCTTAATGTTTTTCAGTATCATAATGCATTGCTGTTCCTTGGCCCTCAGCTGATATGAAGTGGACGTATATACTGTGTAGACAGAATACACAGGTCAGCCGCAAGGGTTGGGGCAGACTGCTTTTGTGTGGAGTTGTGCCCTGTGCCCTGTGCAAACATAGCTTCAGTATGTATTTGTCTTTGTCTAGAGACACTGCAGTGTAATTTACTTTTTACAGTGCTAATAGAGTAAGAGAATAGTTTTTCAAGTAGCATCAGCATTTTGCTAGAGAGAATGAGGCGCTAGGACCAGAGTTCCTGACTTTGGAACTTGAGGACCAGGTTCGAGTCTCAGCGTTGGCTAAACATTATGGGGCAGATTTATGTTAACTGGCGCATCCCCAGGGATGCGCCAGGTAACATGCGCCACAGTGCGCCACTGCTCCGCCACCCATGGTACGCCGCATTTATGATGCGGCGCACCATGGTGCAAGGCAGTGAAGATGCGTGACGCATCTCTCGGCGCACGGGCGGCGCATTGCAGGAGTCATGTCGCAAGTGCGACATGACTCCTGCAATGCACAGGGCCCACCTGTTTAATGTATGGTGCGTCACCCTTACGCCTGCTTCAAGCAGGCGTAGGGAATTGACGTAGAAAGTGACTGAGTGAAATCTCATAGATTTCACTCAGCCACTTTTAGGAGGCGTTCCTGCACAGGAACGCCCCCCCCCTGCGCAGGAACGCCTCCTTATGGCGCAGGGGTTTCCAACGTGACGCATCTCCTAGATGCGTCACGTTGTAAATAGGGCGCATTGTTTGCGCCGCCGTTGCGTCACATTACGTGACGCAATTGCGGCGCAAGGAGGCGCAAGAGCCTCATAAATCTGCCCCTATGTGATTCTGGGTAAATCAGCTAATCACCCTGTGCCTAAAAAAAAATAATGTGACCTTGTAATGCAACCGGTGCTCATGTAAAGCGCTCCAATGCCATGACAAGGGTTCCTGCATTGCATGCAGGATTGTTTTTGTGCAGGAAGGGGCACCAAACAATCCTGAGCAGTATATTCCTCTATATATATGTGCTGCAGAATTCAGCACACATAGAAAGAGGAAGTAAAGAGGAGAAATAAAGATATTTCTCCTTGTTACTCTTCTCTTATGTAGGTGTATCTTTTTGTCACATTCCCAGGTTTACAAGGTCTTGAAAATCTGGAAATGTGTCAAAAACTATGGGTGTTGCTAGGAACATCCTCACAATGCCCATGAAATTCCTTCTGAGGGCAGAGTAACGCAACACAGTGATTTGTGCTGCTTTGCCTTACTCCAGATTATTGGAGCCACTCAAAGCTACGCAAAGTGGTTTTGCATGACTTAAAAAATCTGATTTAAGATTTGCGTAGCTCTGCACCACGTTCAAGAGCGACGGAAATACAGTCAGTAATATGGCCCCTAGTTTCACCTGGTGTGATTCCGCCTCTGGTAAAACTCCTGGTTTAAACTGGTCTGTATGTATGTCAACAAAAAAGAGAGGGAGGGGCCAGGAGCTCGTTATGGTCCAGTGTCCGTGCTCCTCTGGTAATGACTATATCAAAAAGGACACTGTTCCGTGGCTAAGGGTGCATGTATGTCACCCACATAAAGAGGAGAGGAAGACGGAAGACAGAGAAGAGAGAGGAAGAGACTAGAAAAGAGAAGGGAAGAGGCAGATGTATATTCCCAGTTTCAATGATCCGATCCCAAAGGGGAAGGCCAAGTCTTGCCTCTTTTTCGCCCTCACACACCCAGAAGGATGTCATGCTTCATCATCGGGCTTTTTGGTGCTCCTCTTCAGACCGGCGCTGCAATGTCTGATGGGCCCCCGAAGGGTCTCTTTAGCGGAGATCTTTTAAAAGAGAGTACGCCCTAAAGTGTGTGCAAGTAAGGGGGCAGGGCAGGATAGGGATGGGATTCTCTAAGGAGAGATGGGATGCATGCAAGTGAATTTTAAAACTACCTAACGGTATCTGATCTCGGGTTATTTATTCTCATGGTGTCCTTGGTAGGTTAAAAAACCGACAGGTTGGTGAGTTACGTGGGGCTATAATGTGCCAGTGTAACTAGTCACGAGGTCGACATGTTTCACGCTAGTGGTGTCTTAATGATCAGTAGCGTTTCTTCAGGACCTAGAAAAGATAAAGTGTGTAAAAAGTGTACGTCAAATAATAAAGGGAAGAGTACAGGGTTTCGGGGTAAATACCCTGTCAGGCCCGTGTAGAACCCTAGTGACAAGTAACTAGAGTAGTCAAGCGATCTCCGAAGGTAGATATAAACACGTGTGCCTGAATGGGGATAAAACAATGGGAATCAAAAGGGAGACACTCTGGTAAAAACAGATAGGTAGCGCAGTCCTCCAGTGATGGGAGACTACACCTGTACAGACCAAGCACAAGCCTAAATTAATTCATGTGATAAAAGCGGTACATTAGACGCAGCCATTGTCACATGAATGCCCTTGTGTTTATTCCACAGGTAAAATGTAATACGGACAATCAGAGTTTTAACAGAGACACCTCGGGGTACAGGCATGCAAATCATGTGTTGGTATGTGCGAGACCAACACGGGCAGCAAGCCCGAGGTCCCCCTGAAGGCACAAGGATCCCCAGGCTTGAGGATAAGTGTCCAGGAGGACGGGACGAGCCGCGCCATGAGGGAACTCACCCACCCCTGCCAAATAATGCACATGTTGTTAGAGACCCTGATTCATTTAAACAAGGACATAGCTCAAAGGCACCTTCTGGCACAAATGGCACCACCTTATAAACAACCACAATGACCCCAGATCGCTTGACCCCAGATCGCTTGACTAATCTAGTTACTTGACATAGGGTTCTACACGGGCCTGACAGGGTATTCACCCCGAAACCCTGTACTTTTCCTTTTATTATTTGACGTGCACTTTTTACACACTTTATCTTTTCTAGGTCCTGAAGAAACGCTACTGATCATTAAGACACCACTAGCGTGAAACATGTCGACCTCGTGACTAGTTACATTGGCACATTTTAGCCCCACGTAACTCACCAACCTGTTGGTTTTTTAACCTACCAAGGACACCACGAGAATAAATAACCCGAGATTGGATGCCCTTAGGTAGTTTTAAAATTCACTTGCAAGCATCACATCTCTCCTTAGAGAATCCCATCCCTATCCTGCCCCGCCCCCATACCTGCCCACACTTTACGACATACTCTCTTCTAAAAGATCTCTACTAAAGAGACCTTTCGGGGGCCCGTCAGACATTGCAGCGCCGGTCTGACAAGGAGCACCAAAAAGCCCGATGATGAAGCATGACATCCTTCTGGGTGTGTGAGGGTGAAAAAGAGGCAAGACTTGGCCTTCCCCTTCGGGATCGGATCATTGAAACTGGGGATATACATCTGCCTCTTCCCTTCCCTTTTCTAGTCTCTTGAACTGGTCTGTCCCTCCACCCCATTCCCCCACTATTACCGGCCCTCCACTGACATCTTCCACCCGCTCGAATCACATCAGACCTTATGTCAATGATCAAATTGTAATGCAGGCGTACTTTGCCTCGGATTCTGACCTCCTGGTAACCTTACACCAAAATCCACCAAATTTGTAATGTGTCACAAAGCACAAAGGGCCATATTATCAAGAAAGGGCGATACATTATCGCCGCTTTTATCGGCAGGAAGCTGCGGCTAAAGCGGCTATAATGGTCTTGATAATATGCCCTTGATAATTCTCATAGAAGCCCAGGTTAACACCAGAACCTGGGCTAATATGGGTATTCACAAGGGCATATTATCAAGACCATTATCGCAACTTTAGTGGCAGTTTCCTGCTGATAAAAGCGGCGATAATGTATCGCCCTTTCTTGATAATATGGCCCAAAGAGATTAGCAGAGGTAAGCTTGCTCAGCTTCAGTCTAACATCAGAAATAGCAGAATTATGCTATGCTGACCTGACATTTTAATGTGGGACACTTTCAGAATGAGACAGTAATAGTGTGATAGTCCTCATGAGCTTTCATTTTTATTTTTTATATTACAGTAAACATCCAGTAACAAAAAATACATAACATCTTTACCCAATCCTACAATAACAAAAATAAGGATCCCGGAATATCCATCTGTTTGACACGTGATCGAGTTTTTAAACTTATTCAGACAGCATTTGCTAAATGGTCCCTTAAAACACTTATGCTCATTAGTTATGCTATTAAGCGGCGATGAAACATTTTGTTTTCTCTCGTTTGGAGCATGGAGTTCCCTGAGGCCAAAATAGATGGATTTTAATGTATCTGCTTGTCTAGGGAGGTTATGTATTTTGCACTTACAAACTGTAATTTATATCAATAAACATTTGTGTGTCTATTTTCGACTGTGCTGACTATCGTGCTGCTCCATATTTGTGTTGTTTGGGAGTTAGGCCTACAGCAGAGTCTATCTGAATAATGGTGGTGCTTCAAGACGCACGGCAGCGGATTAGAAGGCTTCGTGCATCGGGAGTGTTACACAGGCTGATGTGTGAAGGAAACTGGTAATGTCATATTAGCCAAGGATTCTTGATAGGTAGTGTTTTTAGATGAGGACTAGGTGAAGTATCCAGTTACTCACTAACCTAATGGCGCGTTAGTGAGATGGCAACGTCCTGATGAGAACCTTTTAGTCATCATGGGTTGAAACATCCACAACCCCCTCCCTCCCTCCTTTTGATTATGTGGTGATCAGGCCCGGACTGGCAATGCCGGGCACCGGGCAATCCCCCGGTCGGCTGGACGGGGTGGGGGGGCCGGTTTTGTGCCAGGGGGCCGGTTTTGTGCCAGGGGGCCGGTTTGGAATTGGACCTTGGCCCTGGTGACGGTCCGTGACCGTCACCGAGTTCAGGAGCAGCTAAATCTGCTGCATAATTAATGCCTAATTCTGCTGGAAGAGTATTCCCAAGAATAATGTATTAAATAAATCGTAAATGCACCTGCTGCTGCCGGCCGGCAAGCCGAGATTTACGATCATGCGCATTGGGGCCGGGCTCGTGCAAAGTGCGCGTGCGACGTCAAGGAGGCAGGCCGCAGGCATCGATCTCGTGATCTCAGAGGCAGTCACGAGTCAACGACGTCATGATGCAGAGAAAAAGAACAAGGCGCAAAATTTAATTATTTGTACCTCCCTGGCCCCTGTTTGCAGGTGAGTCTACCGTCCGGTCCAGTAGTTTAACTTTAGTTTCTGCACCTGCAGTGCATGCTGTGTCAGGCCTGCAGTGCATGCCGTTGTAATCCCTGATCGTGGCACGGGGCAGGCCAGGGCACTGTCTGGGCTTGGGCGCAGGGGCGTTACACAGGCCCCCTGAAGCCCCCTCGGTACGGGGGTCAACTTCCAGGGAGCCTGGGCCACCTCAGCAGAGGGGTAAGTGTCGGAGGGTACATCAGAGGAGGGGGATTTGGGATGATGAGTGGGGACGAATGCCTGAACGGGGCTTGC
Source organism: Lissotriton helveticus (assembly GCF_964261635.1). Taxonomy (NCBI): domain Eukaryota; kingdom Metazoa; phylum Chordata; class Amphibia; order Caudata; family Salamandridae; genus Lissotriton; species Lissotriton helveticus. The sequence goes on along the minus strand of NC_136057.1, from coordinate 1,229,519,438 downwards.
GAGGCAGAGGAGGGTTTCAAGAGGAGCGTGGGGCAGAGTTGAAACGAGGTCGACGGTGGCGTGTAGATGTGGGCCAAGAATGTTGTTCAGGGTGTTACTATCTTTACTTGGCGGGGGCGTGCCACGGGGCGTTTGATGAGAATCTTAGTGGGGTGCGCGCGTCCGGCATAGCTGCCAAGGTTTCAGATTGCTATGTGTGACATTTTCATATTTTCTGTAATTTTGAGTGACATTTGATTTCAACAACTATGTGTGATAGTTTCCCATGAGCAAAATCATACAATGTAATGGTGTTAACTTCTCGCAGCAACCACTGAGGACTCGGATTAATCACACCAACAGGCAGAAATACCTTGTCTAGCTATAAAAATTGTTTTGCTCGTGTTCAGCACTGCTTCCCTGAACAAACTATGCACCTCCGAGTGTGGTGTGAAATTCTGTTACAGAAATCCTCATTAAAACGTGGTTAACAGATTAATTTCGGGGCTCCTTTTCTAAAACAAAAGAGTAAAAAACATAATCCAAGCTTTTCCCTGCGAGAGGATTTGTCTGAAGAAGCTGGAATGCTTTCAGCGGGCACCTTGGGCTGTATCCCCTCAGGCCGGGCAATATTCACGGGAAGAGATGGATGAAGTTTGGGTGGACAGAAAGAGGGGGTGGGCCAGAGCTACACATTGGCCCCATTTCTCCTTCCTCACAATGCTGTCAAGGGATTGTTTCAGAAAGTGCACTGGAGTCTTTCAAAGTTGGAGGAATTCTGTTAAATGCGTGGAGCATCATTGTTTTTAACTGTGCAGTCGGTATTCTTTAAAAAGTGGTGTTGAAGTATTTTAAAAGTGCGCAGGGATCTATCAGAAAGTGCATGTGTGTCGTAAAAATGTGTGGGGTCTTTTAGAAAGTGTGTGAGGTTTTTTAAGTGTTCAAGAAGCTTTGAAAACTATAAGGAGTCGTTAAAAAATTGTAGTAGTCTGTTGAAAGTATGCAAGCATCTTTTGTAACTGTGCAAGGGCCATAAAAAAGTGCAATCGTATTTTGATTAGTGCCCAGGAGCTTGGTAAATGTGGTGTTCGCATACGCGTGCGTATTTCTAAAAAGTGTGCTGTTTCTTTAAAGGTGGACAGATTGCTTAAAAAGAAAGCGCATAGCATTATTATAAAGTGTGCGAGGGTCTTTAAAATGAGCAGGGGTCACTACAAACGAACAGAGGTCCTTAAAAGTGTCCAGGAGACACGTTTAAGGTAATCAGGTTGTGGAGTGTCCGACACTCTTTTCAAACGTATGCATGATTTTTGTTTTTTAATGTATGTCAAAGTATTTCGACACAGCGCTCCTGCTTAGATGTATGCAGCCCTGAAGAAGCCAAACTTGCAAATCCGCCTCGGGCCAGCACAGTGTGGCACAGTAACAGAGATTGTGACCAGTGTCATTTTAAGGATTTTTCAGGCCAGGTTCAAAGAATATTTTGGGGCACCCTGTTTGGAACAAATTAGAATTTTCCTACCAATGTTTTGCTAATTTAAGCCTACATAATGCAAAGAATATTACATTTTACTTTAACTTTCACACACAACAGCTGAAAGTAATGTCTTTCACCCCCAAATTCATAAATATGACAGTGGGTAGAGAAAGCCAGACGTAGAGATAGGCAGAGAGGGGTTCCTTTGAAGAAATCGACAACGTTGTGAAACTGTGGGAAAAAGATCACTTTACTTGAAAGGGGTTCGGGTCCTTTAGAAAGTGGGGGCCCTGGGCAAATGGCCACTTTGCCCATGCTTGAAATCGTCTCTGTGGGCTGCCTTTTCCAGAATTTCCACCAGGAGTATAGGCCGCAGCTACAGAGCTAAGAAGTGAAGGGGAACATGTACCTGAAATACATCAGTGGGTAGAAATGCCACGCACTCTGCGACGTATAGCGACGTCCTTGGGCCTTGAAACGCCACTGCAACCCAAACAATAAACGTTGGTAATTATTTGGAGAGGATGGATGTTATGGCTAGTAATACATTGGTTAACACACAAGACAGCGATCGCTTCTGGCCGCTTTCGCTTCTTTTTCGAATGCATAGCGTAAAACATCTGGCGAGGCAAGTTCTAATGTCTACATCCGCAGTTCAAGAAAATGAGTGTTCCCGAGAAAGTCTTGTCTGCCAAAGCTGTGACTGCTTTGATACCGCCTAGTTACATCAAGCGCTGTAAACATATACAGTTCTATTCACAAATCCACCTTTCAGAGGCTCCGGCTCCTGCAGGCCACGTTTACAGGTTGAGGTGTTGCAGAATGTTGCTTTTTTAGGTGTCCAATTGGTTAGTAAATCGCTTGCGCGGCACGCTGATAACCAGCCCCGTTATGCCGTTTGTTGTGCTGGCTCTTATGACCCTCTGTAATCACCTTATTATAGAGGGAGCCCATGTTCCGGATAGTCATTTATGTGGTAGAGGTTGAAGGGATCCTGCGGCGCCATCGTCCGCAAGAGTGTAGTTACCAGCCATCTGCCCAAGGTGGAGTAGTGTGGGGGTGGTTAGTGCTGATACTACAGATGTAGATGGAGCGAGAGGGAGACTAGTGCTTGCCGGCTAGTGGTGGGCAGGAACGCAAGAAAGGGCCAGTTATGACTAAACGGCAGCCCCCTAACATAATGGTTGAGTGGGCCATCTCTCACACCTCCCGGGTCTGAAGCAGTTACCCGAGAGGTGTCGGGCACTCTGCTTGACAGCTGCTTTCGGGGTGTCAAGGGTCAGAAATGACTGATTTCTCAATGTTGGCACCCTGCACAGGTTCTAGGATAAGGGGGATTCAAGCAGCCCCACGTCAGCAGGGGGACCCCACTCAAGTGGTGAGGAATAAAAGGGAAGTGATCAAGACACCCCCCCCCCAAAAGGTGCAGAATTGGTTCTCAATGACCTGCTTGGTTGTCAATTCCTCGTTTCACCTTGGGGGTTAGGGGGGTGCTTAACCGTACTATCTATGTCCCAGAATCACGGAAACTCCAGGTGATGCACATCGCCGGTATGCCAAGTGAAATCTCTGTGCCCCCCCACCTCAAGGGATTCCACTGTAAGCACGTCAGTATGTACCATATCTGGTATTGTCACTTGGGCTGGTAAGGCCTTCACTCAGCACCCTCCTTACAATGGAAAGCAGCACCTCTGTCCTGGGCCATCCACGGACAGGCAGCCTGAAGCACCTTGCATGTGTCACAACTGCACATCTAGGCACCTTCGACTCAGCATCGCGACTCTCCACCTCGTGCAGCAATGGCTACAAGTTCAAGGCCCTGGCCGCCTACCTGCCACTGGAACACCATTGTCATCTAGGGTCGATGAGGAGGCAGTGAGCAGAGGCCAGCTTGGCCATGGAGCAGTCCGCAGGGGTCCGCTCCCTCCAGTTGGGATACAGCCGCCTTGTGGCGCGATCTCCTCTCACCGATAAATTAACTCGCCGGAGCCTCTCTTTTCTTGATTCAGACGCAGGCACATCGCTTGGCGCCTGCAGTGGATTTTCTTTATTTCTGCTGCTCCTTTGGGGCCGGGGATGGTCCACACCCTGCCCCAGCCAGGACCCGGTGTGTCACCCCATGTTTCTGCGATGCTCCACGGGCAGCATATCCAAGATGTAGGTAGCAGGACCTGAATATGCGAGCCCGCCATCGGAGCTCACACGATGGAAAGGTTTATTTTTATCATTGTGTCATAGAATTATTGGTATTGTACTCTTTTACGAAGAGGACAGCCCTGTGAGTGAAATGTTAATGATTTTGCTTTGGGTGTCATGTACGGTGTCATCAGGTTACATTTTCTTACTCTGGCTTGAACTTGTGTTTGTTTTTGTTGGATAATAGGATGGATACTTGGATGATTTGAGTTTTAAATAGGCAATACATTAATTTGTTCTGTACTCTTAGGTACCTGCTTACATGTTTCACACCTACCTGCTGTCTTCGAGGTATCTTGCGTGAGCTCCACTAGTCTGAATTTATTGAGAGCCCCTAGTCACTTGCTGCAGTTTTACAGGTAAATAGATGTATGATTGAGGTAGTGCTACTTTCCAAACATCATAGAGGATGTTATGGCCTCGAAGCTTGATATGACATTTTCTCAGAATAGGCACACTAAGGTACTCTAACAAGCAATTGATCAGAGGGCAGAGGCTAATAGAATCCGCACCCACAAATGAATGGTGTCTCCTAATATGTCTGGTGGTGCACGAAACCAGGGAGTACTTCCCCCTATACTCTCCTCAATGTATTAACTTGTCTATAGAGTGCTGAAACCTACTTTGTTGTTACACTAAGGTACTCTATTCAGTGTATACAGGGGGAACTGACGTCTAACAGAGTATGAGTCTCTGGGAACCAATGAAGCAGTAATTGCAGAGAAATCAGGGCAAACAGAGCGAAGCAGCGGTCCGCCATGGAGTCTCTTGAGCTCACTCACACTTGGCAGATACAACTCCATATTTTAGGGATCTCACTCTTAGGGAAACAATGGAGAGAAGTTGGCGAGATCAGGATGCTTTTCATGTGGTCGTGCTAATCAGTGATGACAACATTAAGGGTAAGCTCCTCTCCTTAACCAGGAGTCTGTACAGCAACAGTTTCAACATTTGTCCCTCTGCAATTTTACAGATGAGTTCTGACAGGTTCTTTGTTCACAACGTAATCTCCATCCTCCTTTTGTATGGATACAAGCTGAGCAGGCCTCATTACCTCAAAGAAAATAGTCCCTACTCTTTTAGGGGGCACAGCAAAGTTCTTGTTACTTGTCAAGGCCTTTCCTCTCTAATGATATGTAGATGTCCCTGAAGTAGAAACGTGGACATACATTCCTGTCTCATAGGCCAGTATATATTCAGAAACAGAGGCAGTTGGTGACAAGTCATATTGAAACACTATTTACAATTTTGCATGAATCCCATCAATACCAAGTATACCTTGCCGTAGGTATCCTTAAGTCCCATGGAAGCTAAGTACAATAAATATGTGGTAAAACTATCTCCTTTATGAAGGTGTTGTGCAATTAATGTATGACATTCCCATGTATGCCTTTTCCGTGCAGATGCCTTTACCACACATTTTAAGTAAATGTAGGTTAGGTAAAACCACTGTGTGTGTCTGTGTGTGTGTGTGTGTTTCTGTATACACAAACATGCACATTTAATTTTCTATTTACTGTGCTTTGAAAGTTGATACAATTTGAATATGTAATGAAAAATGTGCTGTAAAATTCACCATTTTGGTTTGTTGTTTTCCAAAACTTTCTTGTAGAGGTCCGGCTCGCTCGCTACGCTCGCTCGCTGCGCGCCGGATGGGGGCTGGTCTGGCAAAATTTGACAGGGCTGCTTTCAGTTCCCAGTCCGGCCCTGGTGGTGATTGCATATCACCAAGAGATATTGTATACACATAGATATTTTTTTCTTCATTAGAGTATTTTGGAGTTATTGGTAAACCACTGAGGACGGTAGAGTGTCTTTTTATATATGTTATGCAGCACTGTGTCATCTGCACTATATTCAGAGTGTATGTTGTTGCACCTTGCCTGTAAATAGAAATTATTCAAACAAAAAAGTGTGTACTGTACTTGTCATCAATTGTCATTTATTCAATCACCCCTGCTCATCGTTATGGTAGTGGAATCTTTAGCCATCACTATCCACCAAACTGCTCCCATTACTAGTATCCTTTATGGCTGTCAATCCCACAAAGTCAGCCTCGATACGGATGGCCTGTTACTTACTCTCACACAGCCCTCTACCTCACTACCTGCTGTGATACAATGACTCACTGGGGCAGATTTATGAAGGCCTTGCGCCGCCGGTGCGTCACTTTTTCCCATGTTAAAAATGACGCACCGGCGGCGCAAGGCCTTCATAAATCTGCCCCACTGTCTTTGAAGAAGTGTCGTGTTTTAGAGTAAACAAGTATAAATCCTATGCTCTGAACTTTACTATACCCAAGCAGGAACTGTCCAGGCTGCAATGTCTGCACCCTTCCAATGGGCATCACACTCAATATGATACCTAGGCCTTAAAATAACACCCACATTACATTCCTGGACACAGGCCAACTGGCCAGTGTAGCGGTGCACTATCTTAGAAGACCTCCGTCGCTGGAAGCCGCTACACATTTCATGGCTGGGCCATATTAATATTATTAAAATGAATGTCCTTCCCAGGATACTATATCTTTTCCAAACCCTGCCACATCCATTCCCACTGACGTCATCATGAACTTACCACAGGATATAGGCATTTTCATCTGGTAGGCAACCACGCCAGGATCACCAACGCTTGCTTGCTAGAGATAGGGGGCTAGTCTACCCCAATTTATGTGAATACTACTGAATAGGTTACCGGCAAAAGTAACAAACACTGGTTTCATATGGACCTCGCAGTGGCTTGTCATCCTGTGTGGGATTTAGCCTGGCTCCTCAAACACGCCCAGCCTAAAAGTGCATACATTGCTACCCTCACCAAAATAGTTCTTGAGACTCGGGATAAACTTGCACTCTCAAGGTGTCTCACTACTTTCCTGTCTCCCAACACGCCGATTGCCAGAAACCAGGACTTCACTCCAGCCCTTCAACCCCACACCTTTTACCTTAGGGAAATTATTAAATGTAGAACCTTGTGCAACCTCTTTGTGGGTGGCACCATTAAGCCCTTTGAGCAATGCAAACTAGATTTTAAGATCCCTACAACTTTCGTTCAGCAATACTGCCAATTGTGACATTGGGAACTTCACCCCTCAACGCTCAAGAAGCGATGCAACCTTGCACACCCTTTGAGAAACTAGTCAGTGTTGTTAATGGATCCACGGGTCTTATATCTAAAATGTATCAAGTCATCCAACATTCAGCGCCACCCTACAGCAACCCTTATGAAATGCAATGGCACTCTGATACCTCCAAAGGTATCTCGCAAAAGCAATGGGAAACATTCTGGTGTGACATTCCCAAGACATAAAAAAGTATACCTCAAGAGAAACTGCTTATAACATTATTGTACACGGGTACTACACTTGGATAAATCTGCATGCAGTCTCCCCCTCGATGCCTGCTACATGTTGACGTTGCGGACTGGCACCAGGCAACCTCTAACACATTTGGTGGCCTTGCTCCCTTATAACCAGATTCTGGGGGACGTGGCAAGGATGGTGGATGGGTGAGATGCTCTATCAGCTCTCTGCACTCCCTGCAGCTAGGGCCCACTGCCAATAGCCTCATTTAGAGAGGATTGGCCCCTCCAGTCAGAACACGCCACTCCCTGAAGTCGACAGGCATGCCTCAAGAGCACCTCTGGACCATCCGAGCCCGGATCAGAGATCACGGAGACTGGGTGCGGACTGGGCTAACATCGGCCTGAGACTCTGGGACCTGCTAGGCCGTCGGGGGTTGCACACCCTACCTGGATATTCCACAGAACTGGACCCATGCCAGAAGGGTCTGAGTGCCTAGCTGCATCCGAGAGGTGACCATATTGCTGCTGAGTGACCCAGTAGGTGCCGGACCACCACTGGAGAACTGGAGGGCCGGAGCAGACACGGTTAGGTGCGGGCACCCCAGCAAGTCGCTCTTGACTGCTAGGTCCTGGGAAGTGGCCCGGCGGGAGAAACGCTGCACTGGTGCTAGATTAGTGGACCTGCCTCCCGTGGGGGACAAATTCAGACTTTCTTGCCCCAGACCCTGAGGGCCCTGCCGCATATGACCGGAGACCCGCCGTGCATTATAGATCTGCAGCTGCCCAGAGCAACCCTTCAAGAGACCTGCGCCCCTGTGCCCCAAAGATGCAGCCTCACAACAGAAAGAGCCAGGGGGCCTGCTGCTGCTCTTCCTCCAACCAGGCAGTGAACACAGCGAGAGGTCTGGGTGGCGGTGTTGATAACTAACAAGGCTTATTGAGGTGGCTGCCCCCCCACCAGGGGCAGACAGCTAAACACTCAGAGGTGAGAGAGGGGAGGTTGGTGGCAGTTGCGCATCCCGCAGGGGCCGCCCACCATCTGCAACCTGTCACCTACATATGAGGGAGAGGTTGAACAATCCCCACAGCCAGTGTGAGCTGAACCCACAGCACCACACCTACTCATTAAGCAGCTCCAGCTCGCCCTTTTGACACAGCCTACACAGGCGCCCAGTCTGCCCAGGTGGTGAACACGAGCCCGTGGGCTTGGTGCCCACCCAATCCATCAGGCACAAGCACACCAGCACACCCCTTCTCCCTTGAAGACACAGCAGCTTCCAGTACCCCAGTACTACACGGCAGGAGGTCAAGAAGCCCTGTGCCAGACTGCCCTCCAACCTAGAATGAAGTGATCCGCTCTTGACGGGCCCTGACTTTCAGCTCCCTTGGAGCCCAGGATCTGTCACCCGGAGAGACCTTCCACTCCTGTCTTGCCCCCAGGCAATATACTTTTGACTTTTGTTGGTAGGGTGAAGGCCTCTCTCTACCGCCCATCATGGCCTCAGGAAAAAGCAAAAGAGACAGGAATGTCAAAAAACTGCTCCTTAAGCAATCGGGGGTTCAGGTGGGAGATCTTGCTTTAACAATGTCCACGGAGGACCTCACAGACTCCATGCATGCAGAGGGGCCAATTACCAGCTCCTATCTAGAGGCACTGTTCGCCTCCTCACATGAGGATCTCCTGTCCATCAAGGCTGAACTGGTGGGGGAGCTTAAGAAAGTAGGCTGGGACATTGACGTGTTGGGTGAACAAGTCGCCACACTGGAGGACCACGGACAGTGGCGTGATGAAGAAATTGAGCAGCTCCAACAGGTGATCTTCCAACTCAGAGACCAACACCTACAACTGCAAGCCCACACCGAGGACCTGGAGAACCAGTCCCATCCCAACAATATATGCAATCGAAGCATCGCATCTGGGGCAGAGGGAATGGACATTACTGCGTTTTTGATGGAGCTGTTCAAAACCATCGCGGAGAACAAGATTGATTGCGCCCACAGGTTGGCTCCAGGAGGTCTCCGGCTGGACCCTCTGCATTTATTCTGACCTGAGTTCATAATTTCTCCCTGAAAGAGAAAATTCTACAACGTACCAGAGAGAAGTATTCCTTACAGTTCCAAGGTGAGTCTTCAGTCCTGTACCGCGATTTAGCGCTGTCCACCTTAAAGAAGCAAAATGCTTTTCGGCTGGTCCCCTCACACATATGGGAGAGGGTTGCCCTAAACATGGTGTCATCCCTTCAGAATTGTCTTTCGCCTGGAGGGGAAATTGCACCAGAGCCGCTCCCTGGACGAGGCATGCCACCTCCTTGACCGGAAAGACCAGCTGACTGAACATTCCTGAGTGGGGCGTCATGGGTGAGAGATAGCGAGCCCTGTAGTCCGGATGGCATAGGGTCCTACCTGGCTGACCTACACCCGGACCCAGAGACCATCGCTAGAGAACGAGAGGGGGTCCTTGTCACATTGGGCAAAGATCCAGCTGTGCCGATGAAGACATAATGCAAGCCGCTTACACACCATTTGTGTTTCCACTGCTCCTTCCTCCTCTTACACCTATAAGGGGGCCGGGCGGTAGTGGGGCCACTGACACTCCCTTTTTCTACTTAGTATCCCATGGAGACGTATATCCTGGACAATGATTCATGTTCTAAGGACACCTTGTTAATGTTCATTTGGGCCACTTGGCTTTTTTGTTTGGGGTTTATGTTGGACTGGTGACCCAACACACACATAACTCCAGTCCCCAACCTTCAATATCTGACTGGATCGCTCTTGTTTACAGGCAAACAGGGGTAAGGCTAGACACTGCAGGGCCATGCCAAGCACAGCATTCTGCTGTAAGCCACCATGACAGATACATTAAGGATACTCACCCTCAATGTCAAAGGCCTTAACCACTCACTGAAACGGAGCTCTTTCCTTTCTTCTCTGGAAAGTTCGGGAGCTCACATATGCATGTTGCAGGAGACACATCTCCTTCCTAAATACCAACACAGGCTTCATTCCAAGGCCTTCCCATATCAATTTTTCTTAACCCTCCCATCTAAGTTGGCTGGGGTAGGGATTCTGATTTCCTGGGTAGTCAAGGGGAAGGTGAGTCCCAAGCAGGCAGAAATTAAGGGTAAACTCTTAGCATATTCCCTTACCCTGGGATCCAGCAGCATCACAGTGGGGACCATATACTCCCCAAATGAAGAGCAGGAATCCTTTCTCCACAAGGCAGTGGCAGAGATTATGGGCTCACAAGACAGATGGCAGCTATTGGGGGAGACTTGAACATAAAAGCGCCATGGAGAGACTGGGGCAATTCCCTTAGCAGGTCTCACCTGGTTGAGGAACATGGGCCTGACTGATTTATGGAAACTGTCCCACCCACACTCCTGAGACTACACTTTTTACTTGCACACCTACAAAACTTATGCTAGACTCAACTACTTCTTAGGCAACTCGGAGGTTAGCGCTCTGGTCCGATCTATGAAGTTTATGCCTCGCTGCCTATCTGATCACTCCGTGGTGACAGTGAATCTTGCAGTCCCAATAAATGGCCCATGCTGACTTAGAGATGCTCTGCTCCAGCGTCCAGAAGTTATTGCCCAAATCACTAAGACAATTGAGGACTGCCTGTTGATAAATGAGACTCCAGAGGTCTTGGTCTCTACTTTGTGGGATTCCTTGACAGCTGTGGTCAGGGGGGAGTTCATTGCGATAGCATCCGCAGATAATAAGCTCTACTGGGACAAGAGGGAGACCCTATTGCGTCAAGTCCTGGAACTTGAATGCATACACAAGAGAACAGGAGCTCCCAGGGTCTGGAGGCAGCTAGAGGCAGCCCGAGCTCAACTGACCGGCCTCATTATCAACAGAACTGAATATGTGGCACTTAGACTCTGCCACCGCTTCTATGTGGGTGGTGACCTCTCTGGTCGACTTCTAGCCAACTGACTCAGTATTCAATTACAAGAATCCGGAGTCCAGAGCATCACGAATGCCTATAGTCAGGAATGGACAAACAACGTGAGTATTCTAAAAACATTCCGGTATTACTACCTGACCCTATACATGGCGCAGGCTCTCCCCCCAGATGCAGCTCCAACGTATTTAAAGGAGTCTGACACTACCTCCCAAACATCTGCCCAAGCAATTGAGCTTGACCAGCCGTTCCAAATTAAGTATGTCATTTCCATTATATCTCACCAAAAGCTATCCAAGTCACTGGGTTCAGATGGATTTTCGGTCTCCTTCTATAAAGTTTTTTGTCAAAGCATAGCACCCCTCCTCACCAGATTATCCAACGCAATTGGAGGTACGGTTTCTCTTCCCCCTCCATGCTTCAGGCGGTGACAGTGGTAATCCTTAAGCCAGGAAGGACAAAACCTAGTGCTCTTCTTATCGCCCTATTTCACTACTGAACATAGACTGTAAGCTTTGCACAGGCATTCTTGCAGCCAGGCACAAACCTATACTCCCATGTCTTATAGATCCGGACCAGGTGGGATTTTTACCCTAAAGGCAGTGCAGTGACAACACCAAACATGTTTTACAACTAATTGATGAATCCCAGAGGTATGAACAAGAGAGAATGCTTCTATCTGTCAATGTCGAGAAGGCATTCAGCAGAGTCCACTGGCCGTACCTTGCAACACACTCTGGCTAATTTTGGCCTGGGAGATTCCAATTCAAAAGTGGATTCATAGTAGCTATACCCAGCCCACGGCAGTGGTCCGTGTGGATGGATGCTCCTCCACCCCATTCTGCATTGGTACAGGGACGAGACAGGCGTCTACTCTGTTACCCCTGTTGTCGTCCCTCTACATCGAATCTATGGCCTACAAAGCCTATAACAACCCACAGATAAAGGGAATCGAATTCAGAGGAGAATGGCATCTTATTGGCTTATATGCAGATGATGTCATAGTGTCCCAGGTGGAGCCATTAAGTTCCCTGCCTGTGATGCTAGCCGAATTGGAAGCATTTGGCCTTGCTTCGGGTTTTAAGATACACGTACATAAATCGCAGGCCCTCGATCTCACCCTTCACCCACATACTCTGGAAACTCTACGTCATACACTGCCAATCCAATCAGACCCCAAATCCATCCCCCATCTTGGCCTCCTTCTCACCCCTACCATTTCTGATACTAAAATACTCAATTATTGGACCCCGACTCAGCAGATCAACTCAGACCTGCATTGCTGGCAGTTCTACTCTCTATCCTGGCTAGGGCGAATCTCGGCAATTAAAATGACGGCCCTCCCCAAGATCCTGTTCCTCTTTAAGGCATCCCAGTTCCGCCCCCCTCTGGAACATTACGGTCCCTCCAACAGGAGATAAATGTATTTGTCTGGACGGACAAGCATTCACTTCTCCATAAGGACCTTAGCTACGGACCCCCTGCAGTGGGAGGCCTGAGCATCCTGGACCTCCAACACTACCATCAAGCTACCCAGCTCAGTGTTTTTGTTGAAGATCTCATACAGAATCCGAAAAGTGCTAGTTATTTATGGACAGGGCACTGGTTGGATAGGCCTTATGAAGCATCCCTTTTCTCCCTAAACAAGCAAGACCCAAAGCCCTATATCTCTCCCCTATAACGAGGGCATCGTTGGCAGTATGGGATGGGCTAGTGACACAGAGGGATTTGACATCTTTTTCTTCAACTCTCACACCCATAGTAAAAAACCCAGACTTTAACCCGGGTTTCCAGGACCCGACATTTCTGGTATGGTACCAGACAGGCTGCAGGTCAGTGGGCCACCTATTTGAGGTGGAGGGCCCTCTTCCTTTTGAGACCCTGTGTACTGACTTCGCGCTCCCAAAATCGGAGCGTTGGCTCTGTATACAGATCCGCCACTGGGTAATGTACCCCTCTATCCGCACTAGAGCCGAGCAGCAACTTACTCCCTTTGAGCGCTCGCCCCTAACCAAGACACCTGACAAATGCATGATCTCAGAGAATTGTATCGACTAATAGGCCCATCTACGGAAATTTCTAAACCCAAGAGCTAGCTTCGGTGGGAGACCGAGATAGGTAGGGAACTAACAGTAGAAGTGTGGGGAGATAGTCACTATCGAGCCAGACACACTGCCCACAATATTGCTAGGATTGAATCAGCTACCAAATTCTTTACTTCCTGGTATTACACACCCCTCCGACTACACGACTATAACCCATCCAGCTCACCGTAGTGTTGGCGCCAGTGTGGGCACCCAGCCATGCTGCTGCATATTCTATTGGACTGCCCAAAAATACAGCAACATTGGGAACAGGTAATCACAGATATTGACACTCATTTTGACACGGAACTCCCCAAGTTTCCAGCATACATAGCTTTAGGCCTCCCCAACCCTCTCACTTTCCTCCTTAGGTTGAGGCAAGGCAGACAGATCGGCTTGGCCCTAGGGGCAGCCCTGCAGAACATCTTATCCCACTGGGGCACGGGGCTGCTACCCACACACTTAGGATGGTTGCACCGGCTATGGCATATACTAGGGATGGAATGCATTACTAGCAGCCGTTAGTTGACTACCTCTCCCCCAATGAATTTACCTGCTTCACCCCCCGTAATCGGCTTAGAGGACTACAACTCTTTGAACAAGGGTTTCACTCTACAACACGACTGGGACTATTGTACTTAACCTTCATCCTTTGCCCATCCCCTAAGATGTTTTTGATGGTAAACACCCAAAATATCGAATTTGAAATATCGATTGGCCAGAATATCGAATTAAAAATATAGAGAGGCCAGAATATCGAATTACCAAAATATAGTTGGAAAGAATATCGAAATTGAGGTTTAAAATATCGATTTCCTTAATATCAAATGTAAAATATTGTTTTCCATAATATCGATTTTTTTTGTGTTGAATTTAGATATCATTTTTGTAATCTATGTTTAATTTTTTAAAAGTAATGAATGTTATGATATTTAATTTTTGCGTAATTTAATTCCATAGCCGGTTGTGGGTTTATAGGGGAATAGGGTGGGAAGTAATTTATTATAGTAAATTAAATGTTAATTTTTATGAATTATTAATTATTTTTAATTTAATTTTGCATTTTCGTTCTCTAGCGGGTTGTGGGTTTATAAGGGAATAGGGTGGAAAGTAATTTAATTGTAATTAAGTAAATATTAATGTAAATGTATTTGTATTGCTAATTAATGTATTGCTAATTAATTATTAATTGGTCATTAATTTGTATTAATTAGTCAATAATTTGCATTATTTGATTAATTGATAAATATGTTAATTGTATTAATTTGTTATTTGGAGTGGGTTGTGGGTTATAGGGTAATAGGGTGTGACATAATTTCATTGTAATTAAGTCATTATTGAATTCATTTCTGTGTATTGATAAATAATGTATTGTTAATTAATTATTAATTGGTCATTTTTGGATTACTTATTACATTTTTGGGATTGAAAATTAATTAGTTGTTAAATAATTATTAATATGTAATTAATTTTTAATAAACATATGTATTGGTATTTATAATTAATTAATTATTAAATATGTTGTGATTGCTAATTAATTTTAATTAATTGTTTTATTGGTATTGATAATTAATGTATTCTTATTTAAATATTAAGCCATTACTTTTCCTACTGTTGCACTCTCTGGAGTGGGAATTGTAATTTTTACCCCTACGCTATCCAACGCTTTCCCTACTGTTGAACTCACTGGAGTGGGAATAGTAATTTTTACCCCAACGCTATCCAACGCTTTCCCTACTGTTGCACTCCCACATGTTAAAAAAATATTTTTTTACATTACATTTATTATTTTTACAATTTAAGCCTTTTTACATTATTTTAACAATGTTTTATTTAATTGTGTTTATTATTTAGTTACTTTTATGTTATTGTTAATACATTTAAAACATTCGATATTTTAGTTAAATATATTTTAACATTCTATATTTTGTACTCGATATTTAAGTACTTACCTGTTTGTAGATAGGCATTCTATATTCTGTCCCTCGATATTTTAGAGTCGATATTTGCGGCAGTCTAAATTTTGTACCTCGATATTTAGTCAATGAACCGTTTTTGATTATTACATCCCAGATGGCGTAGTATAAGCCAGTACCTCCTGAGGTTGTATTATGACCTGGTACTTATTGACCCTTCCGTTTTGTTGTTATCTGATACATAACATGCCCTTCTGCTGGTTACTCATACCTGTAATGTGTTCCAAACCAGAGATGTCTCTAACCAAATATAGTAACTTTCCTGTTGAGCTGCTTGCCTATGTTCTATGCTCTGTGAAAGTGTGTCTTTGACTCAAACAATGTCTTGTTTTACTTCATAATGATAAAAACCTTAATAAACAGATTACTAGTAAAATAACAACAAAAAAACTGAATGACTATTAGCCACACTTTCAATGTCTAAAGCTGATGAATTTCCAAAATGAGTTGCTTTACATAGAACAAAAGGTGTGTGCTATCTAGTTGAGAACAATTCATAGAAGGAACTAGGATGTGATTAGAAAGGATGGATTGCGGTGGAATGGGGAAAGTGCTGTACAGCTTAATGTGTAGTTAGAATTTACATGTTTTACTCATTCAACTACAGTATACAAGTGGATATTGTTGCAATACATTACACAAAGTAATTGTTGTAACCATATGGAGGAAGGATAATTTATCTAGAAGCACAATGGTTTAGACATCTGTACAAGCAAGGAGTAGAACCAAGGTCTCCAGCTGTCAAGGTCAGCATTCTTTTTCTCTTTTGGAGAAGAAGAGCTGCTAAGATACACATTCCTACAGCGGTAGCTGAATTTATGTTGCCTTATGGAGAGCTGTGGCTGAAGAAGAGCTGGTGCTACACGCATCTGTCAGTCAATGAGTCTGATTCTTCCAGTTGTTTACCTAGTTGTGAGTGATGGGGCTAAGGCTGCTGAATCAGCAGGAGGCAGTAAGTTGGCAGACTGAGGGTGGTTCCAAACACAGGCTGATGCTTACGTTTTTGTGCTGCCCAAAGTTTAACCGTGGCAAGATGTGATGGAGATCAGGTGGTTGCTAACCTTTGGTGAAATTTGGTTGATTTCCATTGCAGAAAATATGCTCCAAATAAGTATGCAAAGTTGCACAAAATGTTGGGCCGGCATTCTGTTCTATTTTTTAACATGACGTTCACTTTCAGGTCAGTTCAGTAATCAGTTCAGTAAATCTTTATTTCGAAGAATAAAAATTCCTCATAATAGCACATTACATTATAAAATTGCATAAAATCATTGCATATCATTACTGAACTTTTAATAATAAAAACAACTTTAAAAAGGAGAGGGTATAATTCATGAAGCAAAACAAATTAATTTCTTGTGTTCCTCAATCTTACGGCTACTTTTAAGAAACTTAAAATGGCACATAGGGTATGGGTATCACTAGCTTTCTGTAGAAACAACAGTGCAGTTTTTGCATGGTGGAATTTCTGTTTCCTAAGAATGTCTACCAAAGGGGGCGTGGCTTGGATGCCGCGCAAGATGGCCGGCTAGGTGCGGAGCTCCGACGCATCGACGAGCCTCGCAGCGTGTTTCCCGATGTGAAGGGAAACGTCCTTGAGCCCCGCTGCTGAATTCGAGAGGCGGACCTTCGGCGGAGTGAGCGGAGCGGCTTTGCGGCTCTTGTGGTGCCGTTTTCGCTCGTTTCCGCGATGTTTTTGCTGTCCCTCACGGAACCGCCATTTTGAGGCTCCCTCGAATACCGGAGCTTTTGCCATCATGCCTCGCCACCACACAACGTGTCATTAGACACCAACGACCCTGGCAGCGCTGTATTTCAGGGTGAGCAAATTTCTACATGTGCAGAAACTCTGCTACGTTTTTCTTCCTTTTTCTACATTAAAGGACACAGCTCAATGCGCATTTGCGTAGCGCTTCACCTCTGGAGCCTGTTCTTTCTTTTCTGCACGTATTCCAGTCTCTGCGCTCTTCCTAATGCTCCTCCTCATGGCGCTTTGCTAAATTTTTGGGACTTTCTGGACATTTTTTCTGCGCCTCAGATACTTCGTGACGCAATACTATTTGCTCCCATTTTTCCCTTTTCCGTCACTCTCTCTTTCAGTCATCAGTATACTTTCACTCTAATTCCCTGACGCTCTCTCCTACAAGGTACAAGCGTTTCTTCAGGAGATAGCTTCATTTTCTCCTCTGTTTCCATTTTTTGGGACGTCTTGTACTTTATGGTACTTCACCTTATATTCCGAGAACATTTTCAGCGCACCTTTCTATTCCTCTCAGGGAATTGTGATTAATTACAGCCACAAGAAGTCATTTCTATGCTGAGACTGCGTAAGCCTCGATTTGTCTTTACACCCTCAGTGAATTCCCCGGTGGATTCTTCATCTAGTACTCATAAATTGAAGTGCAAAACAAAAATGTCTTCTCACAAAGCATCCTTGGCTCATACATCTGCCAATAGGCCCTCTTCACCTGCTCAACCGGGAAAACGCCTTAAACAAAACTCTCCTACCCCAGAGGATTCCCCTTCAACCTCTTCTATTGATCAAATTTTGGAGGAGCTGCGAGCAATGCGTCCCTTTGTTGAAAAAACAAGTACGGACATGCAGCTTTTGAAGGACAAGTGGGAGAACATGGAGGCCCGACTTACTACTGTTGAACAACACATCCCTGAGCTTCAATCCAACACGCAACGTATTGTTGCTTTAGAAAAGACTGTCCTCTCTCTACAAAAGCATACAGAGGATTTGGAAAATCGTAATAGGAGGAACAACCTCCGTATTTACAATTTGCCGGAAAATATTGAGGGTGATAATCCAGTGACTTTCTTTACCACTTTTCTGCCGAAACTTCTGGATTTACCCCCCTCTACATCCATTAGTATACAGAGGGCTCACAGATTGGGCGCAAGTACAGATTCTTCTTCTAAGCCTCGTGGAGTCATCATCCTATTTTTGAAGTACACAGACCTCCTTTTGATTCTTTCAGCAGCAAGGAACAAAAAACAAGTGACTTGGCAAGGTCAACGTGCCTATTTATCTCAAGATGTCTCTAATGTTACCGCCTCCAGGCGTAAAGAATTTCTAGCTATGCGTCCCTCTCTACGATCTCTAGGAGCAAGATATGGCCTGTTTCACCCTTGTACTTTCAGAGTCACTCACCGGAATAAGACTTGGTCATTCCAAGATCCTGATGAACTAAGAAATTTTCTCTTTTTGCAGAGTGAACAAGGGATGGACGCCTCCTCTTCTACTCCGAACAGTGGCTGAACACTGACTTTTGTTGTCTTTATGTCCTGTCTTCTACTAGAGATTTTCTAATTTTATGTGCTTCTCTATACCCTTTCTCCTCCTCGTAATTTTCTTCTTTTGCTTCTCTTCTTTCTTCATCTCTCTTCTTTTTTGCATATCTTATATATACTTACTTTCTCTTTCTACATTCTGGTTCTGTATCTTGTGTAGCATGTTCGATATGTTAACAATTTCTCTTTTTCTGTTCCCCAGACGGATATGTATTTTGGACGTTCCCTTCACCATCTTGTCTCATCCTTTGTTCCTTTATGTGAGGCCTCGGTGTGGTTCTGCTCCTGCTCCTCGCCCATCCGTCTTGTAACGCATCACCATCTCCCCACCTTCCCCCTGTGTGTACCTCCCCTTCCAGGTATGTTCACTACAGTCATCCTTTTGGATTTGTACTGTCTCCTATGCCTTTTCTATTTTCTTCCTTCTCCCTCTTTTGCTGTTCTTCCTTCCCTTTTCCTACCTCTCTCCCCTTACCCTTTTCTTTTTCATTCTCTACCTATCCTTCTTTCTATCTTTTTGATGATTTTCATGGTTATTATCTCTCTACAGTTTGAATTATTGAATGTACAGTATGTTTTCGCATTTTTCAATTTTGATCAGATTACTACTCTTTCACCTTCAAGGTTGTTTCATGGAATGTGAAAGGTTTTAATCACCCTATTAAAAGGCAAAGAGTACTCTCACACCTCTCCTCCTACAATCCAGATATCGTTCTTATTCAGGAAACCCACCTCTCAGATATTGAATCCTTAAAACTAAAGCGATTGTGGGTTGGAACTGTTTTATTCTCTCCTGCTTCTCAAAAAAAGAACGGGGTGGCTATTTTGATTCATAAACGTCTTCAGTGTAAAGTATTACTAGAAGAAAAAGATGATGAGGGGCGTTGGATTTTGGCTAAACTACTCATTAACGCTATCCCCATTACTGTGTTCAATGTTTATGGCCCTACATGTTTTGACTCCTCCTTTTGGCCCTCCATTACAGCAAAATGTGTTCAATATAAGGATCATTCTTTCCTGTTAGGTGGAGACTGCAATCAGATCATTGACCCCTTTTTAGACCGTAGATCTTCTGTTCGTTTTTCCTCTCACAAACCACATAAGCAATTTCTTGACACTATCACTCAGCTACATCTTGTAGACTCATGGAGACTCACTCACCCAGATGTTATGGACTTTTCCTTTTTCTCTCCTCCTCATGCTTCTTTCTCTCGTTTGGATTACATTTTTCTATCTTCCTCTTTGTTTCAACACCTTCTATCCTCCTCTATTGAACCTATTGTTATCTCTGACCATGCTCCTATTATTACTGTTTTTGATCTTCTTCCTCATACCCCTAAATCTTCTCGTTGGCGTTTTAACCCCTCTCTTCTTGCTGATCCTCTTTTTTCCTCCTCTTTTCGCTCTTTCGCTTCTGAATTTTTCCAACTTAACTCTACTCCTGATACTCCCCCTCATATTCTCTGGGATTCCTTCAAGGCTACAGCCCGGGGTTTTATTATTGATTTTGTCTCTAAACGGAAGAAAAAGTTCCTTCAACAGCGTAAAGCTACCCTTGCACACATTAAATTGTTGGAACATCAATTCTATACCTCCTCTACTAAGAATATGTCCCCTGAACTTCTTAAGGCTAAGATTGCTTTTAACAAGCTTACTACAGATTCAGCCTCCTCTTTTCTCCTACGGAGCAGCGCACGATACTACGGAGGTCGTAATAAATCAGGTAAATTATTGGCTAACTATCTCAAATCGCGTAAAGAACGGACTAATATTGATTCTATCTATTCCCCCTCTAATGTTCTTCTTCATACAGATGCGGAAATTTTGGAACAATTTCACTCCTTTTATGAATCTTTATATACTCCTGAGATCCCCCCCACCCCTGAGCTTCTTCAATCTTATTTTGCTAACATACCTCAGCCAGATACCTCCCACCTTAACTTTTCGGCCGTTGATACTGATCTCACTATCTCGGAATTGTCCTCTGCTTTATCCTCCCTTACTAAAGGCAAGACCCCAGGACCAGACGGCTTTCCAGTTGAATTTTACCTACATTTTTCAGATCTTCTCTTACCTAAACTTCTCTCTCTTTTTCAGTCTTTCTGTTCTACTGGGTCGGCCCAAGGCTCATTTCAAGACGCTACCATATGCCTTATCCCTAAGGACGGTAGAGATCCTAAGTTTTGTAAAAATTATCGGCCTATATCTTTAGTTAATGTAGACTATAAGATTTTTGCAAAATTATTAGCTCTTCGCCTCGATCCACTCCTACCACATCTCATTGGGAAAGAGCAATGTGGTTTTGTTAAGGGCCGCCTCACTTCAGATAACTCCAGACTCTTCCTGAATGTTCTAAGTAAAGCCCCCTCACTATCAATTCCCATTGCAGCCATTTCAGTCGATGCTGAGAAAGCATTTGATCGGGTTGACTGGTCCTTTCTCATGGCTTCCTTAAAATGGCATGGCTTTAGTCCTAAATGTATCTCTTATATTTCTTTGATATATTCTATGCCCAAGGCCTCTGTTCTCGTTAATGGTCAACTCACTTCCCCATTCACGCTTCAGCGTGGAGTTCGTCAGGGCTGTCCTCTGTCACCTCTTTTATTTATTTTGGCGCTTGAACCCTTCCTCACTTCCATACGTAATAATCCCTCCATTTCTGGATTCCCGTATGGCGACCACCATCTTAAATTATCGGCATATGCTGACGATATCCTTTTATTTATTTCGGACCCGGTCACCTCTGTTCCCTCTTTATTGAGTGAGTTTGGAAAATTCTCTGTGGTTTCAGGTTATAAAATCAATTCTGATAAAACAGAAATTCTTCCTTTAACCAAATTTTGCCTTCCCCACCTCTTCACGGCCACCGGCTTTGCTTGGAACTCTAAGAAAATTAAATATCTTGGTGTTCTTTTTTCTAATTCTATTTCCTCTTCTATTCAACTTAACATGCATGCGGTCATTTCTAGAATAGATTCCCTACTCTCTTCTTGGAATCCTCTATTTCTTTCCTGGTGGGGTCGTCTTGATTCCATCAGGATGATGATTGCCCCGATTTTGATCTACTTATTATCCATGCTTCCAGTCCGTATCCCTAATTCATATTTCCGCCGCATTGATTCCGTCTTGTCCAAATTTCTATGGCAACAGAAAAAGGCTCGTATATCTCTCTTACACCTTCGTAAATCTAAACTTAATGGTGGTACCAACTTTCCAGATTTTCGTCTCTACCACAAGTCCTTCTCACTTCGACAAGCTTCTCGCTGGCTATCTCGGGAACCCTCCCCTTTTTCTCCCCTCTGGCTTTCTGTCGAACAGGAATTATTGCTCCCTTACTCTTTACAAGAGGTAATCCATTTCACATCTAAAGCCCCATGTCTTAACTCCCTTTTATTCAAACATACTTCTTCTCTTTTACGGCCTTTAGTCTCCTCTACTTCGGTCTCTCAGGAATCCTTCTTACTCTTACCTATCTGGTACAACTCACTCATATTAATACATAACAGACCTATTGCATGGCCCTCATGGCGAGCGAAAGGTATCATCTGGGTACATCATCTTTTTGACGGCTCATCCCCCTGCTCATTTCCTAAATTTCAATCTCAATTCCACTGTCCTCCTTCTTTTGCAAAGAAATTCCTCATCCTTATGGAAACCATTCTTGATTGTTATTATTCTCTTCCTTCTGAAACCCTACCAGCCTCGTCTCCCTCTCTACTTACCGTCCTCTCTACTGTTCCTAAAGCTTCCCTTATTTATCGATATTTCTCAGCCCCCGATCCGGGCCGTCTCAAATCGAAATTGGAATTGTCTTGGGAGAAGGACTTGGGTTCCGCATGGTCAACTTCTCTTTGGGACAAAATATGGGCCAGATCTTTGAAGACTTCCCGTACTGCCTCTCTTACTCAATCCCTATTTTTCTTCTACCACAGACTCTATCTTTCTCCCCTTTCTATTTCTCGCTTTCACTCCGATTCTGTACCTAATTGTTGGACCTGTAATGCTCCCAATGCAGATCTTCTACACCTTTTCTTTCTCTGTCCCTCAGTTCGCATTTTTTGGAATCAGATCTGTTCTCGCCTCTCCCGTATTTTCAACATCTCTGTTCATTTTTCCACCTCTTTTGTGTTTCTAGGTAGCCTTTCCGACGATCTAGAACTCCCTCCACATTCTCACGGTCTTTTTGATCTTATGTTGGCCCTCGCACTGCAGCACATTGTTTCTAACTGGAAATCCTTGAACACTTTGTCTCTAAATTGTTGGTGGAATTTAGTCTGTCAAGCACATAGACTTGACGTTGCTTTTGCCTCCTCCTGCAAACCCTCCCGAAATGTTGAACTTTATTGGTTACCTCTCACTTTATATTTAGATCATTCTGCCAAAAAGACGTACTCTCCACTTTCCTCTGATAATTTCAAACCCCCTTGAACACATGTACACTTGCCTGTAGTTTATGAAGTTTTTCATTTTCACTATTGTGAGTTTTTAGCTTTACTCATGTTTCCTTTTTGCTAAGAGTTCTTGTTTCAAGTAATTGTTGAAATATTGTGTATTTTACTGTACTTTTTGACTGACATTCATTGTATTTTCTATTTTTTTTTTTTTTTATTCATTCTTTATGATGTTAACATGCTTTTATTTCCCTCCCCTCCCCGTAAAATACTTCAAAAATGCTTTGCCTTTCATTGTGATGTTGGCTACTTATGTTTACTTCATCCCAGCCTTTAGCCTTTTTCTTATATTTTGCTGATGTCACCTTATTGTACTATCTGATTTTACTCTAATAAAGCTTTCAAACATAAAAAAAGAAGCAGATGGAAAAAAAAAAAAAAAAAAAAAAAAAAGAATGTCTACCAAAAACAAACGTCTAGGCTTTCTATAAAATGGACATAAAAGTACAAAATGAAGGGTGTCCTGCGGAGACCTATTGTCGCAGCCACAGGCACCCTTCTGCTCAATTGTTACAGTAAAACCAGCAGGATAAGATAAAATGTTTGGTAACCAATTGAGCCTAAAACGGCACATTAAAAGTCGATCATTTTGGCTGTACATCAGAAACAGAATTGATTCCATCCCTACCCCATTTCTTACAAGATCATAAGCTGCTATTGATTTCTTTGCCAGGCCACGGCTTCTTCTATCAGATACACATTTTTCTAAAAGCAATTTTTTCACCTTCAGTTTACAACTATTTAAAATCGAGGAAGGATCATTAAAAAATTGGCACTGGTCAATGTTCGCTAGAGAGTCTTTCACATATTTTAACCAGGGGATTTGTAGGCCCTTGTCTCTCTGCAAGCAGTCTGTCACAATTTCCCTGCTCAGAGATGCCTCCGGGTTGGTCCAGATTCTAAACCATGCCATGATCGGCCTTGATTTAGCATTGTCTGAAATATATGGCATCCCCAGTTCAGCATGGACGATTTCGGCAGGGATGGTATGTGGGATTTTCAGGATTCTGCGGAAAAATGTATCCTCCTGTTGTTGAAGTTGCCTGCAGTCCCTGAAACCCCATACCTCAGCACCATACAAGGCCTTTGCTGTACTGATTGAGCCATATAATGCCATTATCTGTTCTGGGCACCAACGTCCCAACCTACGGGCAAAAGCTCGAAATGGCCCCATTTGATGAAACAAGCTTAGTACAATGGTCCTCGAGCAGCTAACTGAACTGCATGTCACCGTCCATTAGCAGACCTAGGTAGGGGAAGGTCTTTACTTTGTCCAAGGTGTGTGACCCTATTTTAAACACGCTCTTATTGGCGGGTTTTTTACCAGCCACCATAACATAGGATTTAGTTAAATTGACAGACAGGTCCAAGTCAGCCATAAATTTAACAAATCCGTCCACCAGGAGTCCATTATGGGTGCAAGGATGCATTTCCAGCTATACAATAGCACAAAACCACATGTGAATGTGAACACTTACTTCTGTTCTGTTCATTTCTGTTGTTCCTGTGCCCCTACAGTAGCACTTTTACCCAAATAACCTCTCAATAATGCAGCGTGCCATAATGGCGTAATCACGGCCATTTTGCAAAATGTGTAAGCATGGGCGGATTTTGCGAATTGGCAATCCGCAAAATTGCGTATTTACGGATTCGCAATCCGCAAAATCCACGAACTCTCACGAATTTTGCGGATTCCTTTTTTTTGTGTTCGCAAGTGTTTCTGCCATTTCGCAAGGGTTTTTTACCAGTTCGCAAATGCGAACTTACTTGTCGGGTAGCAACGGTCGCGACCATGTTGTTTCTACATCTGGTTCATCACAGCACCCTCTGTTTCACCACTGCCACCCTCTGTTTCACCACTGCCACCCTCTGGCTCACCCATGCCACCCTCTGGCTCACCCATGCCACCCTCTAGTTCATCACTGTAGATTCTGGGGGGAAAAGCACACCTGCCCTGCCTCAACTGACATGAATGAATTAGGGGCTGATTAATGTGTCACTGAATTTGAACTTCCAGGCTGGCACCTGCTTCCTTATCTGTAATTGCTTTCTGTTGCAGTGTAATTTTTTTAACAGGACCTTTGTTGTATACTTGTAGCTATTCTCTGAGCCTGCTGTGAGGGTCAGAGCAGGGTCATAGAATAGTTGCAAGTAGGCAACTGAACTCTGAAGGGGCCCCTCAGGAAGCACAACAGGGAATGGTTACTAATGATAAGATTGAACTTTTGCACCTGCTGAGTGCTTTCAGTTTTGCAAAAATCCAAATATCCAGCAGCATCCACAAAAAGTAATCTTTCCAGGTCAAGATCCAAATCAAAGTGACCAGCACATGAAGAAAGCACTGGGAGGAGCCTGCTGGACAGGAACAGGAAGTTGGAGACTGTGGGGCACTTCCTTCCTCCCACCCCCCCCCCCCAAAATGGACTCCTTGCAAAAAAAAAGTGCAGGCAAATGTCAACCTGAGGAGTTATTCTGATAAAAATCATAATTTTCAAGGTTTATGCTGTCTGCTGGTGTATTTCTTGTGCGAAATTGCAAATTTTGCAATCTCGCAATTGCGAGATTGTCCCTGCCCGCCGCATCTACGTGTTCACAAGTGTTTACTCCCGCGATGCGTGATCACGGGCCTTTATGACGTACTCGCGTTGCCAAACTCTCGCTGTGCAAGGTGGCAAGCCGCAATGACGTCGACAAACTCCCGCGGGATCCCGCAGCAAGATCCAAAATGGCGCAGCACACGCAAACATGGAGAAAAACAACTCTGCAAACGCTGAATGACGGTAAGTGAACGCTGCGCGCCGCAAAATTGTATAGTATTCTAGTTGGCAAGTGCGACCAAGCAAAAAATCCGCCTCGCGCGGATTTGCGAATTTTCGGCAAATTCGCGAGAGTTCGCGGATTGCAAATTTGCCGAAAATCCGAAAAAATCCGCGTGCCGAACGGATTTTACGCCCATGCTTAAAAATGTGCTGATGTTGGTGTTAGCAAAATTTCACCCAGGCTTAGTGGTGCTTATGGCAACTTAGTATACCTGTTGCCAGCAATGTAATACAGGGGAGTGCTTGATGGCAGAGAATTCAGCCCAGTCTCTTTCGAGTAACTCTTTTCAGACTTGATAATTGGACAGGAACAGAGGAAGGTAAGCTATTAGGTACTTGCTGAGATTGTCCCTCTTTGTGATATTTGATCAGGTCAAGGCTGATTTTGGTTGCCATGTGAGTATGGAGTTCACATTGTTCCACCTCTTGATGGTCTATATCACAATTCACATAGGTTGGCAGTGAAATTGTTTAAGAAGAGCTATCTGTGCATAGATGTTATGGAAGTGTTAGCATCGGATGAATTTATAGAAAGGTCCCACTCTTAGGAGTCCAGCACACCGCAGATCAACTGTTGCTTGCACCACCCAAATTCACCATAAAACACTTGTTAAGGTTTCAGAGTGACCCTTTATCAGAACAACATAACATGGCTGCCATCTGCACACCACTAGTGCTTTCCATGATGGAGACACCAGATATGGAACAAGCCTCAAACATACCTGGAAGATTGCAGCAGTCAGGCTATTGTGTTTCCCCTATTTTATTACTTTTTGAACCACTTTGTCATGTTGCACCGATTTTAATAGGGTGACTTTTGGATAATGTGTGTTTTAGGCCACTCATGGATAATCTTAAACCAAGTCTACATGTTTATCTGTGTACCTACGAGGCTTATGCTCCTGTAGCTGGTGTGGTATATCTCTTCATTATCACTTAATCCACTTAGAGGTTAGAATTATTCAGAAACTGCTTTTACCCTTTATGTTTTGCTGCATGATTCACAATGAACAGAGAGCTAACTGGAACATAAAACTAAAGGAGAAACTTCCTGCTACTGTACTGAAGAATACCTACTGCAAAAGATATGTCTGGGAGAAAAATTTCCCTAGTTAGTCCTTCTTTGATCTCTGGGACAAGAAAGTTGCTCCAGGGAGTGAGTGGAGGTAAATCATTCAATCTGGGTATAGTAGAGTGCACTACTCACCCTTTAGGGTCTTGAGGCACTGAAGGGAGGGTGTGAGCAGGTCCTTTGGGGTCATTCAAAGAGCCAGGTCTTGAGATTTTTCCAGAATTGATGCAGTGTCGGGCTTTGCCGAAGGTGATGAGGGAGATCGTTCCAGGTCTTGTGAGGTAGGAGAAGGACCTTCCACCCGCTCTGGTCCTGTAGAAACGTGGGACGGTAGCTAGAGAGAAGTCAGATGAGCAGAGGTTTGTCTTTGGGGCATGGAAGGAGAGGCGGTCGTTGAGGTATTGAGATTCGATGTTGTGGAGGACCTAGAAAATAATTCTTCTTTTGACAGGGAGCCAGTGGAGGTCACGGAGGTGATGGGTGATGTGGTTGTGCCATGAAATTCCGGCATAGAGGACATTGCCATAGTCCAGTCCGGTGACCATCTTCCTGGAGTCGGAGTGGATCAACTTAAATGTTTTAAAAGGTATGCAGACGGTTTTACAGCATGTGGAGAAGACAGCATTGATCTGGTGATTCATGGTGAGCGACGAGACCAAGATGATGCTGAGGTTGCGTGCATGGGCTGTCGGGGTGGGTGGGTTTCCGAGGGGGGTGGGGGACACCAGGTGACACTTCTTGCAGAGGGGGTAACGCCGAGGATGAGGACTTCTTTTTTTATCTAAATTGAGTTTCAGGAGACTGTTGTTCATCCAGGTTGCGATGGCTTTCATACCGTCTTGGAAGCGGTGCCTGGTGATGTCAAGTTCCTTGATGAGGGAGAGGATGAGCTAGGTATCATCGGCACAATGTTGAGCTGGTGGTTTCTGATGATGGTTGCGAGGGGGGCCATGTAGATGTTGAAGATGGCGGTCTGAGGGGGGATCCTTGGGGTACTTTGCATCTGATTTCTGTTAGTTCTGAGAGGAAGAGTGGGAGACGTATTCTCTGTGTTCTGCCCATGAGAAATGAGCATAACCAGTCTAGGGCCTTTCCACTGATTCCGGCGTCGTGGAGTCTGGTGGCTAGTGTGCAGTGGGAGATGGTGTTGAAGCCTGCGTATAGGTCCAGGAGGAGGAGGGCTGCCATTTGGCCTTGGTCGAGGAGGGTACAGATGTCATATGTGGTGGCGAGGAGGGCAGTCTCTGTGCTGAGGTTGCTGCGGAATCTGGATTGAGAGGTTTCTAGGATGTTGTTGGTCTCAATGAATTGTGCTAGCTGGGTGTTGATGGCTTTTTCAATGACCTTGGCTGCGAAAGGAAGCAGTGAGATGGGCCTGTAGTTCGTGAGGTCCGTTGGGTCTCCAGAGGGTTTCCTTAGGAGGAGGTTGACTCTGGCACGCTTCCAGTTTCAGGGAATGTGGCAGCCTTGAGGGAGAAGTTGATGGTTTGATGTAGCTCGGGTGCAATGGCTGTGGTGGCCCTGTTGAAGATGTTTGGCGGGCATGGTCTGAAGGTGCTTTGGAATGGATGCTCTTCATGATCTTTAGGGTGTCATCTATTGTGATCGGGGTCCAGGTTAGTAGGTTTTGTTGGGTGCCGTCACTGGGGGTGGAGGTTGGGGCGGTGCAGAGGTAATGGTTGCGAAAGTTGTTGTAGAGCGTCTTCATCTTGAGGTGACAGAAGGTCCTGAGTCTGTTGCAGAGGTCCTGCAAAAAGAGATGTCAGTTGCTTCGCTGTTGGGTTTGATACATTCCTGTATAATGGCAAAGAGTTCCTTGGAGTTGTGAGCATTGGAGAGGATTCTGTCTTGGATAAAATTCTTCTTTGTGGATTTGATGAGGTGGTGGTGTGCCATGGTGGCTGTTTTGTAGGCGGAGCATGCTTCCAGAGTTTTGCTGTTTCTCCATATTTTTTCCAGTCATCGGAAGTAGCGCTTGGATTCTTTGAGCACCGTGGTGAACCAGTTTGCTTTCTTGTTGTGTTGTTTTGTGGTGTTCCAGAGGGGGGTGAGTGTGTTAGCGCAGTTGGTGATTCATTGGTGGAGGTTGCCTGCTGTAGTGTTGGCTTCTATCGTAGTTGGTGGTGGAGTGCACGTGAGGGTTGAGGTGAGGTGTTTTCCGGAGACTTTGTTCCAGATTCTGCATGGGAGGCGTTGCACGTGCTTGTGTGCAGTGGGTTTAGTAAAGGAGAAATGGATTCAGTGGTGGTCAATCCAGAGTAGATCCGTGGTGTGGCTGAAGAAGATGCTATATCCTCCTGTGAAGATGGGGTTGAGTGTGTGTCCCACTGTGTGAGTGGGGGTGTAGATGAGTTGCTTCAGTTCTATATTGGAGAGGTTCTCAGGGAAGTCGGTGGTATTGGGGTTGTTGTGGTTGTCCAGGTGGAACTTCAGGTCACCGAATAGTATCTAGTCTATGGAGGCGAGGCCACGGGGTAGGATGAGGTCGACGTGGACGTTGGTGAATGGGGAGCGGGGCCAGATGGTCTTTAGGTGAGTGTCCCGCAGAGCATCGTTTTGGGGTTGGTCTGGATCTGGAAGTGGATGTGTTCAATGGTGGTGAAGCATCATTCAATTCAGTGGTTTTGAATCAGAGGGAGCGTTTGAGGATGATAGCGAGGCCTCCTCCTGGGCGGGTGGGCAGTCTTTTCTCAGGATGTGGCATCCGTCGGGGATGGCGATTGCAATGTCAGGTGCGGAGCTGGCTTTGGTCCAGGTCTCAGTGAGGAAGGCGACCTCGGGCATGTGAGTGTTGAGGAGGTCCCACATTTCTACGGTGTTTCTGTGTAGGGAGCATACATTGAAGAAGATGCAGTTCAGTGGTTTGTGTGCGCTGGCATCCGGTGGGCTGGGGGCTACTGCTGGGGTCCGGAAGTGGGTGAAGGAGCAGCAGCAGTGATGGCAGGAGAATGGGCATTGGGTGTTGCTCAACGTCGAGAGCTGGCAGTTGTTGCTCCATCCAGGCTTAAGAGCGTGGAGGCTAATGGGATCATAACGGTGGGGGCTTGGGGGACCAGGGTCACTGGCACTGGCTGCGAAAGGGCACAAACAGGCTTGCCTTTGGTGTGCCTTGGAGCTAGCCTTTTGATGACCCCAAGACATATGGTACAGATCCTGCCAGTAAAATCTACTAAAAACTCATTTCCTGTGGCTGTTGGGTGTCCTCTCCCACCTTCAATAATGAACTTGTGTCACGCTAACCTTTCCCTGAAACCCTGAACACCAGAAAAGTGTAAATTCAGGACATAGAACATTTTTTATGTCCACAGGATTTGTACAAGGTGCCAAGGTTACCCAAATAAGGCTCAAGTTTCATGGATTTATCTCAGCAGTGTTTCCTATTCTAAGGTTTTTATGATGCAAAGCTCAATGCTGTTGTGGCACCATTTAATAAATGTATCAGATCACATTAAAACCTGCTTGACTACAGCTACCAGCCTTGTCCTGCAGAGCTTTTTTAACCTCCAGGAAATAAAATGTTATCTTAGGTAAACCACCAGGGTTTATGAAGATGGGTTCCATAGTGATTTACCTGTGAATCTCAATTAAGTCTTTGCCAAGCGCACTGTATAGACTACATTTGTTTACTCATCCATGGTTTTGACTGGCCTAGCTTTTATTTTTGATTATTTTTCTTGTTTTATTACAATTTAGTCATTATAAGTGTTTTTTCAACTATACTTACTCTTAAAATTCTTTATATATTAATTGCTTTGTTTTTCTGGTGCGCTGTACATTTCACTTGCTTTTTCCTTAAAACAGTGTGCTACTTGGGTGAAGAATACCAAGAATGAGCCAGGGATCCCTCACAGAAACCAGTCTGCCTTTAATGAGTTAGATTGTTCTGCTTTGTGGTAGCTCAGTCAAAGCTCACATTCTATTTTTGTGGGATATCACAGTCCACTCACTATGAAAAGCTCCCTCGTGACCTCCATTTCTTTTTCAGTGATTGGCTGTTCGGCAATGTAGGTGATCGCTCCGCTACGGAGATTCCTTGTGGGCACGTGTGCACTACTTGAGAAGCTTTTATTGTAAACAGTATACGAGGCGTTCTTGCACATTCCATTTCAAGATGATGCCCTGATGGTGTTATTATTAATGATGGGGAGAAATGACATTAAGGCACCTTGAGAGCAAACACAAAAGGAATATTTCTTTGAGAACAGATTTACTTCGAGATTTATTTTGACGTACAGTGCATTGAATGTTCTGGAAAGCGGTTACCATCATGCCTGTGACAGGGTGATCAATATATATTCTTTCCCGTCACTGGTGGAGAATTAGTAACAGAATCCTTAGGGTGTAGAGAAAACTGGTCTGTTACCTGGTGGGTCCTGATGAAAGTGGTGTTCATCTGTTCCGTATACCACCGAAATGCGTTGACCAATGCCATTTAGATCCTGCTATATGCAGTTGTCCTAAAGGGTCGCAGAGACTGAAGACAACTCTGCCTGATATTGTACAGATATATATACAGTTGTGATTGATGTATGAATGTATTATAAGAGGTATGAATGTATTAGAGTCGGTTGGTATGATTGTGGTGTTTCTCTACCTGGGGGTTAGGATGTTGCAATATGGAAAAATGATTTCAAATTGTAAAGATAATTGTTTATGTTGAGAAATGGTATTTTGCTTTGTTCAAATGATACAAAATGGTATAAAATAAAGTTGATAAAAGAAAGAAAATGAATAAACAAAGGTAAACTATTTGACATGTGTATATGCTCACTGACTTTATTTGGGTTCACTTCATTACCAGCCCTTATTTGAATTCATAATTGAATCACTGAAAAAGAAATAGAGGTCACGGGGGAGCTTTTCATAGTGTGTTGTAGTCTTCCCCTCTTCTTTCTGACCTGAAAAAAATACCTTTTAGAGGGGGTCCCTCCATTTCTTTGCATAGGATATCAAAGTCCTTTCTTTGCTCATCAAGACAATCAAGACCAATTTATTCAAAGAGTTAAGAGAACTATATCAGTTACTCAACCAAACCAGAATACAATAAAAAATTGGCCATTTGACTCATAACACCCTTCATTTAGGTGTTGCTCCATGCCTACCTTCACTTCTTACCATCTTCTGAGGACATAAAAAAGACTCGAGGCCTGATTAAGAGTCTGGCAGTCTTGGACCTCCAGGCTCGCGGTGGCTCAGAGGTGGCAGTCATGCGTCCGCCTCATTATGAGCTGACTTTCGGAACCGGCCCATGCTGCGCCAGGGAACGCTGAGGCATATTATCAAGGACCAGTGATACAATTTTTGCCGTTTTATAGGCAGAAAACTGACGATAAAACGGCAATAATGGGCTTGATAATACGCCCTTGTTAATTCCCATAGAATCCAATGTTAACACCATAACATGGGCTTCTATGGGAATTAACAAGGACTAGGTGAGCATAACCACCCAACCCTTTAAACACTACAGCACTAATAGTTTGTAGAGAACAGTGTTTACACTTCTGCCTCTTGTGGTTAAAGACTGTTAAAGACGTATTTTAATTAGTTTTGTTGATAAAAGACTTATCGTGACATAGCTGGATGTTTCAGCCTCTGTCCATTCATTTTACATTCTTCTGAAATGGCCTTGTCTGACTAAAGGTCATGTTAAGTTGTCATGCTTCACAAGACATGACCGCTGGAGCAAAACAGCCATTTTGGTTAAAATAGACCTTGAGACAGATTGCCACTGGATTTGTAAGAGCAGATCACTGCACTGTGCATTTGTCCTTCCAGAATGTTGTTCAGCTCTAATAACCCTGCCTGATAAGCAAAGGACTTCCTAACAGCAAAACAGAACGTTTCTAAAATGGTAGCGTTAATATTTTATGACGAAGAGCTCATGTTTGCGCTGTGCACGTATAAAAATGAGATTTATTCAATTATTTAGATTTGCGATGCCAGCTTGCTCTTTTTCAGGCTGTACCAAATCCCTAAAATGCACTATAATGTGTTGGCAAACTGTGCACTACTAATCTCATTTTATGGAAAGAATTATGATCTCATTTGTTTTTGCTTTTTCTTTGGACTGCACATGTAAATCTTCTTTTACGAAAATAATGAAACAGTGTTTCAGCTTTTATTACGCTTCATTCAGTAAATCTACCCCAGCTCCTGTACTTTGAAAAACACCTGAGAACTGTGAGCAAACAAAAATCACCATGTTAGAGAAGCTGCCAAGCCCTATCAACTCATAAAAATAAAATAAAAACACATAAAAAATGTTCTTCTGAAACAGCACTCATTTTCATAGCAGTGCCCTTAAGATTGCTACTTTGTGTGTGGATGTGCGCCTTGCGAAAGGTCAGAATGCTGTCATTCACAGTAAGGTGAGCCAATAGCTAAAGTTGCCTGCCCCACGCTGTATGTTGTGGAGGGAGGAAGGAAAATGAGAATGACACAGTAACTGAACATTGGATGAAGAGGAGTGACTGAAAGCCCCTTTAAGTATGTATGTTATTCATGTAATGTTTGCAAATTCAAAACCTAATAATTGTATGCCTGAGTCAGATTTGAACCTTGGCTTTCACATATATTGAAGAAACTATTCCTACTGCAAAGTGTTTTATTACCTGCAAAAGCTGTTCATCAAGTATGTGGTGTTTGCACAAAATATCATTTTTTTAAATCAGTATATGGAAATAGCAAAAACAAATATTGTAATACAAACATATTCTGATGTAGAAATATTGTTGTCAAGGTGATCGTTTTTTTAGGTAACTAATATTGTTGTTAAGAATATCGCTGATGTTAATCATGTTTTCAATAATATCATTGTAAAAATATAGTGTTTTAATTCTTTTAATTTGTTTTCCATTACATATTAATTTTATGTGTTATTATGGTTTGAATAAAGGCTAAAACATATTTATATGTAGGTGCACATGCATCAAAATAGGCAACCGTGATCCCTTAATTGCGAATATTAAGTAATCGCAATTATGGAATCGCAACTTCCTATGCATGTAGGAATCGCAATACAAAATTGTGATTCCTACACATTCCTTGATTGCGGCTCGCAAATTGCGAGTCACAATTAAGGAATGGCCTAGAGGCCTATAGGAATGAATGGGAATTGCATGAGCAATATGCGAGTACCCAATGGGTACTCGCAAATTGCGAATGCAATTTCAAGGGTGCAAAGGTGCCAAAAGGACACCCTGTTGCACCCCAGAAATTTCCATTTTACCACATGTTGCGCACACACATGCCACAAGGGCATGTGTGTGTGTAACATGGAACTTTGAAAAATGCACTTTAGTGCATTTTTCAAAGTTTTCGCAAATTACCATCAACATAATATTGACGGTAAATTGCGCTATTTGCAAAATCACCCTTTTTTTTAGTTAATGCATTGCATTTAAGGAATCGCAATTCGTGATTTCTTAAATGTAATTGCAATTGAAGTAATCGCAAATTTAGTGATTACTTAAATTGCGATTTTTGCATTTGGAAAGTTAATTAAGTAATCATGAAATAATAATTAATAAATGAGTAAGTATGTGATTGATATTAATTATGAACATTATGTAAAACTGATTTATTTTAGTTATATTTTAGGTGCAGGTTGCAAAGTTTGTTGGGGTGTAGGGTGGGAAGTTATTTTAGTAGTTCATTATAATTAGGTATTAACTTTTATTATTATGTTTAATAATTTTGTGTATTGTGTATATTTTAGTTATATTATTTGATGTGGGAAGTGTATTAAGTAATATTTAATGATTAATGATTTAATTAATGATTAACTGTCAAATAGTTATTTAATTGATTATTAAATATGTAAATTGTGTTATCATTATTTATTTTAGTTATATTTTAGGTGTGGGAGGCCTGATTTGAAGGAGCTTAGGGTGGGAAATCAATTAAGTAATAAGAAAACAATTATTTTTAATTGATATGTATTCAATTATATATCAAGTATGTACATTGTTTAATTGCTGACTTTACCACAGAGGGCTCCGTCATCACTGCTGAGGGCTTTATCACCTACTCCTCGCGGAACCCGCTCCGCGGGTCCCGCAGCGCTACCTAGGACTCCTGAGACCACCGGGGGAGCAAAAAGGAACATCACTGTGCAGGCAAGGCTGCGAGCGTCAGGGGCCGGACTTCGTGTCCCAGAAGTCTCGGCTGCCCTCGCCTCCCGCCATCGGGCCGCTCTCCTTGCCTGCCCCGCCCCCCTCTCGTTGCAGAAAAGGTAGCTGCACCTGGACGCAGTGGGAAACTTGCTGACTTTACCACAGAGGGCTCCGTCATCACTGCTGAGGGCTTTATCACCTACTCTTCGCGGAACCCGCTCCACGGGTCCCGCAGCGCTACCTAGGACTCCTGAGACCACCGGGGGAGCAAAAAGGAACATCACTGTGCAGGCAAGGCTGCGAGCGTCAGGGGCCGGACTTCGTGTCCCAGAAGTCTCGGCTGCCCTCGCCTCCCGCCATCGGGCCGCTCTCCTTGCCTGCCCCGCCCCCTTATCTCAACCATTCATTTTTCCACATATTTAAGGAGAGGCAATCCCCCGCGGCGCGGGAGCGCGCGGGAGGGCGCCGGGAGAAGCCCGGGACAAGGGCGGGACCGTCTGTGGCCGTCCGGGGCCGAAGGAGGCCGGGCTGGGCCTGCTCTCTTTCGTTGCAGTCCGGAGGACATTGTTCATCATATAATGGATAAGGCAACAGAAGAAGAAACCCCGGGGAAAAAATCTAGGTTACGCAATGGATCCCTGGAGAACTATTTTCCTAAGAGGAGCGAGGGAGAAAAGGATTCCATCCTAGCGGAGCGTAGGGCAGAGCGGCGCCGTTCTGTTGAAAATATGAAACACAGACCCATCACTGATAGCCTACTTGAACTAAATTGTGAAGGTGATATGACTGGCCTAAATGAAGATAATGTAAGTCAAGATGGAGTCCCACTATTGTTTCGTGACTTTGTAGCTACTCCTTGTCTGCCTGCAGATAATAATAATGTTATAATTGTTTCACCCACCCCTAGTGGTAGTCGTATGGCCGATAAAGCCAAAGCTAGGAAGCAGAAAGTTAATATTTATCCTACAGCCCAGATTCACCGCCCGCCCCCTAGTAAAAAAAGAAGGAAACAAAGGGTGGTAGCAGGTAAAACAAAAATACCTCACACTGATTTTGGTAAAGGGATAATAACCCCGGTTACAACTGAGATTCCTATAGTAATAGGCCAGGAACATACCCCACAGGTAGTTGATTCACCGGGTCATAGTCCATCTTCAGTAACCATACAAGTTGAGGCTCTAGATAAAAACACTAGAGGCGCCTCACCTATCACTTCACCTGCACTTCCTTCTTCAGTATCAGGGAATCTGGAATTCTTGTTAAGATCTCTCCTCCTACCCATTAATGAGTCAATTAAAAAGGTGGAAATTAGACTAACTATATTGGAAGCCGCTATAACTAGTATGTCTACTCATACCAAAAACAAAGGAAGTGTGGTGGTAAATCCCAAACCCCCTTCTACCGGTCCTGAAAGTAAATCTAGATTGCCTCCCGTTCCTGCTTCGGCTAAGCAAAATTGCCAGCCCCCGGGGGGAGCTGTGCCCCCAACCCATAATACACCACAGACTAAACAACCTAAAGCCCCAGCTACAGGGTTGAGAGTGGACCCTTCCAATCCACCTCTAAAGGCCCCGACGAGTAGCAATCTGAGTGCACAGGGAGATGATGGGAAAAGTAGAATGCCTCAGAAAAGGGTTCCACCAATAGAGATCCCCCCTGAAGCGGTGCCCTATGTGGTGATCCTAACAGGGGTCCCGCAACTAACTGAAAATAAGAAGGAGGGATTTGTCGACCTTAAAAATAAAATTATCCATTGGTTGCGGTTGCACAGGCCGATAGCACCTAACATAGATGGGGATATAGCTCATGTTAGAAGGACCAATTGGCTGGGGAGTAGAACCAAAGATATTGAGGGGGACCTAGTGGTGGTCAATTTTAGAGACCCTCGGGCAGTTGATTACATCCTAAACTGGCCACCTGGGAGAGGGGAAACCTGTGTTATCCCTCGGGCTTTAACATACTTTTATCCCAGGGCAAAAATTACCAACTCTAAATACTTAAACAGACCACAACTTTATATGCCTCCCTTTATCCCGCCCTATATTAATAATCAACCTCAGTATGGTCATCAGCTGACCAGGGTGCCCGATCCACATTCCGCCTGGTCCATAGTCCCTCATGGACATAGGCAGAACCAAGGTCCCAGCATGAACCATTTGATGCCCTTTACCCCATTGGACACCTATAATCGGTTTTCTCAGCTGTCAGGGCTGGAAGATTGCGATTGAAGGTGGGGCCATGGGGGGGGGGGGTAACTGACAACAAATCTCTAGGGGGGGAGGGTCTTCGTCCAATCTGGGGTAGTACTTTTACTGAAGAAGCTATTCTACCTACAGACCGCATGGTGACCACTATTGACATTAATGAGGATTTTAGGCCAGCTGGGCCCGTGATGAGTACGGTTGATTGTTCTGCAGCCGTGACTTCATTGGCCCAGGAGGGGGGGTGCCCTTTGACCTGGGATGTTAATGAGAGGTTGCCAATGGAGGATTATACTTCCATGCCCAGAGGAAGGAGGGTAATAAACCTCCTCTCTTGGAATATTGCTGGGCTAAAGAGGAAGTTGGATATTCCAGAGTGGCATATACAAATTGAGCAGTTTGATGTCTGCCTGTTCCAGGAGACATGGAGTTTAGTTCCATTACATAAATCGGGGTATACCACCCACTGTGTGCCCGCAGTAAGTATGGGCAAGGGCAGACCATCGGGCGGGCTCATTATCTGGATAAAAATAGATTTGAATTGGGTGGTCACAAGACATATCGTGGAGTGTAATGATATACTCCACCTCTCGGCAAAAGGAGGGGAGGTTGTTGATAGGCTTGACCTTTTTAATGTTTATGCAAGAGGGACACAGGGTGACTCCCCCTCTTTGACCCTAACATCCTTGGACTTGGCCTTAGCCAACTGCCCCAGCTTAGCAAAAATTCTGGTGGGGGGTGATTTTAATTGTACCTTTGAACCCCTTCTCGGAGACGACCCCTTAGGTATCGAAGAGGAGGACTCGAAATGGTCTATTCCAGCTCTTTCCCTGTCCCCTGTTAGGAAGTGGTCGTCTAGGGCCATACAAATTAATGCACTGACAAGGGACCATAGACTAAGAGCCCTCAATGGCAGGACCTTGTCAGACCAGTCAGGGGCATGGACCTTTAATAGACTTTCCGGTCCGTCCCGAATCGATTACATCCTAATGGATGTTGGATTCTGGCCGGACCTAATTGATATGGAGGTCGTCCCAAGCCAGGATAGTGACCACAACCCCCTGTGTTGTAAATTCCATTGGGGCATTCGGAATGACAGGTGTGCAATGGTCACCCTAAAAACAACTAAAGAAGTTATCCCATTTAATAACAATCGTAGATTAAAATGGGATAAGGCTAAGCTTAATGAGGGCGACATAGGAAGTATCAAAGAAATGGTTGAGGGTTTGTCTTCCACCTTAGAAATATGGGCTGGTGAAAATAGGACCGTCAGTCCCCAATACCCCTCCCTTGACTCTGCCTATAAATCCACAATAGACCAAGTTGGGAAATTTTTTATCTCGAAGGGGAAAAGTAAAAGGGCTCATGCTATACCCTCTACTCTTAGCAAAGTTTGGTATAATGAACTTTGTAAAAGCAAAAGGAAAAAATTGACAGAAGCTCTACTTTCAGGGGACCCTCCACTGGTTAGAGCGGCCAGGAAGGATTACCTGAAAGAACTGTCATTGGCCAAACGGGAGTGGGAGGAACAGCATTGGCAGGATCTCTCCAATGCAGTGAGTGGTAGGAATCCAAACCTCTTTTGGGAACTAGTTAATAGATCAAGGCAGAGAAAATCGCAACCATTGTCTGATCATATAACTTGCCAGCAATGGTTTACACACTTCTCATCCCTATATGGAGACTCGGAAGAAACAACTAGTCCTGGGGTGATTAGCCTGGGTGAAGGGGCCCCCATGGATGATACCGAGCTTCTGTTTTCAACGGGAGAGGTAGTATTGGCGATTAGACACCTAACCCCCAAAAAAGCCGCAGGGCAGGACGGGATCCCAGGGGATCTATTGTTGGTGGAGCCTGAGTCCTGGGCTAAACTAATCGCGATTATAATGAACCTGATTATGAGGGGACACCAGGTTCCAGACTCCTGGAAAGGGGCCGAGGTAGTTACCGTGTACAAGAAGGGGGCTAGAGATGACCCTGCAAACTACAGACCTATAAGTCTGATAGACATAATCCAGAAAGTGGTCGGCAGGGTCATCATTTCAAGAGTAGGCGATTGGATAGAGGAGGCTAGTATCCTCTCCCATTTACAAGCGGGGTTCAGAAGGAAGGTAGGTACGATGGACCAGGTCTTTCGATTCTTTGCCATCTATTGGAAGGCGGTTACTATCATGAAGGGCAGTTTGTATATGGCCTTCATTGATCTTAAAACCGCCTTCGACCTGGTCCCTCGTACTAAACTTTGGGGAATTCTAGGAGAGATGGGTATTCCCAGTGGTCTTCTGGGCCTAATCGTCAAGCTACACGAAGGGAACTATGCGAGGGTGAGATGGGGATCCCAGGGTCAACTTACAGATAGGATCCCTGTGCGAAGAGGAGTGCGTCAGGGCTGTGTTATGGCTCCGACTCTCTTCTCCCTATTCGTAAATGGAGTGGTTGACCATCTGATGGGGGAGGAGTCGGATGCCCCATCCCTGGCGGGGGAGAAAATCCCCACACTTCTCTTCGCTGACGACACCCTATTAATTTCTAAATCCCCGGTGGGCTTGCAGAAACTCTTAAATCGGTTTAGCTCCTTTTGTACCAATCGAGGTCTAACTATCAATACATTAAAAACCAAACTGATGGCTTTTGCACCCTCAAGAAGATTTAGAAATAATTTTGTGC
The DNA here is from genome assembly GCF_964261635.1 of Lissotriton helveticus. NCBI lineage: Eukaryota > Metazoa > Chordata > Amphibia > Caudata > Salamandridae > Lissotriton > Lissotriton helveticus. Next base: position 1,229,479,889 of record NC_136057.1, on the reverse strand, counting down.
TTAATAGCGCCCCCCTTGAGCTGGTCGAGTCTTTTGACTATCTTGGTGTCCGAATTAACAGTCATATGTCTTGGAAGGATCATCTGTCTAAGATGCTATTAAACCATCATAGAGTATCCGGGGTGGTGTTGAAGGAGATTCGGAAGTCAACCAGCAAACCGGTCTCCCCAGCTATGACCATCTACGAGGGCCAGATCCTTCCTGCAGCACTCTATGGCTCTGAACTGTGGGGATTTGAAGGGGTTTCGGCCTTGATGAGAGCGGAAAACAATTTTTTTAGGAATGTGGTAGCTCTACCCACTTCCACCCCTATGATCCCTCTTAGACTAGATCTGGGCAGGAAAACAGTAAAGGACTTAGTGAGGCTTCGCCCATTGTTATTCTGGTCCCGGCTAAGAAGAACCGAGGAGCTCGCAAAGTACGCAGAAGGGCTGGATGAACTGTTACTATTGGACACCTGTAAAAAAATAAGATGGTTAAACAAATTAAAAGAATTGGTTTTTAGCTTGGGTCTTAGAGAGGCATGGGAGTCGCAGTCACCACCACCAAAAGATGTTTTAAAAAAACTGTACTGGGATTGGGTACAGAATAATACCATGAGGTCTATGAATTTGGGTTCACTCACTGACCAGTTTTTGTCTATTAAGTCTGTGCGTAAACTGGAACCCTTTTTAGACTTAATAACCAAACCATTGGACCGAGCGCTGTACCTTAAACTGCGGTATGGGACGCTCCCGGTGAATGAATTTACAGGGAGATGGCTGAACACAGATGTCCGCTCCCGTGGTTGCCCGGGCTGTGCGGCCCCCAAGGAATCGGTGGCTCACTTGTTCTTTGCCTGCCCTGCTTACAAAGGGGCACGGAAATTTTGGTTAAAACCTGTCTGCAGGGAAATGGGGCTGAGGTGCCACAGCCAGGCACTACGTGTTCTTTCTACAGATTCCTCATCTGCCAGTATGATCTGTGGGGTGGCTAAGTTTTTAGGAAGTGCGTGGTTGACACGTTCCCGGTTACTTAAACTACAAACTGAAGATACTACTAGCTGAGGACGATTTGTCCATGTTTTTATTGCATTTTATATCTTTTATTGGGATGTAATGTTTATGTATGTGCATTCTTTTATGGTGAAATTGCCGAATAAAGATATTCAAACAGTAATTGCTCTACATTTTTTAATACATATATTTTTGTGTCAATTAATATTGTTTATCTTAATAGTTTTAGATGTTTGAAAATGTATACAGTTATTCACATTATAGTGTGTTTGATGAGAAGTACTTTCCCTACTGTTGCTCGGATTGGAGTGAAAATATTAAATTGAATCCATCTAAAGTCCAATACTTTCCCTACTCGTGCATGGACTGGGGTGCGAATAATAAATCTAATCCTTCTGAAGTCCAACGCTTTCCCTACTGTTCCACGGACTGGAGGTGGCATAGAAAATTTAACTCCTCCGAAGTCCATTACTTTCCCTACTGTAGCACAGACTGGAGTGGGGATAGTAAATCTTACCCCTCCGAAGACTAACACTTTCCTTACTGTTGTATAAGCTTGGGTGGTAATAGTAAATGGAACCCCTGTACAGTCCAATGCTTTTCCTGCTGCTGCTCAGACTGGAGTGAGAACAAGAAATCTCCCCCCCCTTCAAAGTCCAATGGTTTTGCTACTGTTGCACAGACTGGAGTGGGAATAGCAAATTTCCCCCCTCTGAAGTCCAACACTTTCCCTACTGTTGCACAGGCTGGAGTGGGAATAGTAACTTTAATCCTTCCAAAGTCCACCACATTCCCTACTGTTGTACAGAGTGCAGTGGGAGCAGTAAATGTATCTCCTCCGAAGTCCATCGCTTTCCCTACTGTTCATAGTATTTTCATAAATGGAGTTTTGCGGGGTTTACATTTCTAACATTTAATTTATTGTCTAAATTAATTTACAGTTTTGTTATTGAATTGTTTTTATATTTCATGTTTACATTATGTCTATGTGATATGTATATATTCGCTGCTTACAGGGGCATTATAGCTAGGATACACAATTAAAAAAAATATATAACTTCACAAAGGTTACAGGGACGATATAGTTAGGTTCAGATTTTACACACTAAAAAACTTAAAATTCAACATTTATAGTTATAGTTATCTCAGGTAACTATAACTTGTGCCCCACGGTAAGTATAACTCGCGCCCCAGCCATGCAGTTTTCTCATCAATAATTTCACTGTAAATGTTGCAGTGATATTATCAATAATGTCATAGAAAATGGCATGACTGATGCAATATGTGGGGTAATTAGCAGTGCATGATGATGGAGCTAGTTTTAGTTACTGACAGGATGTTCCTGTTGCAAGTACATGTTTTACTTCGAATGTCAGACTTCATTCTTATATGACTGAGAAAAATAGAGTGAATTTACAGAAAATATGCTCTCACTCTAGTTTCTAGAGCACCTACCATGACCTCTATGGGAAAATCATGAGATCGGAGCCTAATCACAGATCTCATGGTGAGATGTGATTGTCTGTGAGCACTTCATTCAGGAAAAGCTGGCAGCCATCTTGGGACCAATATAAATTATAGGGCCCTAATTAAATGCATTGTAGTGAATAGCAGGTTTTGAGGCTTACAAAAAGGAGAATGTATAAAAGGTGAGAACATATTTTAGTTACAATATAAATCATTTGTTAATGGTACCGTACTAGTTTGGGGAATTGTGGTGTCTTCTAAGGTGAGTTTACCCTGTGGAAAAGTCTTCTGTTGGGATTTCAAGAATCATGTTTAAGAGAAAACTGTTTTCTCATGATTTCTCCGTGGAGGTTATGGAAGGTGCTTCAAAAGCTAACATGAGAGCATATTTTCTGTAAATTCACACAATCTTTCTCAGCCATATTAAAATGAAGGCTGACAGTTGATTCCCTTGTGTTCTATTGCAACCTCCCAGAGTGTTCTAAAGAACAATCAGAGCGCTAACAGTGTTAGTTATGGCACAAGTATGGCACACCTGAAGCCATGTTGATTGAAACAAACTGGTAAAACCTAAAACATTTAGTTTAGAAAGGAACAAAGTGAGGGGGTTTAGTTTGTCATATAAATTATAGTATGGCTGAGATACCCGCCACCCCCTCTCGACACAATCCCCAAGGATGGGAAACCGAAACGGTTCTGAACTTTTGGAAGGCGGGAGGGAGTGACCCTCCCAGCCGTATTTATTAAAATATGAAACAAAATCAAAACATTAAAATAACAGTTTCATATTATGTACAATTTCATTTCCACATTACGATGTTTGGCTAACCTTAACAGATCTCTAATACAAAGATTCTCCTAGCCGATCCAACATCCTACAAAACATTTGACTTGAAATTGTACATCCTAACGTTAAGGGCCAACGGCAAGGTCGTAACCGGTGTCAGATCCCTAAACCAGAAATACAACCCTCACTTGTGAGAGGACCAACCGCACAGAGGCGTACCTCAAGTGCATCTACCAATTTCCCTTGGACTTGACGGGGGCCCCAATGAACTCGACGCCATTTAACGGTCGTCCGAGGACTCGTGTGAGGTGTCTAAGAGGTAGCGTAAACCCCCTCCCGAACCCCACACAACTTACCCATCTGCCGTCGCAGATGTCCTGGCCCCGGGAAATTCCCCAGGAGGGCCCGTAGCCCCTCCTATCCAGGAAGGGGCCTTGACCACCTTTCCTTTCCTTCCGGCGGCCTATCCTTAGACGGGACCGCCTCCCCGTTGAGGGGCCAATGGCCACCTCCCCCGAGCGCTCCCATCCGTAATGGGTGACGCCCCCCCATAGGGATCTTCCAATTACTGCTCACCGATCATGACCTTACCGCCCGACAATAAATACGACAAATTTACCTAAATTACTAAATCACGAAACAATTATAGCCTATTAAAGGCATGATTACTGATCAACACCACTGCAAAATCCTTTATTTGCACAACATACTGAAAGTGACCCTCTTTATTGCATACTCAAAAAATTATCACGACAATCGTCACAACCTGTAAGAAAATAGAGTTACCACATCAAAACTTTATTTCAAAACAACTAGCTGTCCTCAGGGGCTGGTGGGTGGGTCAAAATTGGCTCTTCGTTCCGTCTTGAGCTCACGTGCAGTGGGGAGGTGCAGCTTCAGAGCACGGGAACGAGAGGATGTTTTCTTGGCTTGTTGCTTCTTTTATCCGTCTTCGGGGCGGGCGTCAACCCGCCCCCGCCCGCCACCGAGGGCGTGGCCGAGTGCGTCAGTGTCTAGGACAACCCACTCCAGGGCGGAAAAAGGCGCGCCCCGGCTACGCCGCTTCGGGCATACCAGCCGAGACTCGCCTCCCGCCCAAGATGGCTTCCCGGGGGGATCGTGGTACTCCACCATACGTTCGGGGGGACCGAATGGTCGCCCCTTTCCATTAGTGCTGTAGAAAGAAAAATTAGGACACATTTTAAGTGAGTTCTCAAAGATCTTCCTCTTCTATTTCATTAACAAATTCAGACGTGAACACTGAAAAATGCTTACTGAAATATGTACTTTCAACACATGCACACATGCAGACTGAAACATTCACTTTCAACACCAGCAGAAGACTGCCAGTTAACTCCCTGGTGATTAGCAGTATTATTATAGAATTCTGATGAGCAACTAGAGTGGTAATGTTGCTGAATTTATGCCAAAGGTGTGGCACATATGAAGGCTATCTTGATGGAATCAAAGTAGAACAATGAAAGCAATTTCTACTGAGGATACTGCAGTAAATTATGAAATTAGGGAGATTCGTACCAAATATGTCTCCCAAGATTGCCACCAGTGAAAAAAGAGCCTAAACATAGCACAAATATCACTCAAGTGTAGCCCAATGACAGAACTGTGCAATACAATTAACTATTTTGTTTTTTTACAGCATTATATAGTGCAGAGTTGACCCAAAAGCATAGGAGTGCTTTACATGATCTTCATTTACATTACACAAGGACACACTCATTTTGGTTTTAGGCATGGGGAGATTAAGGGCCCCATTAGGATGTCGGGCGGAAAACCACCCCGACCGCCATGGACGTGGAAAACAACCGCCCACCGGGACCGTGGATAAACCGGCGGTCAAATTAGGATCACCCGTCCAAAAAAAAACGACCGCGGCGGTAGCGGGTGAAGAAAAAACCCGGCGCGGCGGTGATGATCAAAACCCGACCGCGGTGGTTGGAAACGCAGCGGAAAAGCAACAACCCACCGCCAGCATAGCGGAGACACTGCACGGGAAATACGAAAATCCCCCATGGTCCCGCGGTACGATCCGCTGTTACCGACCACCGTGGTCGCACACTGGAGTGAATGGGAGAGTCAGCAGAACATCTGCAGCATAGCCACCGCAGCAGACGATCCATACATCCAAACATGGTGGATAATGCAAAAACACCACAACAAAGGCAAACATTGCACAAATAAAACTAGTCATGCCCCCAATACACCAAACACATCCCAATGAAACAAATACATGCCAAACAGAAATTTCCAGGACAACTCCTACAACACACCTGACAGCAAAGCTCCATTGCGACACACCCACATAGCTGAGTATAAAACCAGCCCCTTCACTGACCACAATCCTTTGCAACACTCCAGAAGAGAAGGGCATTCACCAGACCTGACAGGAGAGGCACGAGAACACAGCACACTCACCACCACAACCATCAACCAGCACCAACAATCCCCCAGCACATAACACATCCCACACACAAACACCACACCCACCACCCACACCCTTGCACCCATATACACTTTGCCCACTACACACCATGGCATCACAGAAAATGCCCAAATTCACAGAGAGTGAGATGACAGTCATGGTAAATGAGATAGTCAGAGTGGAATCACAACTGTTTGGTAGCCTGGTCCAACAGACATCATTAGCCATAAGGACACAAATGTGGCATAAGATAGTCCAAAGGGTCAATGCAGTAGGGAACACCCCACAATCCAAGAAGGAGATCATGAAGCAGTGGCATGATCTCAAGAGGGTTGTCAAAGAGAGAAGAAGCAAGAACCGGGAGCTGGCTGGCAGGACTGGTGGTGGCCCTCCCATTACACCAAAACCATATACACCATGGGAGGAGAAGGTGCTTGCCATACTGCATCCTGAGAGTCTCACAGGAGTATCCGGAGAAGTGGAGGCTGGTAAGTACAAACACATGTTAACCAACACACTGATATGTACTTTCTTGCACAACCCAAACCCCATTGTATTGTACACCCTCACCTAACAGGTAGGTAGCCATCTTGCCTGGGAGGCCTGTTTGGGGTAGGGAGGCCTGTACCACTTCTCCCACCTGTCCCACCCCTAAGCAGGATGTAGCACACCACACCAACACAGAAGCAGTTTGCAGCCATTGTGTTGTTCACTTTCACCTAACAGGTAGGTAGCCATCTTGCCTGGGAGGTCTGTGTGGGGGAGGGAGGCCTATACCACTACTCCCACCATGCCCCCTGTCCCACACCCCAGCAGGATGGATCACTCCCCCACCCCACCCAAAAGCACTTGGGTGGGGTCACCCTCATCAAACTTACAGGTAGGTAGCCATCTTCACAAGCAGGGCGTATGTGGGTGGGAGGCCTGCACTACTACTCCCACCATGCCCCCTGTCCCATACCCCAGCAGGATGGATCACTCCCTCCCACCCACAAGCATGTGGCAGTCATTGCATTGTTCTGCTTCACCTAACAGGTAGGTAGCATGTAGGTGCAGCCACACATCGGTCACCAATGAAATGGTGCCATATGCCAACACCAGCGCTCTCCATGCACAAATATGCACATTGACCCCGCTTGACACGCACAGTGTGCACACAGGTAAGCAAAGGGAACTGTCACAGATAACAAAGAGTCACACACCAATGGACATGCACAAGGAAGACCGTGCACAACCATGCACAGCACACACTGATGAGTGCATTGCCATGTGGCCCAATCAGCAAGGAGCATGTAAAATCAGAGAAAGCATGTGTGGGCTCATAAATCCAAATATATACACTACAGGTCAAAGTCATGCAGTACAATACAATGGCCACTTCATGGCCAGATGTGACGTCAGCCAGGGCATACAAAACAACATTGAGAGAACCATTAAAGTAATTTGTGCTGGTCCCTACATGGCAACTGGTCCCCGTGAACATGATCAAAGCTCGGTTTGCATGCAATGTATCGACATCTGACAACATGTACGAGTAATGTATGTACCTCTGCATCATGTCATGAGGCACAGTATTGCACATAGCAAAAGATGTGACGATCAGTCAATTGTGTACTGTACAGACACTGGATGGCACACAGCTAACAGAATTCTTGTTGAGTGCACAACACTGACCATTCCCCATCTAATCCACAGGTGACTAAGAACTCACTGCTGAGGACAACATCAATGACAAGCAGAGCCAGTCTCCACCCCCGGTACATAGACTCTCGGATGTAGACTCCCAGGATTTCCCGGACGATGAGCTTGAGGCCAGCCCATCTGGTTTGCCAGGGAGCACCAGGTCCCAGGACCCCATCCTCCCCACCACCATGTCTGCTGCAACAACAACAGCACAGCAGAGACCTGCTGTTACTGCCTGTGCGTCCACCGCCACCACCACCACCAGTGCCACCTGCAGCACCCTCCCTGTGCCAGAGGATGACCAGCCCACACCAACAACTGTGGATGGCAGGGAGAGTGTGCGGGGACCCACAGTGGCGAGGCAACAGGTCTATTGCAGCAGGGCAGGTAGGAGGGCCAGGATCAACCTCATACATCAGGAGGTTAGGACCCCATCCCTGGACCACTTCGCCAGAGTCACTGGGGCCTACGAACAGTTCCAGGGACAAAGTGGCCAGTCCGACGAACTATTACACAAGCTCATCCTGCTGATGAGGTCCATTGACACACGCCTTGGACAAATGGTGGACCTCATGGACCAGCAAGTGGCGTTAATGAGGGACAGCCTGTGTCCCAAACAACACCTCCTCCCCTCTGTTGTGTGGCAGGATGACAGAGAACCATCCTCCCCTGTGGCCACAGCAGGGACCCTGTACGCCCTCATAAATGCATGCAATCACATCCACTTGGCCCATGCTGAGTGCCCATGTGAGGTGTACCCCAAGGTGGGATGGACAGCGATTACATTTGCTAATTAGTCTATGTCTTGCTACTGTACTGATAGATGCTGGTACATGACACTGTGTCACTGATCATTTCCCCCTCTTTTATCCTAAGCCTGCAGCTCAAAGTACACCAGCATAAGGTCGTGTGGGGGGCCATTTCAGCAAAGGTGCAAGCCCTGGGGGTATCTAACCGACAACATACCCACTGCCACAAGAGGTGGAGCGACATCAGCCATCTGGCAAAGAACGTGGCAGAGATGACCGTGGGGCTGCTACCACGCACTGGACGTTTGGCATGGCGCAGCATGACATCACTGATGGGCCGTATCTTGGCAGTGACTCATCCTGAGCTGGATGCACGTCTGAAAGAGCATCGGCAGCAAGGCAGGGTGGAGTATTTGGGGAGGGTGACTTTGGCAGGGAGCGGATGCATGTGTACAGGGCCTGTGGCAGCGGGGGCCAATGTGATGTTCGTGGGGTGGAGCTGTGCTGTGTCATGTGAGTGGCTGCTGGGATGGGTGCCAGTGTCATGCATTAGCCCAAACTGGCCTTACAAAGGTGATCCTCCCTGCTGTGCATTCCCACAGCCGTATGTGTTAAGATCTACATGGTCATTCAGCATTGGGATAGTGTGGGGAATCTATTTGGCGGTGAACAGCAGTGTCCACTATCTGAGTGCGACTTCATGTATGCGTACTTTGCATGCACCATGATTGTTGAGGCCCACACATGTGATAACAATGTGCCCTAGAGCACAACATGGTGCTTGGCATGGGCTACTTGCCATTGTGGACTGTAATGTCCTAATAGGTGCCTGTGTTGTCCCCTCCTGTTAGCTCAAGGTCTGTCAGTGGCAAAATGTGGTGTGCCCACATCATGTCCCTGAGGGTTGGGGAGAACAAGTTGTGTGTCTGGTATACTTCATCTACGGGCAAGGTGTTGTGCTGTGTGGCCTTAACATGGCTCAGACATGGCAGATATTCAGGGTTACAGGCACTGTTGTGGTCTATGTAGTGAGTTGCTGCAATGTGATTGCAGAGTGTGGTGGTCAACAAGAAGATTTGGTCATCTTCTGTACTGCATTGATTGAATTGCTTTGTCCTGTTGACAACAGTAACCCAACCCTGCATCTCTCTCTCATGCAGATTCGCCAATGGACACGGAGGGACAGGAGCCAGACACCAGTGGTGGCGAGAGTAGCACTACAGCTGCACAGGAGCCCAGTGACACAGATGTCACCAGCGCATCAGAGGGGGACCGTAGTATGCAGGAGGAATCCCTGCCTGAGACACAAATTACAACATCATCTGATGCCAGCGGGGATGATTCCATGATGGCAGGCACAGGGAATGGGGACTCTGCATCATCTTCTACCACACAGCGGCCAGTGCCCACCCGCCCATCCACTTCCTCTGGTGCTGCCTGTGTCCGTGTCAGTAAGAGGAGTTGAGTTACATTCCCACCTGGCACCGCTGCCCCAGCCCCTGTCCCTCCTGCTGCACTCAGTGCTGAGTATGTTGAACTCCTGCGCCAGCTTTGCGTGGGCCAGACAGCCCTGCTCAATGCCTTCAGTGACCATGATAAAAAAAATTAGGCCAGGTAGTTGCCTACATGGGCATACACTCTGACGTGGGTGGGCTACATCGTACTGTCCAGGCTTTGTGGTCCACAGTGACGTGTGCCCTTCAAGAGGCACATACTCCCATTCCTGCTCCAGGGCCTTTGTCCACCCCACAGTCAGTGGCCACATCTGATGATAGTGGCCACGGTTCCCATGCGTCACAAACACGATACAGCACAAGAAGCACCCAGCAGAAACAACCCAAGCGGGCCCGCCCGCAGACACCATCCCACAGAAGAGCAAAGCCACTCCAGAATGCCAAGACAAGAGCCCCTCAGGGAAAAGCAAGTCCCAAAAAGCAATGAAGCAGACATCAGGCTCACATGACTCAGAGGCTTCACCAGCGAAGGACTCTCCTGTCCCTAAAACTTCACGCAAAGCTAGGCGTTCAGTGTCTATGACCACTGAGGAGGAGGTGTATGGCAAGGGTACACCTAGGAAGGGCTCAGGGCCACATTTCCCAGCCACATCGACTCCAATTCCAAGCCTAGTGAAACAGGTGAAGGGGGCACTGTAGGGGCTACCCCTGGCTAACAGGCAAAGGAGGGCACTGTAGGGGGTACACCTGGCAAATAGGGGAAGGAGGGCACTGTAGGGGGTACGCCTGGCAAACAGGTGAAGGTGGTCCAGAGGCGTAGCCAGACAAAGCGTTCTGCAGGATCCATCACATCACCAGAGGGAGTGCCAGTGTCTGCACCTGATGCGGCTCTGTTGGTGTGTGTGCCTGTTGTGTCCACACCAGTTCCCATTAACCCCAGTACAGGGAAGCCATTTCTGATTCCTAAGAAGAGAAAAAGCCACCCATCAAACCTCTCCCACCCACACTGTTTCACAGGTCTGCATGACTCCACCTCCACGTGCCACTACACAACCTGGTCCAAACAGCCCTCCAGCATGCCAAGCCACTGATAGCCCTACATGAACTGGGCCTCTCTCTCCCCAGTCATGTGGTCCTGCTGTCCGCTACACACAGCGAGCTCCAAGTCCGCCTGGCAGCCAAGAGTGAGTGTAAGTCTCTCTCACACACCTGTCTCTCATACAGGTGTGCTAGTCCTGCCCACTGTCTACCACCTGAGTGTTTTGCTGGCCAAGAAAGGGAACCGTCAAACACACTCACAGTGCAGCTTCTCATGTCCTGACTCTGCCCTTTGCCATGCCCACTGGCCTTCCTGTTCTGCCCTTGCCTGGGCAGCTTCTCATGTCCTGACTGTACTTTGCCATGCCCACTGGCCTTGTCATTCACTGCTGTTCTGCCTTTGCTTGTGCAGCTTCTCATGTACTGGCTCTGCACTTTGCCATGCCCACTGGCCTTCCTGTTTTGCCCTTGCCTGTTCAGCTTCTCATGTCCTGACTCTGCACTTTGCCATGCCCACTGGCCTTGTCATTCACTGCTGTTCTGCCCTTGCCTGTGCAGCTTCTCATGTATTCGCGCTGCACTTTGCCATGCCCACTGGCCTTGTCATTCACTGCTGTTCTGCTCATGCCTGTGCAGCTTCTCATGTACTCGTCTGCACTTTGCCATGCCCACTGGCCTTCCTGTTCTGCCCTTGCCTGTGCAGCTTCTCATGTCCTGACTCTGCACTTTGCCATGCCCGCTGGCCTTGTCATTCACTGCTGTGCTGCCCTTGCCTGTGCAGCTTCTCATGTACTGGCTCTGCACTTTGCCATGCCCACTGGCCTTCCTGTTCTGCCCTTGCCTGTGCAGCTTCTCATATCCTGACTCTGTAATTTGCCATGCCCACTGGCCTTGTTATTCACTGCTGTTCTGCCCTTGCCTGTGCAGCTTCTCATGTACTGGCTCTGCACTTTACCATGCCCACTGGCCTTCCTGTTCAGCCCTTGCCTGTGCAGCTTCTCATGTCCTGACTCTGCACTTTGCCAGGCCCACTGGCCTTGTCATTCACTGCTTTTCTGCCCTTGCCTGTGCAGCTTCTCATGTATTCGCTCTGCACTTTTCCATGCCCACTGGCCTTCCTGTTCTGCCCTTGCTTGTGCAGCTTCTCATGTCCTGACTCTGCACTTTGCCATGCCCGCCTGTCTTGTCATTCACTGCTGTGCTGCCCTTGCCTGTGCAGCTTCTCATGTACTGGCTCTGCACTTTGCCATGCCCACTGGCCTTCCTGTTCTGCCCTTGCCTGTGCAGCTTCTCATGTCCTGACACTGTACTTTGCCATGCCCACTGGCCTTGTCATTTACTGCTGTTCTGCCCTTGCCTGTGCAGCTCCTCATGTACTGGCTCTGCACTTTGCCATGCCCACTGGCCTTCCTGTTTTGCCCTTGCCTGTGCAGCTTCTCATGTCCTGACTCTGCACTTTGCCATGCCCACTGGCCTTGTCATTCACTGCTGTTCTGCCCTTGACTGTGCAGCTTCTCATGTATTCACGCTGCACTTTGCCATGCCCACTGGCCTTCCTGTTCTGCCCTTGCTTGTGCAGCTTCTCATGTCCTGAGTCTGCACTTTGCCATGTCCGCTGGCCTTGTCATTCACTGCTGTGCTGCCCTTCCCTGTGCAGCTTCTCATGTACTGGCTCTGCACTTTGCCATGCCCACTGGCCTTGCTGTTCTGCCCTTGCCTGTGCAGCTTCTCATGTCCTGACTCTGTACTTTGCCATGCCCACTGGCCTTGTCATTCACTACTGTTCTGCCCTTGCCTGTGCAGCTTCTCATGTACTGGCTCTGCACTTTGCCATGCCCACTGGCCTTCCTGTTCTGCCCTTGCCTGTGCAGCTTCTCATGTCCTGACTCTGCACTTTGCCCTGCCCACTGGCCTTGTCATTCACTGCTTTCTGCCCTTGCCTGTGCAGCTTCTCATGTACTCGCGCTGCCCTTTGCCATGCCCACTCCCCTTGTCATTCACTGCTGCTCTGCCCTTGCCTGTGCAGCTTCTCATGTACTCACTCTGCACTTTGCCATGCCCAATGACCTTCCTGTTCTGCCCTTGCATTGTGCAGCTTCTCATGTCCTGACTCTGCACTTTGCCATGCCCACTGGCCTTTTCATTCACTGTTGTTCTGCCCTTGCTTGTGCAGCTTCTCATGTACTCGCTTTGCACTTTGCCATGCCCACTGGCCTTCCTGTTCTGCCCTTGCCTTTGCAGATTCTCATGTCCTGACTCTGCACTTTGCCATGCCCACTGGCCTTGCATTCACTGCTGTTCTGCTCTTGCCTGTGCAGCTTCTCATATAATCGCGCTGCACTTTGCCATGCACACTGGCCTTGTCATTCACTGCTGTTCTGCCCATGCCTGTGCAGCTTCTCATGTACTCACTCTGCACTTTGTCATGCCCACTTTGGCCTTCCTGTTCTGCCCTTGCCTGTGCAGCTTCTCATGTCCTGACTCTGCACTTTGCCATGCCCGCTGGCCTTGTCATTCACTGCTGTGCTGCCCTTGCCTGTGCAGCTTCTCATGTACTGGCTCTGCACTTTGCCATGCCCGCTGGCCTTCCTGTTCTGCCCTTGCCTGTGCAGCTTCTCATATCCTGACTCTGTGCTTTGCCATGCCCACTGGCCTTGTCATTCACTGCTGTTCTGCCCTTGCCTGTGCAGCTCCTCATGTAATGGCTCTGCACTTTGCCATGCCCACTGGCCTTCCTGTTTTGCCCTTGCCTGTGCAGCTTCTCATGTCCTGACTCTGCACTTTGCCATGCCCACTGGCCTTGTCATTCACTGCTGTTCTGCCCTTGACTGTGCAGCTTCTCATGTATTCACGCTGCACTTTGCCATGCCCATTGGCCTTGTCATTCACTGCTGTTCCGCCCATGCCTCTGCAGCTTCTCATGTACTCGCTCTGCACTTTGCCATGCCCACTGGCCTTCCTGTTCTGCTCTTGCTTGTGCAGCTTCTCATGTCCTGAGTCTGCACTTTGCCATGCCCGCTGGCCTTGTCATTCACTGCTGTGCAGCCCTTGCCTGTGCAGCTTCTCATGTACTGGCTCTGCACTTTGCCATGCCCACTGGCCTTCCTGTTCTGCCCTTGCCTGTGCAGCTTCTCATGTCCTGACTCTGTACTTTGCCATGCCCACTGGCCTTGTCATTCACTGCTGTTCTGCCCTTGCCTGTGCAGCTTCTCATGTACTGGCTCTGCACTTTGCCATGCCCACTGGCCTTCCTGTTCTGCCCTTGCCTGTGCAGCTTCTCATGTCCTGACTCTGCACTTTGCCTTGCCCACTGGCCTTGTCATACACTGCTGTTCTGCCCTTGCCTGTGCAGCTTCTCATGTACTCGCGCTGCCCTTTGCCATGCCCACTCCCCTTGTCATTCACTACTGCTCTGCCCTTGCCTGTGCAGCTTCTCATGTACTCACTCTGCACTTTGTCATGCCCAATGACCTTCCTGTTCTGCCCTTGCATTGTACAGCTTCTCATGTCCTGACTCTGCACTTTGCCATGCCCACTGGCCTTTTCATTCACTGCTGTTCTGCCCTTGCCTGTGCAGCTTCTCATGTACTCTCTCTGCACTTTGCAATGCCCACTGGCCTTCCTGTTCTGCCCTTGCTTGTGCAGCTTCTCATGTCCTGAGTCTGCACTTTGCCATGTCCGCTGGCCTTGTCATTCACTGCTGTGCTGCCCTTGCCTGTGCAGCTTCTCATGTACTGGCTCTGCACTTTGCCATGCCCACTGGCCTTCCTGTTCTGCCCTTGCCTGTGCAGCTTCTCATGTCCTGACTCTGTACTTTGCCATGCCCACTGGCCTTGTCATTCACTACTGTTCTGCCCTTGCCTGTGCAGCTTCTCATGTACTGGCTCTACACTTTGCCATGCCCACTGGCCTTCCTGTTCTACCCTTGCCTGTGCAGCTTCTCATGTCCTGACTCTGCACTTTGCCTTGCCCACTGGCCTTGTCATTCACTGCTGTTCTGCCCTTGCCTGTGCAGCTTCTCATGTACTCGTGCTGCCCTTTGCCATGCCCACTCCCCTTGTCATTCACTGCTGCTCTGCCCTTGCCTGTGCAGCTTCTCATGTACTCACTCTGCACTGTGCCATGCCCAATGACCTTCCTGTTCTGCCCTTGCATTGTGCAGCTTCTCATGTCCTGACTCTGCACTTTGCCATGCCCACTGGCCTTTTCATTCACTGTTGTTCTGCCCTTGCTTGTGCAGCTTCTCATGTACTCGCTTTGCACTTTGCCATGCCCACTGGCCTTCCTGTTCTGCCCTTGCCTGTGCAGTTTCTCATGTCCTGACTCTGCACTTTGCCATGCCCACTGGCCTTGTCATTCACTGCTTTTCTGCCCTTGCCTGTGCAGCTTCTCATGTACTGGCTCTGCACTTTACCATGCCCACTGGCCTTCCTGTTCAGCCCTTGCCTGTGCAGCTTCTCATGTCCTGACTCTGCACTTTGCCATGCCCACTGGCCTTGTCATTCACTGCTTTTCTGCCCTTGCCTGTGCAGCTTCTCATGTATTCGCTCTGCACTTTTCCATGCCCACTGGCCTTCCTGTTCTGCCCTTGCTTGTGCAGCTTCTCATGTCCTGACTCTGCACTTTGCCATGCCCGCCTGTCTTGTCATTCACTGCTGTGCTGCCCTTGCCTGTGCAGCTTCTCATGTACTGGCTCTGCACTTTGCCATGCCCACTGGCCTTCCTGTTCTGCCCTTGCCTGTGCAGCTTCTCATGTCCTGACTCTGCACTTTGCCATGCCCACTGGCCTTGTCATTCACTGCTGTTCTGCCCTTGACTGTGCAGCTTCTCATGTATTCACGCTGCACTTTGCCATGCCCATTGGCCTTGTCATTCACTGCTGTTCCGCCCATGCCTCTGCAGCTTCTCATGTACTCGCTCTGCACTTTGCCATGCCCACTGGCCTTCCTGTTCTGCTCTTGCTTGTGCAGCTTCTCATGTCCTAAGTCTGCACTTTGCCATGCCCGCTGGCCTTGTCATTCACTGCTGTGCAGCCCTTGCCTGTGCAGCTTCTCATGTACTGCTCTGCACTTTGCCATGCCCACTGGCCTTCCTGTTCTGCCCTTGCCTGTGCAGCTTCTCATGTCCTGACTCTGTACTTTGCCATGCCCACTGGCCTTGTCATTCACTGCTGTTCTGCCCTTGCCTGTGCAGCTTCTCATGTACTGGCTCTGCACTTTGCCATGCCCACTGGCCTTCCTGTTCTGCCCTTGCCTGTGCAGCTTCTCATGTCCTGACTCTGCACTTTGCCTTGCCCACTGGCCTTGTCATACACTGCTGTTCTGCCCTTGCCTGTGCAGCTTCTCATGTACTCGCGCTGCCCTTTGCCATGCCCACTCCCCTTGTCATTCACTACTGCTCTGCCCTTGCCTGTGCAGCTTCTCATGTACTCACTCTGCACTTTGTCATGCCCAATGACCTTCCTATTCTGCCCTTGCATTGTACAGCTTCTCATGTCCTGACTCTGCACTTTGCCATGCCCACTGGCCTTTTCATTCACTGCTGTTCTGCCCTTGCCTGTGCAGCTTCTCATGTACTCTCTCTGCACTTTGCCATGCCCACTGGCCTTCCTGTTCTGCCCTTGCTTGTGCAGCTTCTCATGTCCTGAGTCTGCACTTTGCCATGTCCGCTGGCCTTGTCATTCACTGCTGTGCTGCCCTTGCCTGTGCAGCTTCTCATGTACTGGCTCTGCACTTTGCCATGCCCACTGGCCTTCCTGTTCTGCCCTTGCCTGTGCAGCTTCTCATGTCCTGACTCTGTACTTTGCCATGCCCACTGGCCTTGTCATTCACTACTGTTCTGCCCTTGCCTGTGCAGCTTCTCATGTACTGGCTCTACACTTTGCCATGCCCACTGGCCTTCCTGTTCTACCCTTGCCTGTGCAGCTTCTCATGTCCTGACTCTGCACTTTGCCTTGCCCACTGGCCTTGTCATTCACTGCTGTTCTGCCCTTGCCTGTGCAGCTTCTCATGTACTCGTGCTGCCCTTTGCCATGCCCACTCCCCTTGTCATTCACTGCTGCTCTGCCCTTGCCTGTGCAGCTTCTCATGTACTCACTCTGCACTTTGCCATGCCCAATGACCTTCCTGTTCTGCCCTTGCATTGTGCAGCTTCTCATGTCCTGACTCTGCACTTTGCCATGCCCACTGGCCTTTTCATTCACTGTTGTTCTGCCCTTGCTTGTGCAGCTTCTCATGTACTCGCTTTGCACTTTGCCATGCCCACTGGCCTTCCTGTTCTGCCCTTGCCTGTGCAGTTTCTCATGTCCTGACTCTGCACTTTGCCATGCCCACTGGCCTTGCATTCACTGCTGTTCTGCTCTTGCCTGTGCAGCTTCTCATATAATCGCGCTGCACTTTGCCATGCCCACTGGCCTTGTCATTCACTGCTGTTCTGCCCATGCCTGTGCAGCTTCTCATGTACTCGCTCTGCACTTTGCCATGCCCACTTTGGCCTTCCTGTTCTGCCCTTGCCTGTGCAGCTTCTCATGTCCTGACTCTGCACTTTGCCATGCCCGCTGGCCTTGTCATTCACTGCTGTGCTGCCCTTGCCTGTGCAGCTTCTCATGTACTGGCTCTGCACTTTGCCATGCCCACTGGCCTTCCTGTTCTGCCCTTGCCTGTGCAGCTTCTCATATCCTGACTCTGTGCTTTGCCATGCCCACTGGCCTTGTCATTCACTGCTGTTCTGCCCTTGCCTGTGCAGCTTCTCATGTACTCGCTCTGTACTTTGCCATGCCCACTGACCTTCCTGTTCTGCCCTTGCCTGTTCATCTTCTCATGTCCTGACTCTGCACTTTGCCATGCCCACTGGCCTTGTCATTCACTGCTGTTCTGCCCTTGCCTGTGCAGCTTCTCATGTATTCGCGCTGCACTTTGCCATGCCCACTGGCCTTGTCATTCACTGCTGTTCTGCCCTTGCCTGTGCAGCTCCTCATGTACTGGCTCTGCACTTTGCCATGCCCACTGGCCTTCCTGTTCTGCCCTTGCCTGTGCAGCTTCTCATGTCCTGACTCTGCACTTTGACATGCCCACTGGCCTTGTCATTCACTGCTGTTCTGCCCTTGCCTGTGCAGCTTCTCATGTCCTGACTCTGCACTTTGCCATGCCCACTGGCCTTGTCATTCACTGCGTTCTGCCCTTGCCTGTGCAGCTTCTCATGTACTCGCTCTGCACTTTGCCATGCCCACAGACCTTCCTGTTCTGCCCTTGCCTGTGCAGCTTCTCATGTCCTGACTCTGCACTTTGCCATGCCCACTGGCCTTGTCATTCACTGCTGTTCTGCCCTTGCCTGTGCAGCTTCTCATGTACTGGCTCTGCACTTTGCCATGCCCACTGGCCTTCCTGTTCTGCCCTTGCCTGTGCAGCTTCTCATGTCCTGACTCTGCACTTTGACATGCCCACTGGCCTTGTCATTCACTGCTGTTCTGCCCTTGCCTGTGCAGCTTCTCATGTCCTGACTCTGCACTTTGCCATGCCCACTGGCCTTGTCATTCACTGCGTTCTGCCCTTGCCTGTGCAGCTTCTCATGTACTCGCTCTGCACTTTGCCATGCCCACAGACCTTCCTGTTCTGCCCTTGCCTGTGCAGCTTCTCATGTCCTGACTCTGCACTTTGCCATGCCCACTGGCCTTCTCATTCACTGCTGTCCTGCCCTTGCCTATTCAGCCTCTCCTGTACTGGCTGTGAATTTTGCCCTGGACACTGGCCCTTTTGCTCTGCTGATTTGGACTCTCCCCTGTGCAGCCTCTCATGTACTTGCTGTGCACCCTACCATGGACACTGGCCCTGTTGCTCTGCTGTGTTGGTCTCTCCCCTGTGCAGCCTCTCATGTACTTGCTGAGCACCCTACCATGCACACTGGCCCTATTGCTCTGCTGTGTTGGACTCTCCCCTGTGCAGTCTCTCATGTACTTTCTGTGCACCCTGCCATGGACACTGACTGGCCCTGTTACTCTGCTGTATTGGACTCTCCCCTGTGCAGCCTCTCATGTATTTGCCGTGCACCCTGCACTGTCCACTGGCCTTGCTGTTTAAAGTTTGCATGTGCAGATTATCTTGCATTTGCTAATCATTTTGTGCCTTGCTCTTGTCTACTGTTGTGTCTACTGTCACATCTGTGCAATATGTGAATACAAACAGTTACTACTGTTGTCTGTTTTGTCAGTGTCCTTGCTGATTAAAGTTATTTTGGTGTGTTCATTTGGTTGACTGGGCCCCATGCTCTATGTGTCACTTCAACATTGCCAAGCTCTTTTTTTTTTTTTTTTTTTTTGTGTCCTCATATTCGCCCTTGGTTACCATGTAGTGACGAAGAAGTATTGAAAATGTCTAAGGCACTGGCCCAGATAAACTGGGGGGGATATAAATGGTACCTACGAGCGTATCCCACAGTGCCACGCCTTCCAACTTTGTCCTCATCCAATGGTACCGGCAGGGTAGTGAACTGCTATGTACAACCCATTTTATAGCCAAACTCGCATATATAGGGTATGTAAAGCAGAAAGGAGAAAAAAGAAAAAAGGATCAAAGGAACCAGTGATCCATCCAAGGAGCATAATCATAGGACTTGGGGAAAAAAAAAAAAAAAAAAAACCACAATGTTCTGGCATATAGTTACCAGTTCAAAAGTTGCCAAAATCTCCTTTTGTGTTGGTTTCCTCCTCTAGCCAGATCTAGTTTGGACATCTGTAACATCGCTGCTCGCCAATCTGTGTAGAGAGGAGGAGTCTTGTCTTTCCAGCGTTTACAAATTTCTCTTCTAGCTAATAAACAACTATAAAAGACCAGTTTTTTACTCATGCCTTCAGTCCCAGGTATAATACCAAAGAAAACTAACGTAGGGCAGGGACTCACTTGTAGATCAATTGCTAATGAAAGGGAAGCACAGATTTCATCCCAAAAAGATGTTATATAGGGACACTCAAGGAACATGTGTGTATCCGATGCTGCTGGTAAACCACATCTGGGGCATGCGACCTGAGCATTATTGGAGAACTTTGATAGACGTAATGGAGAATAATAGGCTCTATACAGTGTCAGCAGATGATTCCGACGGAGCCAAGAAGGTTTTGCAATCTCGCCTAAAATCTTAAATGATTTGAGCCACAGCCCCTCTACATCAATATTAGGTATATATGTTTCCCAAAGGGAGTGGGGTAGCAGGAATTCGCCATCAATCTCATCCAGTATAAGGTTATACCAAAATGTTATCTCTTTTTTAAATGGGGGTTTATCCATCATATAGGATACTAGATTGTGATCAGCACCTAATTTATGCCTACCCCTTCCTAGGCTATAAGCTTGAGACCAACTCTGGATTTGAAGATATTTAAAGCGTGAAAAGCGAGATCCTATTATTGAGCTCAAAGTCTCCCATGGAAGTAATAGGCCATCAACAAACAGGTCCCCCCATACTGAGATCCCGGCCTCTCTAACTGGGAGGGCTAAACTGTCCAAAAGCCAAGATGGGGCACCTGGCGAGTCCCATAGCAGGGCCCGACTCTGATAATAATCCAACTTAAGTGTGCGTCTTAAGTTTGTCCATGTTCTGGCTAAGTCCCTCAGCACCTTTAACTTGACCTTCTTAAAGTATTTAGGGTCCCCAAATTTTAGCAAAAAGTTTGTTGGCCCAATTTCTTCCCCTTTGAGAAGTGCTACGAATAATTTTCCACTCCCTACGTTATTAGGGGTCTTTAAAAGCATCCTAATATGAGAAAATTGGAAAGCCCAACCATATATCTGGAGGTCTGGTGCTGCGAGGCCTCCTTTTTCCCGACGCCGTCTGATCTTCTTCCAGGATAACCTGGGCGTACGGCTATTCCAAATGAATCTATTTAGTTCCATTTGAAGTTTGGCAGTCGAGGATGGATCAAAAAAAAGAGGGATAGTGTTAAACAAAAACATAATCTTGGGTAAAATGGTCAGTTTGACCAAATTAGATCTACCTATCAGAGAAATAGGAAGAGCTGACCATGATCTCAACAACCTTCGGGCTTCCTTAGCCACACGGGCAAAATTTAACGGGGCGACCCTATTGATATCCGTATAGATATTTAGCCCAAGGTATCTAAGAGTGGCACTCGGCTGTACTCCTATAACCGGAGCCCGTTGATTCCAAACCATAATGTCGGTTTTTGATGCATTCACTTCGTAACCAGATATTGCCCCAAACTCTTGTGCGATAGATATAACCGTAGGGAAGGCTGAACTTAACTCAGATGAAAAAATAAGAACGTCGTCCGCATATAGTGCGACTTTCCGCTCCCAACCCTCAAAAATAAAAGGTTTTATATTAATATTATCACGAATTAGTTGAGCGAACGGCTCAATATATAAATCAAATAAAAGTGGTGAGAGGGGACACCCTTGATGGGTTCCTCGTGTAATATCAAATGGCACTGTAAGCTCCCCGTTAACCAGTAATGAAGCAGAAGGATTTTTATATAGTAGTTTTACTGCTCGTCTAAAATTCTCTCCCAGATTGAACTTTTTTAACACTTCTTCTAAATATACCAAGTTTACCCTGTCGAAGGCTTTGGTGGCATCAAGAGTGAAAACTGCTAAAGGAAGTGATGCTGAAGTGGCCATATCTATTGCACCGATGAGATCATACGTCAATTCGTGCAGTTGCCTTTCCTTCACAAAACCTTTCTGATCCATGTGCAAGATGTTATTTGCTACACCGCCCAATCTATTCGCAAGTACGGCTGCAAAGATTTTATAATCTGTACTAAGAATAGAAATTGGTCTATATGACCCACAATTAGATGCGGGTTTGCCAGGCTTTAGAATCAGGGTTATAGAGGCCCTGTCCCAAGATGCAGGAGGTAGGGCACCTTCTAATAAGATGTTATTAAACAGATTTGTTAAGTAGGGGAGAATAGTTGGACACATTACTTTGTATATTTCCGAGGGTAACCCATCTGGTCCTGCTGCCTTGCCTTTTTTACTTTTTGAGATGGCAAAACTAACTTCCTCCGGTGTAATTGGGCCATCTAAAATTCCCATTTGTTCAAGGTCCAGAACCGGTAAAACGATCCTGGATAACCAGTCCCTTGCTTGAGTGGGTTGTACGTCTTTGTCTTCTTGATAAATCTCACTGAAGAAATTTCTAAAAGCGCCACTAATTCCCTCATCTGTGGAATATAGTATACCGTCTTTACTAATGGAACTAATATTATTTCGGGCCCTATCCGTTTTTGACTTCCAGGCAAGGAGCTTACCGGCACCTTCCCCATATTCGAAATGGGCCAGTCTACTAGCCTCCCATCTTTCTAGGACCCGTGCACTCAAAACTGAGGAAAGATCTGCCTTTAGGACTGTTAATTTCTCTTGCATCCCATCAGGTGTGGACCCTATTGAGGCAGGATTCGTAATAATCTCTTCTTGAAGTTTTGCTATCTCAAATTCAAGAGAGGCAACTACTTCCCTATAGGTCTTATTTTTATGTGCTGAAATATTGGTTAAATAGCCCCTTAGAGTTGTTTTAATGCGTCCCATGTTATTCCTGGTGGCACAGACCCCTGGTTAAACTCCCAAAAGAATTTAACTTCATGGTTTAATGCCTCAGAGATGCCCTAAGAGGAAAGTGTTGATCTGTCAAACGACCAATATTTTAACGCGGGTCTAGATGGAACCTCAAGCTCAAGCGAGATAGCAGTATGGTCTGAGAGATGAAAAGGTAAATGAGCAATTGATTTTACGTATTTGACTAAAGATTGATTAATCAGAATGAAGTCTATCCGAGACTGATGATGAAATTTATAATTTTTAAAAGTGACCCCCTTTTGGGACCCATGTAGAGTCCTCCATATATCAATATAGTTCAATGTTTTCATATTATTTAATAAAAACGTCCTAGTCTTGGATAAAGTTATGGCCCTGTTAGTAGATGGCTTGTCTAATAGTGGATCTAGAACTATATTAAAGTCACCTGCTAGGATTACCGGCTCTGAAAATGCATATAGTTCTGTGAAAAGAGATGTCAGAACGGACGGATCGTCTTGGTTTGGGCCATACTAACCTACAATGGTGAATGGTGAACCCGAAATAATAACAGAAGCAATTGCCCAACGACCATATGGGTCTACCTGTTTAGCAACTAGCCTAGCCTTGATCGATTTTTTAAAAAGAATGGCCACCCCCCTAATATGTGAGGTTTGAGATGTTATAACTCCAAAATCTATCCAGCTATTCTTACTCAAGAGACTTTGCATTTCTGTTTCTGCAAGATGTGTCTCCTGGAGCACTAATACCTGTGCGGCCGAGTCACGCAGATATTGCATGATATTATTACTTCTCGGTGGAGTGCGAAGACCGTTAGTGTTCCAGGACAAAATACGTATATTATGCATTACCGTAAGAGAAAGAATATCATATAGGTCAAAGACCAGTACTGCCAAACTCCAAAAAGACAACTAAACATTGATCGACTTCTTTCATTTTTTTTTGTTGAATGAGCTGTAAAGGACGTTTAAGAGGACTTTTTTTGCTTTTCCCCTCCCCCCACCCACCCAATGCCCCCCACCCACGGGAAACCCCTACACAATCTATCTGGAAACCCAGAGAGATAGCACTCCGCTGAGGACCCCTGCGGATATCAACCTTCTGGAATTTATAGGAGGAAATAGACAAGAGGAAAAGAAAAGAAGGGCGGGAAAGAAGAAAAAGCTAGATAGGATTACAAAAGTACTATGATTTCCTAAACTGAAGCCCAAAAGTGAGAAAATATCACCTAGTTTAACAGGATTAAACAGAAAGAGTATATACATATATTCTTTGTTATTTTATGTATGTGTTCCCTTTTATTTCCCTTTTTTTTTTTACCACCCTTTTTATATATATATTTTTTCCCTTATGTTGGTTATTAGACACCTGCCCGCCACCTATTATTCAATACTAAAAAAAAAAAAGGTATTTTTTTCTATGTACCTAGCTGCAGGATATCAACCTTCTTACAAGATTCTAGAAAATTATTGACCTGGACTAGAGAAACCAGGCCTTAAGACAATTATTAGAGCAAGTTGTGGGCTAGTTGTGAGTTTGTAGGTTTGTCAGAAAGCTAGAATATAGTGAGACAACCTAAGACAACTAAGGGAAAAACATATAGAAGAAAAGGGACAATCCTACTTAGCTGACTCTGACCCCCTGCCCATGCTCAGCAAAAAATCATCAGCAGCCTGTACTGATCTTATGTTATGCATAGTATTCTTGTACATGACTCTTAATGCCGCTGGAAAGACTAACTGGGCGATGGCCCCTTGACTCCTAAAAGCTTCCAACCTTTTGCCAAGCTCCCATTGTCTATCCAGCGTGACTCTCGAGAGGTCAGATCTGATCTGAAAATTGAGCCCCTTGGCGTTTACCACTTTCTGTTTCAATGCGATATTCAGAATAGATTCTTTGAGGGAGTATGTGAGAAAATTAACCAAGATCTTCCTAGGTTTTGTTCTGTGCAAATTTCTCCTAAATGGCTCTCTGTGGATGCGCTGAATGTCCGTAGCTATTTCTTGCTCTGACATATCAAGCCGTAGGGCCTCTTTCAAGAGAGAGACAATAAATTGCTTGATGTCCGAACCCTCTTTCTCCTCCGGTACATTCAAAATTCTGAGATTATTTCTGCGGGCATGATTTTCTAAAGTCTCTAGCCTTTCGGACAAGCTCTGGTTCTCTTGTCTAAGCTTCCTTAGCTCTGCATTTGTAGCGCTCAAGTTAATATTAACCTCTGTAACGGAATCTTCAAGAGTTTCTGTCCTGGTGGTGAGAGCACCAAGTTTGCTGTCCAATGCCTGACAGTAACATCGGATATCGTCTTGATTTGATGCTGAGGTCTCAAACCCCTTTTTGATATCTGTGGCCAAGGTTGTAAACATTGCCTGAAAAGAGGCCTGCAGCGTGGAAACCAGATCTGGGTTCAGAGCCTGAGTAGTATCATCAGGTGAGCTAGAATCTCCCCTGCCACCAGTAGTAACAGAGCAAATTGATCCTGTTACTTGGAGGGCGGACTGTAGGCTGTGAGTAGATAATGCACTCGGTGGTGCTGGAGGAAGTAGGGGGACCGGTGGTGCGTGCATTTCCAGCGAAGGCACAGATTGCTCCAAATTAATGACTGTTTGGTGGTCTGCTGGATTCAATTGACTTGCTCCTCCTGTCATAGGGGAGAGCGGATTGTCCAACTGGCAGACCTTATCTTTCTTATGATTGTCACTGTGATTGGGGTTATTATTCACGGTAATGCTATCAATAGCGATGCTGTCTACAATAGATTCAGTAGATTCAGTAGTGGCAGAAATGCTGGCAGAAATGCTGATTTCATTTAAACCCTCAGTAGCTTTCAAAAAGGGATCAGGGGTGGAGACATTCATTCCTGCTGCTTCCTTTATAGGAGGCCCTTCCCCTTGTTTAGCAGCCATCTGCAATTCTGGTATACTGTCCCCTACCTCCTGGTTCAACAAAGGGGAGCAAGAATTATTTGCCAAACGCACCACTTGAGGAATCGCTTTAAAATAGGAGCGCAATGAGGGGGTTATTTTTGAGGTAGTAACAAAGTTCTTTGATTTATTTTTTGTGGACTTAGGGGTATAGGAGCGCTTGGCCTTTACCTGACCAGTGAGGTACGTTGACAACTTTATTTTATCTGTACTCTCAGCGGTATCCGCAATATCATCAGCAAGAGCGGTATTGATTTTAGGCGTGGTATGAGGAATTATCCCTTCTGTGCTCAAAACCTCCTTTCCAATGCTAACGGGAGCTGCTGCTTCACTCAGAACACTGGAGTTTAGAGATGCCCCCACTCTAAGGGAGGGAAGCTTATTTTTGCTGTTAGGATCTGTTCTGTGCGAAAACGCCTTTTTAGTATTTTTTGTGCCATCAACTGTGTGTTTCCCTCTCATGCGCCCTCTCACTTTCCCCTTTCCTCTACCTTCCTGTTAAGTCTCCTCAGTATAGACTGATAAGCCCTCAGGACTCGAAATAACAGATTCTTCCTCACTACTCCCTTCAGCGCTATTACTGCTATTACCGCTGACTTGCTTCTGGCTCCGATGGCTCCGATGTCTGCGATGTCTTCGCTGACATCGCTGCTGAGCTAGGGGCCGCTTCTCCAGAATCTCTCCCTCCTCGCGCTGTTCTAACTGCACCTGTACCGGTGCCTGTGCTTTAGCCCTTGAAGCCCTTGAAACTACAGCAGCAGCCCCGCCATGCAGCCCCAGTACAATACCTCGTGTGCGGCGACCCCTCCTGAGCTCCAGGGCGGCCAACGACCAGATCCACACACACTCTGAAGGATACCGGTGTTCCACTGCTCACTGACTCACTGCAGCAAGGCACCGTGATTCCTTCTCTTGCCTGCGAGATGAAAACAGAGCTTCGTTCAGAAATGCAGACGTCTCCGTGAACACCGCCGCCGCCGCCGCCGTGCACTCTGCTGCCGCTGCGGTCTCCGAGTTTGTCTCCTCCTCCCCCCCTGAACACATGAGAGGCGAAGGTATGGCGGTAGGCAGAGAGATGCCGTAACCGAGGAGAATACCAATTAAAGAATACTCTCGAAAGTTAAAAATAGATGAGAGTTACAGTAGAGCACTACAATTTGACAGGAAACATTTGCGAACAGGTCTCGAAAAGGATTCTATCCTCCGGTTTAAGGAAACTGCAGGAGTCCGAGGGCGGAGTACTGCCGCGGCTCAACCGGCCGCCGCCATGTTCCCCCAGCGAGACATTCTACTCCTACCAAGGACTGGCCATTGCCAAGCTCTTTACCTGCATCACATTTTTTAACAGGGGTGACAGGGACTTCAGTTCATTCAGACACTGATACTTGTGTTATCTGTGGAGTCTATTTTACCTGTCATGCAGTTCTCTTTTTCGTGGTTTGCTATTGTTGGCTACATTGTTCACATGTCAGGTTGGGGGACACTGCCAGCACAGGGTGTGATGCTGTGCACAGGTTTGCATGCAGGCTGGGCAATGTCATCATGCATGTGTGTTATTCCTTTATGTGTGCCCAGCTGTGTATGTGTATGGCCATCTTGTGGTTCGATGGCCTACATGAGATGTGTGCTCTTGGGTAGTCAAGAGGTGTGCAGTGTGAAGGGTGTGACTTTGTAGGGGGTGTGGATGTGTGTCTGCACCTGGATTGTGAAAGACACACATGTCACCCAGGAGTTGTGTGCCTGTTGTTTGGATTGTTCTGCCCTGTGGATGTGGTTGTATGCACATGTGTAAGTTGTCTGTTGTGCACTGTGCAGTGTGTTGGTGTGTCCGTGCTGTTCTGTCTGACTCCTACGTGTTGTTTTAGTCACTTGTGAGTGTGCAGAGTGTGTGACTGGCACATCAGTGTTGTGTTTGTTTGATCATCCATGTGTCTTGAGTGTGTTTGTGTAGACTGTGCAGCCCTGCTGCTCCACATTGCCATTGTTGTTCTGTTTCTCAAGCATTGCAGGCACATGGTGCCTTTTATCCTCCTGTACGGCATGGTGTGTGTGGTGTAATGCCATCCCCTAAGTGGGCCACTTATGCCAACCCATTGTGAGTCTGCACTCCCTCTATTTGTGTATGGTACACCCCTTACATGTCGACAACTGACATGCAAGACAGTTCACTTTGATGTCAGCTGTCCCCTTGGTTTACATGTGTGTGTGCCTCCCCATCACTTCATTCGTGACACTGTGATTTGTGGTGCAGTTCTTGGGCCTAGAGTAATGTTCCACTCTGGACATTGCCCCTATGGTTTATGTGTGATGTTCTTGTGCTATTATTCAGTCAGGATTGCTCATGTGCACTTCAGCTGTGTGTGCTGCCCAGTGCTCTGGTCAAGATGGTTCTGCTCTTGTATCCCAGAGTGGTGCATCTGTTGTTGGTGTGTTGGATGTATGTGTGTTGGCTGTGGTATTGCTTCACTTTCTGGGTGTGCTGTGCTGATTTGTGTGGTGTGTGTTGAGGTTGTGTCAGTGATGTCTGTGTGTGACTGTTATGCTTGATGTGAACACACTGCTTGTTGTGCATACAGTGCTGTGTGTATGTGGCATTGGCATTGCTTGATGTGCATCCCCTGATGTCCTACAGTGTTTGTTCAGTTTTGATTTCATGTGCATCTGTAGTTAGTTTGATGTGGCAGTGTTGTTCTGTGATGGTGAACTTCTGTGATTTGTGGTATGTTGTGTGTGTTTTGGTCCTGGGTGATGGGGTTGTGCACTCCTGTTGTGTTTGTACTCCCATTGCCTTTCCACAGTTTGGCTGACAGGGTGTGTCTGTTTCTGATGGGGTTCTGTGTGCGTTTCTGTTGTGTTTTGTGTTTGTGTGTTGTTTTTGGGAAGACATCTGTTCAGGCATCCCTGTGTGTGTGTTATGTTTGTGGCTACACCCATGGTGTGTGTTTGTTTGTGTGTGTATGTACTGGCAAGTATTGGTAGCCTTCAGTGTGTGTGGCACTGGTGTTGTGTGCTGCTGTTGTGAGGGGGGTATGTGTGTACATTCCTCATGGTGTTTGTGAGTAATGGAGTATGTATATGGGCCCTGTGTGTTGTGCTGCAGGTGTACTCCTGTGGGGTTGTTGTATGCATGTGTGGCTGTTCCCAGTTACAATTCCAGGCTTTCCTTCCTCCCTTGTGCCTTTACTTGGTATGCCTTGCCGTCTTACTGTGTTGTTGCACTTTGTTGGCTGTGGTTTGACTTCACTGATTGTAGCAGCCATGTATGGTTTTATGGGCTGAGGGAGGTGTTCTGTGTTCCTGGTCTTAGATGAGATGTCCACATGCTTGTTTTGTGTCTCCATGTCCTTCCATTTGTGTACATCACACTTTGGATTGCTGATCTGTTGTGCTCCATTGCTGTGGACATTTTGGGTGTCTGTGTGTGGTATGTATGTATGAGTATGAAGGCTGTGTGTCCATTTGTATATTTGTTCCTTGTATGTGTTACTTTGGTGCTTGTATTCATGTTTTTATCCATGTGTGGTGGTGTTGTGTGTGTTTTGTGGCACTGTGCTGTGTGTTGTGTGTTCCTGTGCAGTCACTCTTGCAGTGGCTGTCTCCCTGGTTGTTTGTTGTGGCATGCAGGGTGTGAATTGACCTTACTTGTTGCTGTGCAAGGGGGTGCACAGGATGGGCACCTGGCCGATGCCTTCATGGGGTGTGTTGATGTGTGGTGGGGGGAGGTGTGTCCCTGGGGTGTTTGTGCCCTGCCCATGCCTTGAACTGGCCCTGCCTTCTGCATTGTGCGCTTGTATTCACCGCTGCGGTGACGTGACCGGGACATTGCTGCAAGTTCACGGTCGATGTGTATCCAGGATGCAGAGGGGTGACTTGGTGGCAGGTGGGGCATGTGTGGGTGCCCTTGTGGATGTGTTGATGCCTCCAGCAGGGTGTCTATTGTTGATTTGGACTCTGTGTCAGCCTGTGTGTTGTGTGTTGTAATTGTGTAGTTACGTACTGGCAGCGGCGTCCTCAGCGGCCCATGAGATGATAGTGCTGTAGCAGGTACAGCACCGGGAACACGTATAGGGCAGGGTTCATGGTGGTCGTGACCGGGTGGAGAGGACCGGGACTGTGGTATCGCGCTCCGCTGTCAAGCTTCCACCATCTCTGGTGGGTGGTGTCTCCGCTGCGGTGCGTCCGCTTGTTTGGGCCATCCTAATTTGTGGAGTGGGGCAGACGTCATTCCGCACGGCGGGGAGTCTCCATAGGATCTCACCGCCATGTTGGTGGGCGCACTTTGATTAAGGTGTGCGTCGCTCCGCGGCGGATGAGAATTGACCTATATTTTGCAATGCTAATATGGCGGATGTGTTTCCCGCTGCTCGCGGGTGGAGAAAGGCGTATTTCCGCCCCGCCAGCACCGCGGTGGTGCCACCGCCTGACATCCTAATGGACACCTAAGTGATTTGCCCAGAATCACAGGATGTCAAGCTGCCACCGAAACTCAAACCTGGTTCCACAGTTGCATAGTCTGCAGCTCTGGCTGTAATGCCACATCCTCTCCTTTAAGTATAAGATCTAATCAAGTGATCAACTGGATATAAAGAAACAAAAAGATAGCAAATTATTTAAAAGTGCTTTGCTGCTATTTGAAAACTGAAAAAATATGTCCTCATTTTAGTTGCTAAGAGCACTAACCATTGTTTCTATGGAAATAAGACCCTCTCATGTAGGAGGGTGCAGAGGCAACACGTTGACTAAACTGTGCAGGCAGGAGATGCCATGGAGGACAGGAAAAGGGGGCAGTGGCAACAGACCAACCATGCACTACAGGCAAGAGAGCATGGAGAACAGAAGGGGGTGGCAGAAAAATGGACCATGGAGGAGAGTTGGGAGTAGATAGGGGCATGGAACTTGGACAGGCAGGGTGGAGGTGGAAGGGACAGGCAGCAGCCATCTGCCCATGCTAGAACTCAGAGTAGATAGGAGGATGGCAGTTCCATGTAATATGGTGGGCAGAAAGGAGGGAGCAGAGGCATGAACACAGACATCAGAGGGCTAGGGGAAAGAGAGTAGGGACACCAAACTAAGCACAGACATTAAGCAGGAAGATAATGATTCTGCATACAATTGTGGAATGGGGGACAGGAGTGAAGCTTGTCTCTGGGTCACCTGACTGGGTGTAGTAGGCATTTGGGCTTTGTGCTATCCTCTTAGACAGCCACTAAGAGGGGCGCTTAGGTGTGACTGAATGGGTCAGCCCTGGCATGATGGGAGGAAGGAGCTAGTCCCAGCCCAACTTACACCTGACTAGGTTGTGTACTGTCTCCACACAAACACTGCATACCCCCTGTAATTAACCCGACTATGCTACGGTACGAAGGGATATGTATCAAGGTATCAGTTGGGGAGTTTATTCTACCGGTTTTGCTATTTTGGACACAACCACAAAATGTATGTGGACTCGTAATGGTTGATGTAAGAAAGAGATTTGACTCATATATCCCAGACATCAATGAAATCGATGTATAAATATTCCTCTTCAATATGAAATAAGATCTATGAATGACACACATATGAGCCCTGATGAAGTTAAGTAAGTAATTTGAATGAAACACGTTGGCTGAACGGTATGATTAAATGTTTTCATATTGATACAAAAAGGTATAAAATCATAATTGGAAAATACAGATTGCAATCCTACGGATTGTAATTTTTTATGGTGCACCTTTCCATTTGTTGACATTTCAAGTTTGCTGGACAGTGGTACTGAACAACGGCAGGTACGAAATCAGTGCACAGGACTATATACTTATAACTCTGATTGAGGTGCAGTATTTTTGGTCTGCTGTTGTTTGTCTTTAAATATCCCCGGTAGTTAGTCTGGAGCCGGAGCCAGGAAGGCAGGGCACCTGTACAACTTTAAAGGCATGCCTTTAGAAGCTTCTTCCCATGTCAATGGCACAACTGGGGGTATATATACTGGACCGTAGATACCACCAGCTCAGTACGCTTTTAGACCTTTATAATTCTCTTCCTTCTTTACTCAAAAGACAGAGACGATCAAGAAAGATCTCCTCTGTGATCTAATACTTTATTCTAATCCCCACAGCAAAACACCCCTTGATCTAAAAAACAATGCATCGTGGGCATCTTTCAAAACTTACTCAGAAGACACTATTGGCAAGATTCTAAGTACACTGAAGCCCTCCAATCACCTGACTGACCCTCTACCCGCTAACGCTGTATAGGACTTTATCCCACTGCTTCTCCCACTTTGCACCAAATTCAGTAATAGCTCTCTGCAACAAGAATGCATCCCGGACTCCCTTAGAAGTAGGACAGGTATCGCCCATACTAAAGAAACCTACTGCGGACCCCACCGAGTTGATCAACTATCGTCCTATCACCAATATCCCGACTTTGGCCAAACTCTTAGAAAAATGTGTACACCTCCAACTGACAAAACACATCGAGCACTTCCACCTCCTCAATTTAAACCAATCAGGCTTCCGAGCAGGCCACAGCACGGAATCAGCTATGACACACATAATTGATGACGCACTTCAAATTCTTGATCAGAACGGTACTTGCCTCCTCATCCTTCTCGACCTCTCATCAGCCTTTGATACGGTCAAACACGAGAACCTACTCGATCTGTTGAATCTCAGAATGGGTATATCAGGGACAGTACTCAAATGGTTCACCTCCTTTCTGCATAACCGGACTCAGAAATTCAAGATTAACAATATGATGTCTACACCAGTCCCTGTATCACTAGGTGTCCCACAAGGATCCTCCCTATGCCCTACTTTATTCAATCTTGTCATGGAAACACTCACCGCACTGCTTCAAGCATCTAATGTACAATTTCACATGTATGCAGACGATACCCAGCTCTACCTGAAAATACACACCCTTGAAGACATCAAACTTCTCAACACAACGCTTAGGAACACACAGACTTAGCTAGCAGAGAATCATCTCAAACTTAACGCCCTAAAGACGGAATTCCTCCTAATAGCTCCTCCCTCCAAAGTCCCCATCACTCAGTTCTGGCTTAACCATCTCACTGCACTTAACGTTCAGCCTACTATTGTGGATTCAGCAAAATCTTTAGGCATAACCCTTGACTGCAATCTCAATATGCATCACCATATCAACAAAGCTACGAAAGGAGCTAATTTCCAAATCAACACATTGAGGAAGCTGAAACCTTTTCTCACTGCAAATGACTTCAGAACTGCAGTCCAAGCTCTAGTAATCCCTCGAGTGGATTATGGAAGTGTTACCCTCTGTTGCCTCCCCTTATCGACTACCGCACCATTAAAATCCTCTATTAATGCTGCAGCCAGACTTATCACGGGCTCAAAAAAAGGTCACACATCTCTCCTGACTTAAGATCCCTGAACTGGCTTCCATACGAAGCTAGAATACACCTGAAAATCCCATGCATGACACACAAGGCTATACACCACAACTCACCCAGCTACCTCGCTCAGAAACTGACAATTTTGGGTGGCTCAAGAGCTACAGCAAGCGCAGAAAACCTTCTTTTGAAGCCCCAAAGATTCCACAAGAAAAATACATATAAACGCACCTTCTCTGGGATGGCGCCCAAGATCTGGAATGCCCTTCCTCCAGAAATCAGACTTATCTCATCCACGGCATTCTTCAAAAAATAAGTAAAATTGCTCCTCTTACCAAAATTCACATGAATTTAGACCTATGGACTCTCGTTCTCGTTATGTCTCGTCCAAAAACTATGTACAGTTGACCATCTATACACTGCTGCTACCTCACCTTGTTTACTTTTATTTAACATGTCTGCTCATCTTAGCATGATTTATGTGTTTAATTTTTTTATTCCTTTATCTGTGTACAGTTGACCACCTTTACACCGCTGCTACTTCACCCTGTTGTCATTTGTTTAATTTGTCTGCTTATCCTTGCATTATATATTTATTTAAATTCTTTATCTGTTTATCCCATCTGTATGTAAAGCGCTCTGATATCCGCAAGGATCTTGTTTGCACTCTATAAAACCTTCAAAATAAATAAATAAATAAATAGATGCTCTTCCAGGAGGAAGAACTACTGTGCTGCAACAAGAACTGACACTGTGCTGAACTACAGCTCTGAAGGAACTGCTGCCCTACTGTGCAGACCTGCTGCCTGCTTCCCTCTTGTCTGGGTGAGAAGGCATGGGTCTGCATCTCTTGAACCCAGAACCCAGGTTGGCTGGCCTCCTGATCTGAAACCTCAGGGTTGCAACAGGATTCCAAAAACTTACACCTGCACTTGAACTCTGCCATTTTTCAGTTTACCCTGCCAAGTGGTGCCTCCCCAGTCCTGGACACTTGGAATTGAGCTCAAGGTGTTCTATAAGCTTCTGTGGATCCAGCAGAAATGATGATCCCCTCTGATGCATGGTGCAAGCTCAAGCAGAACCAGCTCATGCCCACTGCTGTATGGATTGGACTTGTTGCAAGGACCAACATCACAGCCAAAGCACATTGGAACCACCATTGTGTGACGGATGCTCTGCACAGGTCCTTGCATCCCTCGTCAACAGCAACCTCGAGGATAACGCCAAGCTCTGCATCTGTCTTGCAGCTCTTAGGGAACCAATGCATTGCCTCAACTTCACACTGCATTGTTGATGCTGAACTTCACATCACAAGCCCTGTCTATGGGATCCTCAACGATGATGCAGGCCCTCACAGCCTCACATCCTCGTCGTATTTCAAAACCAAGACTTTGCTTCAGCTGTTGGGCACATCTTCAACACAGATCCTCATAACACTCTGCAAATTAGAATTTAAGGTACTTTGTTCCATGGGTCTAACTGGGTCCCTGTAACCGGGCCACGATCTATTGTGGTCAGTTCGAACTTTTGACTTTGTCTCGGTCCGGCGTAATCCGATAACTTCAGTTGGCGCTCTGTGCTTTTTGGTGCTATTTTCATTAAAATCTTTAAAATTGAATATCTCCAATTTTAGTGATTGGCATTTTGGTCTTATTTTATTCATTAAAATAAGATGTATTTTTCTAACAGGGAGAGGGATCGTTTTTTGTGTTTTGTTTTCATTCATTACTGTTTAAAGTGGTGTAAAAATTCTTTATACATTGCTTCTAATTTATGCTTCACTGTTCTGTGCCAAGCTACCAGAGGGTTGAGAATTGGTTAATTTAGGGTTGGCTTGTGACTCACCCTGACAATAAATGTGGTTGTAGCTTGATCAGGGCTCACACCTCAGTCAACTAACAACCCAATTTCTCACATTGCAAATGTACTTCAGCTGCACTGTGGAAGGTTTCAGGGTGATCCTTCGAGCAGCGGTAAAAATAGGGGGACCCAAAAGCGAATTTCCTCATGTATTTTTTATAGACTTCTTTAAGCAGCTTGTCCTCAAAACCGCTGAATAAAATGACACCAAATTTGGGAGGAAGATAGATTTGGTACTCAGATTGTGCAGTTTGTGACTTGGTGTAAATCCGATCAGTAGTTTCTGAGAAATTAAGGTGCAATAATATTTCTATGTCTGGACAGTTGGGTCTGCAAGAGTCTCACAAGAGTCTCGTGGGAGGTGCAAATTAAAAAATTGAGTCATCTGATCAGTGGAAAGCCCATTTTTTCTTTTTCCTTTCCAACGAAAGAGTCTCCTTCCATGTACCCAAAAGAAACCTTAGCTTCGCTGCCCTACCCCTAGCAGAAACTCTGCGCATCCACAGAACCAAAGCAGGTAGAAGAGCCTTCTCCTACCCCTCAGCCAAAGCTGGGAACGAGCTCCCGGTCAACATCAGGTGCTCTCCTACTCTGCACACCTTCAGGAAGAGCCTCAAGACCTGGCATTTCAGCTGATTAAGAGCTCTCCCCCCCCCAAGCTCCTTGACACCCTCATGGTTCAGTAGCACACTTCAAACTCCCGGTTGATTGGTTGATTGACAGCTATTGAACAGCAAACTTTTCCGACAAAAATAGACTCTATCTTATGATTATCGGATTCAAAATGATTACTATTTTAACTCCATGGATGTTGTGAGCCTCCTCTACAGTTAATTTTCCACAAGTTGACTAGGTATTGGTGGCAGTCTAAAGTGTGGGAGTGTGCACCAAAATGTAAATGTTTTTGGGAAATTCTGACCTGCGCTGTTTTTAAGAATTACTACTGCGATTAGAAACGGTAATTCGATTGTAGTGAATTGGTCTATTCATTTCATCCTGAAGCTGGAAAGTCTTAAACACCTCTCAGCAGTTTAATAATCTACTAAAGATCAGTTAATTAGCCAACATATATCTCTTTTTAACCCAGGCTCATCAAGCAACACCTATAATTTGAAAACCTAACATCCAGTGTCCAACTGCAGTTGGACGAGTCATCCAATTTATGAAACAGTTCAGCACTTACAAATAAATAGCCAAATCCAACAGAGAAAATCAACAGTGCTCCCTCTGGACCCCTTTTTCATTAAAAAACACATTATATATTTTTCTCTGGAATTTTGTAAACCCTCTATGTTTTGGGAGCAGTACCCTCCGAGTATCAAATAATGTGCAAACAATTGTGCTTGATTTCCAATTACATGTTAAAGTATGATTAAAATATTTGTCTCTTTTCCTCGATATGAACACTGTGTTGAATCTAAAAATGTTTAACATCATACGTTCTTACCATCAGCATAACCCCCATTTAGGATTGGTCATCATTAGAATGATCCATCCATTCTCTTCTGCAGTATTTAATCTCCTAGAAGTTAATGGAATCCTGGACAAATATGATGCCCACTTCAAACTAATACCACTACTCTATAGAATTGGAACCATTTCCTGGTTGCAAAAATGCATCTGCATTGGACATTTTTCCAACCAAAACCTATAACATCTAACTTTTCCAATTAAGTGCTGAGGATTGTGGTTTACATATGATTCAAGCTTAACCAATTCATCCAAATTCCTAGAGCACGCTCATTGATTTTCGCATTTGCAGCCTTTCCCTGTTCCATGTAAATTTCAGACAGACAGTTTGAACTCTCCTCACAAAATTACAAATTGTATTTACCAAGAATCGCTTGTGCATCACCAATATGATCTAGAGCTCATTATTTCTTTCTTCCATGCTTGATTTTCTTCTAGGAAACCTCGACAGACGCTAGCTTAAACTATTTGGACTACTTTCAACGTTACGTGTTAGGTCAAGTATGCATATCCCCCTGGTCTTTAAATAAATGTATAAATATTCAAAGCTCCTGGGTCAGCCACCTTGTAGCAAATTTCACAGTGAAACATTCTCCATATTGGCCATAAACATGAGGTGACATGAATCATCTGCTATTACCTTAATTTAGAATAATTGAGCATATTAGATTTCTCTCTTCTATTTTCAGGCGTTCAATTTAGACTTTATGGGGCATATTATCAAGTAAGGGCGTTACATTATCGCCGCTTTTATCGATAGGAAACTGCCGATAAAGCGGCGATAATGGGCTTGATAATATGCTCTATGAATTCCAATCGTAGCCCATGTTAGATGTCTTCACATCTAACATGGGCTACGGTTGGAATTCATAGAGCATATTATCAAGCCCATTATCGCCGCTTTATCGGCAGTTTCCTGCCGATAAAAGCGCCGATAATGTAACGCCCTTACTTGATAATATGGCCCTATATTTTGACACAACTTTATTTTAAATGTTTGTTGGTCAGATCCCTCGAAGAGTACTTCAATTTTGAAAA
Source organism: Lissotriton helveticus (assembly GCF_964261635.1). Taxonomy (NCBI): domain Eukaryota; kingdom Metazoa; phylum Chordata; class Amphibia; order Caudata; family Salamandridae; genus Lissotriton; species Lissotriton helveticus. Next base: position 1,229,443,087 of record NC_136057.1, on the reverse strand, counting down.
ATCAGAGGTTGTGATGTTTCATTTTGTTTTGTGAATATTCAGCTTTCATACACAGCACTTCAGTGCTTTCTATGCTTATCAGAATTCTTTGTCCAGATGGCTACTAACATCTTCCAGAAGCCACAGTCTTCTTATATCCTATACAAAGAGGCACTCTGGAGCATATTATCAAGAACGGCGTTAAAAATTATCGCCGGTTTAGTGGCAGAAAACTGCTGCTAAAGCGGCTATAATGGGCTTGATAATATGCCCTTGAGAATTCCAATAGAAGTCCATGTTCTGGTGTGAACATGGGCTTCTATCGGAATTCCCCAGGGCATATTATCAAGCCCATTATAGCCGCTTTAGCAGCATTTTTCTGCCGCTAAACCGGCGATAATTTTAACGCCGTCCTTGATAATATGCCCCTAATTTCTTCCATATTTTGCTCAATATTCTGGAGATTTTCACAACTCTGAACATTATCTCCGTCAAGCAATCTCTCTACATTTCAAATTCCATAACATATAGATCACAGCCTGTTGTAAAAGTACCTTTTCATCATCCGTTTCTGGAAAAAGCTATTTCTGCATGAGGGGAGTCTTCCGGAAGGGGTGTACTGTTAATATAGAGTCTTTCCTTCCTGGAGACCTTCAAGATTGTTCTTCCGGGGAACATCTTTTTGACATTGGATTACTAAACAACAGAATCTAGGGTATTGTTGTATCAGACTTTCAAGGCATTCTGGACAGCACAACACGTAGGATGCTGACTCCAATAAATTGATGCATGGCATATTTGCACGTTGCAGGGCTTGTTAGTCAGTAAGTGAAAAGATACTTTTATTGGAATCAAGGTCGATTAAACTTTTCCAATCATTTTAAAACAAAAGCATGTACAAAATTGTATAAAATACCAAATATTCACATTTCCTTACAAATCATGAAATCTATTAGTACACGAAATACACACAGCCATATTAATTAATTTTCTACAGTATTCTTTTCAGGCATTTGTAAAAAATGTCGAACTGACACTCCACCTTGCATGGTGTAAGGCTTAGATCATAAGTAACATAAACCAGGATCTTTAAACAGTGCTTACGTTTTCATATTCAGATAGAGTCGAGAGATTTTCATTCTAAAGTGGGAACAAATCAAATGTTTATTTATATGCTCTCTTGCACTCGCAGCCCACTACAGCCTTACTATTTAAAAGCTCCTTTTTACAAAAACTGGCAATTTTATCCTATCCATCCACCAACAGCCGATTCCAAAATCTTATCATCAATTTCATCGAGGTAAAATGCCAGGAGACCTATTGTAATTCTGTCTTTATTGCTTGCACGATTGATGATTGATCAAGGCTTTAAAGTATTTTTAGACACTACTCTTTCAGCTTATTTCAGTCTTGCTCTCCACTCATATAAAAAATTTCCATCCCACAGAGCCATCCTTTTTTTAAACACAAACATTACATATGGGTGTATGAGCCTTCGTTACAATGTGCACTCACTTATTGATAGAATCCTGACTCTTACAACTCCTCATATCATTTTACAAGGAAAAAGTCCTATTGAAATACTCCCCAACCTCCCAACCCTCCCCTTCCCTCTCCAACTAGTGTCAGTTTACATGATTACATGTAGCGGGTTAATATTGTGTCTAGGGTCTATATTACCGCTCATGGTCTAGGTATTACTCCAATTTTGTTCTTTCCTAGCAGAGACTTCCTCCCCCTAGGGCTCCTTAGTCTTGGGGGCCCGCTCTTCTTTTAATTCTGCTAACATTGAGGCCCATGCTAGGAGATCTTCCTCCACCCTATCATCCTTTCAGATAAATTTTAGTCGGACTGATTCTGTTGTTGCCCACTCACACACGTCCCTGATCCATTCCTCAGACTGAGGGGGCCAAAGGCGCATTCATACTATGACAATATGTCTGTTGGAAAGCCCTAGGAGAGCGAAACGCCTACTGAGCATCTTACGCCGTGGTGCATGTAACAGCCCTAGTAAGACTTGCCTAATATCCTTGGGGATACTCCAGCCTGAAGCCATTTGTAAATACGTGAGCACTTCTTCCCAGTAAGAGAAAACTATCTTGCAAGACCAAATCATGTGAAGAAAGTCCTCTCCACATTCTTTACATCTTGGACATTCGTCTGTGCGGGATCGGTAGATTATGTGTAATGAACGTGGGGTGAGGTATTCTTGGTGGACTAGGTTATATGGGAGGAGCTTAAACCGTGTGTTGGCACTGACCTTCATGAACTTTCCTCCATTCAGCCTCTGTCAGGGGCTCATCCATCAAGTGTTTCCCACTTTTGCGGAATCTTGAGAGCATTGTTCGATTGGTCGTTGCTCAGTGCTCTATAAAGATGTGAAACCAATCTACCCTGCACCATGTATAACATGACCTTTAATGTGTTGGTGGTGGGCGGCTCCTCGGGCAACCCCGGTAAAAAGTTCTCGGGCTACACTAGAATTGTTTTCATATTGCAGGAATTGACCCAGCCCTAAGCCGAAGGTGACCCTTGCTTCCTCGCGCGTGATAAATTGCCCATCAATGTAGAGGTCTCCCAACACCTGATAGCCCCCTCTCTCCATCTGCGCACCAACATGGAGTCAGTGATACTGGCAAAAGGGAGCAGTTCCCACAGGGGGTGTATCTGGGTCATATGGGCCATGTTGCACCACTCGGAGCACCACATTCTCCCACGGGCAGCTACATGTCAAAATTGATTGGCTCTCTCAGGGGCGCCGCATCACAGCATTAATAGCTCTGTCAGTGAACAGTCTCCGTACATCCCCACCAAGAGACATCCCTCCCAGTTATCTTTGTTGTCCATCCAGTGCACTCCATGCTGCAGCTGGGAGGCCATATAGTAACATTTCCAGCACTTCCTGTCCTCCCTCCGCCCAAGTCTGTTTTAGTGTTGCCAGATACACCCTTCTGTATTTCTTCCCCATAGGAGGTCTCTCAGTAAACTGTATAGTGGGTGGAAGTAATGTTGCCGTATCATGTGGCGTGAGTGCTGCATTGCATAGAGGCAGTGCGGAAGTACAATCATTTTAACAATTGTGATGGACCCCATGAGCACCAGCGGCAGCTCCAGCAAGAAACATATGGACCCTGATAGTCCCTCAATCACCCATCCAATATCAAGATCCAGGTATGTAAAGCTGTATTCGCCAGCCGGATCCATAGATATCGCACCCCTTTACCCGCCCACGGCAGCTCAACTCATGGCAGCTCTGTTACCGGTACCGTGGCCAACATCCCCACAAGAATATCCTTAGACTTCCCAGTGTTAATATGAAGGCCCGAGATGTCGCCAAAGGATAGCAACTCCATTAGGAGTAAAGGTATGGATTGCTCCAGGCGAGATAAATATACCGGTGTGTCGTCTACATATAGGGAGACTACATGATTAGTCCCCCCCCAACCTAAGGCCCCTTGGAATCACCTGATGTCGCAGACGTGACACCAAAGTCTCCATAGCCACCGCAAATAGTAGAGGAGAGAGCAGACATCTCTGATGTGTGCCTCGCCGAAGAGTGAGAGGTTTGGACATCGTCCTTCCTATTCTAATTCTGGCCATAGAGGCTGAGTAAAGCAGCTGCCCCCACTTGAGGAATCATTCTCCCACCCCAATTCATCTGAGAAGCTGCCACATATAGGACCAATCAACGGAATCAAAATCTTGTTCGATGTCCAGCATTGTCATGGAACAATCATTCTCCAATCAGCCTGGAGCGTGCCATACATGAGCCAAGCATTATAGGTTACGGGCCATACTCTGTGTAAATCCTGCCTGATACGAGTGGATCAGCTTGGGAATTCTTGAAAGGAGTTGCTTCGCCATAATCCTGCTGAGTATTTTTACAACAATATTTAGTAGCGAGATGGGTCTATAGTAGGTGGGCAAGAGAGGGTCCCTGTCATTTGTAAGTATCACTGGCACCAACGCTTCTCGCATGGACGGAAATAATGAACCCTTTCCCAATACTTCATTGTAGACTTATAGTTACCTATCTGCTAAAAGTGGGGCAAACAGTCAATATAAATCTGCTGGGAGCCCATCGGAATCCAGACTCTTGGCCGCGTTAATTCAGTGTATGGCCAGCATGAGGTTCTCTTTTGTGTTCGGGGCACATAGTGCCTCAGTCTCTTCAGGCTCCAACTGAGGGATCTCGACCGTCTTCAGATAGGCGAGAACTGTCTCCTGATGGGAAGAAGGGTGGTGTGCTTATATGGCCCGCAGATGACCAGCCATTGTCTCCGAGATTGCCTGTTGTGTATAGACCATGGTCCCACTATTATTGCGAATCTGCATTATTGGGGCCACAGGGGTTTCCTGCTTTACTAATCGTGTCAGTAAGGCACCAGTCCTGTCTCTCTCTCTCTCTGTGCAATCTTTGACAATATGTCATATGAACATGTTTTTCCAATCTACGGAGGTCCATCAACAGGGCCTCCTTGGCGCTACACCACTCTGCCAGTCCCTGGGGTGCCAAGGGTATCTTAGCTTCCAATCTACCTAATATTGTCTCCTGCACAGCTACATCTTTCTCCAACTGTCTGCGTACCCCAAAGGACATTTTTATACATAGTCCCCTAAGAACCACTTTCATGGCCTCCCATTCAACCATTTGACTCGAAGCTAACCCCCAGTTGTTCTCAAACTAACGGTCCAGCTTTACAGTGAGTTTGGCCACAAATGGAGGGTCGGTCAAGGCATCGGTATTAAGCCGCCAAAGGGGTTTGTATGACCTAGTCCCGTGTCCACTAAGCTCCAAGTGGACACAAGAGTATTCCGAGAGATAGCTGGGTAAGTATGTTATCCCACCAACACTCCATCCAAGATCCAGAGCGAATCCAATAATCTACTGGAAGTCCCAGTAGCAGGGATGTGGCCGGAGAACTGCCTGAAGTTTGATTGTGGCTCATGCCATACATCCCTGAGATGCATACCCTCAAGTATAACACGCAGTGTGCTAGTCAGGCGTGGCTTAGTGTGGAGTCATGGAGGCTCACGGTCAAGTGAACCATCCAAGACATAATATACATTTCCAGACAGCAGCATCGGTGGTCTCATATATGGTGATGCCGCCGCCATTTGGGAGGGGAAGAAAGAGGAACAATCATCATTAGGGGCATATTTGTTATCAAACACACTTTCGTACTTTCAAGTCTCCCGTGCAGAATAGCATACCTCCCCTTCGAGTCAACCACATGATGCAAGTGTTGGAAGGGAACCCCTGGAGCCATCCATATAGGAGCCCCTCTAGCAAACCCAGAGTAAGAGGTAGCACACATGGCTGGTATAGTATCCCCCCAGATATGCATCCCGTGTAGGCACGCTATTGCTACCTTATCTCTTTTTAAATATGCTAATACTCATCTATGTTTTTCAACAGTGGCTATGCCTCGGACATTCCATGTGATCAACTTAGTCATGGTGGCTGCCATGGAGCACGTAGTTGTCTTGCTCTGTCGTCCTATGGCCATTCTGCCTCACACCCTTCAAATTACCCTAAACCTGCAATCATCACTGCTAGTTTTTTCCCCTGACATGGAGGTGGAAGAAACATTCTAACCCCATCCCCAACATGGTCAAATTCCCCCTCCCCTTGGGCAATTTCACATCTCCCGCCGCATAAAACCAAAACAAGATGAAGGCATGCAGGTGTCGCCCCATAACCCTCCAGAGAAAACCCCAACACTAAATGTCAAGGAAAGAAGAAAACCAACTCATCAGGGTAGAAACCCCCACCCACCCATTCCAACATTAGGGGCTGGGTAACTGGTGGGTGCGTGGGCAAGCCTCCAGATCCCCGACCAGATACCCACCTCTGGGGGTGGTCCCCATCAACTGTCTTTAACTTGCATGTAGCAGACTTCGCCTATATACCTCGTCCCGGCCTCTCTGACAGACATCCAATAATTAGTTCTCTGTTCTTACCACAGGTCCGTGAAATGGCAGTACCACAGAGTATGTCTATGTATCTCTTATTCCTCATCTACATATCCTTATCAGTTATCGGTGTCATCGCTCGGGTTACTGTTTGTGTGTGGAGCAGGCGACGAAGTTCTCAAGTCCGGGACATCTGAGGCCAGCAATGTTCCATCCAGGCACACTCTAATTTTACCAGGACTCCAAGTCCTGTCACCGGCCTGTGGGAGATTTTGTTTTCATCGGGCCTGGGGTGGCCTGCTCGACCCTGTCTCTCGGGTGACTCCGTTGAGGGCACCAGAAAAGCGCCCCTGGGAACTATGCGAGTCCGACCAGCTGCTCACCTTCCTCGCTGAGAAGAAGAACAGCATTTTCCCTTTGCTCACAAGTCTTAACTTGACCGGGAAGAGGAGGCTGTTTAAGTTTCTCACGTGTCGTTTACTGCCAGAAAAGTTCTTCTTTTATCTTATACTCGCTGTGTATAGTCAGGATAAATGGATATCTGGTGGCCTTCATAGAGCAGCGGGCTCCAGCCTCGGGCAAGTTGCAGAATGGTGTCCCGATCATGGAAATGAGAAACCGAGCAATTATGGCTCTAAGTGGTGCGCCAGGTAGGGGCGGGGGACCAGTGCTATATGTGCCCGCTCCACAGTAAAAACCTTTGAGAGCCTCTTAGAAGCCAGTGCGGTAATATGCCAGTGCTCCAGAAACAGCACAATGGACAGTCCCTCGCCTTTTCAGGAAAGCCCACAAAACGGAGGTTGTTCCTGTGTGACCTCCCTTCTGCATCTTCTGCTCGATCATCTAGGTGAACCACTCAACTCTTGAGGTCAGTAACCATTGCCCGCAGGGCCTGAACCTTCATCTGTAAAGCATTCACTTTGTTCAGTGGGGGTTACTCGCTAAGAGAGTTTCCGCATATCACACTGGAGCTGGTTAACGTCCATGGGGAAGTAATCTATTTTATGTACCATCTCGTTCTTCGTAGTATTAATCGCTGTCAGCAATAGAGGGGGCCCACTCCTCGCCCGTGGTCCCGCACCTTCATGTGATGGCGAGCCACCATCTCCACTCACTGGTCTAGGGGGAGGGGTTGTGCATAGTTCCAAATGTTTTTGGTCTGGGCATTCTTGCTTCCTTTCTCTTTCACCATCTTAGGTGGATGGTCCTCTGACAGCCCCCCAAAAACTCTCTTCGTACCACTCGGAAGACTCTCCTGGTCTGTGGCATAGAGAATAGCACCTCTTCCTTCTCCGTGTGGGCTGTACCACAGGTTCGCCGGCATCCCACAGACAAGCCAGCCCTGCATGTTTATCTAGGAGGCACTGCGTTCTTTATTCATGCAACAACTGACAGAGCAAGGGGGCTGCTCCAGGTTTTCACTTCTTCTCCTTCCACTGTAGTTTACAAAAATGGCACTCTGTAGTGACGTGTGTGTGTCAACAGGGCTATGCAGGCCTTTCACATAGGTTTCACATAGGTCGCATGGTGTGCCCAGCCTGAGATTATTGGCCATCCATTGTTGCCAGTCCGCAGCTACCACGTATCCGCCATCAGTGCTGGCAGTGTTCACTGTCAGCCCCAATCAGGGCCTGTATTCAGGCTTCTTTATTTAGGCAATGTCCGTTGGCTCCTCCAGAGGCCTTCAAGTTGGACGCTCCATGCAAGAGGCTGCCCGTGAGCCAGATTCCTATCTCCAGGGGGGCTGTAGGTGCTTCACCCCCACTGCACCGCTCTGTGCACCTCGGCATGTTGTGCTGCAGAGGAGAGAACCCACCCCAAGTCACCTCCCCTCTGGGCCCAAGCATCAGTGTCCTGGGTGCGGCCGCACCTGTTCAGGCCTGTCTTCCTCTTGAGCCCGCAGAGCTATCTTGTTTGCACCATTGCCTTAAATGCTTGTAGCACTGGAAACATGTTGGGTCCTTTAGAATTCCTACAAAACGTACGTTTTGTTGTTAGGGCTGCGCAATTCCTTTAAAATGCATTCTTCACCGGCTTTTCAATCTCCTCAAACCCAACTATGCTTACACAATTTCTTTTTAGTTCCTCCTCTGCTGACAGCACCAGGCTTTTCACTAAAGGGGAAAAGAAACTGATCATAGTCACTCCTTACCCCGGCACTCATTTACGAACCCTAATTGTTTCAAATCCTCTGATATGATTAAAGAAAGGGTCACACCGTATTAGAAGATTAGCCAGAGTCTTCCCTTATTTAAGGGTTTTATCTTTTCCCCTTTTCCCCCACTCTACTACTGTCAACATAAAGGTATTCATTTTCTCTTCCCCTAATTCAATTCATGCTTGTAACTTCATCTATACTAAAACCCTTTGGATTTAACCCGGATACAGTGTTTACCTACTTGACAATATTTGAGTGCTTTGTATAGTCCTTCCTGCACTTACAGTGTAACATAGTTTTTTCGTGCCTACTGGACTATATGTCATCTTTTATGTGACAACAACCACTTTTTTTTCTCATTTGAGATTTCTTTCCTTGGTGCACTTGGGATAACTTCTCCTGCTTTTTTTGATATCTAAAACTTTTGACATACTTCCTCCATGTTTGTTTACTCCTTCTTTTTCTTTTTCTTACCTTATTCTACAGCCATTTCTCTTGTTAATTTTACACTCTTCCCTTGGAAACACGCAGCTTTCACTTAAAAGATCTTCCCCCTTGCATCATTCCATGCCTGGTTGGTCTCCTACATTTTGTTGTGTATCTTTTATTGTAATAGGGCCCCTACCCATCTTCTTAGTAAAGTGGGTTTAAAGAACTGTAGACTGCTTCTTCCTCACCATACCCTACTTCCTCCAATCGAACATCTGCAATTCTTTCCCTTAACCTTCTACTTTCTGCTTTTTCAACAGGCCTTTCGAGTGCTGACATATATTTATTGAGTTTCTTCAGTTCACATGCAATATTATTTAAAAATTCAAGTTTAGATTTTATTTCATAATTTAAAACCATTGTTTTAAATACCCCATGCAGAGTCTTTTGCATTAAAAATAGCATATTGAACATAGAAGATGACATAGTTGAAGTGGCATTTAAAGAAGAGGAAAGATCTTGTAACTCTTCTTCCTTTCTTATCAATTTTTCTTTGGAGCCTACTTCTTTCATGTTATCCAACATGGCTATGCCAAACATAGGGGCACAATAGAATAAAGAGCGGATCGCCACCACCTGCATGGCGGTGGCGATCCGCCTGCCAAAAACCTCCGCCCGCCACTGATTTCCCCCCCGCTGCATTACCATGGCGGGGGGACCCCGGCGGACGGGAGCACCGTCCGCTGGCTTTCCGCTGGTAGGCAATCCGCCCGATTGCCTACCGGGCAGAAAAGCAGTTTATATGGTAGAGGTGTCTGGTAGACACCACCATCCATATTACTATGCAGGCGGGGACATGCCATTGAAGCCATGGAAAGGCAGGCGGTGTTTGACATTGGGTGCCTGTTGCGGGCCGCCAGGGACTCTGGGGGTTGGGGGTGCACATGGGGGGTACATATGGTACCCCCCCAGCAGTTCCATGCACAACATGGCAGGCACCGCGCGGTGCCTACAATGTTGTGCATGGAAGTGCACGACATACCTTCCTGGCATTGTGGCGGGCGGAGCAGAGTGCACCGCCAGGCACAATGACAGGAATGCAGGATGCGCCCGCCACTGTGGTGGGCGCATCCTAATACCAACAACGGGACCCCCGCACCGATGGCGGGTGGTCCCATTTTCCACTTGTATGGGTAATGTGCCCCAGAGAGTCTCCACTTCCAGCACTATTAGCACTAAGAATAGAGCTTTGAATTGGGAACTGGGGTGATATGAGAGAGAGATCGACAACAAAGTGTGATCATCTAAATATGTGGGCAGCCTTACACATAATCAAACAATCATTAGATTTGTCAAGCACTGCGTGTCACCCTTGAGGGTATCAAGGAGCTGGCAGCGTTCAGTTGATTAGAAGTATAGCCAGGTTTTCTGGCACTTTCAGAACTCTGAAAGAGATGGGAAGTCCGTAGATTAAATGGTAGCTCAATCCATGTCTTCAATGCTTGGTAGGAGAAGGAGAGACTTATGCATCTGCTACATCAGATGCAGGGAAGGAATCCCTGACAGAATATCGAGGAGCAAAATATCGACCTGCAAAAATATCGGTTAAGAAATATTGACTACAAGAATATCGAATTCCTATCTACAAACAGATAAGTACAAAAAATATGAAATCCAAAATATCGTTGTGAATAATATAGTATGTTAAAATATTGAATTTTTAAAATGTCTTAAAAGTAATGTAAAATTAATAAAATGATAAATATAATTAAGTAAAACATACTTAAAAATACTTAAATAACCTTAAAATTAATAAATAATTAATGTAAGTAAAAAAATAAATAAACTTGAATTTTAATTTTTTAATACATATATATGAACTGAATAATATTTTAAAATATTCAATATTTTAGCGTAGGATAGCGGGAGGGTATCATTTACTATTCCCACTCCATTGAGTGCAACAGTAGGGAAAGCGTTGGATAGCGGGAGGGTAAAAATTACTATTCCCACTCCAGTGAGTGCAACAGTAGGGAAAACGATGGATAGCGGGAGATAAAAATGACTATTCCCACTCCAGTGAGTGCAACAGTAGGGAAAGCATTGGATAGCAGGAAGGTAAAAATTACTATTCCCACTCCAGTGAGTGTAACAGTAGGGAAAGTGTTGGATAGCGGGAGGGTAAATATGACTAATCCCACTCCAGTGAGTGCAACAGTAGGGAAAGCGCTGGATAGCATAGGGGTAGAAATTACTATTTCCACTCCAGTGAGTGCAACAGTAGGGAAAGCTTTGGATAGCGTAGGGGTAAAAAATACTATTCCCACTCCAGAGAGTGCAAAAGTAGGGAAAGCGTTGGATAGTGTAGGGGTTAAAATTACTATTTCCACTCCAGTGAGTGCAACAGTAGGGAAAGTGTTGGATAGCGTAGGGGTAAAAATTACTATTCCCACTCCAGAGAGTGCAACAGTAGGGAAAGTGTTGAATAGCGTAGTGGTATTAAAATGACTATTTCCACACCAGTGAGTGCAACAGGAGGGAAATTAATGATTTAATAATGAAATAAATATTTATCAATACCAAAATAAAATAATTAAAATTAATTACCAATTACAAAATATGCAATAATTAATTATTTATAAATACCAATAAATATGAGTTATTAAACATTAATTACATATTAATAATTAACATATTATTTTCTATTACCAAAATTAATAAGTAATAAAAAACAATTAATAATTAAAAGTAAATTAATTATCAAGAAACACAAATGATTTCAATAATTACTTAATTACAGTTAAATCACTTCCCAACCTATTCCACAATAAACCCACAACCCGCTCCAAATAATAAATTAATACAATTAATATAATGATCAATTAATAAAAAATATTTACAATTAATAATTACCAAATACATGAATTATCAATACACAAAAATAATTCAAATAATTACTTAATTACAATTAAATTACTTCCCACCCTATTCCCCAATAAACCCACAACCCGTTTCGAATCATAAATTAATACAATTCATATAATTCACAATTAATCAATTAATAAAAACTAATTACCAATTAAGAAAAATTAATTACCAATTAATAATTAACAAATTATTTATCAATAACAATAAATAAAAATAAATATTTACTTAATTACAATTAAATTACTTCCCACCCTATTCCCCTATACAACCACAACCCACTACAGAACTAAAACGCAAAATTAAATTAATAATAATTCCTAAAAATTAATATTTAATTTACTATAATTAAATTACTTCCCACCCTATTCCCCTATAAACCAACAACCGGCTATGGAATAAAATTACGCAAAAATCCATTATTTTAAAAAACATTCAAACATAGATTACAGAAATAAAACATACTTTTAACACATATACCAACACTTAAAACACTATAAATAAATCAATTTTTTTAACAACTATATTATGACTGTCGATATTACTAACTTCGACATTATGAAAATCGATATTTGTTACCTGAATTTCAATATTCTGCACCAATATATTTTTGCAATTCGATAGTCTGTCCGTTCTATATAAAAAAACTCTATATTCTGTCCAGTCAATATTTTTTTTCGATATTGTGTCTGTTCACCGCGGGGGAGAAGGTTAGAGAAAGGGACGCGGAGGGGTCTGGTGGGCTGATGGAAGTTCAGGTGATGGTTCAAGTGGGCATGTCCGCAGTTGTGGAAAGCCTTGTATGCATGGGTCAAGAGACTGTACTGGCATATTTTCTGGACAGGGAGCTAGTGGAGTCCACTGGGGGAGGGGTAAAGTGGGTTTGTCTAGGAAGATCCGAACCGGGCTGAGGCGTTCTGTAAGTTCCGTAATCGTTGGAGGTGAGCTGCGATCTTTGCATAGAGAGCATTGCCATAGTCCAGTCGGCTATAGATGAAGGTTTGGGCGATGTTGTGTCTTAAGCTTTGGAGTAGCCATTTGAATATCTTACAAAGCATGCAGAGGAGGAAGCAGGAGGAGGAGGAGATGGAGCTGACCTGAGTCGTCATGGTTAGCTTGTTGTCCAGAATGATGCTTAGATTTCTAGCATGGTCAGTGGGGGTGGGAGTAGGTCCAAGTTATGAAGGCCACCAGCATGCATCCCATGGGGTGCTTTTGTTTCCAAAAATCAGGACCTCTGTCTTGTCTGATCATTCGGGTGACTTTGGTCACCCGGGTGATCCATCTCTGAGTTTTGTTCAGATTACTGTCCCTTTCTACCTGCTCAGTTCGCCCATCACTTATTTTCAAGTTATGCTGTCCTATTATATCTTCCTCCTTTTTTGGTTTTGAAGTGCCTGCATACAAAGTTTTTTCATTAAAACTGGAAGAGAAACAGCTAATGTGGACCCAGCATCCCCCATTGGTGGTCCACCTGTCCTATTCAACACATTCCTATTCACTTCCACTACTTGGGCTTCACACACCTTTTCCGGCATCTGTTTCTTTTAACCACGTTGCATATTTTCCTTTCCTTTTTGACATAAGAACTTGATGATTTTCCTACTGGCACCAGGCATCGCAATGAACTCCATGAGCTCAATGGACTCTTGGAATCTTATGAAAAAAATCAGTGCAGGAGTGGGGAGTACACTTCATCCCTTTCAACGTATCTCTATGCAAAGTGCCGATCCCGTCTGTCCTAAATACAATGTTTGCTTTTTCTCCTTTAATGCACTCACAGTTTTTCCAGTTTCAGCTAATTCGAAGTCAAACGTGCACAAGTTCGTACCCACCTCTCCAACTGCTCAGGTTCACACGCTCCTTTTTACACTCCGGAAACACAATCAAGACTACCCGAACCAGCCCCTGACGCCCAGCACCGCCTTTGCCAGGACCCCCACCTCTATAGACTCCTGCTGGAATGGGGCGGCTGGGGCAAAAGGCAGCATTAGTGGCTGCTTACCCCACACACATGGCCACCAAGCTAGGGTTTCGGGACACATGCCTTCCGGTCGACCAAGGTCGTTCGATGTACTCATCGAACGCCCCCAGGCGATTCAACGTGCTCCAATGAGGGCGCTGGTGAAGACATGGATGCTGGGAACCTGCAAGCAGTTAGAACAACTCCGGAGCAGTCACAGGGCTGCGGTTCCGGAGCAGGAGTGGGAGCAGAGAGCAGTGCGCAACGGCATCTGCGTTGGATTACGGAGGGCGGAAGGGGCACACAGGCAAGAGCAGTGCCCACCAGCAGCATAGTCATTGTAGGGTTTATACGGGACTATCCCGCTCCTTCGACAGTATTACCCATCCAGCACTTTTGTTATTTCGGACAGTTTGGTTCCCTCGCTTTCTCGATGAGTGTGTTCTTAGCATACTCTATATTGTTAGGATTTTGCCCTACTTTTCCTTCACGAAAATGTGCCTTTGTAATCACTCGTTTGCCATAAAGGTGCGCCTGGCTGTCTCTGTAATCTCTAGGGGCCCTACACTCCTTCTCTTACTTTGGCTCTAGTTGTCCTCTGGCCTGCAACGGCAAAGCTGGTAAGAAATTATGCATTTAAAGTGTGTCCTTGTAATCCTCACATGTCTTATATTTCCCGTTGCCACTGGATGAAATTAGTCTGCTTGGCGGGTTTCTCGACAAATATTGGAGGGCTATCCTCTCCATTCACACTTAAGTGTTTTCCAATTCCAGGAGGAATCTCGTGTGCCCTTTACTTTCTCTTTCAACCCCTTTCCCCTTCTCCCTTGGGGAATTTATTGTGAACTCTGTTTTTTGTTTCTCAGTGTTAGACACAAGGGAGTCATGGGCTTTCAAAAAGATGCAATAAAAACATCAGCCTTTTGAAAAAAAATAGCTACCGCAGTAATTTGCTGTATGTTCGTTTCGGGATCACCGATTTCAATGTGAACTTCATGTTCATAACATTCTTCTTTGAGGTCACAACTTAACTCTGTTAATGCAAACTATTCACCAAAGTGGCCCTACTCACAGCTTCCACACTGATGTAGCCCAAGGTATTGTTCATTATGGGATTTTTATGTATACGACTCAGGAAGATGCCCAACTGTTTGTGCACACTACCCCATCAAGAAGCAGAATAATGAGCATTACTGGATCTTGCTAGCTGCACAACATTTTAAGGCGGGTTGTTATTTTTGGGCCATAAAGCTTAAAGGAGGGTTTGTGTGTTTCCAGTGGTGAACATATATGTTTTGGTGCATGTATAGTTGTATTCGTGTCACTTTGTTTCTGCACCTTTCCGGATAGATTTACACTTTTCTGATTGCATTGCAGAGCATTTCCCCTTGTTTGGTGTGTTGTTACTCTCTTCTGTGGCTCCAGATATGGACTGTACCATTGCATTAAAAAAAAAGTATAACAAGCATGAAAAGGGGCGCTGGTGGGATCAGTGGTACAGAAATCCTCAACATCCATTTTTTGCGGAAGGCAAGAGATGATCTTTGATTGCTCGAGCTTATTAGGACTGTCCTTGATATCAAGCGATACTAGCCTATTGAGGTGAACGAACACAGAGCACCGGTGAACGAACCCTGAGCACCATACTGTGAGCTTCACTTAAACAATGCTGCTCTGTTAGTTTGCCAGAAACTGGTCTCTCTGTGCTCGGTGCATTTATAAAGGCATGTTGTCACATTGTTAAAATAAAGCTCCTGTACTGACTGTGAAACGTACATTCTACCACCTTACTTTTTTGTATATCGCATCCATTAGCTAATGCTGCTGAATACTACAATTAATTTTTGAATGTAGAGTTTTTAAAAGTACTGTATTGGGCGTTGTAAAAACACGCGTTGTTATTGTCTAATTTGACGATGCCCAGTTTATCAACTTCAGAAGGGAAAACTGGTCCTGCTGGTATTCCAACTAGTACCTCGTATCTGAACCACCCAGAGCGATTGCGAGTGGTTAGTCAAATTGCAAGCATATCTCCCATCAGTTTTTGTGTATTTGGTGTAATGCCTCAAGTGGCAAGGGTTTGACCAGATGCGGGTCTCGTGCTCTCTTTGATAAATCGAAACTATGGATTCATAGTCGATAAAAGAAGAAAGTAGAGAAGGCTTGAAGCACACAGAGTTGAAGCAATATAGATTGAAAATGTGACGTGGATATATTAATCACAGATATGCTGCACATTTTATATAAAACTCTCTCTCCCAAGTTTTCAGTGTCGAGAATGACTGATATGTTTGCTTGATTAAGTTTGCTTTCAATGTTTTATGTGTATCGAAAATGTAATTAATTTTGAATTGATTATGAAAATAGGAGGACATATAGAAAATAAAAAATTTGCAATAGAGATTTGTTGTGGAATCTTTGGAGGCCCGACCAGTAAAGACAATCAACTTAAAAAATGTCAAATTTAACCCAAAGATTTTATTATGCCTAGACATCTATTTTAATAAAATGCCTACTCTTTTATAATATAGCACTGGAGCCAAGCTGCAACTAACTGGAGAGGCCCAACTAGGCAAAACCCAGCCTTGGGTTGTTTGTCTTCTCGTTCAGAGAGCACCTGACTTGGCAGTTTAGATTGGACAGTGCTTTTTGGAGCAGGACCAAGGCAGATTTGCATTTGTCTGTATCTAATCTTTGGTGATATGGTGGGCAAAAAAATGGTTGATTGGAATTATACCCCAGGTGCTTGCCAGTGGTTCAATGTATTGCAAGAATTCCTCCAATCGCCTTTTGTGTGTTTTATTTAATGCCCTAAGTGGTAAAGATATGTCAAGACTTGGGCCCTGTGCTCACCATGCTCCTCGAGACAAGCTGCACCTAGGCGGAAATCAGTCTGGGGTTGCTTCGGTTTCACTTCAGCGAGTTTTTTTTAAGTTTGGGCTGGAATATTCCTACTGGAGGCGAATCAAGAATAATCTGTGTATGGCTGGATCTAATTTGAGGCGGGATGGTTGGCAAAAAAATAATGGATTGGACTGCTACCCTTAGCAATTGCCAGTGGTGAGGCAAAATGCAAGCATTCGTTCCATTTACTTTAGGGTGTTTGATTTAAAATATATACAACACCAAACGCTCAACTAATTTTAAATACAGAAAATGCTTTATCACACTTAATTGTGAATTAAGGGTCTTATTGTTTTCATGGTGCCATAGTCTTCGTTCCTTTCTTTGCTCAGCTTGGCAATTATTTCCCAGACAGGTCATTCTTACCTATATGTTGCTTTCAATTAGTTATAGTTTAACCCTCACCATCCCACTGGGATAAAGCCATAAATAGATTGCTCAGCAACTACATTCCTTGTTTTTATGACATCAGAGCCAGCTGTTTCTTCCAGTACAGAATCTCACATCCTCTTGGCTGTAGCACAGCACCTAGAAGGAGTCAAGAGTGCAGCTGGTACCCTTTCCCGGCAAAATGGACATCAAGGTAAGAATTGAGCCTGGCCCTGTCTGCAGGATCACCCCGCGATTTTTGCCTTCACCCCTCCTGTTTCCTGAACCTGTTTATGTTGGTCTTAGGACTCCGCACGTTTTACCACTGCTATCCAGTTCCAAAAGACTTTGGGTGTCTCCTCCAAACATGTTAAAATTAGCTTACATCCACTTGACACTTATAATTCACTTGTAAATCCCTAGTAAAGTGGTACTACATATACCAAGGGCCTGCAAATTAAATGCTACGAATTTTTGATGGATGTATTACATTGCAATGCAAACTATTACAATGCATACCTTTACAACACGGTTTGTACAACTCACCTTCCATTACAACACATGCTATTACAATGAAACTTACTATTCTAACACCGCTGGGTGCTTACCTCAGGGAAGGTGCTGGTCAGTGAGGGATATGTGATATGCATTGTAATGGCATGTGTTGTAATGGCATGCGTTGTAATGGAACTTGCGTTGTAAAGGCATTGTTTTGTAATGCCAGCTTTTTAATGGATGTTTCCTATTTTTGTTTTTGGCAGGTGGAAATGCTATATTTGGTGTCTAGAAATTGTAATTTAAAGCCCTTTTTAGTAGTAAAGTTGAATTTTAAGTAACAATTCTGAAAATACCACTTTTTGAAAACCAATTAATATAGAAGCACAACCTGGGTGTGAAAATGCACACCTACTAATTTACCATGCATTAAAACTGCAGAAGTGAAAGGGTTCCATCTCATGAACGATTATTTCTCTGAACACCGCCACACAAGCATACTGTCAGTGTTAACTGAGATTCTGTTTTACACCAGTTTTGGTAATATCCACTCCTTTGCCAACCTGTTCATAAGCTCCTTGAAGAGCTAATGAAGAAGGCACAGAAAGCATAGAAACAAGTATTTCCTCCTTTTAAGAACTGCAGAAGACAGACATTGAGAACCTCAGCATGCTAAACTGGATTCTACGGTTTCTAATTTTGTTGACAAAGCAGCAGTATTTGGTAGTATCACTAGACAAAATTAATAGATCTTAAAGGCTTAAAACTGGCTATGAGACAGACCTGTTACCCATGCCATCGATGCATCTCTGTCCCTAGTAAAGGACATCCAGAACCCTTCTTAGCCATTCAAAATGGGGAAACCTTTGAAGGACCATTATTTGCCAGGGAAATCCTCACTAGATTCCCTTTTATATCATTTTAAATTTTTTGATTAATCATCAGGTGCCTCAGTTGATGACCATCAAGTAGTATCTTGATTTTAGAATTGGAAAGGTGATGGGGCATAAAAATGATCTCTGTTCAAGTTGCCGTCCAAAGGTCAGCACTTGTTTGGAACTCAGTTAAAAGAGTTGGTGCTAAAGCCTTCAAAGATCACAAGCATAGGCCTCTTTCTGAGAAAATCAGAATGATTTTTGGATGTTTTAGTCCTTCCATTGCTCAACATATATTTTTTCAGGTTTTAGATCTGTTTTTTTGCTTCAACAGATCTTCCAGGGTTATTCAGCTTTGTCTTCAAAGGATGTTATTCAGACAAACAACATTCCGACAAGAGTTTCCAAAACCTCCATGCCCTTTCAGGCAAAACGTACCACTGTTTACTATGATGTGGACCACAGTTCTCTATCCTTTAAAGTGGGTAGAACGGTCACTCGCTTCTACAATGCCAGGTGTGATATTCTTTCTGATGATTGGTCTCTGCACAGTTTTCAGAGAATGTTACAATATAGAGTTGTACTTCTCTTCCAGCTGGGTCAATGGATATGGCACATCTTTGAATCAATCTGCAATGAGAACATATTGGAACTTCTGACTAAAAGGCAGTACTAACAGTTACAAAAACAGAGCTCCATTAGAGAGTATTTTCCATTGTATTCTTGGTTGAAAGCAGTTGTTAGCTCTTGTCTCATTATCAAGGTAAAGGCTTTGAATAGTTTCATTCTCACAATTCTTTCCTGTGTGTACGGACTTCAGCGAATGCTCATGGTGGTTTCTCCAGCTTCTGGCATCCCTGGATCAGCAAGAGTTTCACATTCCAGTACAATAAGTTGATATAGGGTTCCTTTATTTTGCAGTGTAGAGCGGCCAGTACCAGTTTGAAGGTCTCCCCTTCACCAAGGCTGTTCTTGAAGGTGATGTCTCCTACTGGCAATCCATCACAATGAGGGAAGTGAAGTTCAGCCCTACCTGCATGACTGGTTTGTATTTGCCAAATCTTAGGAACAGACCTCACTGGACGTAACAAGTAAGTGCAGCCTAAATCAAGAAGAACTGGGAAAAGTTCCATCTCACCCTGATTCAGGACTTACAGCATATTGGAACAAGGTTCAAGACGGATCTAAGCTGGGTCATTTTCTGTCTGGACAGAATTTAGAAATAGAAATAAATTTTTTTAAGGATCATGACAAAACCAGAGGTTTTAACCCTTTGGTGACTTCAGCTACAGAAAGACATGTCAGTTGCTCACTTGTTGGTTCATTGGGCTTGTCATTCATTTGTAGAATATTTTTCAAGACAAATTTTGAAGTTCAGATCTCTTTTGAAAAGCAATCTGAGGGATCCCGTTCCTGTTCTACCATATATATTCAGAGATGAACTGGTGATTGTGTTCTACACGTTTGCTTGAGGGAATGCTTCTGATCATTGCTACTCAGACAATGGTACATCAGGAAGACCAGTTGATGGAGAGTGTGTGCCACTGGGCAGACTCAGCCAAATTAGGGACCTTGTTTAACGAAACATTCTTGTTACTTCTCCTATTGGAGGTAGTTGTCATCTGTGTTGCAAGCCTTACAAGTGTTCCAGTATATTACTCGGTGAAAACAGTTCTCATCCAAACAGACAATAACAACCACCAAAGCTTCTGATAACTATTATAGGGGCATCATATTGTAGTAACAAGGTCCACACAGGTAGGAAGTAGTTCAAGATGTTTTATTGTAGTAAGTTACAGGTTCTGTAGAGCAGCCCCACCAAGAGCAGCCTGTCTCCTGCTCAGCCCATTCTCAACTGTCAGTCTACCACTCAGGCACTTAACATTCCGAAGCGCATCATAACTCCAGCATTCGATGCAGCACAGAGAACAACATACTTGCTGAGCAGGTGGTGAAAATGGCATAACATTAACATGAACAGGATCCTACATATCCACCTTTCGAAATATAACAGAAGTAATTAATCTGGTAAACTGAAATGAGGAGCAACATGGAAACCTGAAACAAGGAAAGAATAAGAGGAATACAAAAGCAGCATAAACATTGCAAAGAAGTGAACAACAAGGAGGGAACAGAAAAATAGGTGGGAGTAGAAGAAGAAAAAGCGTCAGATAACTAAACAGATAAATATAACCCTTCCTCCCCTTCTATAAAGAACAACAGAAAGGAATAGAAAGATACAGCAAATAAATACAACGTGAAGAAGGATAGATTTGAAAGCGCCAATGACTAAAGAACAAGAAACGCACTACGATAAGTGAAAGACGGAGAACAAAGAAAGACTAACAATAATATTATAGTCCAGAATCCACGGATGACCAGAAGAAAAGACATCACGAGGAGAACTGGACAAGCGAGAAAATAGAGAAGATGAGAAGAAAATACAATATGATCACTCATTCTACCCCGTTATGAAATTTACAATGTAATATAATTAAGCATGGGCGGATTTTGCGCATTGGAAATCCGTGAAATTGCGTATTTACGGATTCGCAATCCGCAAAATCAGCGAACTCTCGCGAATTTTGCGGATTCCTTTTTTTTTGTGTTTGCAAGTGTTTCTGCCATTTCGCAAGGGTTTTCTACCAGTTCGCAAACGCGAATTTACTTGTCGGGTAGCAACGGTCGCGACCATGTTGTTTCTACGTCTGGTTCATCACAGCACCCTCTGTTTCACCACTGCCACCCTCTGTTTCACCACTGCCACCCTCTGGCTCACCCATGCCACCCTCTGGCTCACCCATGCCACCCTCTAGTTCATCACTGTAGATTATGGGGGGAAAAGCACACCTGCCCTGCCTCAACTGACATGAATGAATTAGGGGCTGATTAATGTGTCACTGAATTTGAACTTCCAGGCTGGCACCTGTTACCTTATCTGTAATTGCTTTCTGTTGCAGTGTAATTGTTTTTAACAGGACCTTTGTTGTATACTTGTAGCTATTCTCTGAGCCTGCTGTGAGGGTCAGAGCAGGGTCATAGAATAGTTGCAAGTAGGCAACTGAACTCTGAAGGGGCCCCTCATGAAGCACTACAAGGAATGGTTACTAATGATACGATTGAACTTTTGCACCTGCTGAGTGCTTTCAGTTTTGCAAAAATCCAAATATCCAGCAGCATCCACAAAAAGTAATCCTTCCAGGCACTACAGGGAATGGTTACTAATGATAAGATTGAACTTTTGCACCTGCTGAGTGCTTTCAGTTTTGCAAAAATCCAAATATCCAGCAGCATCCACAAAAAGTAATCCTTCCAGGTCAAGATCCAAATCAAAGTGACCAGCACATGAAGAAAGCACTGGGAGGAGCCTGCTGGACAGGAACAGGAAGTTGGAGACTGTGGGGCACTTCCTTCCTCCCACCCCCCCCCCCCCAAAATGGACTCCTTGCAAAAAAAAGTGCAGGCAAATGTCAACCTGAGGAGTTATTCTGATAAAAATCATAATTTTCAAGGTTTATGCTGCCTGCTGGTGGATTTCTTGTGCAAAATTGCAAATTTTGCAATCTCGCAATCGCGAGATTGTCGCTGCCCGCCGCATCTACGTGTTCGCAAGTGTTTACTCCCGCAAAATTGTATAGTATTCTAGTTGGCAAGTGTGACCAAGCAAAAAATCCGCTTCGCACGGATTTCCGAAATTTCGGCAAGTTCGGATTGCGAATTTGCCGAAAATCCGCAAAATCCGCGAGCCGAACAGATTTTACGCCCATGCTTAAATATAATACAAACATAACATTGTGTTGCAAAATTAACAATTTAATATAATGAAAGCATAACGTTGAGAAAATAACAGCAAATGGGACTGAGACCCATGAGACACACCCTATGTAAGGGTACTGATGTACCCAACGTATGTGAAAATGTGACTAAAACCCATGACCAACCCCTACCCCGAGGAAAAGGGGTGAGGAACTACTGTGAATGGGACTAAGACCCATTAAATGATAGCCCATGTAAGGACAACCCCAGTGTAGAGGTCACATACTGTGCAATGTAGTAATGGGACTATAACCCATACAACACACCCTGTGAGAGGTAGCAGTATAAGAGAAGATTAGACTGGAAGTAAACCCATGACCTACCCCGAGACAGAAGGTAGGTTAGCCACAGTAAATGGGACGGAACCCGTAACCTATCCCTAAGCATAGGGATGGTTAGCAAATGGAAATGGAAATAACACCTATGCATCCATTCCCTGAGAGAGAGTGGAAACTGTAAGTAGCCCAAGAAGGCAAATGTATTGTGAGCACATGGGGCTAGAACCCATTGCCTTCCCTATGTAGGGAAGAATAAAATGTAGATTGCACACATGTAAAATTAAACAATGAACACCTAAAGTTGTGAACCTAGAACTCCAACACTGTGGGTGGACTGCACCCATAAAAGTACTCCTCATTTTAAGGAACACGTGAAAAAATGGGACTAGACCCATACGGAAGCTGTGAAAATGGGACTGGAACCCATAATAAAAGCTGTGAAAAAGGGAAGGAAACCCATACAGACAAGTGCAGCGCAAGAAGACTACACAACATGACAAAAGTGCAGCACAGGGTGGCTTACACATAAAATGTTACTGAAAACATACTGGTGACAGATCAAATAAGCTTGCGCTTCCAACTTTGGATTTCAAGAATGTCAATGGTGTGCCTGTCACCGCGATCCTGTGAGACAGGCATTCCTAGAAACAAACAGCACTTTGTAGTAAAAGGGCAACTCCAGAAAACTTGAGAAAGAACAGTGCAGTGGTGCACAGAAAATGCCTACCGAAGACCTATGTGCACCATGGCTTGTAAAGAAAATAAATTTCACCAGTCGAACAGTCCGCAAAGTCCAGTGTCCTCGGTGTGTACAAAATCAAAGAAAACTCGAAGTCTCCGCCCAAACCTGGAGACTGACAAGGACTTAACTCCAGCCAGGAGGACCGTTGGGCTTACATGAAAAGCGTTTTAGCAATACGAAGAGGAGAGAAGAGCGATCTTCACAGTGGGACATGCAAAAACCATGATGAGAGTAGAGCAGTCTTCACAACGTGGTTGGCATTAAACTGTGTCATGGGACACTCCTATGATAAATTGAATGGCTAGAGCCTCAAACCAAAATATGGCGGCACGATGAGCACGCCGTGCCTAATGGCTCTCGGTGTTTGAAAACGTCTATGAGCAGGGTGTTTCTTGTAGAATTACAGCAACGTCGGGGAAGACAAAACAGAACCAGCACGCGACTAAGAAACTGGCAAGGAGACAACTATGTCATCAAAGGATCTCAGCGCGACTCGATGGAGGTAAGAGTGCACACAAAGAAGGGCTTGTGCTAAGATTTCAAACCGCACAGAAACGGTTTAAGAGTCCTTGCTCAAAAACAGTCATGCTTGAGAGTAAAAAAAAACTCACCACAAATGCTTGGTCCACAACTGAAGCTCCCTTCAGATAGCACGGAAAGGCATGTCTGATACCCAAAAAGATAAATGACAAATGAGACTGTTCTGTCTAGGTGAAAGCTCCGCTAGATCGGCTGTGCTGGCATAACTTGTGAAAGCTGTCCAAGCCAAAACTCTGTTTGATAACCCACGCCTGCTGCCGGCACTCAGACTAGGCTCCAGATGAAACACAGTGCATCACCTAACACTGGAAACACACGTAGAAAAGACAGTACTGTCTATGCGAAATTCAAAACACAGTGTCTCTCTTGCCACCACAAAAACAGTTGATGCATCCTGAAGTATAAAAAATGTGCAAATCTTGTTACCAATAGAAGCCAACAAATTGAATATGATGCCTCTAAACATTTAATGGTCACGATGGATATAGTATCGTTGTATACTCAAATTCCGCAGGAAGAGGCCCTGGAGACATTGACATTTTTTCTGGACACTAGAGCGCAACCAGTCAGGGTTCCCACAAGCTTCATAGTTGAGCTTGCCAGGTTTGCCCTTCAAAAAAACTATTTTGCATTTGGATCTGAATTTTTCTACCAAATAAAGGGAGTTGCCATGGGCTGCCCTTTTGCCCCAGAGCTGGCGGTGCTATTTATGGGCCTATTTGAAGATAAATTCATTTACAACAATAACCCTTTTTCGGAATACATCTCGAATTGGATGCGTTACATTGATGACGCATTCCTAATTTGGTCTGGATCACAAGAACAATTAATGGACTTTTGCAATTGGCTGAACGGAAGAACAGAAGACCTAAAATTTTGCAGTAATTTCTCAAAAGATCGGATTACTTTGCTTGATGTAGAAGTTTATGCATCAGAAGGGACACTGGCGATGACATTGTTCAGAAAGGAAACTGATCGGAACAAAGCATTACATTATACAAGTAACCATCCGAGAAACCTTCGTCAAAATCT
This sequence comes from Lissotriton helveticus, assembly GCF_964261635.1. Lineage (NCBI taxonomy): Eukaryota > Metazoa > Chordata > Amphibia > Caudata > Salamandridae > Lissotriton > Lissotriton helveticus. Next base: position 1,229,418,666 of record NC_136057.1, on the reverse strand, counting down.
ACCATTCGGGCAATTCCTAAGGATTCGCCGAAATTGCACCTTTAAGGATGAGTACTTCCAACATGCAAAAATGGTTGATCGCTTAGTGGACCCTGGATACCCCAAAAATCTCTGTAAACATGCTATGCGCTGTGCGTGGTGGGTACCACGTGAGACATTACTGGAAAAGAGAACAAAACCAGCTATGCAAAGAAGGGTCTGTGTGACCACGTTCTGTCCAAACGCAAATCAACTCAAGAAAATCATCAATCAGAACTGGCACTTTGTAAAAAATCTGGATGAGGGGCTACGGAAGCCACCCATGTTCGCCTTCAAAAAAGAAAAAAGCATTGCCAATTATGTGGTACGAGCAGCACTATCTAAAACTGAAGGAGCTACATTACGGAGCATGATGGGGCTCCAACCAGTCAAGGGCCACCACAAATGTGGCACTTGCATATGTTGCGAACAGACTATTGAAGGTGAGGTCTTTACGCATGATGGAATTTTCTGGAAACACAATATATTTTCAAATTGCATAACTAAAAACGTGATCTATGGGATATTGTGCCCTTGTCCAAAGTTGTACATCGGTAAAACCACCCAGGAAATACGTCAACGTATTACTCAGCGCAAATCAAGACTGCGAAGGACGGTGATGAATGCCCCCTTAGTGAACCATTGGCAAATAAAACAACATGAAGAGAAAGACTTAAGATGGACAGTGTTGTCCAAAATTGAATCAGTCAGTAGAGGAGGAGACATGGATGGCAGATTTAGCCAAAGTTAGGCTTTGCTCATCATGAAATTTAATACAGCGACGCATGGATTGAATGAAGTCTCCGAAATTTTCCGGACATAAAACATTCACACCGTGCAAGAGATGTTCTCTAACTCACAAAGGATATCCCATATGGCGGATACAAATGTGACACGAGAGTAGAGAGCGCATTAGCCCAAGTGGCCATTATTTCGTGACACTATATGAAACCTTGAAATCTCCCGGACATATAATACTTACATCATGCAAAGAAATGTCTATTTATTGACGAGGGTTGTCCCAAAACGGTGCATATAAATGTGATATTGGTTTCGCGAGCGCATCAGCTCAAGTAGCCACTATTTCGTTATACACAGGCCATAAGGAGGTTAGGTACGTTCCGTTAATGTTTTTTAAAAGAGGCGCATGTTTGCCATAATACTCAATTTAGTGTCCCTTTATAATCATGGGAATGGAACCAATTTTTTTTTTTAAACTACCTTGCGACAAACAGTCAATAGCCATTGAGTCATTCCGCAATTTGCATCATTAAAGCTTAAAAGATTGCTCTATTTCTATTACATTATGGCGACTACATTTCCCAACAGCCCTGGATTCCCGATCACGTGACAACTTAGTGGCAGGATATAATAGGAAGAAGCATTATAAACTACTTTTCCCAGCAGCGCCGTGCATTCCCACGCCACTTCCGGGATTGTACGCCACACTCCGAAATTATTAGAAGTGTAGGCAGGCTTTCGAGTAAACCTTGGACGAAATCGATGTAAGTCCTTTTCCTTCCCCCCTCCTCCCCCCTTGTTCGGCCACCATAATACAATGGGTTTTCAGGTCAGAGCCCTAATATGAGTCCCCCTTGTCCCACAGGTCATGGAAACGGCTTCATTACCGGAACGCTTTCCCTGACGGAAAAGACTTGACCTCATTTGTTTACATCTGATGTTACTCCGAGACGCCATCTTTGGGTAAGGTTTTTTGATCCCCCCGATCCACCCTGTAGCCTAACTATTGCCTACATGACGTTCCTGTTGACTGGATATGGTGTTTTGTACTGTTTTTCCATGTAGATGTGTACAACTAACCTTCACCGCTGAATTCATTAAGTGGCTGCATTTAAAGCAAGGTAGGGAGCAGACTCAGGTTAAGGCTGTTTGTTTATCTAAAAAGCCTCGCTAGAAGTTGTATATTGATGAAGGTTTATTTCTTCATTTTTCAGAATTTTATCGGTCCTGATGAGAACCGGACAAAGGGTCTGGTTTGAAACGCGTGGGCCTTGTGTTTTTGTCCATGTCGAAAAGAATTTTATGAATATTGATTAATTTTTCATTGTAATCATTCATGATGTTCATGTTTGGAGGATTGTGTAATTAGATCTATTCCTACATGTTACTTTATGAGTTTTTGGGATTTAGGATTTTTGACGCGGGATTTAGTGTTTGTGTGAACACCAGGTTGAGTGAAACTGGTTTTGTTGTTGTGTGAATGTTTCAAGTGAGCATGTGTTGTAAGTGTGGAAGATTTTGTAAGTGAGTGTACGGTCAAGAGAGGTTGGTGGTGTCAGTTCAGTTCAAAAAGCTTTATTCGAAATGTAAAAACAATTTCATAAAAGCATACAATACAATCACAATCATTAAAATTCATTATGATTACATTATAAAAAGACAAAGGTCCAATGATTAAAAATACATATTTACAATATTTTAAAACAAGTAGCATTAAACATTCAATGAAGGCAGATAAATTAAACGTGGCAAGAGCATAGCATTAGTTCATCAGTGTTACAAAACTTATTCAGATATAATGGTCCGTCTTATTTTCATTATTGCTCTTAAGTACATCATTACAGTGTTCATCGTGTAATGATCTTCCAAGGACCGTAATTTGTTATAAGCCTCTCTCGATTTTCTTATACCCCATGTTAACAAAAGAGGCCTTAGTATTTGACGCCTTGGGTACAAATATAAAGTGCAATATAAAGTGCAATGGATGTTTGATTGAATTGATGTCTCATCATATGTATGACGTTATAACGCATACTTTAACAACGCATACCTTTTACAACGCTATTTTTACAACGCAGGAACCATTACAACGAATTACCATTACAACGCATTTTTTTACAACGCAATACTTTTACAACGCAATACCTTTACAACGTAAGTATTGGTAAGTATATAATATTTTTTTAAATGTAATAATTAAATTTAATATAATTTATTTTAATTTAATATTATTTTTATTTTATTTTTACCCTGTATCCTTGTATTGGTAATTATATAATATTTTTTTAATGTAATTAATTAAAATTAATATAATTTATTTTAATTTAATATTATTTTTAATATATTTTTACCCTGTATCCATGTACCCCAAAACCCAAACCTGGCCCTGAACCCTAAAAATACCCCTTTACCCAAAAACCCAAACTTAGCCCTGAACCCTAAAAATACCCCTTTACCCAAAAACCCAAACCTTGCCCTGAACCCTAAAAATACCCCTTTACCCAAAACCCCAAACCTAGCCCTGAACCCTAAAAATACCCCTTTACCCAAAAACCCAAACCTAGCCCTGAACCCTAAAAATACCCCTTTACCCAAAAACCCAAACCTTGCCCTGAACCCTAAAAATACCCCTTTACCCAAAAATCCAAACCTTGCCCTGAACCCTAAAAATACCCCTTTACCCAAAAACCCAAACCTGGCCCTGAACCCTAAAAATACCCTTTTAACCAAAAACCCAAACCTAGCCCTGAACCCTAAAAATACCCCTTTACCCAAAAACCCAAACCTGGCCCTGAACCCTAAAAATACCCCTTTACCCAAAAACCCAAACCTAGCCCTGAACCCTAAAAATACCCCTTTACCCAAAAACCCAAACCTAGCCCTGAACCCTAAAAATAACCCTTTACCCAAAAACCCAAACCTGGCCCTGAACCCTAAAAATACCGCTTTACCCAAAAACCCAAACCTGGCCATGAACCCTAAAAATACCCCTTTACCCAAAAACCCAAACCTGGCCCTGAACCCTAAAAATACCCCTTTACCTAAAAACCCAAACTTATAACATTTTTATTATAATAATATACTTACCAATACTTACGTTGTAAAGGTATTGCGTTGTAAAAGTATTGCGTTGTAAAAAAATGCGTTGTAATGGTAGTTCGTTGTAATGGTTCCTGCGTTGTAAAAGTTGCGTTGTAAAAGTAGTCCTCTGTAAAAGTTTCGTTGTAACGGTGGTTTACCGTCTCATCACATGGACAGATAAGTTTATTCTTGGACCAATCGTTACACCTTGGGAGAGTTATAAATCTAAAAAATGTTTCAAATCGGAAGGATGTTAATATTCTACGATAGAAAAAGGGTTGATCAACAACAAGATACAGCTGGATGTTTCTATGCAATGTCACTTCATCGTGATTTATAACTGATATCTTGGACCTTTGGCTTTTCCACCTGATCGATTCAAAGTGCTCAGCCAAAGTTTTTTTTATGCTGGATCTGGAAACAAGGTCCATTGTGGCTGGATTAGAGAAGTATTCTGGATGACCAATATCAGAGAAAGAGTTCTTAATATAGGTGAGCCAAGCAATGTGTTTTACCCCATTACATAGCAAACAGTCCTCTATTACAGTTCTATTCAATATTGTGGCGGGATTTTTCCAGATGTTATGCCACAATAAAATTGGTGCCATCTTAATGGTATCTGAGATATGTTGCATGGCAAGCTCAGCATGAAGTACGTATGTTGATGTGCTGGGAGGCATTGCCAGAACATACCTTAAGAATGTATTCTCTATTCGTTGAAAAGTTTCCAGGCACTGAGTCCGCCATAACCCTGCACCGTAGGTGCCGATGGAGACGCATTTAGATTTATAAATTTGAAGAAGCTCCCTGGGTGGCCTTGATCCTATTTTCTTGGCAAAATGTAAAAGTGCTCCTGTTGCTTTAGTGAATGCTAAAGCTCTCGCTTTGACTGCAGGTTTCCAATTGCCTTGTCTATCCATGTGGACCCCTAAGTAGCAAAAAATATCTGCTAAGGCAACACGTTTATTTTCCAGAATTATATTGCATGGTGCTCTGGCTTTCCTTGGGCCATAGGACATAGTGAAGGTCTTGGAGACATTTATAGAAAGCCCCCATTTACTCATATATTGGGAAAATGTATTTACCGCTTTTTGTAGGCCTCTCTTAGTCTGTGACAGGATTGCCGCATCGTCGGGGTAGAGGAGAATAGGTATGGGTTTTCCTTTTATAACTGGGTAGTCATTATAATTTTTTGTTAGAAAGATCCCCACATCATTTATGTACAAGTTAAAAAGCAGGGGAGCGAGTATGCACCCCTGTCTTACCCCTGATTGGTGGTGTCTTATTCAAGTTTTTTGTAATGGATGTAGGATTTTTTTCGTTTTTTTCCCTTTTTTTTTTTACACATGTATTTAAAGTGTTTTTTTCATGAATTATGAGCAAGGGAGCAAGACCACTGACTCATTGTCAGTGAAATTGCTCTCCCACCCTCGCAGCTCCACCATTAAGTGAGGTGCCCCTGCCCCTGCACTCTTGAGTGTTGGTGATCGAGGCCCTCCTCCACCCGCAGGTTTCCCTGCGCCTCATCCCTGGTGGTCCAGTGGACCTCTGTCTCCTTTCTCTCACTCTGCTCCTTCACTCGTTTTTCTACCCTTTCTATCTTTCACCTTTCTGCACCTTTCTGCATCTCTGCTCTTTTGTGCCTTATTTCTGCCCATTTTCCCTTTCTCTCCCTCTGCTCCTTCACTCGTTTTCACTAGTTTTTCTACCCTTTCTATCTTTCACCTTACTGCACCTCTGCTCTTTTGTGCCTTATTTCTGCCCATTTTCCCTTTCTCTCCCTCTGCTCCTTCACTCGTTTCCATTGTTTTTCTACCCTTTCTATCTTTCACCTTTCTGCTCTTTTCTGCATCTCTGCTCTTCTGTGCCTTATTTCTGCTTATTTTCCCTTTTTTCTTTATCCCTTCTTTCCTCCTTTTACCTTTCCCTGCCGCTGCTGCCCCCGCGGCCCCTCCCCCCCAGCGCGACCGGCCCAATCCAGCTCCCCTCCCCGCTCCCGCCTCCCAGCTGTCCAGCCCTCCCCGACCCCTACTTAATGGCGGCCACTGCAGGGACAGGCGAGCAAGACCACTGACTCATTGTCAGTGAAATTGCTCTCCCACCCTCGCAGCTCCACCATTAAGTGAGGTGCCCCTGCCCCTGCACTCTTGAGTGTTGGTGATCGAGGCCCTCCTCCACCCGCAGGTTTCCCTGCGCCTCATCCCTGGTGGTCCAGTGGACCTCTGTCTCCTTTCTCTCACTCTGCTCCTTCACTCGTTTTTCTACCCTTTCTATCTTTCACTGTTCTGCACCTTTCTGCATCTCTGCTCTTTTGTGCCTTATTTCTGCCCATTTTCCCTTTCTTTCCCTCTGCTCCTTCACTCGTTTTCACTCGTTTTTCTACCCTTTCTATCTTTCACCTTTCTGCACCTCTGCTCTTTTGTGCCTCATTTCTGCCCATTTTCCCTTTCTCTCCCTCTGCTCCTTCACTCGCTTCCACTCGTTTTTCTACCCTTTCTTCTTTCACCTTTCTGCTCTTTTCTGCATCTCTGCTCTTTTGTGCCTTATTTCTGCTTATTTTCCCTTTTTTCTTTATCCCTTCTTTCCTCCCTTTACCTTTCCCCGCCGCTGCTGCCCCCGCGCCCCTCCCCCCCAGCGCGACCGGCCCAATCCAGCTCCATCCCCGCTCCCGCCTCCCAGCTGTCCAGCCCTCCCCGACCCCTACTTAATGGCGGCCACTGCGCGGCCGCGGGCTGCGGGCGCGCCGCTGGTGCGCCGAAGGTACGTCCAAGGCAAGCACGTCTGCGACCCGACCGCGACCAGCACCAGGAACCTTGGACCTCCGCCCCACCAACGCTACGACCCAGCAGCACTCCACGCACTCAACCCAGGCTGCAACAACAATTGCAAGCTACCATCACCAGCCGACACCCATGGACCCTTCAGCTGTCACCGCTGCCGGCACACCTGCAGCACCGCCAAGATCACTGATCCAGCACAACTCGCACACAAGAAGACAACCGAACCGAAGACCCTGCAATGCATCCTCCTCAACGTCCGATCCCTCCACAAACACGCCACAGAAATCTGGGACCTCCTCGACAGCACCACCCCAGACGTAGCATTCTTCACCGAAACCTGGACCAACACCACCTCGGGACCGGACATCGCCATCGCCATCCCCCAAGGATACAAGATCTCCAGGAAGGACTGCCCCACCCACCCAGGAGGAGGAATCGCCATCGTCCACAAATCCAGCCTCCGCCTGAGCACACTCCCTGACGAGTCCACAGAACTGATGGAACACCTTCACTTTAGGATACTGGCCAGCCCCACCACCTCCCTCCGAGGAACCCTCATCTACCAACCCCCTGGACCCCGCGGACCCTTCGCCAACTCCATCACGGACATTATCTCCCCGCAGGCCATCGCATCCACCAACTACACCCTGCTGGGAGACCTCAACTTCCACCTCGACAATCAACTGGACCCCAACACCACATGCCTCCTGGACAACCTCCACAACATTGGACTCCGCCAGATCGTGACCGAGCCCACGCACTCAGCAGGACACACCCTCGACCCCCTCTTCACTACAGGAAACTCCATCACCTTCAGCCACACCACCGAACTCCCATGGACCGACCATCGTTGCGTCCACTTCACCTTTGGAACACCCACCATCCACAGACACCAGCACCTGCTTCCACAAAGAAACTGGACCAAAATCACCGACGACCAGCTCACCTCCTCACTGAACAACTCACCCCAACCACCGAACTTCGAGAATCCAGACGCACATGCCGCCGCCTCAAAAAGGCCTGGAGAAACACCAAATCCACAGAAGCCCACAACAACTTCAGAGCCGCCACCAACGCCCACCATCAACTCATCAGAGAAACGAGGAAAAAAGCGATTGAAGACAGAATGTCCACCCACGCACACAACAGCAAGGAACTCTTCAGCATCATCAAGGAGTTCGCCCAACCCACCAGCGAGTCTATCGACATCGCTCCCTCACAAGACCTCTGTGACAAACTCAGCACCTTTTTCCACCACAAAATCAAGAGCATCTACGACAACTTCGACGAAGACAACCAACACACTGAACCCTCACCAACCACCCCCGATACCCGGAAACCAGCGATTGATGACTGGACAGCCCTCACCACCGAAGACACACTGAAGATAATGAAGTCAATCCACTCAGGGGCCCCCATGGACCCCTGCCCCCACCACATCTTCAACAGAGCCGCCAAAACCTTCGCACCCATGCTCCGCCACACCATCAACCGCTCCCTGGCGACCGCCTCGTTCCCCGACGAGTGGAAACACGTCGAGGTGAACCCCCTCCTAAAGAAACGCTCAGCGGACCCCACCGACCTCAAAAACTACAGACCCATCTCCCTGCTCCCGTTCCCCGCGAAAGTCATTGAGAAAGCCATCAACAGCCAACTCGCCACATTCATTGAAGAACACAACATCCTCGACTCCTCTCAATCCAGCTTCAGAAAAAACAACAGTACGGAAACGGCCCTCCTTGCCGCAACAGACGACATCCGCACCCTACTGGACAAAGGAGAAACAGTAGCCCTCATCCTCCTAGACCTATCAGTGGCGTTCGACACAGTCTCCAACCGCACCCTAATACGCAGACTCTACGACGCAGGAATCCAGGACAAGGCCCTCGACTGGATCTGATCCTTCCTCTCCGGCAGGACGCAGCGGGTCAGACTCCCCCCTTTCCTTTTGGACCCCACACCTACCACCTGCGGAGTCCCCCAGGGCTCCTCCTCTCAGCCCGACGCTCTTCAACGTCTACATGGCTCCACTTGCCCCCATTGTCAGAACCTACGGACTCAACATCGTGTCATACGCAGACGACACCCAGCTCATCCTCTCCCTATCCAACGAGCCCAACACCGCCAGACGCAACTTTCGAGAAGGCATGGAAGCCGTCGCCAAATGGATGAAAAACAGCTGCCTACAACTAAACACCAATTCTCAGTTGAACGCATCTATCCGTATCTTTCTAAAGATTTCTATCCTAATAGATCCTACACGGGCCCACAGAATCAACGTCCCTGGGGCCGTTTTAACAAAAAAAGAACAATTGTGGGTTTCTCTGATAGTTCAGCAGACTCGTCTGACAATTCTGATAACAGTGAAGGGGAAAATACCCCAGGAAGAACTCCTTTTTTAGAGAGAGGCCAGACAGAACAACCGAAAAGGGGAAGAGGCAAACAGCCACAACGGTGGCCAAACCCCCCGGGAGAACCCTTCACCCGAAGACAACATTACCAATGGTAAATCAAGAATTAGCTGTAAATATGGCAGATACTGAACCAACTCCTTCTGAGACAGCTTTGTTACCTATTTTTAATCTCACAAAACATTGTCTGACGCCCTATGAAACATCAATTCTTAAGAAGGGGCTTTCATTTGTCCCTACTATTCGTCCAAACTTCCTAGTGGCCCAGACTAAACTTTTACGTTTTTTCAGGAAGATAAGACTTCAGAGTTTCTTTCATCTGAATCCTTCTACTCCCTCATTTTCCAATACATCTTTCAAACCCCCCTCCACTTTTTCTCCTTCTGGGAATATGATACCAGGTGAAGTTATCATTTTTGAAAAATTGGTCTTAAAAGATTTGGCCCAAATTGAGAATAGTAAGGTATTTATACCTTACAACATCACATTGGCCGAAAAACAGGCACTGGCAGATCTTAAGAACAACAGTCTATTGATTGTTAAGCCAGCTGATAAGGGAGGTGGAATTGTGCTGCAGGACAAGGACAAATACCGAGATGAGATCCTACGACAACTAGGTAATAGTGCACATTATTGTAAGTTACCTAAAAATCCCACTAAGGAGATCCAGGAATTGATACACAGGGTAACCACTTCAGCAGTGGACTCTGGATATCTTTCCAAAAAGGAATTTCAGTTCCTAAACATTAAATCGCCAAGGACACCGGTGATATATACTTTACCAAAGGTCCATAAGAATATCGAAAACCCCCCTGGAAGACCCAAAGTCTCGGGTTGTGGTTCTGTCCTTGAGCCATTGGGCCACTACGTGGACCACTTTCTAAAAGGCTTTGTACCGAATACTCAATGTTATATACGGGACAGTATGAGTATGATCAATTTGATCGAGGATTTTCCGTATGATCCCACATCTGAGGTACTGTGTACCTTAGATGTGGAATCTTTATACACAAATATTCCTCAATTAGATTCCCTTTTGGTTATTGAGAAAGTGTTGGACTCTAGACCACGTCCACACGCAGTACCTACTTTATTTGTCCTACAGTTACTGGAGATCTGTCTTACCAAACATTTCTTTGCCTTTGATGATCAATTCTATGATCAAATCAGAGGGACAGCAATGGGAGCAATTTTTGCTCTGAACTTGGCGGTCCTATATATGGATCATTTGGAATGTCATCGCATCCTTTCGTCTTTCAATTCCTTCCACAGTGCTATTTCACTGTGGAAGAGATACATAGATGATATCTTCCTAATCTGGCGCGGACCCGTTGACCTCCTTTTGAATTTTCAACATTGGTTAAATAACAACTCTAATGGCCTACAGTTTACTTTATCAACAGGCACACAAGAAATATCTTTCTTAGACCTGAGAATTTTTCATAATGAAGGGAGACTTATCACAAGTCTGCACAGAAAGCCAACTGAGGGTAACACGCTGCTCAGCTATCAAAGTAATCACCCTAGGGCTCTGCGCGATTCTCTTTTCTCAGTTCCTTCGGCTCAGAAGAAACTGTTTTCAAAAGGAGTACTACTTCAGAGAGGCAAATATTCTATCAGATAAATTGTTAAAAAGAGGCTACCCCAGAAAATTAATCCGGCGATCTCTCAAGAGGGCATGATACTGTCCACGAGAAGCCTTGCTTGAGCCCAAAGAGAAGATGACCCAAAATCGTATTGTATGTGTTACCACATTCTCACCAATTTCCAATCTTCTTAAAAAAAGTGTCAATAAACACTGGCACACACTCAATGTAGGTGCTCTAAATTTAGAGCGTCCGTTATTTGCATTTAGGAAATCTAAAAACATCAGAGAACATCTAGTGAGGGCAGCGTTGCCAGCTGTCCATTCTGCAAATACGTTAGAAGATGTGTGGGGGCTCCCACGGCTAACAGGCCATGCAAAATGTGGATCTTGTAGTGCATGTGAAAACACCATTGAGGGAAAAGATTTTGTGTTTCAAGAGGTGGTTTTCCATAGACAACATTTTATAAATTGCAACAGTTCAAATGTAATATATGCAATTCTATGTCCATGTGATCTTATATACATACGACAAACTACACAAAAAGCCCGCCTCCGCATTGGACAACATAAGAGCCGAATCTGGTGTAAGACACCCAATGCACTGCTTGTGGACCACTTCTCTGTAAAGAATCACAGCGAAACAGAATTCAAATGGACAATCATTGATGTAGTAAAAAGCCCCCCAAGAGGTGGAGACATCGGCACTCTACTCAATAAAGAAGAATTAAAATGGATTCTGAGGACTAAAAGTATCCACACTGGCTTGAATCGCACTGAGGATTGGACATCATTATTGTGAAATTCCTGGACTCAAAATTTCTAGAGGGTATCATTTGATATCTAATAACTGTTCTTTGATCTGAATCCTAGCTCCTCTGGTGACGTGTAATATATGGAAGGAGCTTTATGGTGTATTGCTGAAACTAACACTTATTAGCCATATGACTCAATTGTTACAATCTGGCCAATTGGTACATTTTGGTTTCCCTGTTGGTACTATTGTCAATACTACTCACATGTATTACTTTGACCTACTATGATTACTAACTATAAGTTAATTTCTCCTATAAGAATACTTTTGCAGACTTACACATGGTATCCTGAAAGGCATGACGAGTATGTTTACACATGAAGGTACATATGAATATTTATATATGTGAAGGTATACTCCTAAAAACAGCAGATGTATTTTGGTAGGCTACGTTTTATATAATCCTTCCTTTTATTCAAATTGCATGGCAGGATATGTAATAGAACTGCTATTTTCTTTTAATCTGAGTAATGAGAATGGCTTTTTCGATTTTTTGAATATATTATATAATCACTACATTATCCTTAATTTGAACGAAGATATTAGCAACCAGCACATAATTGGACACTAATATAGTAACCGTTGCTACAATATTCTTTGAACACCGTTTTGATTCCTTGTTTCTAAGCAGGACCATAACTGTTTGGTACTAGTTACCCCTTCCCAAAATGGCGCCCGTGGTTTCCAGAGTATCAGTGTCATACTAGCGCTCACGTGACTTCGATCATGTGACTGAGTTTTAGGGCTTCAGACCGGATAATTTCTCCTTGTACCGACACTATCGAGGACCGCCTCGTTTGTTTCATTTTCTAAAGGCCCGTGGTATTTTTTGAGCATCTGCTCACGGAACGCCAGACTCCCGATTCTTGGAGCTGCGTAGCAGTGTTGACGGTAAGACGCTCACATTTTAGCGATTACCGATAAATGCCTGCTGCTCCCTTATATGCCATTGATATTTTAGCCCTTATTGCATTGCCCTTACTAAGAAGTCCCCTTCTTATTTACAGGACTCCATGTAATAATCACACATTATCACGGCTGGTAAGTCGTTTTGTTAATAATTACTTGAATAGATGTTCCCTAAATAAAGGCCGGTAATTGATCGTGACCTATTACTTCATTTGTAAAATATAGGTGAAATCCGACCATCTCTAACCCTAAACTTCTAACCATTATATATCCTGTGGATCGTATTAGCGGTAAGCAGGGCCTCTCCATTTTTCAATTTCATTTCCTTTGTCACACGTTATATACTGATAGTTACATTCTATGCTCAATTATTTTAGATCACACTCTGGTACCCTATGCCACGAATTTAGAGATGCAGCCGCGTCACGCTGAGGTAGAGTGAACCTTTTACCTAATTAATCTGTTAATCTGGTTCCCTAAAATAATTAGACTATCAAAACGATTTGGCTTGAAAGTTTAGACAGTACCCGAATAAGTTGAATGTCTGTTTAATGTACAATAGAACTTGGCGGCTAGAAAAGACACCTGTTATTTGAGTTAACGCCTAATGCACTTTTTAATACTGCCTTCGCCACCAGTATCTTGGAATGTAATCAATCAATGCATAGGTTCTGATTTGTTTTACCAACATTGTGGCTAGTACATGACTATACTAATATATATTAATATATATAATTCTTTCTTCTTTCCCTTATCTTCCCCATTTTGTTGTGATGTATGTTATTTTTATGTGATGTATTATGTTTGGCAATTCTTATATTAGTAAAGGCATTAATAAATATGTCCTGATGATGATCCCACATTCATAGGGGATCGAAACGTCGTCGACAATTTGCACTTGATGATTTGTATTTTTGCATTTGACGAAATCACACAAAGTGTACTTAACTGTCTGTTTTAATTGTGAATATTGTTCAGACTTTTTTGCTTTTGCCTTGCATTTAACTGTTTCCTTGTTTGTATTCATGTGGTAGTCGAACACAGACTGTGTCCCACTTGGAAATTGTCTAGTAACCTTACTATTTTTGAATATAATAAATTATTGAATATGTCCGGCTGGACATTTAATATAGATTCCAACTTTGATCTATATTTATTATTGCTTGGTTATCTGTGTTGAAATTTGGGACCATTGTTTTCTGTAACTACAACTAAACACCAACAAAACAGAAGTACTCATCATGGGCCCAAACCCCGACGCCTGGAGCGACACCTGGTGGCCCACCGCCCTCGGAAACCCACCAACCCCCACAGACCACGCACGCAACCTGGGAATCATCCTGGAATCCGAGCTCAAAATGGACCGCCAGATCAACTCTGTCTCATCTTCCTGCTTCCACACCCTCCACCTCCTTCGTAAGACCTTCAAATGGAACCCCCTCAAACACCGAAAGACAGTCACTCACGCCCTGGTCACCAGCAGACTCGACTACGGCAACGCACTCTATGCCGGAATAAACAAAAACCTCATCCGCAAGCTACAGAACATCCAGAACGCCACCGCAAGACTGGTCCTCAACCTTCCAAAACACTGCCACATCTCCCAGCACCTGCGCACACTCCACTGGCTCCCCGTCGAGGCGAGAATCACCTTTAAGATCCTCACCCACGCACACAAGGCCATCCACGGCACCGGACCAGCATACCTGAACAGCCGACTCAAATGCCACGCATCCCAAAGGACCCTACGATCAGCCCAGCTCTCCTACGCCGTTGTCCCCCGCACCAGAAAGACCAGATCGGGAGGCCACTCCTTCTCCTTCCTCGCGGCCAAAGCATGGAATGCCCTTCCGCTCCACCTCAGACAGACAACATCGCTCCCCATCTTCGCAAGAAACCTCAAAACCTGGCTCTTCGACAGACCCCCTCCTTGATGGAATGGAACCTGCACCCCCCCACCCCTAGCGCCTTGAGACCCTTACGGGTGAGTAGTCGCGCGTTAACAAACCCCTGATTGATTGATTGAATTATGGTTTAAACTAGTTTGATAATAATAAACAAATCCTTTTGGATTAATGTCGTATATGCATCTATATGTTTTATTCATATAGGTAAGAGAAAAGAAATGTTGTCGATTGTTGCTCAGTATTGGCATTTGTTTTGTTGTTTATATGATTGTGAGCACAGCACACATTGGCTGGGGCTGTCCGGTGTGAGGGACACTGGTGGGGCTGGGAGGCTTAGTGCTTCATCTTTACCTATTTCTTGTTCTCTTCTTTGCTTTACATTGAAAGACTTCTTTCTTTCATGTTGACGTCTTTGTTGTTCTGTGTAGAGCATCCTTTTAATTATTTGCAGTTAATATTAACCTGTGGATACCTCCTCTTGTTCTTTGTGTTGCATGTGACTGCCCATTCTGTAGATAGTTTCGTCTTCAGGTCATCTTATATTCGCTCGGTCCCTGAGATCCACTTGTAGCACGTAGGTAGTCACCAACTTGTCACCAAAATAATTGTAGTAACGAGGTCCACACAGGTAGGAAGTAGTTCAAGATGGTTTATTGTAGTAAGTTACAAGTTCTGTAGAGCAGCCTGACCAGGAGCAGCCTGCCTCCTGCTTAGCCCATTCTCAACTGTCAGTCTACTACTCAGGCACTTAACATTCCGAAGCTCATCATAACTTCAGCATTCCATGCAGCACACAGCACTACATACTGGCTGAGCAGGTGGTGAAAATGGCATAACATTACCATGAACAGGATACTACACCTATCCACGGATCTGATCCATTTTCTCTCCAAAATAGGATGCCATCTCTCTCTCTCTCTACGCTAGTCATATCAGAGGCCTGAGCAAGTGATCAGTCATCCCTTAACTTTTCTTTGTCTTCACCAAGCTTATGAACATTTTATATGAGGTCTGGCAATCCTGTTTAGGATCTCTTTATTTCCCAGCACAATGACTTATTGCCTCAGTATTGCTTCCAGTCCCAGGATCCAAAGGTATAGGCTGTGGACATTCTCTGATGTCTTTGGCTAGAGGTTTTGCTGTACACCTTCCCTCCTATTCCACTGAGCCAGTATTTTCTCATTGGTATTGATTCTCACCATTTTCTGGCTAAGAATGTCCCAGTTTTTTTCACTCAGGAAGGTGTTCTCCTATTTTTCTCCCTCCAGATGCTCACATTGATGACCTGACTCTTGAGAGAATATGGATTGCAGTGCATTGATGCAGTGGCATTTGGGGTGCAGAATTCACATAGACTTTCTACTTTGAAGGATGACAACCATCATTTGGCCACATTTAAGACCTCATGTTCTGTTTAGGGTGTACATGCTTGGGACTGCAAAGGAGTCTTTGTTCTTCATTTTTGTTTCGACAGTTGCTATAATGGTCTGTCAGTTTCTTCTGTGAAGGTTCAACAAGCAGCTATTAAGGAATTCAGAGAACTGTCGGTGGTTTGAAAGATCGGGAACCCTATACTTTCCAATTGTTCATAGGTTAATCTGTGGCTAATCCAATTTCCTAATCCAAGATCCTTTCATAAGACATTCATTTGATGTGTACGGCCGTGCAGCTTGCTGTGTTCTAACCTCTGGAAGAGATTTCTTTAATGTTTTTGTCTCTTAAAGTTTTGTTCCTTAGAACCATCAACTCAGCTAATTGATTGGGAGAACTAGGTTAGCTTATTCTCCACACTTCTTCAGAATTTTTTTCTGATGGAGTAGGTTTCAGATTGGATCCTAATGTGGGTCCAAATGTTCCCTTTTGACAAAATTTGGATTTAATTTTTTTTTACAATTAAGGTACATTCCGTGTTGTTGGCATGTTGTATCATATAAACATAGATCCAGTGCATACATTTAACATTTAGAAAGGTCGCTTCTCAACAGGGACTTACATAGTATTCTGTGAAAAGTCATTGATAACATTACAGTGTAGCTTTTCTTTCTCCCAGCATGGTTCTATCTGGACTCCACCTCATTAATATTTAATCATATATGACAAACATTTACCTAGAAAAAGCAAGTCACTCAGTGGCAATAGTGTTGTGGTCCGAGCCTGCAGAATATATGCACCTCACTATCCTTCTGCTACACTTCCCTCCTTGTATGCATGATCCTTTGATTGTTGGCCGTCAGTGTCAGCTCCTGCTCTACTATGTAGGTAATCTTTAAATGGTCCCCATATGTCGCAGGGTCAACTACGGATTGGCATCAAGGCATTAAGTGTGTCTGCATGTGTGTTATAGGAAGTCATGTCAGCGTACCATTCCGAAATTGTCGGTATGGGCCCCTCATCCAGTGCATCGCCACGCATCGCTTTGACAGCAGCATGCCCATTGCTACAAGTTTTCTATGCTGCTTTGGTACACCAGAGTCTAGTCACAATAGTGCCAATGTTGGGGAGTCTGGTGAAGCTCTCTCACCACCCTTAACCAAAATGCACGTATCTCAGGGTAGTGCCATGAAAGGTGACCAAACTCAGCCTTCCCAGCACTGCATCTCTTGCATTTGTCACCTCGCGTAGTCCATATCTACATAGTCGGGCAGGAGTGTAATATACTCTGTTAAGATATTTCAAATGCACTAGGCGATAGTTGCTGTTCTGTGATATAGTTTTAATCGCTGAGCAGCACTATGACCATTGTTAATCAGTTATTGTTACTCCTAGACCATTTTGCCATTCCAGCTTTGCCTTTCTATTGGCAAAGTCATTGCTCAGTCCCATTCATTTATACAATATTGAGACCCCATGGGCTGGGGAAGCAGCGTTCAATAGTTATGTCAGGGGGATTGTTTCTCGTGGCTCTTATCCGGACTCAACTGCACATGCAATGATTGATATGCTATGTGGCAATTATATCTAACGCTTAATGATATCTGAGATATTAAGTCTAGAACTTCTCTCCTGGGTCTTTGGGTTCTATCCTTAAAGAAGACTCCCATTTTCTGTATTTTTGCCTGATTTAGTGAACGCTTTACTGCACTATCTGTGCTCAGCGGGTACCAGGTACACAATTCTATGGGAAGTTTTGGCGAGTACAGCAGCGGAGCCTGATTTTTGTTGGCTGTTTTCTGGATTAGGTAGCTCACGGCACCTATAGGGTCAATTACTTAGAATTTGTGTTGTGCCCTGGTTAGCAGATAGCGTGGGATCACTATTAGAGCAGCAGCTTCCTTTTCCAAATATAGATGTGGTAGATCTCGTAGCCCATGAAACCAGTAATACGTGTGCATGATTTGCACAGCTCTGTAATATGCTTCTAAATCTGGAACATCCAGCACACCCATACTGTAGGGAAGGGTCAACGTGTTCCATCCTATGCAAGCTTGTTTCCCTGCCCTAGCTAGGTGGATTATAAGCATGCGTAGCGTGCTAAATGCCGTATTTGGAAGCAGTATCGGTATGTTAACAAACAAAAAGAGAAATCTAGGGAGAACAATATTTTCATAAGCGCTATACGGTCCAGAAGTTAAAAAGGCAGTTGTATCTAGTGTTCTATCGCTTCTGTCAGTCGTTGCACTGCTGTCCCGTAATTCTCCTTTATTATCACTTCAGGGACCGAGTGTATTTGTATCCCTAGGTATTGCACTGATTCGCTAGTCCACACTAAGGGGAGTTCAGTTTGAGTAGGTATGGTCAAGGCTGTGAGCGGGAATAACAGTGATTTCCCCCAGTTAACTCTCTGGCCTGAGTGGCCCCCTAAATAAACTACTACCCGCAGCACTAGCGTTAGGTTCTGCTCGGGATTCCTGACGTATAACAAAGTGTCATCTGCGTATGCTGAAATAATTAATTTGTAATTAGTGAGTTGGATGCCTCAAAGTGAAGGCTATTCGCATAAAGTGCATGCCATGGGTTCTGCCACTACCACATACAGGAGAGGGGAGAATGGGCATCTCTGGTGGGTTCTGTGTGTGATCGCTATTGGTGCAGAAAGTATCGGGTTCATATATAGTCGCACAGTGAGATTCAAGTACAGGGCTTGTATTAATTTAACTTAGACTTTTCCCATACCCACCCTGCGTAACACAGCTAGCACGAAAGGCCTTTCTACAGAATAGAATGCCTTTTTGGTATCTAAAAAAAATGCTGCTGCCTGAATCGCTGGGGCAATTAGAGTGACAGCGGCAAACAGAGTTCTAAGATTACCAGACAGATTTCATCCGGGAACATGCCCAGATTGTTCAGGTCCAATAATGCTTGGAAGTAGAGGGGCCAATCTGTTTGCTAGAATCTTAGCAAATAGATTTGCGTCAGTGTTTAATAGTGACAGGGGTCGATAGGAGGAGCATTGTTCGCAGGGTTACCTGGCTTACGTGTTGCTATTAGCATCGCTTCTCGCATGGTTCGAGGCATGATACCATTGAGTGCCATCTCTTCAAAGAGATTCACTAGATGGGGAACCAGCTTGTCTTGATATGCTTTATAGAAGGCCACAATTAGGCCAACAGTACCAGACGCCTTCTCGCTAGGCATCTCTTTAAGCACCATTGTTATTTTTCTGGGACGGAGGGGAGCTATCAGCTTTTCTCTATCATTGTTCTTGAGCCACTGCATGTTGATATGAGCTAAGTTATCTGAGTGTCTGTTCTTCCTCTGCCAGAGTGGAGCGAGTGTGTACAGTACCGAATAATATTGGCAGAACCTGTCAACCACTTGTATTGTGCAATTACTGAGCTGACCTCTACCACCTCGCACTCTGATGACTACATTTTTAGTTGTACTTGGTCGGGTCACAGTTGCTAGCGTGGCACCCAGTCTTTCCCCCTGTTCATATATCCTGGCAGTGGCATACTTTCCCGATTGGGTCCTCTTTTAGCGAGGTTTTAATCTGGGCCTGTAGGTCTGGATTTAACTCCTGCATCTGTTTTAATTCTAATATGTTCAGTTCCCCCTCTAGTTTCTGCAGTCACACTCAAATTGAGCACATCACTCAAGCATGTTTTGAAATCGCGAGACCGCGAATATACGCCTTAAAGGCTTCCCAAGCATGGACATTTTAGTAACACTACCTGTATTAGTGTTGAATTATTCATAAATTGTTTGTGCAAGGACATCATGGAACACTGGATCCAGTAGTGAGTATGGTGCCCCTGCGGGCTGCATATTTGTAACAAGCTGCTCTAGGGAGTGGTCTGAGTAGATTCAGGAAGGTGTTCACAAGCCTCTAGGCACGGATGCAGCGAGCGGGATATCAGCCAATAATCAATACACATGTGGGTATCATAGACAGTAGAATAGTGTGTGTACTCTCTGCCTTGGGGATTCATTTGTCCCCAGGCTTCCACTAATCCGCTGGTTTCCATTATGGCAGTAATGGCATGTGCCAACTCTGCACGTCTGCGTGTTGGGCCCTTGGATTTGTGCAATTCAGGATGTTAAAATGCAGTTAAAGTATTCTCCCCATATATGTGGCAAATGGCTGTATGCTATCCTTTTATTGTGCAATACGTGATAGAATTGCGGGTCATTGTAGTTTGAGCAGTATATGCCTATAAATAAGGCCTCGAAAGGGCCCTGTCTGAAGTGTACAATCACAAATCTGCCGTCTGTTTCAGTGTGCACCTTCTTAAGCACCAGAGTTGCATCAGGCTCATATCAACACTCCGCGCGCATGCAAGTTGAACCCAGCAGCCAAACGCTCTCCTCTCATTCTATGCTGCGTCAGAAGGCTGGTTTGGAGTGCTGGGTGCATTTCCTGCAATGTAGTCATGTCTATCTTATGTAACACTTGTCCCATACACACGCTGATATCATTGACATTAGTGTCTGATTATACATCTCATGTCTTTATCACATTCATGTAGTTAAGATAACACAGTGAGATCAATTATTCTTAAATGTTTTTCGAATAATGAGTCGTGGGGTGTTCTGTTGTTCTTTTATTTCATATGAAATTGCCCAGCCAACATGTGTTTCATCGTGGAAAGTATTCCAATCGACTTCTTCAGGGCTACAAGAAAGAATATTGCGCATGGGATCAACTGATCCAATACTGTTCCATAAAAGACTCAAAATTTGTGATAGTGAACACCCAGTGACTGTTTAGTTGAGAACATGTCGCACAACATTGTGACCAATTCCATAGAACGATATCAAAGTGAGCCTAAGTGTTGTCCCATAACCATAGCTCCAAACGGTGGGAAATCTTAACAAATCCCAATAGTGCCTCGCATTACATTAGTGCATTGTCTCCTTGATTCACAAACAAGTAAATAAAATATATCTGCTCATATTACCTCCCAAAGACCTTGGATTGCTAAGGAAGCTGAAATATTGTGGCATAAAATAAAAGCAAAAAACAGGGTGGAGGGACACGACCAAACAGTCATTTGTAATTTATTGCAATCTTTGTGTGGTATTCATGTTCATAATGGTCTAGTGCTATTTAGGCCGAATGTGATTATATTTAAATATTGTTTTTCCTACCTGACAACAAAGGGGATGAATTTGTCCCGTTCTATAAAATAAAAAATTAAGGGTTTCTTTTAAAACAGTGAATAATTCCACTGTCGACCTAGTCTCAAATACATATACCACAGCTGTCAGTGAGATGTTACTGACCTCCCCGCCAGTTCTACTTCCCTCCCGGCTGTGTATAAGTATTCCTTCATTTAAAATCGATTTATTATTACCCCAAGATTAGCAGCCAACCCTTCTCCCAACCCTTCCCCCCGCCAACCCCTAATCAACCAGAGCAGAGCCCCCCTACCGGAGTGGACCTTGACCCCCATCCCCAACTAGGCCTCTTCCCCCGTCACACCTCAGTTGGGCGACATGCCAGAGCTAGCGCCCCAGCCACCTCTGAACCCCTCTAGAATCGACACGGTCAGCAGCCCCTCGACCTCAGGGCTCAGCTCCTCCTGTCCCCTCCCCCCCCCGCTCCCCCAGACAAGCTGGTGCAATGCCTTGACCTGCTAGAAGCACAGCTCGGGACCCTAATTCATGGCCTAAAGGAAACACTTTCCACCCTAGGTAAAATACAGCTGTCAACCCCAGTCTTTGCCACCCCCCCACTCCTCTGCTAATGAAGAGAATGGACCCATTATCCCCCACCCAGTCCACGGCTCCCGCAGGCCCCCGGCCCTCACATATGAAACCCTGGGTAGTACCACGAACAGACAGACCCAGAAGAACTAATCCCATCCTTTCCCCCCAGGAAGCGACCACACTCGCCTCATCATACGATCACCCCGCCATCCCTTACCACAAGCTAGCTCCACACCCCCAGACTACGACTCCGCCCACCTTAGCTCAAACCCCGACTCTGATATCTCCACCCAAATCCACAATCCAAGTTATTACTGGTATGGGTGGGGACCCCCCCACCGCAGAGCCCCCAGACCTCCACAACACCTATCCTCTATACCTCGGGCCCTCCCTGACACTCAGAAACCTACAGAAGAACCGCGCATTAACTGCATGCTCATCAACAGCAGATCCGCCTCCAAACACGCTACTGACATAGCAGAAGGCATCCTCTCACATGACCTGGATGTAGCCTTCATCACGGAAACCTGGCTAAACACCCTGTCTTACCCCTCCATGGATATGCTGGTGCCGCCGGGTTTCTCAATCATCCACAAAGATAGACCTGAGCACCGAGGGGGTGGCATAGCAATCATTTACAAGAGCAACCTCTCCATTTTAGAATATCCCTCTTGCCTTTATAATTCCTTCGAATCCCTACCGGTCATCATCAAATCGCGTTTGAACAGCCCACTACACTGCCATCTCCTGTACCATCCTCCCAGTAACCACAATGAATTTGGAACACAGCTCTCGGACTTGATCATCCAATGCGCTCTCAGCAACGATACTAGCTTAATTCTAGGGGACCTCAACTTAAGATGGAATGAAACAAAAAACCCGCTCATCCAATCTCTGAATGGACTCCTGCTTGACAACGGTTTGCTCCAACACTGCCTAGAAGAAACTCACCACAGAGGAGCGATCCTAGATGCAATCATCTCGGACAAGAAATCAATTACTATTGACTACATAATTCCCGTTGACTGGTCCAATCACCACATTATTCTATTACATATCAACCTACCGGCCCTTCCCAGACTCCCCACTCTGGCTCCTCAGAAATGGGCCAGGAATACATCCCGAGTCATTCGCGACAAACTAGAAGAAGGGCTCAGCACGCTCCTTCCAATCGAAGCAGAGCACCTCTCAACCTCCAAACTTACCTCACTCTACCACTCTGACCTGATGTGTACCTTGGACCGGCTGGCCCCCCTGAAACTAAAAAAAAACAGAAACACCCCCTCTAGGTCTTGGTTCAACACTGACACCAACGAGGAAAGAAGACACCTCAGAACCGTAGAACGAGCTTGGAGGAAGAATCCCTCCACCCTCCATCGTGATCAACTCAAGGCAGCACGCAGAAACTACAACAAGCACATCAAGAATAAAAAGTCATGGTTCTTTTGCCATGCCCTAGACAACGCTAAAAATCGCCCCAATGAACTCTTCAACATCATTAGGATCCAAACCTCCAAACCGTCAACTTCCAAGATGACGGGGTCAAAATCGCTCTGTGACAACTTTTCTAGCTTTTTCAATTATAAAATCACCAAAATAGATCTGGCTCTCAGCACTGACCTCGCCTCCCTCAGGGGGACCTCAACACTAGCAACAATCAGCAACTCCCCAGTGAGCACTCCTACGCTTTGGTCCTCCTTCCGTCCCATACAGGAAGATGAGATAATCAAGCTGATAGCCGCCGCTAAACCCTCATCTCACTCCCTAGACCAGCTACCCTCGAACCTGATGAAAGACATGAAGAGTACCCTAGCCCCAATCTGGTGAAAGATAATCAACAGTTAACTGAGCACGGGACTCATTCCTGACTGCCTCAAAGTAGGCCAAGTCATTCCGTTACTAAAAAAACCAGGTCTGGACATTGAGGACATGAACAACTTCAGACCGGTGTCAAACCTGCCGCTCCTATCCAAAATTCTCAAAAGATGTGTTCTCCCTCAGTTAACCCTACACCTAGAGAACATCAAGCTACTAGACCCTCATCATTCAGGATTCAGAAAGGGATGCAGCACCGAAACCGCAATCCTAAATGTCCACATGTCTCTCGACTCCGACCAATGCAGCCTTCTCATCCTACTTGACCTATCGGCCGCGTTTGATACAGTTGATCACACCTTGCTCCTCAAAGCCCTCCAAGTGCGAGCAGGCATTGAAAGGATGGTACTAAAATGGTTCACCTCATTCTTTCACAACCGCTCACAAAGAATAAAAATCAGTAACTTCGAGTCCGACTCCCGACCCGTCAGCAGGGGAGTCCCACAAGGGTCAGTTCTCTCTCCTCAACTCTTCAACGTATACATGGAACCCCTCACCACACTGCTAAGGAAGTCTAATATTCCCTTCCACCTCTACGCAGACGATACACAACTCTACCTGGAAACCACCTTGATCGAAGACATCCACAGACTGAACGTCACGCTCAAAGAGGTCCAACAGTGGCTCTCAATGAACCACCTCAAACTCAACCAAGAGAAAACAGAACTTCTTCTCATCTAAAACAGAGACAAAAAAAAACAAATCGAGGAATGGCTCAAAGCCTTAGACGCCCTTAATGGGGCTCTCACGCCAATGGACTCGGTAAAATCCCTAGGGATTACCCTTGACCCCAAGCTGGCCATGAAAAACACATCTCAAATGCCGCAAAATCTGCGTTCCTAAACCTGAAGCTACTGTACAGAATAAAACCCTTCCTTCCTCCAAAAGATCTCAAACAGGCCACACAGGCGCTGGTGCTTTCCAGAATTAATTATGGAATCGCAACTTTGACCGGTTCAGCAAAATCACACCTAGGTCCCTTGACCACGACCCTCAATGCCGCAGCAAGAATGGTCACAGGAACGAAAAAATGTGAGCACATCTCGCCGGCACTTAGGGAACTGAAGTGGCTTCCTATTGACCAACGAGCCAGCTTTCGCACAGCTTGGCTCACGTATAAAGTCTTGCACAAAGGCAAACCTGAATATCTGGCCGCCAAACTCAAAAGGGCCGGTCAGTCCAGGAACCTCAGAAGCTCCAACACGCTTCTACTCATCCCACTAAGAGCGTGGAAACTCACAACCGCAACTAAATCCTTCGCGGGTAATGCGCCCAAAATTTGGAATTCCATCCCACACCACATCAGACTGACCACCTTCTTCCCGAAATTCAAGATACTTCTCAAAGCCCTCTTCCTAGAGCGCTCTCGACTGTAAAGGGGAACCCAGTAAGGACGTGAGGAAGGTTTACTACCAAAACCTCACCAACGGGAGTCATGTTCTGCAACTGTTATCATTCTGCCTCTGAGTTGTTATACTAAAGATGTTTTTGTTTTCTTCTCTGCTCTCGTTTCCGTTCAGAACTTGTTTGCTCACAATTTGTACATGCTGTGAAGTGCTCTGATACCTTCGGGTCCAGCTAGCGCTATACAAAACTTCAATAAATAAATAAATAAATAAATAAATTATTCCTTCCATTGCCAGTCCTCAACTTTACCCACCAGTTTATCTTTTTCCTCCCCCTGAGCTTGACCAAACTTTCGACTTGCTTCGGCCTTTATCAACCGCTCCTCCAATAAGGCTATATTTTCTTTCTCCAGTCTGACCAAGCCTGCCGCCGCCCCCTTCAGCATCCCTCTCAGCCAGGCTTTGAGAGAGTCCCAAACCAAATGAATGGGCGCAGACTCTAAGTTTTGGTTAAAAAAGGCAGCCAAGTCTAGTTTAATTTTCTCTATAACACCAGTTTGTGAGAGCAATCTTCTGTTCAATGTCCACCACCTGACTGAGGGACTAGATGGGAGTTCCCTACTTAGTTTTATTGCCCCATGATCTGATATATGAATGGGCAAATATTCAATTTTCTTGACTTATCTACTTCTGAAAGATCCATAAATACATAATCGATCCTAGAAAAGTGGCCAATCTTTTTGCTAAAAAAGGAATAGTCCCTTGCATTTCCCTTTTTCTTTCGCCATACATATAGATTTAGATTATCTAGCATAGCGGAAAGGCAAGCTCTAAGTCGAGGCGCATTAATTTGAGTACGGGGTGAGGATCTATTCAACGTATTATTTAGTAGTAAATTAAAATCCCCGCCAGTTATCAATGGTGCCTCAAACGCAAGCAGAGAAGAACAAAGACTGTTCAAGAAGCTAACCTCATCCTCATTTTGACCGTAATAGCTAAGCCAGCGTATAGGTGCTAGTACGGGTTTTTATTACTGCAACCACCCAGCGCCCTTTATTATCCACCTGCGTTTTACCCAGTTCTATTCCGGAGTTTTCTTTTATAACTATTGCAACTCCTTTAGAACAACATTGCTGATCTGTAGCTATCACCTTATTTACCCATTTCTGCGTATTAAATAATGCTAAGCACTCTGCCTTCAGAAGATGAGTCTCCAGGAGCATAAAAACATTTGTGGAGGTGTTTTCTAATATTCTAAAACAAGTCGATGTCTCCTTTTAACTCTAAGTCCATTTACATTCCAACATAGTATGCCCAGATGCTCTCTTCCTATAACCATATTCCTATCGTCCTTCTTCAGTCTTTCTAGTTCTCCTACTTTCAGTACTGTCAGCTATATCGAAAGAGGACCCTTTTTCCATCTTTTGTTTTTCTCTGTTGAACTGCGATTATAAAACCTTCTCCAGAATTATGAATGCCCAGTTAAGTAAAATCACAGGGGCTATAATACATGAAGATCAGAAGGGCTTCTTCCCCGGGTGTCTGATGAAGGATCTTGTTACACCCTTAATGACGCAATAGATTTGGCAACGGTTGGTAAAGTTCCTCTAACAATTATAACGTTGGATGCTGAAACTGCCTTTGAACGTAAATTGGTGTTATTTCTCTAGTGTATTGAAGGCTTTTGGGTTTGATTGCACCTTTAGAGATCTTCTTCGAAAAATCTATAGTGAACTGTGAGCCCAAATCTTAGTAAACGGAAACCTCTCAGCTCCAATATCAAGAGGGGGTGGTACTAGACAAATGCAAAAACAACATGTGATGGGCAGAATGCAGAATAATGTCATACATTCACCCCAGCACAGAGATCTGGGCCTAAATCCATCGTTTTTTTGCTCACCATGCCTTTCCAGTTTGAACCCAGCCATATGGAAATCAGTCTTGACCCTGTGCCCCATGGGAACAGTCCAGCCTGAACTGTCAAGCCAGGTCCAACCTGGACTAGAAACAAGCATCCAAAGACCGGTTTCGGGCTTTCAGCCCTCATCAGCCTGGATAACTTGATTCCAGTGGCATAGAGAGCATGGGACTCACATCTGAGCATACCCGTCCCACTCGGGGTGACAAATGCAAAAACAACAGGTGATGAACAGAATGCAGAACAATGTCATACATTCACACCAGTACAGAGACCTGGGCCTAAATCCATCGTTTTTTTGCTCACCATGCCTTTTCAGTTTGAACCCAGCCATATGCAAATCAGTCTTGACCCTGTGCCCCATGGGAACAGTCCAGCCCGAACTGCCAAGCCAGGTCCACCCTGGACTGGAAACAGGCATCCAAGGACCGGTTTCGGGCTTTAAGCCCTCATCAGCTTGGATAGCTTGATTCCAGTGGCATGGAGAGCACGGGACTCACGTCTGAGCATACCCGTCCCACTTGGGGTGACAAATGCAAAAACAACTGGTGATCTACATAATCGTTTCTCATTATGCGCAAATGGCGTGTGGATCTTACCTATCGTTAGTTCAAGGTGGAGATCAGTGGTCGAGTCCATAGTGTCCCAATGCACTTCTGTAGTAAATAATCACTGCAACTGGTGAGTATTTGTCAATTGTAAATGTTGTGGTAACCTCTAGTCTGCAGCATAAATAAAAACTCCCATTCCCTTTTCCCCAGGTTAATCTAGGATGGCATTATCTTACCTGTTAGAACTGGGAGGGTCTAGTTGGCAATGATATACACCTTTGACCAAATAGGGACCCTTGCTTCTAAGTCAGGGAAAGGGGATTACACTACTAGATAACCCCTGCTCACCCCATGGTAGCTTGGCACGAGCAGACAGGTTTATCTTAGAGGCAGTGTGTTAAGCATTTGTGAACACATACAGTAATACAGTGAAAACACTACAAATGGACACAACACAGGTTTTAGAAAAATAAGTATTCTTTATATAGACTTATCACAAGACCATAAATGACAAAATTTCACAATACTGTACTCAATAATAATTCTTCAAGATGGTCGAAATGGTTCAAAAATAGGTTATTCACTTAAAAGCAGTTGTTATCACGACATCAAGGTCAAAGAAATCCCAAAGTACGGCGCCGACCGCGAGGTGCGTGGCATCGGGCCTGGAGTCAAAACAGACCCACAGAGAACAGTACCTGGGAAACGTGAAAACAAAGACAGCTCACAGCATCGGGGAGGTGCGGCGTCATTGGCGCTTTGCTGTGTTGGTTCCTTACTTCGGGGGAGATGATGCGGCGGTGTCCTGGATGCTTGCGCAGGCAGGGGAGGCATCGGTTCCGGACCGGAGAGGAGGTGACGTCACGATGGCGCCGAAACCACGGTTCCGTATGATGTCACGATGTCGATGGATTCTTGACCACCCACGTCCACGATCGGCTACGCGATGATGTCGGCTTCGGAGTTGATGCGGCACAGCAGCAGGCGTCGGGCTGGCGTCGCAAGTCGGAGCAGCGCTCACGGCTATGGCAGGCTTACGATGTCATTTGATGACAATGATGTGGCACGGCTGCCGGCGTTGGGTCTACGTTGCAAGTCAGAGCAGCGCTCACGGCTTCGATGCAGATGATGGCGTCGCTCACCTGCGTCGGTGTTGCAGAATTCCTTCTGTACCAGCTAGAATAGCAAGTTCCAGACGCAGGTAAACAGAAGGGGTGAAGTCTGGTATCCCTGAGACTTCGGTCAGGAGGCAAGCTCAAATCAAGCCCTTGGAGTAATATTCTGCAAGATGATGAAAGTCCTTTAGAAGTTCCTTCTCCTCTCCTTGGCACTGAAGACACCACTGTATGCCAACCCAGCAACACAGCACACTGGCAGGGGGCAGTACAACTCCTACAGTTTCCTTGATTCTTCTCCTTGGCTGAGGTTCATCTTGTTGTTCTAGAAATGATCTAAAGTCTTGGGGTCAGGACCCATTATTTATACTAGCAAATCCTTTGTCCTATGAAGGCAGAGGGTACTGTACCAGTCCAAACCAGTTCTGTGCGGTCCTGGAACACTTTATTGACGAGACTCCTTCTTTCCTTTGACAGTGTGGGCCAGAGACATCAGATGCACCACGGGAGGTGGAGCCAGCATTGTGGAAGGCAGGCACAGCGCTATTCAGACCCAGGTGCTACTCCTCCCACCCACCTACATCCAGAAAATCTATTCAGCCTTGTGCTGACTCACCCTGTCTCCTGGAGTCTCCCAGCCCCATGCCACTTACAAAACCAGACACACAATACACAAGTTAGCAGAGACAGGCTGGATGGTTAGGCAAGAAAATACCTACTTTCTAAAAGTGGTATTTTCAAACACAGAATGTTAAAACCAACTTCACTACAAGATACATTTTATCAGTCTGAGTTCAGGCATACAAAATTCGAATGTCTACCTATTTCCCTGAGTCAGTAAGATTATAAGATGTTATAGTCAAACTGCCCATTCAGGCCTTTGGGGAACAGGTAGCCTTACAATAGTGAAAAACAAAAATGGCTGTAATTCACTATTAGGACATGGCACATACCTCAGGTCATGTCTTACCTTATACTTACAATGCACCCTGCCTTTCCGCCTACCTTAGGGGTGTCTGATATAAAGAAAAGGGAAGGTTTAGGGACTGGCAAGTGGGTGAGCTTATCAAGTCGACAAGGCAGTACCAGACTACACACACTTTACAAGTTGCTCCTGTGGGTGGCACAACCAGTGCTGCAAGCCCACCAGCAGCATTTGATTTACAAGCCCTGGGCACACATGGCGCACTGTACTAGGGTCTGACAAGTAAATCAAATAACCCAATCATGGAGTCACTAATCAAAACATCAATTTAACATAGGGGGCACTTGCACTGTGGCACAGAATAGCAGTGACACAGGGCCCAAAGCATCTAAACCAGCAAAACAGATCAAAAACAGAGGAGGCAATCAGGAAAAAAATGGAAGGGAGACTCACACCAATGATACCAGGTATAACAAGTGTCCCCTCCAGCTGAAATGTGGGGAGAACTACCCATTGTGATCAAAAGGTTGGATAAGTATTTTTAAGTTCTGCATGGCCTGGCAGTGAGGAACCCGTAAAGTCATGTTTCACTATTATGAGACCTACCTTAACCACAGGATAACATTGGGTTGTGTTACAACATTTAATAAGTGCTACATTCTGATAGGGAACAGGTAAGCATTTCATGTTTGCTGGATGCGCAATTGTAATTAAAAATCCTCTATAAAGTTGAAATCCGATTTCAAGTTACAATTTCGAAACTACCACTTTTGGAAAGATTTCGTAGAGAGGGATAGGCCACCATACGGTCAAAAACGTGCATTGTTCTGAAATCATTCATTCAACACTTTTTTCATAAGAGCAAGTAATTTAATTGTCTTAATATTTTTAGGCTTATTCTGATTTCATATTATTCAAAGGCATTTCAAAAACGCCTTTTCATATTGAACGGACCTTGTATATGTATGAGGTACATCTCTGCAGCACTCTGTGGCTGCACAATAGATTTCAAATTTCCAAAACAACTTTTTTTTAACAAGATAATATCAAACAAAATATGGGTGAAAAACATTACACCTCTTAAAGTATATATCCAACATCAACAAAGATATACATATCCATGTTGCATTTACACCAGGTAAATGATGTCATTGCTAATGAGGTCTTTATTATTCGTCTCCTTCATTACCTCTTTTTTTCAAGTCCAGCTATAGGGGTTATCTAGCACATTTTTTGACGGTAGACAAACAATTTCTTTTTTCAGGATGTCCTACATGCGGTTGTCTCAATGTTTGTAAATAACTCCCCATGAATGGTCATTGACGTGTTGCGTTTCAAACCTCACATTTCTATTTGGATTCTCATCAGGACCTGACTGGTTGGTTGGTTCTCTAAAGTAATGAATAGAATGAATGTTTGATTCCTGTCACTCTATTTATATATGGACTATAGTCGCCCTTCACATGAGTTAAAAAATGCTTTTTACCTTAAGCTTCCTGTCAAGCCTTTTACTTGCCATATTCAGTGAGGTCTCTAGTGGGCTCCACTCAATTCCATTTACTTGTGAGATGTTTGTCATTCCTATTGTGTGACTGCTCCTTTTATTCTGTAAGAATAGTAGAGAATATTTTCATTAGAGGCTGCCGTGGGTGTTCAGACTTCATGTTTTTGGCAAAACCTTTGAAATTAGACTTCAATCCTCTGTCTAATGCATTTAAAAACAATGTCTCGTTTCTCCAGCTTTTTACTTTGTCTGCACATTTATTTGTACTTCAAAAGCTGTCTGTGGTTAGAGTGTTCCGCTGTGTGTTCAGATCGTGACCTTGCTACAATTCACTTACCGCTATATGTATCAACAAACCATTTTGCATTTCCTAAATAGCGAATTTTAAGGAATCGCTATTTAGCAAATGCAAAACGGTATGTATGTACAAAATCGCTTTCCAATAGCGATTCCTTAGCATTCCTTAATTTGAGATTAGCAAATTGTCAATCGCAAATTACCCCTTCATTTCCATGGGCCAGGAGGCCCATAGGAATGAAAGTGCAATTTGCAATTAGCAATTTGCTGATCGCAAATTAGGGATGTTTCCAAGGGTGCAGGGGTGTCTCAGGAACACCCTGCTGCACCCCTGAAAAAGACATTTGGGGGCATATGGCGCACATACATGCCCTAAGGGCATGTATGGGCGTCATATGGCACCTTTGGTTTTTATCAAAAAAGATTTTTGATAAGAATTCGCAAATTACCACCAACTAGAAGTTGGTGGTAATTTGCTAATCCTTAATGGCATTTATTGCATTTTATTTGTTTGATACATTGCATTTAAGGAATCGCAAAATTTGCAATTCCTTAAGTGCAATCGCAAAATAAGGATTAGCAAATTTTGCTATTCCTTATTTTGCATCAAACTAGTTTGATACATTCCATTTGTCTAATTAGCATTCGCAAAGGCCGAAATTCGCAGAATTTCGGCCTTTGCGAATGCTAAATAGCTTGATACATATAGCGGTTAGATCCATCGCGTAATTATTTTCAGCGCCGTGACTCAATACATTGTATTTCTTAGCTCGTCTGCCTAATCTTCCATAATAATCTGTGTCCACGCTTTACATTTGTTATGCAGCTGACTTGTGTTTTTTAAGATAAAAGTGGTTTAAAGCTTTTTACTAAGCTTGGGATTGCATTTACTGTGAGGGTTTTCTGCGCCCTGGGTGGATCTTTGGTGTTCTCTGGCCGCCGTGTGTTTTTTTTTGGCCTATACAATAGAAAGCCTACTTTTTCAGCCAATTGAATGCTGGTCATCATAGTTGGAAATATGGTATGGCTTCAGGAAATGTTTCTTCTTTGAATAAAGTCAACTCACATTTTTAAATCGGATGTATTATCCTCCCAGGTTAATGCTACTTAATGTGGATTTTATTTTAAATGGTAGGCAGCTTGAAAAAAGTTCTTAAATTTCCATGTATTTCAGGTACGGCAAACTTTGTTCTGTATCTTATTGATGGTGTAATATCACCAGTTTTGACAATTGTTGTGTTCATAATCTGTGTAGTTCTGTCATTTTGTTGAGTCCTTTGGTCACTGTATTAAATCACAGTATGAGATGTGCTTCTTTCTGCATTTAAGAGGCTTCAAGGTCTGCTTGTGGATTTGGTTGGGTGACCCATAATGCTGTCCATTGAAAATTGCTTTCAGTGTGTCCATTAGTGATGAAATGATTAACAATCATGACTGCCTTTATCTTTATGTGGGACGTATACTGGATGATTCTTTGTCTTATTGCTTGATTGGTTTTGCATATGTACAATTTTTTGAGCTAGGGCATATGATTCTGTTTACCACATTTTTGGTGCGGAAATTGGAGAAAAGAGTAAGCTTCCATTTTATGATGGTATTCTTGTATGCTGTACCCTCTATCTTTTGTCTGCATGTGACACAATTTCAGCATTTCTGGTGGCCTTCTAGGGGCTTCATGTTCCATTGAGCTACTTTTTGAGTACTACAAGCCCTTACTAGTTGTTTTCCAAAGCTTGCATGTTTTTTCTTGGCAAATAATGGACAGCCACATCCAAATTTAGAGTCCTTAATTAGATG
This sequence comes from Lissotriton helveticus, assembly GCF_964261635.1. Classification (NCBI taxonomy): domain Eukaryota; kingdom Metazoa; phylum Chordata; class Amphibia; order Caudata; family Salamandridae; genus Lissotriton; species Lissotriton helveticus. The sequence goes on along the minus strand of NC_136057.1, from coordinate 1,229,386,003 downwards.
CCAATGGCTCCATATTATAGTCTTGAAATTGTTTGTCTGTGGGCAGTATGTAGAAACACAGATTAGATTTTTTGGCTGTGTTGTTTCTTTCTTTACTAGTAGGCATTCTCTTGGTCAGTACCAAGCTCTCTTTAGTGAGTGCTTCAGTAGAACGTTGGCATTTTCCTGCCCTAAACTATTTATTGCCTGCAGCCTCTCCTGGGTCACATGCCTGGGTGTAGTAAGCAGTTGGACTTTGTATGTTTCTCCCAGACATCCACACCATAGATGGATTAGGTATGCCTGGAAAGGCCAACAACTGGCAGGATGGGGGGTTGAACTGGGCGTAGCCCAGTTGGCAAATGAATAGGCTGCATTCTGCCTCCACACAAAGGTTTTGTCACCCCTTCATTGTTTAAATATTCAGTTTGGAGCAAGGGCAGGGGAGTCAGAAATCTTCAAGCATCGCAAAGTAAATTCTCATGAAACCTCTCCTACTTCAAAGAAGGCACCAGGAATAAAAATAGGACAACCAGACCCATTTTTTAGTTCACTTCTTGGACCTGCAGAAGAACTTTCAAAGGACTGCCTGCTTCTGTGGCCTGCTATGTACTCCACAAGACTGCTTTGCTGCACCTGGAAGGACTGCTTTGCTGCCTGGAGCCTGCCTTCAGCCCTCAGAGACCTGCCCTGCTGCTTGAGCCCTGCTTCATCACCTACACGCAAGACTACCAGGGTGACTGTGAGGGCTAGTTTGACAGTCTTTTGTTCAGGGCCTCAGGAACAGAAAATGCTCCCTCCATCTTGAACCCACGCCTGGGCCCAGCCTGAGTGAGTCCTAACCACCCAAGTGGTGCCCCCAAAGTCAAATGACCCTTTGTGGTGGTGCTAAATGTGGCCATATAGCAAAAATCCAAAACTAGGCACTTTAAATATTTTGACTAAATAATGCACTGAGAACCAAGGGAAGACCAGGACCAAACTGCTCTTCTGCCCACTAAAGACGTATCGCCGGTAGGTGCACACAGCTTCCAGGAACGCTTGTTGGTTACAGCCTCGTCCCACTGAACATTTTCGACTTCCAAAAAGTGACTAAGTCCTAATAGGGAAATCTTCACCACTACTTCGCCCAGTGGCTCCCCGACGACGACGCTTCCTTCTCGGACACCATACTAACCGGGCCCAATCCACTTTTTGTATCAAACCCATGCTCTATCGCAGTCGGGCATATTTTTTTTACTTTGACTCGGTCTCATGTGACTCTATGGCCATGGTTGGTGTTTTTCTCTTTTAGGAGCTAGATTGCACCTTATAGTTAAAAATTAATAGCACCGGTTCTACTGATTAGATTTTTGCCAATTTGTTAACATGTTCTCTATCTTTCTAAATTGGTGTGGTATTTTTCTTGGGTTGTGTTTTCACTTTATTACAATTTATGCACTGCATAAATACTTTACACATTGACTCTAAGTTAAGTCTGACTGCTTTGTGCCAAGCTACCAGAGGGTTAAGCACATGTGACTTTAGCAACTTTAGTGGTTCACTCTGGCAGGGACTGTGGCTGTTGCTTGAAGGGGTGACATGCCAATCAGTTAACAACCCAATTTTTCACATGGGTTATTTTATGGCTCCGCCCCAAGTGACAGTGGGGAGGTGGAGGGATAAACAACATTATTTCAAAATATATACAGGTAACTGAAGCCTGTCTGAGAAGTTAATTAACTAACTAAGTAAGGAATGGAATGAACAAGATCTCCTCATGAGCAATGGTGATTACAGCTAAATAAACTGGACATCACTCAACAGAAGCTAATTTTCCTAATTTTTTAATACTCCTAGAAACTGAACTTCCCAAACAAGGCTTTAGCTACCCCCAAGAACCATATGGGAGCAAGCAAAGGTGCATCCTACTAATCTGACTACACTCTTAATCCTAATGCAAATGGAACTACCCTCGGTTATGTTTTCCTACATCTTTCTGCACTCTGACGTAGTCTAGTTGATATGCATATATAAAAGAGTAACATTAGTAAAGAAATATATTAATCAATAAATAATGTGTAAAAAAAGAGAATAAAAACAACATCCCACTTTTCTGATTTTTGCAGCCGTTACGGACCGGTATTTGGATTTTGAGATGTAGGTGGGTCGAAATTTACAGCCTCGGTATATTTACCGATTCGGTACATTTACCACTTCGGTATTTTACCGAATCGGTAAACATACCGATTCTGTAAATCCATATGTAGATGACACTCCTGAGAGTGCCACAGGCCCTTAAGAGTCGGTATTTTACCACCCAATCCTATTGGGTGGTAAAATACCGAATTCAGGTGTGCATGCACATCTGTGGGCATGTATGTGTGCCACATGGCACACAAGCCTGTAGTTGGGGTGCTAGAGGGTGTCAAAGTGACACCCCCTGCACCCTTGCAGGATTTGGTATTTACCGATTCTGTAAATACCGATTCTGTATTTCCCATTGATTCCTATGGGCTTCAAGGCGCATAGGAATCAATGTGAAATACAGATTCAGTATTTACTGAATCGGTAAATACCGACTCATACAGAATCGGTAATTTTTTACCTACATTTGCCTCCTTCAAATTTACCGACTCTTAAATACCGATTCGGTATGGGTCGGTATTTAAGAGTCGGTAAATCGAAATTACCTACATCTGGCCTTTGAACTCTAAAATGCTCATAAAAGCCCAGTCTCTTCATAATATATCCACTACTTGAATTTACTATTCATCTTCCTGCACACTCCCTATGCCTTGCCTTGTAGCATTAATCAGCTCCTTGAAAACGGCCATACTACTACGTTTGCGATTTATAAATCTCATTTACACATAAATACATGTGCAGTAATGGGCTTTGTGAAAATTGCTCTCACTTCTTAGACAAAGGTATATGCATTATGTTTCGGGTTCAGCCCAAAGCAGCCCTGGCAAAAATATTTAAACAAACATTAGCAATACCAATATGTCTGGCTTTAAAAGAATGTTAAATGGCAATGTGAAGCATTAGAAGTAAATAACATGAGAATAGGCATGTGTTTGTGTGGAAACAATTAACTGTATAATTATATTGGTGTATTTTAAAAGATGAAATGAAAGTTATACTATCAAACCAGACCTAAAAATCTATTTAAGTTAATGACTGGCCTACCATTTGTGGTGCTGCCAGAGTAAACCAACATAAATTATCTAGTTATCCAGGACCCTTTAGCAGCATTCAATTGTCATGTGTGTGTGCTCCTCAAAGTTCGAACTTAGGCACCTGTATAAATAATGAAAATGATCACAGCTAAATGGAAGAGAGTACATTTGTGTGGAACCTCAGAAACTACTGCCCAATCAAAACATGTACTCCTGGCTTCCCACATGTGGGCGGAGCCAAAGCCCCTATCTAGGGACACTTATATAATGGTCCTGTGACGGCTGTGCTGTCAAGCCAGACCACAATCATGTTCCCATCCTCCTCTCTCTCTTCTTTGGACTTTCCTCTCTCCCCCCTCTCTCTGTCTCATTATCTTTCTCTCCTCTATCTCTCCTAAAACACTTAGGGCCAGATGTAGGTGGCCATTTACCGGCCGGTAATGGCCGATTTCGGCCGTGACTGACCGGTAAATGGGTTATTGGGATGTAGGGGGCCAATTTTTACCGAATCGGTATTTTTACCGATTTGGTAACTTCTAGATGTAGGTGGGACTTTTCTGAGTCCCAAAGGCCTTTCAGATTCGGTATTTTACCACCCAATCCAATTGGGACGTAAAATACCGAATCCAGGTGTGCATGCACATGTGTGCATGCACACCTATGCCATGTGACAGACAGACATGCCCTTAGGGCATGTCTGTGTGCCACATGGCACACATGCCTGTGTTTGGGGTGCTAGTGGGTGTCAAAGTGACACCCCCTGCACCCTTGCTGAAATCGGTATTTACAGAATCGGTAAATACCGATTCGGTAATGCCCATTGATTCCTATGGGCTTCAATGCCCATAGGAATCAATGGGCATTACCGAATTGGAATTTACAGAATCGGTAAATACCGAATCTTAACTATTCGGTATTTACCGATTCTGTAATACCTACATCCCCCCCTCTATTTTACCACTTCTTAAATACAGAATCGGTAAAATTCGGTATTTAAGAAGTGGTAAAATGAAATTACCTACATCTAGGCCTAAATGTGCCAGCTGCAATTGACCTGGGCGAGCTGAAGAAAATAGCAGAGGTGCCAACAATGTTCTGAATCTCATTCACATACACGTGTTTTCTTCTTCCAAAATGTTTCCTTTATATATTTATCAAGAGTCAGTGGGTTTTCCTTCCACGTACTGTGTACTGTTTTCACACTTGCGGGTTCTCGGCTGTTGCTTGTCTGATAGCTACCTGAAGGAGTTCTTGAATTTTTTATGAATGTAGGCTTAACGTTTCCAAACAGCCTTCCTGGTCCTTCAAGTATGGTGTTTTATTAATAATTGTGAAAAAATGAACTACAAACTAAACCCATAAAAATCACTACTCTTGAGTGAGTAGAACATCTATGTGATGAAGGCAAAAGGTTGCCAACTACATCATATCCTTTTGCTTTCAACACACACCTTTCTGAGATATATGAGCAGTGCTGCATGAGACAGTAACATATCTTTATTCCCCACAAAAGTCCACCGATAATTGCACAGGCTAATTAAGTGCAAAAAAACATTGGGCCACCGCAAAAATGTCATTCTTCTATTCACATGCTATTACGGACATTGTTGCAAGATTGAATGGTATCCACTATCCAAGCAATCTATTTACTTTGGAAATTGATGGGCAAAATTACACAAGGCTAGTGGAATCTGCACAGTCTGGCTAATGATATAGGGCCAGATGTAGGTGGCCAATTACCGGTCGGTAACGGCCGAATTCGGCCGTTACCGACCGGTAATTGGAATTTGAGATGTAGGGCCCTGTATTTTAATTTACCGGTAAATTTACCGATTGGTAAATTTACCGATTCTGTAAAATACCGAATCGCTATTTTTACCGATTCGGTAAAATTGATATGTAGGTGAGACTCTTCTGAGTCCCACAAGCATTACAAAATCGGTATTTTACCATCAAATTCTATGTGATGGTAAAATACCGATTCCGGTGTGCATGCACATGTGTGCATGCACACCTGTGCCATGTGACAGGCAGACCTGCCCTTAGGGCAGGTATGCCTGCCACATGGCACCCGAACCTGTTTTGGGGGTGCTAGAGGGTGTCAAAGTGACACCCCCTGCTCCCTTGTGAAAATCGGAATGAATGGGCATTACCGAATCGGTATTTACCGAATCGGTAAATACCGACTTTTACCGATTCGGTAAATCAACATCTGGATTTACCTAAATCTCGGTACTTCTATTTTACCGATTCATAAATACCGAATCGGTAAAATTCGGTATTTATGAGTTGTAAAATAGAATTACCTACATCTGGCCCATAATGTATTCAAATTTAAAATCTGTTTTCTGAATATCGTGTCGTTTCTCTTGTGTCCGGTCTATTAGTAAACGGTCATTGGCTAAACAACTCCCAAAACATATAATAGGCTACTGCAAACAGGTCTGTCCATTTCGAATACACTGATTTGGGATTCATGCTCCAATGTGTAAGCATATGCCCATGAATTAATGAACACATGCAAATGAGTTCCTTTTATTACACCTTTGCACGCAGGTTGTAGTAAGGAAAATCATGTATTTGCTTCTTGAACATTGACAGCTTGTGAAGTTGCTGGTTCACGTTTGCAACATTGACAGCTTGTGACGTTGTTAGCTCACGCTTCCGTACACTCTCCTCCTAACGTGCCAGAACGCTGTTGTGATAGGATGGATGTTTCTCGTGGTGGTCACATTAGCACTGATGTGTTCATACAGGCAACATGTTTCCCTACTGAATAGATCCCACGAGACAGAGGTGGAGACCTCACGTCACAGGCGGGATGATCGGATGTGACAACCCGCCTCCGTGCCTTAGCAACAAGCACAGGTGTGTGCGCTGAGGACCAGGAGGCAATTAGGGATCAGAGCTTCGAAGACGTCATCTACAGAGCCCACTGCTTTATTATATTCTCATGATTTACTAGCCCGAAAGGGAAGCACATGACTCCGTTTTTAATCGTGACTTTGTGAGAATAATTAACGATCTTGACACTGACAGTGAAGAGGAGCTCGGGGATCACTTGAAAATGTCGATGCCATGAGCTATACCTATCATCTTTTTTACTCCATTCATTACTGCTCATTTTCTTTCAGGCTAAACAGATTTTTAGTAACAGTTATAATATTATTGCGCATACCATGTCTTTCACAAAGAATAAAATGGGTGCTGATAAGTATATTTTGTTCGTCGTACTAATGAACTAATAGGAGTTGTTGTTCTGAGCACTGGCTCCATAAATGGAATGACGTTTAACTTAGTCGGACTTGTGTTCAGTGCCCTTCCTTTTTTGCCACCCTCAAATGCCCAGATGCCTACGGTCAGTTCTGATGTCATTCCTACAGCTAGTGCTGTGAAACCAGTGGGTCTTCACGTGGAAGTCTGTTAGTTCCTCTGAACTCACGTAGACAATTGTTATAACCATCAGCTAGTTTACCTCCATTCAACACTTCGTGACACATTCCTTCCACCAGCTCTTGCAGTTCACTTAATCCATCATTTGAATACTCGATCGACAGTATTCGGAGGGGGGCAAAAAAACCTGCTGCACTCACATAAAAAACTAAAAACAAATATTATATTACTGCACAGTTGAAATTCTCACAAATTGTATTGCTGCTTGCGAATCACCTACACCCTATTGAACGTTCCTGGGGTGTAAGCATTTTAGCTGCTGATATTTTAACAGTAAATCATAACTTTTGTAGCTAGTTGCTTATGGCTCTCATTACTTTTTCTTTTTATGTTAAGCTTTGGTTAAAGTTTAAAAAAATAGCACATTGCTTCTTAGACTTCCGCCTCTAGAGTCGTGAATGTTGACATGTAGGCCAACAACCAGCAGATCTCAGAATCAATACGTAATTCTTTTGTTTTTCCTTTACCTTTCTACATCCAAATGTAATTCCTCTGGGGGATCTACAGATATATTCTAATGAAAGAGATTAGCAAATCCCAACACTGCTGTGAAGAAATTGGATGTTAGACCGCAGCCAAGGGTAAGCTGTGAAGTTGTCTTATACCCTACAAAAATGAAACACATCTATTCTTAGAGACCTCTAACTTCGCCATGACTATACTAAATATGGTGAAGTAAAAACACTTTATTTCTACCCTCAGCACACAGGAGAATCACAAAAAAGACCAAGCGTGTCGGTTGCTCAAAGCTTTCTGCATCAGACCACGAAGGAGATCACCAGTACCCCACCCATAGGTTCTTCTCAGTGAAACCAGCATGCCTGATGAGATGCATCTATGTCTCAAAGGAAAACCAATGAGTACTGATTTTATCTATTTTTTGAAACATGTATGTTCGGGTCGCTGTGTGCTCCACATACAATAGTGAGTTACTTTACCATCTTGTAGATCTTTATTGTGTGTTCATCAGAAGAGAACAAGCCATTTGGGCCTAGATGTAGGTAAATGTGAATTACCGATTCATAAATACCGAATTTTACCGATTCGGTATTTACCGATTCAGTAATTACAGAATCGGTATTTGCCATTGATTCCATAGGATTCAATGGCAGTTACCGATTCGATAATTAGCGAATCGGTAAAAATGACGAATTTACAAGGGGGACAGGGTGTCACTTTGACACCCTGTTGCACCCCTGTAACTGGCTTGTGCGCCATGCATTATGCTAATGCACATTTATGAGGTTTTGGCACAGAGAAGCACCGCAAGGAATATAACAGCACTGCCCTGCATCAAAAAAAAGGGCAAGAATGCCCCATATCTATAAGATGAGGTCATTTCTGCCCTTTTCACCAGCGATGGTGCATATTTGTATGCCATGCGCCAGCGCAGGCACCCTTGCACTATGGTACAAGGGTGCCTGCTTTGCGGGGCTAATTGAACTTTCTGCACAAAATCAATCACAGGAGGTGATTTCCACTTTCTATGCCTGCTGCAGAATGCAACACACAAAGAAAAAGGAAAGAACGAGGAGAAATGAAAACATTTCTCCTTGTTGCACCTCCCTAACGCAACCTCTGGGGTGGCGTTGGATTCTCACACATTCCCAGGTTTATGATTTCTTGTAAATCTGGGAATGTTTCAGATTTCATGGGTGTTGCATGGGAAGACCCACAGCAACACCAATGCAACAACACTTTCACACAGTGTTCTGCATGAAAGGGCCACATATTTACAAAGCCATGAAAAGTCATGTAAAGTGGCTTTACGTGGCATTGTAAACATGCGTGACACATTGCACCACCAGAACGGCAGCAACAGGAAGCTGGAGACAGGGAACTGCGGAAAGCCAGAGACTCTTTAAATCCATTGGGAACCATGGAAAAAGGAGAGATGCACAACCAGAGACTATTGGCGGAGCTGAAATGTCGAGCCGGGAAGATTGTCGCTGAAGAAAGGAGGCGCTCAGGAAAGGTAGAAATGACGAGGGCAAGTGTGTGCAGATAGTTTGAGCGTCTCTCAATAGCCTAGTGCTCTAACTGCCGCACGTGGAGGAGTACTGACAATGTGTCACCATCAATTAGGGCATGTGTGATTGTCCATGGTTGCAAATGCAACATGCCTAATGTCTTTTGTGTAACTAATATTTCTCATGTATACAGTCATTGTTGGACGTGTCTAGTGTGCACAAACAATAGCACACATGATACATCGGGACAATTAAACTACCAACATGCGGACATATTATTCCATAATTCTAACACAATTTACACTCCAGGTTGGACAAGTGTGAGAGAGCACAATATGCAAGGACAGGGGGAAGAAGGGGCATGACAACCACCACCACCGCTGTGCTGTAGAAGGGAGCGGATCTACTGCCAGAGGATCACCCTCATTCACCTCTGGCAAGAGGAGGTCATAGCCCATTACATGTTTAAGAAGGGGTTTATCTCCTGAACCAGATAGCGCCTTATCGGCAACCCACATCCCAGTGCTACACCAACATCTCTCCACAGTCCAAGCTACTTGATGTCCTCCACATGGCATCGTTTTTTCAACATACCACCACCATGTTGGCAGGGTTCTCACAGGCATCCTTTTCCAGGTTCCTCACCACTGTCCTGGATGCCAGCATAAGCCTGACAGCTAACAATGATGTCTCTAAGTGCATATCGTGAGTGTCATAGAGAAACTCTGCACTGCTATTGCCAGTGCAGACACACAATGAATGGATACCATATACTGTCAAAGCTATGGCCTACACTGGCCCCAAGGTGTCTTGCATTTCATGAAGGATAGTTGTTCAACGGTGCTATGCAACGTCACAACACATCTACTAACGTCTGTATAGTGTCCCTACCGTGGACACTGTGCATCATCATGTGTCAAAACATTTCACAGGGTCACATACATCCACTTTCACGTCCATGCCTCACACATTGGAACAGCAAATTCCCAATCAGAAATTTTAGGGGTAATCTATAATGAAAAGTCTGAGGCTGGTGTTGTGCAAATGATGGTAGCATGGTGCTTTGTCTTGTCTCAACACACAGGGATGAGGCATATTTACCATATTTATGGTGCATCCAGGTGCGTGCCCTTGAGCTGGTGGAAACAAATTTGGGCAGGGCCAGCACACTTGTGACTTTTAGCAAGAGTGACTGCCATGCATGGTTATTTACTCTGTGCATAAAGGGGCACTTTCCAGAACAAAAATAATCTAGAAAGGGGATTTGGCTCATTCATGTGAGCTACAGCATGCAGCACACATTGAATGAGGTGAAATGTATGAGGACTAAATACATGTCTCCTAATCTTGCATGTCTAACATCGCAGTTTCAGAGCTTTCAAATGTGACACACTGAGGTACTAGGTTTTTAAGAACCGGCACAGAACCGGTAACCCAGCGGTGTCAGGGAATCAACACCCAGAGACCTCGGGTTCTTCCTGAGTCAGACCTACAGAAACTCAGAGTCTTCTAGGTGAAGTCAAAGATTCTTTATTGGTTGCAACCAAGGTAACAGGGTCCTAGAAGTACAATACGGGTATGTTCTCAGGAGACTGCACACTTTCACGAAGTCAGGCTTCTCTCTTTATACATGATATTCGGCCTTGGGCAAACATTCTTCGAATTCGTGGTATTTCATTTATAGTTACTGGTTACAAAAGAAAAGCAGAGTCATGATGACATGTACATATTTCACGTCGTGCTGCCCATAACAAATCATCCGGTAAGGCCCAACATTTCATCAGCTATCGCTGGACCCCCAATAAAAACGGTCACCTCCCCATCATAAAGTAAGTGAAGCAAAGGAGTGGAGGAAAGATGTGAGCGAGATATGGCAGGTGTGCGCGCTGTAATGGTTTTATGGCTGGTTGAGCCTAGATGCTATCTTGCTCGGCCACTGGGAGGGAACTGTCCTAACGAGTTCGGCCTGGGGCAATGGTTCTAACTTGTACTGAGGTCAGGGAGAAGTCGATTAAGGAGTATGTGTCCTTGTGGAATCAAATTCAACTGGATTAAGGCCTATGTAAAGGGCAATATATAAATGGGAGTGGGGTTCAGAATGTAAATGACGATTTCGAGGTGAAATCGTCACTCGAATACGCCGAAAATACATGTACATGATGTACTCGTCATTCTCGGTCTTTTGATCCCAAATTCGTCCTATTTCGACGAAGTTTTTATTCTCGAGTCCAGTACTATTATATGAATCCAGATTTTCAGAACCACAAACCCTCCTTTTGCCCTTACATAGGCAATTAATCTATCCTCATGTTAGTCTGAGTCCAGATCTAAATTCCTAAAGTCATTGAGATGTTGCTGTAACATCATTCTAGTACTGAGTTCATCTCTTGACACAGGCTTCCTCACACATGATGTAGCACAGAGGCCACATATTGCAGGAGCACACTGTATGCATAGACAGAACAGGAAAAGAATGGCTAAGACCATCCCAATGACCATTAGAATTTTCCATCCCCAGGCAGATATCAGTTCCCAGAACCATCCCATTAATGACCAATCTCCTTTATCCACATGAATAGATTCGGAAATCTTATGCAGTTTGGAGATGGCCCTGTACACTGTTGGAGCATTATCTGGGATGAAAATGCAACAACTAGACTGGATCAATTTGCATACTCCACCTCGGTCCGCAAGTAATACATCCAAAGCGACCCGGTTCTGAAGGGTCATAAGTCGATCCGACTGGAGCTCAGCAGTCAGGTTACTAAGGGCACCAGCAGTTTCAGTCACGGTGGATTCAACTACCCTTGTCAATTGCCTTATGTTCCTGCTGTTAGCCATGGCTCCCCAGAACGGCAGAAAACCCATTGCAAAGTCACCAAATTCTTGACCTGCAGTGTCTTCTTTACTCAAAACACCTCTAACTACCCTTGTCCGATGGTAATCCGCCGCTGCTGTGTAGGTGGGAGGTAACAGGAATGAAACAAAACATGAGCCCGAGAAGTCAGGGGGCAACCATGTATAGGCTCTATCATGGCAGATGAAATAAGTACCCTTAGCGGCTAAAAACGCAGGGGAAGTCTGAGATCCAAAAACATACGTTTCTGTACAGACACTCTTCCTTAGCTGAGCTCTGGGATTCTTGCCAATTTTTTGCAGACACAGGTGACCTTGGTGAGGTACGATCCAGATAGGGGACGATCTTTTGGCTTGCTGTTTCTCACTTAATGTAGTGCCATATCCGGTCACGTTCCAACCTACATACGCTAGTATCTCATCATCTGGGGTATCTTCGTAAGAAGTCACTTCCTTGATCATGTCAACTATACCTTTGACTAGGGGGCTAGTCTTGAGGTTGTCTTTTACAGAACGTAGGGGTTGGATTTCTCGTGCATATATGAACATTGTCCTATATGCCCAGACTGAACCATTGTGACTAAATGGCAGGACCAAATAGGGGATACCTTTATCTGTGGTGTGGGGCATGAGACCACACACCCAACAGTTAGTTGTGTTCATTACAAGTTGGTGTTGGTGTAATAACTGAACGAAGGAGTTATTAATGAACTCTAATCTCCTATTTGATTCATGGTCAGGCAGAGGGTGGAAAGAATGAGAGGAAACAGTAGGAGGAGGTATGGGTGATGTAGTGGGTGCAAATGTCACATGAAAAGAGAATAAAACATAGCTTATCAAAAAGACCATTACGCTGGATAGCATAAAAATACACACTATTATAAAACTTTTCTTCGTCATCGTGTTAAAAAGTCTCTGCTTAAAGTTCATTTGTTTGGCAGGCCTCTCCACATCAGGAAACTCCATCCTCTCTAAGGTGCTGCCCGCGGTGGTAGGTTGCCTCTGCTAAAGGATGCTTCCGTCAGTCTAGGGCAACTCCCTTGGACCAACCAGAACTACCGACCTAACGTCGTCAGCTGCACCCAAAAGTCTTTAATCAACCGCGGCCCTAGCAGCGGAACCCGGATGGCGGTTCGAAAAAACAAAAATAAGCAAGTTACCTAGATGGGAGATCTGCACTTTCAAAAATAGGATTTGGGGAAAAAACACATTTTTTATTAGTCCACAGGTTTTTCTCTCGGATCATAAAAGAAATCACTTTTACTTTAGTCTGTTTTTCTTGGTCGCAAATTGTAGCGTCTTTTCCCGGGTACTGTCTGGTCCAGAAATAGTAGTTCAGGTTCCACAGAGTTCAATTGTTCTGGTGGTGGCACAGTTTCTTGAAAAATGTTCTAACTTTCACAATCAGGGTTAGCCTCTTTTACACGTTCATCAGTTGGGCGCTCTGAGTCAGTGCCTCCTTTCTGGACCCATTGGTCATGTGGCAGAGGGAAGGGTATCTTCTTACAATGGATCCCGTGGACCCAATTGGCCTTCCCCTCCACCCTGACAGCCGACCTTGTAGACAGTAGGACGAGGTGAGGCCCGGTCCATCTGGGCTGGTCGTTTCTTGTTCTTTGAAAGTTGCGGACGAGCACCCATGAACCGGGGTCAATGGAGTGACCCGGAGTCTCAGAGACCGGAGGCAAGGTGTTGTGGACCTGTTGATATAAAACACGCAATTTAGCCGTCAATTCATACAAGTAATCAAGCAAAATAGGGTGTTGCAGCTCGCTGAATTTCGTGGGCCTAGGCACTCCCCATATGTTGGCTGGCCGACCAAAGATTATTTCGTAGGGGCTGAGTTTCACTCGCGAATGCACAGTCATTCTGGTGGATAGGAGGGCTAAGGGTAGAGTGTCAGGCCATTTAAGACCTGTGCTCGCTTGGATTTTGGCCAATTTATGTTTAAGCGTGCCATTGTAACATTCCACTAATCCAGCTGATTGGGGGTGATTTGCAGCGTGGAACTTCTGTCTAATCCCTAGCCCTTCACACACTCTTTTCATCACAACGCCCACAAATTCACTTCCGTTGTCAGACCAGACCATTCTAGGCATTCCGAACCTGGGGAAGAACTCTTTCACAAGGGCTTTTGCTGTGGACAAGGCAGTATTGTCTTTTAGGGGATAGGCTTCTACCCATCTTGAGAAGGCACAAACAACCACGAGCACGTATTTTAAGTTGTTGCACCTCTCCATATGTATGAAATCTAGCTGCAAAACCTCGAACGGATACGTAGGAGGTGCAAAATGACCAGCTGGAGTTGGGGTTCCCCTACCAGGATTGTGCTTCAGACATACCATGCAATTCTTGACAACATTCTCTGCACACTTGGGAATCCCTGAATTCTTCCACACTGGGGCCAACAACTCACAAATCCCTTTTGCGCTGATATGGGCCATTCCATGAGCCATTGTAACCACTGCAGGCACATATGCATCGGGTAACAACCATCTCTGATGCTCTGTCAATTCACTCCAACAACCATTCGCATCCATTCTTCCTGTACTCTCTCTCCACGTGCTCAACTCTTTCTCCGTGGCCTCAGCTTGGATGGACTTCACGCTCTCTATCGTGTCCTCACATATTCCAACATCACCAGTCCATCTTTCTGGGCTCGCAACATACATTCGGCTCATCACATTCTTTGCAGTTTCCTTAGCGGTTTCATCAGCAAATGCATTTCCACGACCAACATCATCAGTCACCTTCTTGTGAGCACTACATTTCACGATCGCTATTTGCAAGGGCAAGGTCAGTGATTCAAGAAGCTCATTCACCAACTGACCATGCTGAATCTTAGCTCCATGCGAAGTCAGGAACCCACGTTCTCTCCACAATCGTCCAAAACTGTGAGCCACTCCAAATGCATACTGGCTGTCGGTATAGACAGTCCCTTTCATTCCTCTAGACAATACACATGCTCTCGTAAGTGCAACGAGTTCCGCGGCTTGAGCTGAACCATGTGGTATTCGCGCAGTTTCAACGACTGTGTGCAAAGTTGTGACAGCATATGCTGTAGTCACGTTCCCATTTGGGAGCTTAAAGCATGAACCATCTACCCACAATGTACCATCACATTCAGCAAGAGGAGTGTCGAACAAATCAACTCTCCCTTTCGTCTCTTCCTCTGTTCTAAGAAAACAATCGTGCTGTTCTGAAGCATCTGATTCTTCTGCAATTGGTAACAATGTGGCTAGGTTCAAGGTACTACACCTTTTTATATGCACATGGCTCGCTAACAGCGTCAGTTCATAGCTGGACAGTCGAGCACTAGTTAAGTGCTGTGTCTTGGTCCTATTTAACAATGTGTCTACTGCATGCGGGACCATCACGATTAGTGTATTATTCATTACTAGACCAGCAGACTGTCGAATGGAAACAGCTGCTGCTGCTGTGGCCCTTAAACAACTTGGCAATGCTCGTGCTACCGGATCCAGAGTTGACGAAAATAGGCGCATGGCCGCTGTCTATCTCCGAATAACTTTTTTTTTTTTTTTTTTAAATTTTTTATTGAGCATTCTTTAGATATACAACAATGATCATATATAGTGTAGAAATTCTAATAGAAAAAAAGAAAATATATATATAAACGCAGAAAGGCTGAGCATAATACGTTAAGTACAAATACAGATGTTGATGAACATTGAAATTTTGGATGTGGTAAATATGTGGCAGATACAATAATACATTAATGAAAGAATTAGCTATGAGAAAACAATAAACCTATAAACAGTAGCATTAAACATATAGTGTAACCTCATTTTCCGACTCTACGCCTCTGAATAGAGGTGATCGATATTTCTAGCTAGTTTGAATAGCTTTACAGTCAGGTCCTTTGTTGTTCATACCAGTTAACTACGGAGGCCCAGATCAATTCCCCTTTAGCTCTAGATTTTTTCCCTCTGGTTTTGTATATCGCTATTTCTTGTTTGTATATTGCCAGGAGTCTATTATTCCATCCCTGAAATGTAGGGGCCTCTGTATCCTTCCAGCGAGCTGCTAAAATAATTCTGTATATAGCGGTAGATAGATAGATCGTATAGATTTCTGCGTTATTAAGTTCTAGGGAGCTATCGAAACCTAATATAAACAAGGTTGATGAGGTTTGGATCTCCCGACCAAAAATCTCGGTCCAGTATTTACCTATACTATCTTTTAGTTGTTTAAGTTTCGGACAGTCGTAGAACATATGTATTAAATTTGCGGGGCCGAGTGCACATCTAGGGCATTTATCGTGACTAGCCTTACCCCATGAAAATAATTTAAATGGTGTGTAATATAGATTGCATACCGTTTTATAGATTTGGGCTTTTAAATTACTTGCAAGTATGACTTTAGAGGATAGTTGTAGCACCATATCTATGTCGACGTTATGATTATTTAATTTATTAGCCCAGCTATCTTCTATTCTTTCGAGATCATCCGGGTGGTTGTTTATAAGGATCCCATAGATATCGCTAATTCTAATTGACAATTTCTGCATCAGGTTTAGTAGTGATGGCGACTGTAGCTCGATATTTGTGATGTGTTGTCTTAATGATGTGTAGATTTGAATAAATTTAAGGTAGTCTGCGGGATGAATCTGATATTTAAGGCGTAACTCATCAAATGTTGTTCTACCATCTGAGTTTAGGAAATCGCCAATAGTAACAATACCTAAATTTTCCCAACGCTTAGTAATGTTATCATTTAGATACTGGGGGATTATAAAGCTATGCCATAAGGGTGTATATTTGGTATATTTAGGTATTGAAAGTATTTTAGTAGCTCTGGTCCAGATTTTAAATGCATCTGTGACTATTTTAAATGTAATCTTTTTATAATATGATGGCTCAATTTGTCTTAACAATAATCCTCGTGCTGTGTTTCCTAGTGTCAGTTCGTAGATAGATGGGATGTTATGTATAGATCTGTTTTGATTTGAATTTTTAGATGTGATTAAAAAGGCCATCTGTTGTAAAATGGCGGCCCACATGTAATAGGTTAGATTTGGCACTGCTAATCCCCCTCGGGCTGTTGGCAACACCAATTTGGTTATGGCCCTTCTTGTCTTCCCATAATTCCAAATAAATGATGTTATTACTTGGTCAATCTTCTTCAAATAGGTATTATCGATTAGAAAAGGGATTGCTCGGAATAGATATAATAGTTTTGGAAAAATTGCCATTTTGATATAGTTGGTTCTACCAATTATGGATAGATGGAGGTTGTTTACTCTAAGAAGATCTTTTTTTATTTTTGTGACTAAGGGGTCGTAGTTTAATGTAATGATGTCATTAGTATTAGGTGAGATGTTAACCCCTAAGTATTTTGCGCTTGCTACTCTATATTGGCCTGTGTATGGGGTGTTATTGGTACAGACTACCATCGTTTTGTCTTGATTTAATGAGTAGCCTGAATACAGACCAAATATTCGAGTGACTACTTCTATTTCATCTATGGCCTCAGTAGGGTTGGTGGTTAGAATCGCTATGTCATCGGCATAGGCGAGTATTTTGGTATTGTATATGCTTGTTTTTACTGGAATTATCGCTGGTGATGTTAATAGTTTAATAATTAATGGGTTAATGTATAGTGAGAATAAGAGTGGTGAACACGGACACCCTTGTCGTGTCCCTCTCTGGATATTTATACTTTCGGACTCGCTACCTCCGGTCAGGATTTTGGCTTTAGGTTCTAGATAAAGGGCTTTTACTGATTTTATAAACCCCGGACCGATATTGTTAAGAGGTAAGAGCTCCCATAAATACTGCCAGGACACCCGGTCAAAAGCCTTTTCGGCGTCTAATAAGACCAAAGACATTTGACCTTTCTCTATCTTCATTATATCAAAAAGTGTTAATACTCGGCGTATATGGTCGGTGGTGCTTTTGCCAGGTATGAACCCGTGTTGCCATGGAGACACTAGTTGTTCTATGTGCTTGCCGAGTCGGTTGGCAAGAATTTTCGCGTAGGTTTTAGAATCTGAATTAATCAGAGAGATTGGTCTATATGACGTTGTTAGTTCAGGGGGTTTGTCCTTTTTCCTGAAAACTAATATGTTTTTTTGTTTCCATGACTCTGGGGATTTTCCATGCCATTGGATACCTAAGAATAAGTTGTGAAGAAATGGAATTATTATCTTACCTAGTATCTTGTATAAGTCTAGGGGTATCCTATCAGGCCCTGCCGCCTTCCCTGCGGCTAGTTCTGCTATTGCCAGTTCAACCTCTGTTCTAGTGATCTCTTTCTCTAATTCATTCCTCACGTTGTCGACAACAGGTTGTAACATATTCGTTTCACTATGCCAGTTATCTAAAAACACCTTAATCTCGTGAGCCGTGTGTTCATCTTCATTCTGATATAACTTTTGGTAGTATTCCTTGAAGCAATTAGCAATTTCTTTCTGGGTGGTATATTTGTTTCCACAATATTCAATACTTTGTATTGTGTTACGGGATTGAGTCTGTCGTGTTTTTAAGGCTAGATGTCTCCCAACGTTTTCGCCTACCTCGTATGACTTGTTTCGATAAGCTTGGACAGTTTCGGCGGCTTTAACAGCTAAATCATTATTTAATTCTGCCTTATGCACTAGGATCTTTCTTAGGGTATCCTCGGCCTGTTCACCATGTTGTATTTGGATGGCATGTTTGTATTCTAATTGTGTCAATTCGTTTATCAGTTGATTATGAGTTTTCATTCGTTCTTTCTTGCGAGTGGCGACAAATGTGGCAGTTTCCCCCCCTTAGTGCAGCCTTGTAGCTGTCCCATACGGTGAATCGTGAAGCACTATATTGGTTTGCATCAAAAAATTCTTTCGTCCATTGGGTTATATGAGTTATATACTCCTGGTTAACTAATAATTTCCTATCGAATGTCCACTGTGTGTGTGCTTGATTGTACCCAGGTATTTCCATTGTGATGTAAAAAGAATTATGGTCAGAGATTGTCTTCGGGTCTTTAAAGATCAGGGTATTCAGAGCAATATCAGGGGTTGCAAAGAAATAGTCTATGCGAACATATTTCCGATGTGGATATGAGAAGAAGGTGTACCCTGGGTCTTTACCCTTTTTTAACAACCATATATCCTGCAGATTATGGGTCTGAATTAGATTTAATACTGCTCTGAACACCCTGGGCTTCCGTCCGGTGTATGTATATTGATTCTGAAGGGACTGGGTTTGGTTAAACGTTAAATTAAAGTCGCCACACAGGATCAAGGTACTTGGCCATGATGCCAATTCTGATTCCAGTTCAACAAATAATGTGGGGTCGTCAAGATTAGGGCCATAAATAGAGCATATTGTAATACCCAAATCTAGTTGGACAATAGCCCATCGTCCGTGGTCGTCAGTTTTTTTGCGTAACGGGCTACCTAATCTTGTTCTTGCAAACAGAGTAACTCCCCTAGTTCTTGTAGTTTGAGTTGTTGTAATTAATATGTGGTAGCCAGGTATTTTTAAATGGTTAATCTCCCCTATTGGGATATGGGTTTCTTGTATGCAGATGATATCCCAAGAGCTATGGGCCATTATTTGACAAAACTGGGCCCTCTTTCCTCTGTCATTTAAACCTGCCACATTCCAACATCCTATGCTTAATCTACCCATTTGATTGTATTATTTTTAGGTCGAAGTTCATCAGCCAAAGTTCCCTCGTAAATATCAGTTTGCTCATTTTATATTTTTTTGTTGTTACCCCCCTACCCCAAGTGCACCCGGTGCACCCAGATTACCACCCTCCACCCTCCCTTCTCCTCTCCACCCTCCCCACCCCTTGCCCTCCCGGACATGGCATTGAGACTCCATCAGAGTCTACAGTGATGGATTAGCCTGCTCTGTTCAGGACTAGTGTAGCATGCATTTAAAGTGTACAGGAAATGACATTTACCAAAGACAAGAAGACAGTTGTAAAACATATCGTAAGACTTATTGAAGCAAAAAGGATAAGGAATAAGGAAAAAAAAGAAGAGAAAAAGAAAAGTGAAGTAGAGGAAGGCGAAAAGATCAGTAATTGAAGATTGAGGATGAAATCCATTCGATTTCTTATTTCTTGTTTTCTTATTTTCAGGTACCACAGTTTATATTTCTGATATATTAGGCTATGTGTAAAACCAGTAGCCTAAGTCTGTTTCTATCTCGAACCTTCATTAGATACCTCCCCACCCTACTCTCAAATGTGTCCAGCTGTTCTCTCATAAACTATCTAAGTACTCCTTAGCCTTGACCTCGGATGTAAAAAATTTAGTCTGTCCCATGTGTATTACTTTTAGTTTTGCAGGATTGTTCAGGTACACTACAGCTTTCTTCTCTTGGAAAGGTTTGATGAGTTGCCTAAGTCGCCACCTCCTTTCGACAGTCCAGTGGCAGAAATCGGGGCGCACGAAATACGATATTGAGTCCTTTTTGCGATGTTTATCAGGAGTGACTTTCTCCGCAATGGCCTGACGAAGCAGGAAGTTTCCGAAGTACACTAGGACTGCGCGTGGGTATTTACCTGTAGGTGCCGTAGATTTTAAAGTTAAAGGTACCCTGTGAGCTCTTTGTACCTCGTATCCCCAGTCCCAGGTGTTTAGCTCAGGAAGGGTATCACGGAATAACTGTATTATGAAGGTGCGGCAGTCCTCACCTTCCATTTTTTCTGGAATTCCCAGCACTCGTAAATTGTTCCTGCGCAGTCTATTTTCGTAATCTTCAAGCTTCCATCTGATATCGTGAACCTGTGCTTCGGCAGCTTCAAGTTGTTCATTTGTAGCTGTGGCTTCTGTCTCATTAACCACAATGCGGTCCTCAATGTCGTTTAGCCTTTCTGTAAATGCACCCATGGTTTTAGAAAGTTTACGGACCACTCCTTGGACCTTTTGTAGCCCTGCTCGGGCTTTGCGACTGTCTTTAGAGGTTTCCTCTCGGTGTGATTCTATGGCCTGCAGGACTCTCTCCATTACTTGTGTTAGTGTAGTTCCTGAAGCGTCGAGAGTATCCTTGTTTAAATTTTGTTCCGAGGATGATCTTTGCGATCTTGGTTCAGGAGTATGGCTCTGACTTAATGCTAGGACTGTTGGAGTGTAGTCCTACGATAAATCATTTGCGCCGTGATGCCCAGTTTTTTTCCTTTTTAATATAGTTCTTTTTTTTTCCGCTTTGTTCCTTTGGTAAATTGGGTAGATTGGGTTCGACATCCGAGCTTAAGTTAGAGTCTGAGTCATTCTCTGGGTTTTGCACATCATCTAATTCATCCGTATCGCCTGACCAGCTGATATCCTCGGATAAAGAGTAAAAATCAGTTATGTCCTTGTCGGTCTCTAGTGCCTCTAGTGTCTCGATAGCATCGATGGAGTGCACGTCTATTATAGAGCTGGATTGTGGTGCTACTATATCGGGTTTGAGTGTTTCTGAAGTTTTTAAGTTCTCGCTCCCTACCCCTCTCTCAGGGGGGTTGCTGATCCCGGCTTGTGAAATGTGATTTAAGTTTAGTTGAGCGTCGACTATTAGACTCTCAGGTAAGAGATCTGCATGCATCCCCGTGGCACTTTGAAGGTTTACGACAGGGCCCTGGTTAGCCCGCTCATCCCCATTATTTGAACTGCTCTCGGGGTGTAGAATAGGAAGAATTGTATCCTCCCGCTGATCGCCATGTTGATTAATGGTCTTAAATGCAGGTTCGATAGTAACATTGTGATTGTTTATACTGCCCTCCTCTTGATTAGCTAGGCTATTTTTGACCACTGAGTCTTCGTTATCTGCGCCCTCGTTATCTGCGCCCACCTGTTCGTTAGTACCATATTTAGTAAGTGCAGAGATAGAAGGGGTAGAAGGGGTAAGATGGCTTACCTGCCCGCCAGTACTACCGGGCCTTTCGGGTCTTTCGGGTGCACTGCAGGACACAGTCTCTATCTCTTGTCTTTGCGCCGGTTGCATTGCTGATGCATTCTGTGCCCCCGTCTGGCCTGGTACGGCATTCCCCTCAGCCTGTATTGAAGCCGTGGGGCATGTCTTATCCACTATTCCCGTCAAAGCACTGTTACTTCCGTTACTTCCTTTATCCCCTGTATATATTGGCATACCGCTCCCCTCCATGGGGGCAGTCACTTGTTGCTTTTCGGTGATGTGTTGTGTCTGTTGTGTCTCCTTTGCCACAATTCTTTGACTAGCGGCGCGAAACATTGTAGCCACTGTTGTAGTGTTTGTTGTAGGATTCTTAGCTGGTAGGGTCGCTAGTGGTGTTTTAGTTGAAGAGCCCCCCCTCCGGGTCGGTGTTTTTTCCACAGTCTTCTCCGCCACCATTCCCGCTGTCTCAGCATGTATTCCTGGTCCTTGCACTCCCCCGCTTGTAACGCCACGCTGCTGCTTACTTGTCTCTTGGTCTCGCAGCGCCTGGCGTGCAGCCCTTGTCTTGGCCTCTGCCGATGCTACCGCCGCCGCATTTTTCGGGGCCATTGATGCTGACAGGGTTAGTGAATTGCCGCTGGTTACAGGTCTCAGGCGCTCCGTATCAGTCACGGAGTTCGCGGAGTTCCAGGCATCTGCATTTGATCGGTAGAGCCAGCACAAGGAGCGCAGCGCACACGCAGATCGGTGATTGCCGATCAGCAGGCGGAGGACAGCAAACCCAATTACGGAGGAGAGGAGTGAGAGCGGCGTCCTCGTGGAAGGTGGAGCCGAGACAGGTACAGTTTCAAGTTTATTTGGCTGCATAAGTCGCATCTCGTTATCTCTCGGGGCTATTGGCATACTCATCAATGTATTTCAGTCCATTTCAGTCCATTTCCCTTTTGCTCAGGCATCGGTCTCTGGTCTCTGGTTTGATTAAGGCATGCTCGGCTGTCCTGTCCAGAGCAGCAACCGGCGTCTAGCTTGACGCCGTCATCCGAATAACTGAGTCAGCACAGACAATGCACAGCCCTCCTTTTCGTGGACATATAATGTGAAAGGCTTACTGTAGTTGGGGGTACCTAACACAGGGGCCGAACATAATGCTGTGCGTAATTCGAGAAAACTTTTCTGACACTCTTCAGACCAAGGAATTGGATTGGGTGTAT
Organism: Lissotriton helveticus; assembly: GCF_964261635.1. Classification (NCBI taxonomy): domain Eukaryota; kingdom Metazoa; phylum Chordata; class Amphibia; order Caudata; family Salamandridae; genus Lissotriton; species Lissotriton helveticus. Next base: position 1,229,363,522 of record NC_136057.1, on the reverse strand, counting down.
TTTTACACGTTAATGCCACCAAGGGTTTGGCCAATAACGAAAAATTTGGAATCCACTGTCTACAGTACGATGTAATGCCCAAGAAAGCACGTACTTCTCTCTGTGTTCTTGGCACACTCAATTTCGCTATTGCCTGAATTCTCTACAGTACGATGTAATGCCCAAGAAAGCACGTACTTCTCTCTGTGTTCTTGGCACACTCAATTTCGCTATTGCCTGAATTCTTTCTGGGGTCAGTTTCCTTCCCTCCTTCGATAAGAGATGACCTAAGTAGGTCACTTCTTGTCGGCAATATTGAAGCTTGGAAAGTGACACCTTGTGATGCAGATCACATAGATGACGCAATAATGACAACGTGGCCGTTTTACAAATTTTCTCAGTATCCGCAGCGATGAGCAAATCGTCCACGTACTGTACAAGAGTGGCACCTTTAGGCAAAACCATTGTGTCAAGCTGGGCTTTCAGAGCTTGACTGTATATTGAGGGGCTTTCACAGTAGCCCTGAGGAGCGCGTTTGAAGCGGAAGCTGCGACCTCCTAAACTGAAGGAAAAAATATCCCTGCTTTCCACAGCAATCGGGATACTGAAGAAAGCATTCTTCAGGTCAATCACCGAAAACCAGGAGGCAGAAGCTGGAATCATAGTCAATAATGTGGTAATGTCGGGGACAACTGGGAATTGTGGCACAACTATTTTATTCACCTCTCTAAGGTCAATCACGAATCTGTACACAGGTGGCTGAGAAGGGTCAGTTCGTTTTAAAACAGGCAGAACAGGACTATTGCAAACATTGCCTCGTGTTTCTTCAATCACATCCTTTTCAATCAACTCGTAAACAATCGCTAGCAAAGCTTTTTCACCCTCATTAGATATTCTGTCTTGGGGAATTCGTGGCATTTTGACATTCGACTTCAATGTTACAACATATGGTGGAATTTCTAAAAGACCTACATCATTAGGACCAGTAGCCCAAAGAATATCTGGGAGAGTCGACAATTCTGCTGGAAGTGCATCTCTCGACAAATAAATGGGAGAAACCACTTTCTTACCTAAAGTAAGTTGTACTCCTGAAGGAGAACAGTACAAAGTCGCATACAATCTTTTTAACAAATCCAATCCTAGCAGATTCTCACCACAACCTGTCGTCAGAATAAGGGGTGCTTCGAATTCACAAGGACCAACAGAAAGAGATAAAGGGTCAGAAATCGGATTTCTAACTGGGGCGCCAGAAAAACCTACAGAAACGTTCATTTTGCCAGACAAAGGTGAGCCGGGGAGTTTGGAGTGCATAATAGATCTCTTTGTAGCACCAGTATCCAACAGAAAAGGTTCTGACACACCTGATGTAATCACCTCAACGTAAGGTCCACTCTGATCTACTGGAACTGAAACAACTCCCTCTCTTTGTCTATGGCTGTCCTAGCAATCCTCATTCTCCCACTGCTCCTTTTCTGTGTAATACTCATCAACATAGTATTGAGCGGTCCTGTCAGATACGTTATTCCGCTGATCAAACCTGTTCATAGAGTTTTGTGGCGGAAGGGGGCGCGCGTCCTGAGGGGCGTTTCCACG